>NC_087237.1:6277480-6921809 GCF_034640455.1 Diachasmimorpha longicaudata
AAGGAATCTCTTCATTTACGAATTACACTCTGGAGTTCTCAGGCACATCTCCACTAATGTCTCGGTTGTACATAAACGAGAAGAAATTTCCGGTTAAAATTAGTCCCCAAAATTTGGTGATCGATGATTGTATCATAATCTTAGGCAGGCGCTACAGTCAGCATCTAACATCCTGCCATTGATTTCCAAAACAACTCTTCAGAAGTTGTATTGACAAGGATACGTGACAAGGCAAACACATAGGACAGCATAATATGGCTGGCAGTGCTGGGTACAATATTTCGTGCAATCGACAGTAGCACCTGTTATCCCAGGGTACACAAAGGGCACCTGGATTATCGTGTACGAGGGCTTGCAGTTCAACGGGTTATTACATATGTATGTTCATTCATCTGGCCGACCTTCCTCTCCCCCTCGTCCCTCGACTGTATCCCTGTATACATACATAGGTCCAAAGGCCGCGTCACAATTCGAAATTTCCATGTGTATTCCACTATCCATGGGATTTACATACATATACGACGAACAGTCGCATCAAGACGTAGGGGATTTGGAAAGGGTCGGGTTATATACTAACTGCTAGAAATTCAAATAAAATTAACTGGATTGAATGGATTTATCTCCGTGATTTTTTTCTTCCTCTTCATGAGAAACATCGTAGACCTTTGGATTCACGAGTCCTTCGTGTTTTTCATGAAAACTACCAGCAATATTTTCATCATTCTACATGGTATCTCAGTTGAGCCTTGGTCTATATTTTTACGAATCATCTTGACCTTTATGATCTCCGGGAGTCGTAAAACAAGAGAATGAATATCATCCTTAAATAGGGCCTCGAGGGGCGCCCTTGCAATTACAAGTGGAACGGATATGATTGCTTGGAACACGAGGGGTGGTTAAATAGAATAAGAAGGCAATGGGAAAGATGGTGGGGTGAAAATGAGAGAGGGAATGAAAGCCTACATGCTCGTGGTGGAATTCTTACGACCCTTTTCAAGCCTCCCCTTTTTTCCCCCCATCTTCCTTCCTGTTCGTCGCTTTTGCCAGTCCAACATTCTTTTTCTTCTTTTACTTTCATTCTTCTCCATTCTCCTTCTCACCATCATGCGAACGCGTGTGCACAACTGTGCTATTAAAGCCGCGGGCGATTTGTAGCTGGCTAGAGTTATGGGCCAATAAAATATGCACGCGAGTCCGCCGTTGGGTCCGAGTGCGGGCAATAAATGAATATTTAATCAATCTTCTCGCGTGGATGGCTCTAATTTGAAGGGGTATCGCGGTGGGTAAAGTGCCGGCCAAATCTCGAGGTTTTGCGGAATTGCTGCAGGGGAGGGAAAGAGAGGTTCAGCGATACAAGAGCTATTGCTTCGAACGAAGCGATTTTTTTTTATTGAATTAATTAATTAATTATGTTTAAGGCAGTGTCGCATCTTGCAAGATGTTGTCATATTTCTTGTTGAGGCTAGACATTTTTTTGGTAATTTGTTGAATGGAGGGTTGGACTCTTCTGTGAAGTATCTTTCATCAACTATTTTTGGAATTTTCTGGAGCTTTTGCAGGCAGTGATTAGTCTAAAAACTTTGAACTCATCTCTCATTGACAGCGTGGTAATACAAGTCCAAGGGAGTCATCCACAAACTTTGGTTTCTGTACTGGGAAAGAGTCACTTTCTCAAGCAATACATGTAAATGAAGCAGCTCCCTCGGTATAATTACTCCAAATTATCGTAGCAGGGAGGTTTCCGAGTGCGAGGAAAATGTCACCGCTTCAGAAAATGATAATGAAAGTAATCAAAATCTTGGTTTCCAAAGGCATTACCCAGCTGTGAATCAAAAGACGGGGGTCATCGGGTTTCATTAAGGCCGAACGCCAGACGTTAATTAACCAGACAGGCGAAAACTGACCCCCCGGGGAGAGGGGAAAATAGCAAAGGCGCTTTATGCTGATGCTCCTTCACGTACTATCCAGCCGGAGATGATCAGACTAAGACGGTGGAATGGGGTAAAACGATATATATGGAGCACTCGTGATTCGCATCCTTATGAATATGTTCCGGGAGTTTAGCTTCATCTGCATGAGTTTTTCTTTCAATTTAACGTGACTACACTCAGTGTTTTTGCAGCATCTAAAGGTCTTGAGAATGCATAATCACGGATGGGAATGGTTTTATTCAGTGAATTGCCTCAAAGATTCTGAAAGACCAAAAAGACGAGTCTCCAAGTTTTCCAACGTTCACTAAATATAATGAAAAAGTAACAGAGAAATTACTGTTCTACGACAGCCATTTTTGAGGAAAATTCCAGTGGAAATTCTGATGTATCCGTTGACGACAAGAGATGAATAATTTTTGCAGAATATTTCTCGCGCATTTCATGGGATGACACGATAATTTTAGACTGAATTTATCCAGAAAAATTTTGTAATTCTTCTCTCCGTCTGTTGAAATATCCTGACACCAGCGATTTCCCCACAATTGAAGATCCTTCCGAAAAGCTCTCCAGGGCCAAACATGCAATCATAATATAAAATTCCCATAATAAAGAATGCAACATTGAAAAAGCTGTGGGTTCAACAGTTCAGAGAGTTTGAATTTTATCGACCTGAATACTGATGCAGAAAATGAGGTGGGAAAGGGGCAGGACTCGAGAGCTTACGCGATTGAAAGCTCGCCGTGAAACGACTGGGAATGGAGGGGGGGAAGTCTTGATATTATGCATTATGTATGGGCCTATGGAACCAGCAGCTGTAGTTTGGCACGCGATCTCAGCGTCTCGAGACCACTGTACGGCACGAACGCAAACTCGAGGATCGCTCGATGGCCAAAACTTGTTAACCCACCATTCGGTGATGTTGCGACAAGAGCGACAGGGGTATTAGAATACCATTAACATTGACTGCACAGATAATTAATACATTAATGGGATCAGTCACCGCCTTGTAAAGGGTAACAAAGATAAAATCGTTCGGAGGCAATTGAATGTTCTCCAGAAAGAAATTTTCAATTATTTTGTTGCTAACTTTAAGCTCCAATCAATTTTGCAAGTGGGGGTAGGAGCTCCCAATATTCCTCCCCAAAAATATATTTTTTTCTTCGCAAGTCAGTATAAAAAATATCGACAATGATTTCGGTCTTGATTTTTCTCAAGTGCAATCTTCACGTTCCCAAGGGGTAAAATTTAAATTTCATATCGAGTGATGAAAAATTTTTGCATCTTCTGCGTGAACAATACGCACAGTTTACATTGAAATATCTTTGAGGTGAGGTGAATGTAAACCAGGGAAGCATCGTATATCTATTTTCTATTTTGGCGAGGTAGAGGCACTTGGGGGTTCCATGTGAATTCCAACTTTCCAATAGAAACAACCCATTCGGACTACCGATACAACAACAAACACAAAACAGACTGTATAAAAGAATAGCGCAGGGCTAAGGGAACGAGTTCAGCATCGTCGGTGTCGACATATAACGCTGGTATATTATAACAGAGTCGAATAAAATACTTGCCACAAAGGAAAACCATATACGTCGGGGCTTTTCTTTTTTTTTTTTTTCATCATCTCTCTTTTGTAAAGTGAAATGCATGAATTTCATTACCCATATGCAAGCTCCATTTTCCCCGGGGCAATTACAACAAGATTATCTCATGCTGTATAACCCCACCGCCTTTCATTTTCCACCTTCTCCCTTTACCTCAGCGAATAATATTACTTCCGATGTACTGGGGCCTCATAAAGTATTACTCGTGTTACATTTTATCTTTTTACATCGTAAACCGGGTGGGGGGTTTTTTTTCATTCAAGAAATTTACCCTGTGAACTGTGAGATAAATTTCAAGCGTCGCGAGCATATGTTCTTGTACAAACGTTGCTACGTAGTTGGGCTGGGTGTTACTGAGAGTAGATGAGATGCAAGAGGGAGTTAGGGGGAGAGCGAAGGGCTGGAGGGATGTATGAAAAAAGGGGGTGAGGTGGTTCGTCAGGTCCCGTGTGGATGCCTTCTTCGTGTGTGTATGTGACTACTTGAGTTATGTGGAAATAAATATTTTGGAAAATTCTTTGAGTGACGAGTGACAAAAATTGTCATCGTCAAAGCAATCAGTGCTGAAGAAAATGGTTTTAATGAGCGGAAAAACATTTCCTTTGTGAGCCAGTAAGAAAATTATAGCTTTGGAAAATTCAGCTTAAATCTGTGCAGCTAAGGGTATTTATGATTTTTTCCCTTTTAATAATAAATTAAGAATTATTTAATGCACAATGCGTCAGCCGCTTGTTTCATAACCCAGATCTATATCTCAACAATTCTCCCTTTTTCGTTCCGGTCTTGCCGCGTCACTCGCACGTTACCCTCATCCCCTGGAATAGGAGGAAAGAAGCAAGTGTGGTATATATATTTTGTTGGCACTCCGGAGTCAGCCCAGTGGTAGCGACCTTACTCAAGGTCTTCCCCAGATTTCCCATGCGACTTGAATACCTCCACACCCCTTTCACAACGTTTCTCCGACTTTTCTTTATAATTCCGCATGACTGATGGGACATATCCCCGTTGCCACCGCGATACTCGATTATCGGGGGGTATGTGAGCCTCACTGTAGAATGACAATCCTAAGCTCAACATAAAGAATTCGCTTGGTCATGGTACTTGGTGCCCGGTAATCTGTCATATCGGTGTCAACTGTCTCGTCGGTGATTGGAAACTTCTGGGGCAAAACAGGATATTTCATGTTCCGCGGAATTGGGTGGCAATGGCTGGGGCCTAGGGTCAGTGAGAAAATTGTGAGTCTTGAGGGATTGATCTGAATCAATATATATTGGGGGTAAAATGGAAAAAAAAATTTTTTAACTCATTGAATTTGTCCTTTATTTTTTAATAAAAATTGTGGGTGAAAATTCACTTGTCGTATTCGAAGATTCCAACGAGTCGATTGGTAATCGACTCGTTGAAAAACTCGACAGACAGTTGCGGGGAATAACTCAACGCGAGATTATTCAAAGTTAAACGGCAAAGGATTCAGGAGTGATGGTCGGCGTTGAGTCAGACGTAGGTCATTACATGCAAATAAGTCGTCCGTATGGTTAACTTGGCTCTTTGTCTCGTCCATGGAAGATCTCAATACTCCATTGCCCTCCTTCCACCCCCTGAGAATTCGTCTTAATTCCAGTTGTCTTGAGTCAATCTCGATGGTAATGAATCGGTCCATGAACCAGGCTGTGAAACTATCGATTGGTGAATGAGAACTGTACGAACAACTTCCGGGAGAAATTGCCCTTCAGAACTTGAAGAGTTCTTCCGCCTGCATCCAGGTGATTTAGATATTGAGTTGTTGGAGAGTTGGCTGTATCCTTTGGTAATTATTTATCACTATTTTGCATTCATTTACGTTCCAACTCGCGGTACAATTGCTATTCCAATGGCGTCGGTATTTGACACTCGCACTTCGAATATTTTATCGCAGGAATTCGGGAAAAAATATTTATTCAATGTCTCTCAATACACAGACAAATTTCTGAGGGAAAATTGATTTGTTTAAACCATTTATCAACAGTTATTACTGTTTATTCGCTGGGACATTAACAAAATGGGCCATTCCATCGTCAACAAAGCGAAATATAAATTTCAAAATGAACTAATTGAGAAGAAATAATGTCAATGGAACCTTTTGATCGATTTATTTGAATTTCTAAAGTGAGTGTCAAATGACAGAACCGTAAAAATCGCAATTATGCCAATTTCCTTGATGAACAGCTCTGATAATCGACAATCGGAGACTGTTTGCGGCGAGAAGACTCGACCTTTTTGATTTATCGTCTCTCAAGGGGTCTCTTCAATTCCTTTCTTCTCGGTTGATTCCGTTTTTTCGTAGTTCCTTCACCATTTTCTCGTCACTCATGTTGCTTCTTCACTTGTACCCCCGCCATCACTCGTCTCACACACCCATCCTTTTATCCGAAAGTCTCTCGTGCCCTTTTATCGCACACTTGTTCACGTTCACTCGGTATACCTATAGAATTTTCGTACAAGACTTTCGTTATGCATAACTAAGGGCTCTAAGGGTCCCTGTGTTCCTGTGTTTCGTGAGGTTTCCCTCGATAGTGATGAAATGAGATGTTCTGTTGAGAAAATATTACGAGGGAGAGGCCAAGTTTACGGAAAATTTCTTAATTAGAAAAGGAGTTCCCATCAGTTTCTCGGGGCTCGGATACTAATATCTTCGCGGTGAACAATTACTCGACTTTCCAATCAATCACTGTCTGTGAATAAAAATATCTGGGTGGGGAATATATTTCAGAGGTATTCGAAATAATCCTTCAAAGATTATTTTGAGGAGCTTTTTGGTGATGGAAAATAAATATTCAGAGGTCAGTCTGCCGGAGGCACTTTATTTCTAGATCTTTGGAAAATTCTTTTAGCAAATTCCAAGAATTCTAGAATTGTTCTGGCGTCATTTTCATGGAGAATTATCGGATAACTGAACGCGAAAAAGTGATTCATTTCACATGAGTTCAATTTATTGGAATCAAATTACCGAATGTATTTGAATAATTCGTAAAGCCGATGTTTATTGAGATGAATAATTTATTTTGTGTGATAAAAGCGTTTTCATTGAAATAATCACATCAACGATAGACTTTAAACTAAAATATCATTCAAATTGGTGAAAAAATGTCATTATCATTATTATTATTCACCATAATAATTCGAGGAACTTCCATTCACTAGTTCTCCATTTCATTTGTGTATTCAATTTATTCGATCAAAAGCGCTTAATAAAAATATTTTCAACGCTATTAAAAATGAAATAAATGAAGAAAAAGTCTATCAGATTTATTAACGACCTTCTAAAGAAGATAAAAATTTTTCTCGTCGTACATTCGCTCGCGTGTCTCATATATGGAGCCTTATTTCACTCATGTACATTCTTTTCCTCCTCACAACAGCCATATGTCTTGTCAAATTTGAAATTTTTCATTTCCAAACGCAATCCTGATGGGACAATACTTCAGGCTTCCCACTGATGGAGAACAAGAGTATCTTAATTCCATTTGAGGTATGATCATTGATATCCCATACTGAATTGATCACCCACAATCAATGGTGGCTTTGGCATTGTTCCATTTCCATCTATGAATAACCATGGGCTTGTATTGTAGTTGGGTAATAGTCATTTTCATGGCAAGCCAGCTCATGTACCGGCAAAAATCAATTGCAATAGACAGGCTACTCGACTAGTGGCGAGTGTTGCAGATTCGCGATGACACGAATGTCGAGGACGAGAGGGAGAGAGAGGGAGGGAGGTGGGGGGGGGAAATTAACTGGTCAAAATTTGACATCTGATGGCTATCATCGATTTATTCAATGGCACCGGCGAATGGGTAATGACTGAAGCAACTGAATCACGCTGCACTACAGCATGTTGTCATGGTAAATGCATTATGAGAGATATTATGGGAAACTCTGAATGAGGTGAGTCCATTTGGTGGAGAGGGTGAAGATCTGTCTTTGACTGTCAATCGAGAGCGGCAGTCATCGTGTCATTTTGGAGGGCAGTGTACTTCGGGGGATTCCAGTTGTTCGAGATGAAGGGGGTTTCAATGATTCCGGCTTAATTCAACTGGAATATTCCCTCTAGGAAATGTGGACGTCGACGGATCCATCTTAGTTGCGAAATTTATAGTCGAAAAGAATAATAAAGGAGTTTCAATAACTTTTAAAGAATGGAAATTAATTGTGGGTAATGAATATGCTCTTTTCAAATGATTAATAACATTTTTTCATTCAAGTTGGAAATTTTTTATTACTTCAATAAGAGTCATCGAAAATTTAGATTAAAAGGAGGGAATAACGCCCGATGTTTATTTAATTTTCATTCTTAATCATCTGTAATCCATCTGATATATTTATATTTCCCCTCATGTAAAATTCCAGCTCTCAGATCCAGGGAATAACCGTAACCCCCTATTTTCAATAAAAGTCAGTAATAAAATTCTCCAAACAAAATTGCATTGAATTTTTCAATACTCGGTATTCGATATTTTCTTAATAAAATTGGCAATTGGAAATACACAGGGGCCAAAAGAGTCCTCCGAGATTTTCCAATCTTGTGATTTTTGCTTCATAGAAACGCATCTCCAAGTCAAACGGATAAAAATAGAGAAGTTTTGAGACATAGAAAATGTTGGGTATGAAATGGGCTGCACGTGCATACACACTCGGTCATGCTGGTGCATTTCCAGTTGCCTGATGGCAAAAGAGAGGGGTATGAGGTGGGGAAATAGAGGAAAAAGGGTATACCCTGGCGCCCGAGGGATTCGGCCGATCACGCACGATTGGCGCGAACCGATATATCGCGGGCTCGAATCCAAAATCTATCGATGGCCCGATGTCATACATATCCGATGCTGTGAGGATCACTCCCTCGAGCCAAAAGTATTCACGTTCACGTGCACTCTCAGATTGTGTAGACGATTGTGAGAGACTACCGTTTAAATTACTCCGTTTAATTACAGTCATACCTGTATTTGACAATTGTGTTTCCATAAAAATTCGGAAACTTGACGTTTATATATTTTATCATTATTAATGAACTGCACTGAGTGAATTTTTGGACTAAGAAATATGAAATAATGAATAAACATATTCATTAAAATAAATATTGATATTAATGTTGTTTATTTATCCGTTTATGAGAGAGTGAAAAAATTAACAGAAATATCATTTGCGATTATTGTTGCGGTCATTGTTGTTCCAATTTTTTATTCGAAAATTGTAGAGTAGTCAAACTGTAAAATTCTTACGATTTACTCAACGATCGTAATAAATCATCGTACTTTAACCGCCTGTGAATATCGCTGAAGCACCGTCACTTAGCCCGTTAAACAGACATGAAAACACGAGTATATGTGGAACTAAGCGATCATTAATGAAACATACCTTCATTACGCGCTTTTTGAATATTTCAGACAGCTTCACGCCGTCTCTCATACATGTTAAATACATCACCGCTAATCCATCCATCCGTAATATTGTTTTCCCAACGAGGGTAAAACATCAACGTGATAATGTAATCTTGGTTAATTTCATTAAATAATGGATTACGGCTTAATTGCTGAATACATTATTTTTTTCGGCAGAAAAATTTTCACGGTGTTTAATCCTCTTCTAGGTTAGTGCACTCGCGGACTGCGAGGCATGAATATTAAAATTGGGAGGGAATAGCTGAGGGAAAATGTAATTTTACACGGATGGAAAAAGTGAATGAAAACTTTTAGAGGAATTTTTTTTATGCGCAAGTCAAATTTTTGCGTCACTTCCAGGAGACCCTGTATGACCTTACGCAACCCTCACTTGATCAGGTTCATGAGGGGTATTTTGTAGTCAAATTGGTTTCCTTTATTTCAAGAATATTTTTCATAACTCAAAAATTATTCATTTTAATCGCAATGGTGACGTCCTTTGGATTATGTCAGACAGGTTCGTAAAGGTCAAACGAATGAGGGTCATGATCGTCAAGTACTTTCGATGTATGAGATTGCCCTCATGCCCTTTGAGAGAACACAACGTCAATAAAAAAAAACCGTAAAATTCCGTTGCATTTTTCAATTTGTTCACTTCACCGGAATTTCACTCCCACCAATTACAACCTACAAATACAGTATGCAGTATGCCTCACCCAGATGATATCACTGAGGCGTAAAAACACATTTCATTAATTCTTTCTCCGCCATTTGCCCTATCAAGATCATCTGGCCAAGTTCTACATACATTTTGTGAGTGAAATCTAATAGGCGTGAGGGGCACACGAAAAGCCAGTGTGCAGGTGAGGGAGAGGACAGAGTTAGAAAGGAGACGGGAACAGGACGAGGCCAGGTTGCCCTTCAAGACCTCCCACCATCTCGAGGTTTGTCGGGAGGGTCTCACCCCCGACGGGCGCGAGAACTGCCAAGCCGGCGGGACTCGGTGGTGTCAAAGTGCCAGGCCATAATTCACTCCGTGAGAGTTCATGTCTCCCTGGCACGCACACCCCCGCCTTGTCCGATGTTGTATGCAATCCTACTCTTCACCTTTCCACCCCCGTCCCCTGGTGGCTCCAGTGCGCTCGCGCGAGCCAAAACAACGTCTACCGATCATCCCCGGTAGATACGATGGAACTGTTTATCGGATGTTACCACGACACATTGCCTAGACAATGTGACCTGGAGAATAACTGCGATCAAATTTCAGAAATATACGGTGGGAAATATTCGGTGAAATTCAGGGAGCAACTGGGGTTGCAGGGGGTGAAAACCGATTGAAAAATATTAGATGCGTATTTTTTTTTATTAAAAAGAATAAAGAAATTCTTAAAAGGGAATGCAAATGTTTGATTTATGATTCTTGATTTTCCATTTTTATGTTTCATCGAATTTTCCAACGAGAAAAAAATCAGAAATGTCCCAGAAGATTTAGCAATAAAAATACTTTTGAAAAGAATAAAACAATCAAAATACTACATTTTAATTCAATTCCAAATGTCCCCTACACATTTGGGTATAAGGGTTTGAATTATCATGTAATAACATATTCAAATCCCTTAAAAAAAATTAACCCCTCACTATTTAACCTCCTTTCCCTCGGCCTTGAAGTCATGAATAAAAAGCATCAATTACGGTCTTTCTATAATGACAAAGAGTTGAGTATTCGATACAAAGATAGCCAACCCCAAAACACGTTTAACCAGCTACCCCGAATAACCAAAGAACCGGAAGAACGAGACGCTGTGATTTATATTCATAAGTTTAATGCAAACCAACCCTAAAGTCACGTTGTGAGGCTGAGCGCCATGCACCCTTGCCCTCACCAACCCCTATCCCTTCAACTCCATCTATACAAACGATCCTCTTCAACTCCCTCCTCCTCACCCCTCTCACCCCGTTCTTCGTCAAAATGTCAGTATAATTTATGCACTTCTCTCGTGTTAGGTATTACACTTGCATCACCCTCCATACTACGAGGATGATTTTCAAAGTTGAATTATATATGGGGGAGGAAGTTGGTTAACTTCTAAGGTGCGGAACTGGCTGGGATCTGAATTGTTGTCTATTTTGTTTATAACAAGAGGCAACAGAATAATTTCCATTTTATTTCAATTAATTAATTTTTTTTTGACAGAATGTCGTGCCAGTCTATTGTCTATTTAAGGATATTATATAAGGACATTGCACTATAGATTCACCCCCTTTTATGTAGGAAATTTACCAATCAAATTGCGCCAGAAAAAAATATATAAATCAGGAATATCAGATGGAAGATAAATGGTTTAATATTCATTATTGCGTATGCATACATTTTCCAGAATTATTGATCTATAAACAATGAATGTCCAAGAAGAATATAATTCATAGCAAAATGTTGTCTTAATGACGCTGAATATTCATGATTTTTTAACGTTTTTCTCACGCAATTTGAATAAGTTCCCTACGTCTGTTGCAGTTGATTTTTTCAATTTTCAGAAAATAACTGAACTCAAGTTTCCGATTTTCAGTTAATAGATCAATCATCAGTTTATATAATTAAATTAATTAATTGGTTTAGAGAAAAGTGTAGTATAATTCAGACTAACACTTTCAAGCCTTTGCAGTCCTCATCATCACTACCCTACGTCAACAAGAATATTCTGAACACCTCCAACCGCGACACATTGAAAGAACTCTCCAATATAAACTTCCTCAAACATCCAAAATTTACCATATTACTCGTAAAATCTGTAGTGTGAGAATGGAATACACAAAAAAAAAGAATCTCGTGTTTGGAAATGGGGTGTGGGGTGTGCCGGGGGTTGAGAGTGCCAGAGTATTGGAGCTTGAGAACAAAGTTGATATTAAAATCAATTCGATAGTTTGACGCAGAGTTCGACTGAGTTTGTAACCTTAAGGGCCCCTTTGGCCCCCAGCACCGCTCACAGTATATTGAAGTTTAGTCAAGTTCAGTCTTCCTATTTGCATTCCGTCGTGGCACCGGGGGTTTTCGAGCGAAAAAAAAAAAGTTCGACGAGAGGAGCACAAGTGAACTCCACTGAAAAATCGTAAAAATGGGAAGTCTTTGTGATTGTTATTCGTGAAAACATTTTTCCTGATTTTTAAATGTTGCTAGAATTATTAACCACCCACCAATCGCTAAATATTCATCACCACAAATCTATAATCATCTCATTAATTTTTCATTTTTTTCATTTTTTCATTTTTAAATCAATAATTGATGCGTTATTTGTTTAATGACTCGAATTAACCGATCGTGAAGAAGTTAATTCTAACATTGTGAAAATTTTCTCAATTAATTTCACATTCTGTGAACACGATGGATCGTTTTCATAATCCGGATCACGGATAAATGCCGGGAAATGCTCAACGAGACTCCTCAACAAACTACAAACTCGAAAATATGTTTCAGCGAGACGTAGCTTTCACGCCAATGTGTCTGAAGACATTAAGTTTTACCCCTGCCCACTTTTAGTTACTATTTTACACGGGCGAATTCGTACGAATTTAAGCTCGCACGATGGTTCCTGGGTTTGAGGCAAACTTTTCACTATTCTCCGGGCTTTTGCGCTTCAGTACATGCTGAAATTACTGTTGCTGATATTGGTATATACCTGAATGAGAGATCTTCAAGGCTTTTGCATTCGTATATGAGTTCTCGGGTGTAAGGAAAACTTTGCAAATCCTCTTAAATGGACGTTCTTACTCAAGTATCAAGTCGAGGTGGAGGATATAATTAGTCGATTAACAATTCCAATGTATCATGAATATACAAAAAATATATTCACGAGGGGGCTGAGCCCCTTCCTCCCAAGAAATCTTGAATGGTCGACGATTATCATGGGGTGAAATTCAATCGTTTAGCACGATGTATCGCCGAATAAAACCTAATAATATCTATTTTAAATCTAGCGCTCATTCAACTGGACAGGGGGGCTTGGCCCCTCCGCCCCCTCCTCCAATTGTGAAAAAAAAAATATCGGAGAATGAACAATAATAATTTTATGGACTCCATAATCATCTTGAAACTGCATTATAAATTTAAATTGGAAGGGGGCGGCAAAGTCCCATGGGGAGATTTTAAGGGCTTTTCGCGTCCGTTTATCGCCCTAGACGTTCTTTATCGCAACGCTTAATTACTTAATGCACAATATCATAATACGCAACGTATTACACATAAAACAAAGCAATAAATCGTACTGTCGAGTTAACCGTGACACCGAAACATTTAATCACTATCATTATTTTCTATTGCACCCGGAGGGAAAAATTAATGGATGATGTATCGTTATGTTGATGTGAGGGCCAATATGACCCACCCAGATGACATCCCAACGGTACTCTGTACCCAGTGCTGAAGCACCGAAAGATCCCTGTGCCTCAGCCCGTCTGGGTCCTCAGATAATTTGATATTTAAATGAAGTTTAAATAGTTTGCAACAGCAATTTGTCTTGCAAAGTTACTGAGAAGAGGGCGGGATACCATCACCACTGCGGGGCGGAGGGGGTGGTGAAGGGAGCGTTGAGGACCTACATTATACCAGCCATCCCTGCTCAATGAGGGAACGATTGGGCTTGGAATAGGAGTGAATAAACGACGACAGCCAACGAGAGAGAACCTCACAAGTGCCATTCTCATTCCCACCCTTATGTCCTTCTCTATCCTTCGTTATTCCTTTTCACTTCATTCTAGTGTATCTCAGGCCTAATACCTGTGCATACATTTCGGGGGTGGTGAAGTGCACTCTGGAAATTATTCCGATAATAATCGAGAGGAGAGAAAAACATCAATAGTCGAATCTCTAAGATTTAATTGTCAGGAAAAAGGTACTTGATAAATTATTTGGGCAATTCGTAGTTGTGGAGAGGGGGGACAATTTCCCTAGTCGACTGTCTTACATATATACCCTTATTATTATTATTATTGTGGATAGGGATTTTTTTTTGTAGTATAAATTGCACTCACTGTCACTCTCCAGCAAATTAGTATTCCATTCTCCCGAAATTTCAATTTTTTTTCGACAGTGGCGATCACAGCACCTCGTGAAATTGGGCCGACATCGGCCCAAGGGAGTGGCTCACTGAAATTGCACAACCGGACAGAAATCATTATTTACCACCTCCCGATATCACGACAGCTGCCTTCCTCATCGATCTCACCGCTCCAAACCAACGTAAACCAGTCCTCCAGTCGCTTTTACACTCCGTGAAAAGCGACGTAATGAGTGCCTCCCTTAAACCATCCCCAGCACCCCTTCTCTATCCCCCTATCCACCACATTGAGGCATGAAAGCGAATTCGTGAGTCGAGACACGCGCCACTAACTGCATGTATTCAAATCACACCGTTGGGCTGTGGAAGAGAAATAGTTTTAGTCACCCCTTTCCCACCCCGTCTACCTTTTGAATCGCAGCCCGAAGGGATGAGCTGTGTTTTACAGTTTGCGATGGGGTAGAGGAGGGGGAAGGAAGCGACAGGCGGTTGTGAGGAGTCTAGGGATGATCAAATAAAATAGCGGAAAGACGGAACGACTGAAAGTGGCAATCAACGATTCTAAAATTGGAGGGGTGACTTCAATTCATTTTTACAACAGCCAATGAACGCACGTGAATCGATGGATTTTTGAACGGTGACAGGGTTAGAGGAGAACCAGTGGAATGACAAGTGCGTTTGGTGCCTCTGACAAAAATGAGAATTTTTATGAAATTTCGGGGGAATTCGAAGGTCCATGCGATAAAAAAATTAATAACAACAATTTATTAAGGAAAAAATACTTTATAATACTTTTTCTGAAGAATAAAACAAGCGACATAAACAAAGCTATGATTGGACTAGAAAAATTTGAAAACCTCTCCCTGTGAAAAAAATTATCGAAGTCATTTTCAAACCCACAGAACTCTCGCGAGAAAATCATAATCATCGATTGAAAAATTAAGGGAAAGGTCAATCTTATTATCCCTGACTTCAATTCATATCTACACCAGCCAATAAACGTCCACAAATGAATCGATACTCACATCTGTCTGGGAAATGGAAACATATTCCATTAAAAGTTGTTTTAATTCTGTAAAAACCGTCTGGCTACAATTTCCGGTTGTGGAACTGATGGGATGGAAAATTGTCACTGTGATTTCAGCTCCCCATTGACAATTTTTCTATCGATCAATTTTCCCCGAGGGTATTTCTCGGTGAAGGTATGAAAGGGACACGGAGAAGAGCGAGAGAGAGAGAGAGAGAGAGAGAAATATTTTCTGGCTGATTTGATAGCGAGTGCAACAGTTTATTTGACACGAAAAAAAAAATTATTCAATTGTTTGGTTTTAATGGTGTTGTGGCATCAAACAGGGTATTTAACCCTCTCATTATCGTTCTTACCGCATCGTAATCTTATCCGGCGCGTTAATTCAGAGATAAGAGCTGACGCAAGTGGAACGTGCAACACTCGAGGAGTGAGGGCAGACAAAAAGACGGAGTTTATCTCACTAGGTAGAGCAACTCGCAGCCGAGGGTCGGAAGGCAGTTCGATGTGAACTTTTCAAATGGATGGGATGGGCGCAGAGTGTGGAAAGGGAAAGGGGGATTAGCTTTTCCATCGACGAAGAAAATCGTATTACTCGACTACCATTCTCCCGCTTTACACTTTACTTGTAGATTTTTTTTTTTTTCGGCTTGCCATATTTTTCGCGAAGCAAAATTCACATGCGATATTAACGAATTTTCTGTTCTTTTAGCTTCGGTTGGAATCATGCAAATTGAATGTATGTAAATGGCTGGGGCCATCAGGGGAACAGGGTTTTTTTTTTTTCAATTTTTAATGGCCCCTGGTGAGGCGATGGTTTCGTGATATTTTAAATTATGGGGAAATCAACTGCATTTATTGGAGTATTTTAGAATCAAAAAGAGGGCAGCGAGTTTTCTTAGGATCAACCCCCAAAGAAGAGTAATTTTGTCAGTCAAATGGTCTTCTGATAAGAATATAACACTTGACTCTATAATTACTCAAATTTTTGGACAATTTTAACCGAACTTTTCTCTCCCTGGAGTGTATTATTTAATTATTTAATAAAAGAGCAGGTTCCAATGGATAAATTTCCCTCTCTCAAATTAAGATGGAGAAAATAATACCTAATAACTAGAATTAAAACGTCTTCAGTATTTTTACCCACCGTCTGACCTAAATAACATTTTTTCCCTAACACCGAAATCCTCATAATCGGGCTCGGTACTAAGGGCGGATATTCTGGGCACGCACATTCCATATCGTAATTCTTGACGGTTTCCCGGGTTCACAGGTAAATACATGACAGAGCGCGAGAGAGACAGAGGTCACGCGGGATGAAACTCGGGGGTGGGAAGGAGAGACAAGCCAGTAGGAAGGATTCAGGCCAGTTCTCAGTGTGGTAATCAAATCTAATCCGAGGAAGCTTCTGCGTGCTAACTGGTAGCCAATGTTATGTCGGCTTAACGTGTTATACGATCCCCCTAGGTGGCACCACGACCCCACACACGGACACTCACAGTCGTACCAATGGGAGAATCTGCGTAGATCCAGACAAGAGTCATATTTGCATACATATCTTGGGTTAATTTGAACGTGACAACAACAGGATTTTCTCAACTGAGTGATCACTCTGTTTCGGATACCATCACTGATATTAATATCGTGATTTCGTCAATTAATTAAATATTAAATACCGTTATTAATTAGAAATTCTCGAAAAAAAATGTTTAAAGGAATTAATTGACACTAAATTGGACCAAAAAAATATCTCTGGACAAAAGAAATTCTCTTGGAAATTTCTTCACTTTTTTTCTTGAAAAGTTATCGCCCCAATTTTCAAGATTTTTAAAGTATCTCAGTGCGCTGAGAATGAAAAATCGAGACGTTCTTCAATATTTAAGAAATTAATTGATTCCTCAATGAATAAAACTAGGAAATTTAATGTAACTCTCACGTAAAAGGTTCGAACTACTTACATGAAAAATTCAAGTTCAATTTTCGAACAGTGCACATGGTACACTGATGAACAGTAATGTTATGTCACTCATCAAATTTAGACACCACATGACACGATTGCGATCGTAAACGGAATTCTCAATTCCGTCGAGGATTTTTACGACGGCAAAGTGGGTTGAAGGCCGATTCAAAAAATAGAGTGAAGTTAGGGTATACGTGCCGCAAGGCGGGAGAATCTCTCACGGTAATCTCGCATGCAAATCAGCTTGTCGTAGGCGGGGATATGGCTTCGCTCTTTGGTTCTAGCTTCACCTCAGTTTCTGTCCCTCTCCTTCCATTGGCTTGATGCTCCGAGGTTGCAAATGTACTTTCAGAAAAATTTGTTTCGACCCAGGGCGATATCGGTGAGCACATACATGCAAATAAGCATCTGGTTTTCCACGTTTCCAATTTCATTTTTTTACTTCTCTTTCGTTTCTTCGTTCTGTTTTTATAGTTCTCTTTTTAATCCTATAACTGGAATGAACGCCGGAATAATTTCCTGAATTTTAGAGACTTTTTTACCCTCTGGCCACAGAAAAAAAAAAAAGTCGTACTCGGATTTCAAACGAACAGGTGCCTGGGCTTCTCACACTGTAAACGATTTTTCGAAAAGTTGACGGAAAATATGATCGTAATTCTCGTTCGAATGAATCGGATGCAGAGGGGAAATGCTTATCAAATGGTGCGGTGGAATCAATAAATAAATTTTTTCCCAGAAATCCTTCATTTTTATTCAATAATTATTTTGAAAAATCAAGGAATTCGTGGGCATTTACATCAGGTGAATGCCAATTCACAATTCCAAAACTTCCTACAGACAAAGCGGTTCCTTTTCCCCTTAAAAATAATTTTTACCGAATATATTTCCCTTCTTTGAAAAAAAAAATGAAAATGGCAAAAAGTTAGGATATTCAGAGAGTCGGGTTGAGATGTAAATTGAAACCCCTTTGCCACTAGTCTCCAACACCTTCGTACATCCACACACCTTCGACATCAGCACGGAAATATTCAAGATAAATATTTATCCCGGCTGAGCCGTGAAAAAAACATTCCCCCAGTTTCAATGGAGTTCTGCACGTGTGTCCATTCTTTCTCACCGTTGAATGTGTTGGACATTCTCACGCGAGAAACTTTTCACGGAGCTTACGGGGCACAAGTTGCCGGTCTCCGGTAATCGAATGACGTTAATACAAGATTGCTCGCAGGGGTGGCGAGGACGAAGAATAGAAAAAATAAGTGGAGGAGATAGAGTGGAGTAAGAAAGATACGGTTGGTGTAAGGTTACACTGAGGAATAAAAATTCATGGGGGACACGTGCTAAGCATTACCTTGGTTTTCCGATAACCGCATGGGGACACTGATGCATATGTCGAGGTAACCATATTTTTTCAATGTAAAACAAAATTTCATGTATTCGGTACACTCACAAAATGACGTGAATTTTTTGGAATTTTTTTTTCTCTCGAAATTACTGTCATTACTATTGACGGAAATTAAATTAATATTCACAAGTGTCAAGAGAGCACTCAGCTAATCGTATGACCAATTTATGGGAATTTTTAACTCTTCCAGGGTAAATTCGGTAAAAATATCGCGCGTGTCCCAAACTTTGGCCATAAACTTTCACGGCCCAGAGACAACTTTATTCCATTTTCACTCTTTCAATTCTATCAAAATTCAATTAGCACATTTCGCAAATGTGCCCAGAGCCCGGGGGCAATGTGTATTAATGTAAATCATCAATTTCCACATTTCGGCCTCACGGCAGTTCCGCGTATATTTATATCTTTTAGTTTTGCGAAAAATATTGCCCGATCGCTGCCACACTGGGCTCCAACTCACTTCCTCGAGGGAGTAATTCGTCCTTGTCCAAGTTGTACATACTATAACGGCCGTTACCTCGTTTCTTTCTTTCGTCTATATATATTTTTTTTCTTCATTCTTCTGTGATTTATTGGAAGTTTCACGCCTTTTTCCATTCTTTCAAAACATGGCCAACATCGAAACCCTCTCACCGTGTCTCTGAGACTTGAAGCTGTACTGCAGTAACCTCTCTACTCATTTTCTCTCCTCGCTTTTACCGACACTTTTCGATGGAGTGAGTGAGGGAGAGAAAGGTCTCACGAGGGATATCATTAACATTGAAAAAATATTTTCATGGAAATTTTATTTTCAAATGTTTAAAATTCACTGAGAGAAAACAATCTTCCTACGTGGAGAGAATTATTCAATAGAAAATGACGAATTTTTTCCCACAGAGTTCCCTAGATTTTACTTGAATTCACTGCGAAAAAAATTGACAACTTCACTTGATTTTTCCGAGTCGATTTTTCATAAAATTACTGACTTTGCCCCATCATCCCTCGAATCGATCGAACAAGTATTTCGTCCTCAAAGTCTGGACTTCTAAGTGTGTTAGCCTTGCAGTTGTATTACGTACAGTACGCATGGATTTTCAACCCATCAAGAATTCCCCCGAATTCTCCCTCTGCAGCTTCTTTCACCCCCATTGCATCTCAGACACGAGCAGAACTGGAGTCACCACTACTAGTGGAATGTCGTTTACTTCGAAATGTCGGTCGGCCTCGGGAGGTTAAAGGGGCCAAAGAGAAAGACGAGGGGAGAGTGAGGTGAAAAGGGGTGAGAGCTTGTATTCGAGTGTGAAATTCCGTTCACGCGAACCCGTTTGGCTCCTGTGAGTCTTAGAGTTACATTCCACGGGGGGTTGCATTCTCGGACGCGAGCCGTTTTCCTCCCCCCCCCAGTTCGGGATTTCGTAAGTAAGACACGGGTAAACGGTGTCGCGCGTACCTCAGTATAACCCTCCGTTAGGATAGCGAGAGAAACCGGATAGGGGATGCTAGAGGGTGGCAACCCACCGGGGAATATGAGGCGCATCGTCGAGGTAATCCTCTGCCATCCGTGAAATTCCAGGCGAGGATTCGTCGTGAGGCTACGAATTTTCCGAGAGAATCATTCGGGAAATTTAATTCCTGGGTTTGAAGATATTGTCGGGCTTTTCCGGATTGGAAATTCGGATAAATATTTTATTTCAAATTCAGCTGTAATTTCATGAATTTTCGAACAGTCGACCGGCGCATTCACTGAACATGTCAATTCCACTTCTACAAAAATTACCGGTAAACAATTTTCCAATACGAAATACGCAAATTGTTTCCTAATTTTTACTGAATATTTATCACTGTGCAGTTGATGGAAGAGACAGAAGAACCAATTAATTGTTCCTCAGTTATTGCTTTCTAAAGCTTTGTGTTTGGCGCGACAAAATGATCAAAACAATTCCCCCCGGGAGGCGCAACTATAACAAATAAACACCCCTTTCCGCGGCTCGTTATCCCCACCTCGAAGACAACAAACATCACAGCATCCCCTATTATTAATAACTCCTCTAAAAGGACACACTGATAGTCAATTACTCACCTATTTTGTTTTTCTTCTGATCAGTATCCCCCAAAATTGTAATTAACCTCCCACTATGATGTTTATTTTGCATAAATTCTGGTAGGATTTAATGGATTGTAAGGACGAGAAACAGGGTTTCATGGGGGGTAAATTTCTCGGCCAACCCCCAGAGTTTGCCACGCGTGCGATGCATTTAGCATTGTAAACAGTAACTGATGCTTTGTTTACACACTGCCTACGGGCTCACCTGTGTTGCTTTTGTTAATATTGAAATGGGCAGAAGGGACAATCACAAATCTCTCTGACAGGGATAATCGTATAGTACGGTATTAGTTGTGACAATAATCGGAGTAAAAATATTTATTGATAGCACCGAACTCATGGATAATTCCGTCGGTTCAGTATTCAGAATCGATTTTCAGTGGAATTAAACGATATTGACCTTACAATTTTTTTTAAAAACCATTTTTCCGAGTAGGGCCATCCATTTATCGAGTACCCATTTGTTAGGGAGGATCGATCCGATCCGAAGGTGACTCACAGAAGAAAAAAAATATGAAAATGTGGGGACAAGTTTCATAAAAGAAAAATTAATGAGAGTTAGCAACATCATCATGACCCTAACGTTGAAGTTGAAAGGGGTAATCTCCAAAAGAAGGGTGAGAATCCTAACTAATAAAATCAACGATCCCCTATAGCGATCAATGAAACGTAATTCCCAAAGCAAAAGTAGCACTCGACCTCAACTCCAATGAAAAAAAGGGTCCACAGTTCAATTGGTAAACCAATAAAATGGCTCGTTTCGTTAATGTGAAAATCATTGAGAGAAACGATATTCTGTGATCGGTGCTCGGGTGAGGTGAATGCACCAGTGGTATTTTCCAGTGAATTCACCCCATTAAACATTTTTGCTATCTTGGCTGGAAGATCTATGGGAAGATGGTGAGTGAAACAGTCTTGGTGGAATACAAGGCGTCCGATAGAGAGAAACACTGTGGAATTGCCATCTGAAGTGGTTGAAGGGAGTGAGTGAGAGAGAAAGATGGAGTGATTCCGGGGAGCTAGCCCGTCGACACCTGTTGCACAGCTCCAACCGCTCTAGCTTCTCTATCGCTTTACTCTTACCTATATCCTTCAACTCTCATCTTCCGTTATATTTCTCGGGCTTTTTCCATACACTTCAATTTCTTCGTTGAGTGTATACGATGTCGACTCAACCCAGTCGAGCCGTCTACTAAAAAATTATAGATTCTGGAGTGAATATAGAAAAATCTCACCTGTTAGCATGCATTTCAGATGGGAAATTATCTATTAAAGGGAAGGAAAAATTTGGATGATTTATGAGAGGTGATAAGGGCCAAAATTTTATAATTATTATATCGTGAAATTTTCAAAGCCAATAAAATTGCATTAAAAATTCGATTATTCTATAAGAGAGCTACTTCTTTGTTCACAAAGTGCCCTCATCCCTTGATACTTATCTTGAATATCAGTGCACACTAACGACAGTTATCTTCGCGTTTAATCTCCTTTGAAATTCCCCCCCCCCTCCCCCCTACCTCGTCATTTTTAATTTTGAAGTTGAAAGAACCAGCTGAGTGGTCTCCATAAATGCTTGTAACAACTCGGTGGGCAAGCAACATTACACCACCTGAAGATAATTTACGATAACATCGTGGTATTATTCGTGAAGATGATGCACTTGTTAGATAACCCCAAACATTAATTGAACATGTCTGTTTCATTGCCCTGTCGATCCTCGGAGCGCATGATATCTTGTTCGGTTGAATGTTTTAGACTGCGGTATATTATCGTATACCACATATTGCCGGCAATCTCATGTGGATAATTCAGATATTTAACCTTGCTCTCTTGGCGTTAATCATAGCCCGCCATGAGGGTAATCCGTCGAATCGTGAGCTCAAGAAAGCTCAATAAAACCTCGTACAACCCTCCTACCTAATTAAAAAAAATCAATGAAGTGCTAATTAGCTCCACTGCATCAACAAATTCAATATTTCTCACAAAACAAAAGTCCGAGCTGCGGAAAACTCAAAGAAACTCCCACAACACTTGCCGCTCATTCTTCCATCCTCCATTCAAAACTTATTTACATTTTTTCCCCCGGCAACCCATACCCTGGATATTCCGTTGTGCCCTTTGGAGTTGCTCCGGAAGTAGCTGGAGCCTCACCGCGTTAGAGACTCGAGAGTACGAAAAGTCTAGGGAAGGTGGAAAAGGCAAGGCAGTGTCGCCCTGAGGATTCCCTCGGCTTGGCTAGGAAAGAGGAAAAGGAAACTGAGCAGGAAGAGGAGTCACGGCTTGGCTATAAATATGCTGCACCACCTGCACCTAACGTCCACCACTGAACCAGACTGAAAGCGAGGGGTCTCAGCCCCTGCCCTCCCTCACCAACCCCCCACTGGCTCTTTCCCTTCTGTAGGTATTCCAGGGCCAAGCCAGTGAGAATGGAACGCTGTTGTCGTGCTTGGACCTACCCTCGGCGTACATACAACGTACACCCGATTACATACACCATTCCCCTCTCTCACTCTACATATATTCCACTTTCTTCACATGGTAGATTGAACTCAAGTACACACGAGCTACACGATACCGATGTAATCGGTGTAAATGCTACATGCGCGGTAATAAGATAAGCCCTACGCCCTCGAGGAATGTTGGAGGTTGGCTGGTTAAATGTTTTCCAATGATCACAACCTCATATGATTGCATTATGAGCTAGAATCAGAGACAAAGCTGGGTATCACCTCATAGGAGGAGTCACATGAGGTGACACCACTGGCCCGCTGACGGATGATCCTCTCCCCTCGTAATGGATATCATAATCACCTTGAATTAGAACCAATTTACTGACATCTGAAATTCATTTGGCTTCTTTGACACATTTCATTCGCTAAAAGGTTTATTAACACTGATGATAGTGTGCCTCTACTTAAACACGTCACCCTCCCTTTCACATCCCTAAGTGCGTCCCAGTGCAACGGGAAAAGGTTAAAAGCGAGCTTTTCGTGTTCACGATCCTCTATCACTAAACTGCTCAGGAACCTGAAAGCTCGGAGGGGACGATATCAGGGAAGAGAGAAATCATGTAAAATAGACCTGAATCACATTGCCACATCTCCTCAAGCGTTTCTCTGTACTCGCATGAGAATAAAATTCATGTTATGAGCTTTATTTCCTTGTTACGACTTTACAAGGTAATAAATATAACATAAATAAGATAATCTGGCAGTTGAATCTGACGAAAATAGTACTTACAGGTTGTTTACGGGTCGACTTATCTCCATTGCCGGTCGTAGCAATGGAGACAAATATAGTTGATACTTGTGAATCGAAGACAAAGAAGGGATAGGGGGTGACTTCCTCTTCTACACTTGGTGCTTATATATTTTCTCCCCGTCGGACCAACACGGCTTCAGACCACTTTAGATCGCGTTTCTCAGTTCCTTCTCACTCTACAAACTCCTCTGCCACTCTCTGACGTGGGTGAACTATACTCTCACGATGTATTTCCGTCTCAGCGCTCACACGGGAGGCGTATCCGTCCTCCTTTTTCTTCACTTTAATATTTGTTTTTTTTTCTTCTCTTCTCTCGAAGCCATCTTCTTTGTCGTCTCTATTCTCTCCAATGGCTTGATACGGTATTCTCAAAACAGCTTGAGCACAATATCAGACAATTGCTCCATCTTATCCAATAGATGACTTCTTTATTTTCAGCCGGATATCTGATATGATCAATTCCCAAAAGTTATCTTATAATTTCATTTCGACGAGCTATTTATTCTCTCCATGAACTAGTTCCTTTCAACGTCCAATTTTGGTAGTATTGATCTGGCGATTGGCGAGCTCACCTTCAGTCCTTAGAGAAGTGTCTTCGGGTGGAGTTGATTCGTCTGACGCTGTGGACTCGCTAACACAAAACGTTTCATTAATATTCGTCATCCATTGCTGGGTAATAGTCACCTAGAGCATGGCTTGGATATATCTCTTGTTGCGGTTGACTTGCAGCTGATGTATTTTCGTTCCAGTCACGCTGAGTCGTCGCCGTTTCTCTTCCTCCTGCGACAGCGAAGCTCTCTCACTCCCAGTGTTTCTTTTTTTTTCGAGAGCTGGCCATCATATCATTATTCAAGTTTTCTTATTCTACTAGAGTGCTTCGGCTGCCAGAATCACTGAGCCAGGCGCCTTCATAGTGTTCACTGGCTGCCACACACTGCAGGGAGTTGGATTAAGAATTGTGAACAGCACGTGGTGTTGTGATTTTGAATTTCCTGGTAGTGATTGACTAAGTCTTCGGGTATTTCACGTGGTGATCAGTGATTTCATGGTGTGTGGACGACCAATGAGATCAGTGAAGCTGTCATGGATTATCGGGGGATAATTGATCTTGATTTGCTAGTAGTTCATCGCTTCCTTTTTCGTCTCGTTATTGAAGGGGATGGATCACTAAAAATGAGCTGATTCCATCGGGTGTTATAACAGTGAGTACTATTTTTAGTTGAAGAATAGATACACCAGGTTTTTTGAGCTGTTGGAGGTCGTCGTTGACCTACAGCGAATGTATTTTCGTTCCAGTCGCAGTGAGTCGTCGACGTTTCGGCTCCTCCTACGACGGGGAAGCTTTCTCTCCCAATGGTTTTAGTAAATTAGACACCAGATCATTATTCAGATTTTTTTACTAGAGTACTTTGCGTGCCAGATTCACTGAGCCGGGAGGCTTCGTACTGTCTATTGGCTAGCACGCACTGTTGGACCGTGTAGTGCACGTGGTCTTGCGATTTTGAATGATGATAGTGGGCGTGTAGAGCTTCAAGTTTTTCCATGCGGTGATCAATGATTTAATGGTGATGAGGGTTATTCGCTTCGTGTGATAAAAAGGGTTCGTCCCTTGAACATTGAGTGATCTGATTGGGTATTTCAATAGTGAATATTATTTTTGGTGGGCGGATCGATACGCAAACCTTTCGAAATTTTTCATGGGAAGAAGACTGAAAATTTCAGGGGTTCTGATCTCTGACCTGAATTCTCGCTCATCTTGAGAGCATTTAAAATATCATATTTATGATAAAATAAACGACAAATGGATCTCATGATTTATGAACTCAATGCTGAGATAAAGACTTTTATTTCAATTCGATCTAGGACATTGTCGTTGATAAAACGAATGCATTCCCTTGCAGCTGTTTAAATAAATTGCTCTACAATTCTGGGTCACCCGGAACTGCATCAGTTGTTCTTTTCTTTTTCGACTAATAATTAATTTTCAACTGACTCGAAGAAGTATCGTCGTTAGGAATACAGCTTTGACCGGGAGCTAAGATGCTCGTTATCTCCGTTGACAGCACTTACCACGGTGTTTATTGCTACTTCAGTGGAAACGACGCACTGGTACCATGATGACCAGACATCCAAGCATCAATAGACGTTTATAAAGTTCGTTGAGCACACGACTCAAGCGTAAAACACTAGCTGTTTATTTCTGTTTCACTAATAACGAATGTTTTTTTTTTTTGTTTGTTGCAGACTGGACATCATTACAAATCGCCGGAGGCATCTCCTCATACTGAATATAAATTGAGGTAAGAGCACCAAAAGTATTAGAGATTTTAAGCGTTGAATTTCATCTTTGGAGTACAATAGAGTATTCACAGAAAAGAAAAGTTTCTGGTTCCCAGAGCCGTAAAGTTCTGGATTCCAGTAAAATTTCTACAGCGAAATCCAGTAGTCTTGGTACTTATGGAGGATTCATGACTGTAATTTTATTATAGAATAGGATTAACTTTATTCTAAAAACTGTCTTATACGTGAAAAATATATCTAGTTCTTTATACAGAGTTCTACATCCCCGGGCGAAAAAATATATTAATTTATCATTAAATTTTCGACGAATCTTCATTGTATTTAAACATTTTTTATCGTCTGAAGATATTTTGTTCTGTTAAGGGACCCGCCGATAGCTCAATAACATTTACAATGTTCAAATTTATATTAAAGTAAAATACATAAGATATTGCTGCTACTACTTCGAAATACTAATTTGTTTATAGTCGTTCATGTGAGAATCATGATGATTACGAGGGAAACGTGATTATAAACAAACGTGGGTACTAGTAACGTTCGCCTGAACCGCCTAAATTTACAATAAGAATTTGTTGGGATTTGAGTGTTTGCCAGGTCGTCGCCGACAGTTTATGTCCGGCCAGTCCTGTATGTTTTGGTAAAATGAAACGCCGTAACCTAGCTATTCACTTTGGAATTTGCCAAGCGTGTCGCGCATTATACGTTACATCCAAAATCTATTTGAGTTTCACGTTTGCGTTGGGTGTTCAGACTTTATGGAAACTGTGTATTTGATCGTCAAAGTAGCCTCAAGTTTCTCCACGGTTTATTGATTATTCTCGTAAATTCAATTTACTATCAGTAACCGGGTATCCTAATTGATCATGATAGCGGCACAATTGATAACTTTATATAGTTTTTAAATATATTGGCAAAACATTTCCAACAACATCAAGGGCATTGACCAGTACTGGTCTAACTAATTCATAATTATTTGTTAAATCACCTCACTACCCTCTAACGATAATTATATTCGTCAAAAGACAATTGTTTAACAAATTTATTTGAATATTACCCTTCCACTAAAAATATTTATTAGGCGTCCCCACTCAAGGCACTACTGTCCCATCCTCCCTTTCCCCATAAGACTGATTCCCCATGAACTGATGAAATCTCGAGTGCAATAAAACCCGTAAAATCTATCCGCTCGTTAAACCCGAAATTAACTAGATCCCCTGTACTTCAGTTGTGCGGATGAAGAATTTAATGCTAAACTGTTTCAACAGTACAGCAAAATAATTACTGGCAATTGGGTGAGGCCAATCGCTGCCCCGATGCGCTTTGCTCTAGTTCCCGTGTTCTGTGGTAAATGGGACTACGTTTGAAACGAAGAAACGGCGAAACCGATTATCTCCGTCGACACCTGCGATTCCCAGGCACCAGTCGCCACGGGGTTTGCGTTATAACCAGAGCCGAGAGAAGGTGGGGGTTGATTGCACGGTGAAATCCACCTCTCGATCGAGTATTTTCATACCTCCATTCGCATTTATCATAACTATTATTGCACGGATTTATCGTCCCAACGTTTTCGGTTCAATCAAACTTTGCGCTACGAAAATAATACGGCCCCAATTCGTTGTAATTGGGGCTTTTGATGGTGCACGCATGGATTCCGGGGGTTTTTAGGAAAATGGGGAGGATTAGGGGGTGAAGACCTTAGGAAGAGTCGAGTTGAAAAATTTATCATTCACTTATGTCAGTCGTCAGGCAAGTTTCCAGGATTTTGTGACATTCGCCGATGGCTCGACTCCAAATTACTCTGATTTAGTGCTGTCATTAAGTTGTGAGGTGGGTCATGCGTCAGGATAAATGATGATTGTAATTTGTGACGTTTGAACGTATGGAGTCACTGGGGAATTTTTTGTTTATTGTCTGTTTTTATGTAACTCGTGTTTCTTTGATGGTGCGACCATCTGGAGGATCTGGCGGCCTTCTGGTGAGTTGGAAGGGCCCTCGTCAGACCTGTGGTGACCTTCATCCCTATTGCATACCCGAGTGGAAATTATGTCAGGCGCGCCTGAGGTCTGATCAGAACCTGATCTGGTGGTGGCGAGGTTCAACTGATCAGGCGAGACTTGATCAAGAACTGATCAGTTTTTGATTTGTTGCATCTGATCAGACTTACTCTGATCAGGTTCTGATATGATGAACTTGATCTGAACCTGAGGTCCGTCCTCCTGCAATAATTCGGATCAGATTTTGGTCAGGTCAGCCTGAGTGGAAATCGCCTCAGGCCGCTCTGATGTTGGATCAGTATTTGATCCGGTATTCGTCAGGTTTGTCTGATCAGGCCATGCCTGATGAGGAACTGATCAAGTTTTGATCAAGTGATCCTGTTCCGAACTACCTAAGATGAATTATGATCAGGTTTTGATCTGATCATCTTCATCTGAGTCTGATCTAGTGATATCGATGGGAAACTCATCAAATTTTGATCCAGTTCATCAGAACATAAATAGTCCAGGTAGAACCGAATCAGGTTCTCATCCAATCAGTCTAAGCTTAGTCTGATCGGATGATTCTGATTAAGTTTGGATCCAATCCCCCAGATCTCGAAAACTACAGACTACATTAAATACATGAGAAGCTAAAAATTAGACCATTCTGAATCAGGTATATAATGTACTTTATTCAAGTGTTTTTTTTGTGTAAATATGTGTAGACGTATTAAATTTACAAATAAATTATTTTCAAGAGGAAAATAGTTCTCTAACTTCGATTTGCTCATTATTATTATATTACTATTTAAATCTTTGTCATCAACGGAATTGAATCGTGACCGAAAAAATCTTGTAAAATATATGCGCACATCCGGAAATAATTACAAAGTTAACGCATACCTCGATAGAGATCATATAGGCAAAATAGAATTGACTTGATCATAAGATCCGGTTAGCCTAGTAGATCGGGCATAGGACTGATAATCGGAACATCGCAGGTTCGAGCCCCAGCATCGGTAAAATCACAGGTGGTTTTTCACTGTTAATAATGGAAGATATTCCTTAAGATAGATGAACAGTAGTGAAAAAATTGAATTATTTTTTGTTTTCAGCTAATAATGATTGTTTATTCGCATCATCAGATTGAGATAATGTTGACTTGATCAAATCCTGTCCAGGTCGGCTTGATCAGGTCCGGACCGAGTCAAGGCGTTACATGCCTGATCAAGTTCTGATCCAGTCGTCGGATCAGTACCTGATTATACATGAGGGCGATCTGATCAGGACTTGATCCGGACCTGAGTTCAATTTCCACTCGGGTACTTCATTGTCATGTCCTAATTTCATAGTTCGAAAAATCAACTCTAAATTTTCCTAATCAAAGACATTCTTTGTGGGATCATATCTCGAGGGTGATTCATTCACGGCGGATTAGATTAATGAAATCTGCCGAAAAAAATCTCATTGGTAAACAATGAAGAACCATTGGTTCATCGGAATATTCAACAGCAGGGGATTCAGACGAAAAATTATAAAAAAAGTTCATTCGATATTTATGCGATAAATCAAGAATGCACATAATAAACGAAACATCAATTTATTCACGAACGCCGAAGATTGGTGTGAACAAATGGTTTTATGAATGCATAAACATTCTTTATAAATACATATACCGGATGTATTTTCCGGGGAAAAACAAAAAATTACCGGGAATTCAGTAGACTATGAAAATTCTCGCGTTCTGTTAATTAGTCACGAGTTGTCTACTAATGTCTCAATTAGAGCGGATTCCATATCCACTCGCTGGTTTACCCTTCACCAACCGCGTTGAATTAACTATGAACGATTATACAACCGCGTTTATGTCGCTAGAGCACGCGGAGGGCGAGTGGAATTGGAGAAAAATAATTGTATGAAATTATTGAGACTGACAAGCTCTACGTAAATTGTAAAATTATATTTTTTTCATATTTTGGCTGTACTTTTGATGACTTTTTACTGTTTTTTAGAAGAATTTTAGCTTGTTAAATTCTCAAAAACACTGCAGTAACGGTATTTCAACGGATTATAAAACGTAGAAATTAATGTTTAAAAAGCCTCGGATTTTGTTCATTTTCAAAATGGTTATTGTGAAAAAAAAAAAAATCACTGGGCTGACGAACGTACCGTGAATGAACCGAAAATAATTCTCATGATGGGTGTTACGTGAAAAAAGAGCATTTCATACGAGAATAAATCGCCACTGTGGGACACGCCAGAATGAAAAGTTTTTCCGAGTCGAATGGAAATAAACGAGTTGTGAGGATTTGTTTTTCAGTGTTGAATTTGTTGGGCAGAAGTTGAAAAAAAAAAAATTCCTCGCCCACTACATCCCGCAGTGTTGATATTTTTTCAGTGTAAGAGTATAAATTGTGTAATCCGATGACAACATCGATTACCACAGTTTCGGAAATTCAGGGAATTCTCGATATTCTTGCTGCTGTGTAATGTAAAATTGTTTTTTCCGCACTAATGATTGGTATTTTGCATAAAAATTTATGACACGCGCCTCGGGAGCTGTGAGGACATGAGAATAGACTTTCATTAAATATATTACTGCAGGTTTTTAGCTCTCCCCAGATTTCAGCTATTTTTTCGCCCTCGCACTCTCTCTCTCTTTTTATCCCAATTTCAAGTGTCGCACCCTTTTCATGTTCACACGCTGTGAACTTCCCAGCCGCAGTGGGGGTAACTCCGCCGCCCCCCGAAAATCCGTTTCAACTGGATTGAAAGAAAATACGACGGCGTTATTTCAGGCATTTGTCGGGTGTTAACTTGCGAAATTTTCCAGTCGAAGAATGAAAGTAAGTGCGGAGAATTTTCACTACTCGCTATCTCTAATCCGGGATTTTCGGCCTTTATTTGTGAGGATGAGGGGTTATTTCGTTTTCATGATATTCTTAATTCTGGGAAATTTTTTTAAAGGGGATAGTACCATCGCAAGGTATTTTCTTCGTCCATGAAAGTGCAAATCAAAGTGTTCATTTGAAGTTAAAAGAAAAAATTAAAAGAGAGTGTGTTCAATGTAATGTAGACATTCTATTCATCTTAAATAAATGTTCAGAAAAAAATATATATGACAGTCCCACCAAATTTCCTGCAATCGCACTTCGCTCTTGAATGACAAAAAAAAAAATTTTTCCTGTGTCTAATGCCCTGAATTCTGCCACCTTAGAATCCACTCTTTACATTGCGGTTATTCCACATATCTTCCGATCCTCCCTTTTATCTCCACCCACTACATACATAACTTTTTCCCGAATAGTTTTTCCAATGTTAGAAGTCGCTGAGAGTCCTGTCCCGCCTGACCCATCACCATAAAATAAAATATGGATTATTCGAAATTATTAGCATTTGAAAAATGCCCGTTCCCCCATCCACGGAAACTTGAGAATCGTAAGCTTTAAATTTTTCCCGTAACACGTCCAGAGTTTTGTGATTTAAAGTTAGTTGCATTGAATCGTATAATACAGTGCAGTAGATATAAACGTGTGCGAGTGGTTATGATGAGCAGTGAGAATGAAAAATGGTTTTAATGAAAGTGTTGGGGCATTAAAATATTCCCCTTCGAAATTTCACCTGTTTCAGTTTATTGATTATGCCTGGTGTGATAAATAACCGAAATTACTTCCGCCTGAATCATCCCCAATATTCATTCGCGAAAAAAAATATATGAGAGGCATCAACACACTAGTGAGGGAGAGAAATAGTCCCAGAAATAGGGTCTTCAGGGAATCCTGCAAATTCCACGCCCCAATCATCACTTTAACGTCAATTTAATTCTGTTTTATTTCGTTCGTGGCACTTTATTTCTACCCGCTGGCAATCTTCCCCGCCGTATTATCCTATCGGACATCGGTGAATTTCATTTCCTGGAGGCACTCGAGCACGAGATGCCGGAGGTCGCTCAACAAGATGGGAGTGAACTGCCGGCACCATGTGTCGCGTCATTACAATTCCAATGCAAATCAAATGAACCAATCATAAGTCCCAAACGTCTCGTCTCTTTCCCCTTGACTGTTTTTTTTTTTCATTTTCATCTGCCCCGCACTTTTTCGAAACTACTTTATTTTCCCTCACACAATTCACTTGCCCTTCTGCTATTGCTTGCCACCCTCTTCAGTTTTTTTTCCTCTCTCGTATATTTTTTTCTTGAATTTTCCATTCATTTCTTTTTCTGTCTCAATTTTCGGGGAGAAATGAAGGTGATGCATAAGAAAAATTGCATTATTCCAGGAAAATTGGGGTGAAAATTACCGCAGCCTCTGGTAATTGTCCAGCGGTAAGAAAACTTTTTGTGCTGCAAAAAATTGCACAGATAATTTCATGAAATTAATTGGAAATTCTTGAGAATTTTTGTGCGAAAATGAAATGAAAAGTTGGAGGAAAGATGTGACTGCGAATCGCTCTATTCCCAGGATATAAACGATCATGTCTCAATTGCGTAGGAACAAATCCACCGAGTGTGAGGAGACATCATTGTTCTTCCTCAGGCAATGATCGAAATGCTCCCTGTGATTCATCTATTTTCCGAAGTCCCCGATGTTTCCTTCTTTTTTTTCTCGCCGAATGTACATTTACTCGATGTCAAGGGAAGATTTATTAGTGGAACAAAAAAAAAACTTGGTATTTCAGGGAACATAATAGTAGTTATCTATTGGGCCGCAGTGATGCTCGCATTTATCAACGTGAAATATTCAGTGATACAAACGTATCGGTTTCCACTGGAATTTTGTAATGGTGTTTTGTATCACAAGAGACTGTTACAAATGTCTTTAGCGGGTGGTATACACTGAGAGAAAAAATTAACTCCGTCGAAAGACAAAGAAAAAAATTCTAGTGCTGGTATTGACATTTTATTGGAGGCTAAGGAAATTTATCCGGGTAAATTTTACAGGAATTGGGAGATATTTTACCAGAAGAAATTTATAGATATTTTGCCGTATGTCATATCTCGATTGAGTCAACCAGAAATAATGGAAAAACCGATTGAAATCATTGGAGTCAAGTTGTAGCAGCGGAAATGAGGGAAAATACACTTCAAGATTGCGGAGAATAGTTCAAGTTTTTTCGGTAAGTGAGTGGGGCTTCCAGTTACTAGAAAGTTCGGGGAATCCCACGAAACAGTTTGGAAGCCAAACCGATGCTGGTTAACCTCAAAATTCTTCTCAACAATCTGGCAATGATTCCAGGACCGACATACGTATGGACGTATATTAACGCAATGTTAAATGAAAAGAAGAGAATTGTGACAATTACAATTCAAATTTCCTTTTCCATGAAATTGCGATTAAAGCACTTATCTTTATTAATTATATCCAGTAATAAACAAATGACATTCAATCGTATTTAAATGCAATTAAGGAAATTATTGATTCACTCGTTCGATGAATAACTCACCAATTATCCTCGTCAATTAATAATAATTTTTATAATTTTCATAATAATGCGTTGCACGAAACCGAATGGGTTAACTCTCGCAATAACCACTTTCAACTCACGACTAAAATCCCATCGAATGTGATAATCATCCCTCAACTCGTAAAATATCCCAAAATTCATCTCGAAATCGTCAAATTTACGACATGTCATGATTTCTGACATTTAAATTCTATCTACCCCCAGCACACATCTCATCACTAATCTGTACGTATCCCTCATATCCATAATTCGTTGGTGGTACACCATGGTATGTATCCGTGTTCCGTCTTGCTTTATCATTTCTCAAGCATTAGATAACTCGAGAGAGCTCCGAAAATGTACAAAGCGCGTGTGTCGCCCCTTGCACTAGTTTCTCCTAAGCTCCCTTTGTTCACCCTTTTCCCAGTTACGGTATACTCGGGGTAGTGTAATGGACGATGTCTATAACACAGCTGGCATAGGTGCAGCCAGGGTCCCCAGATAACCCCCTGAAGCTCGTTTCTCTGTCCGAATTAGGAGAAACGTATCACCATTTTCAGTCACTGGAGAATGTAATTATCTCGGGGTGAATGTTATATTGAATTTCATCATTTATTCAGAGGCACGGTTTATTCTCTGTGAGAATTGGAGGGAAAATTCAATTTTCGATTGGGATGCCAATAGTGGCATGAATAATCAGCTCATTGTCCAGTCAGATACATCTGGGGAGATATAGGTGAGTTTGGCGTTCATGATGACAATAATTAGAAATTATATCAACCAAATTCAACCAACAAATTGTGACAGTACAAGGTTCTATCATTATTCTGTCATTACTCCCTTTGTCCCGTTAAAATTTCTTTACATGTCCAATTAGCTAGTCAACTAATTAACTATTCACGTAATTAAATAATTGTATGGTTAGCTATTTTTTCAACGATTGCGAGTCTTCTACTCATATTCCATAGAACGGAATTATTGTAGTTATAAAAGGTATAGAGTAATTATATGGTAGCAAATGGGCATTGAATTTTACTGGTTATTTGCAAGATTAGTTTATTCTCTATGAGTATTGCAGAGGATATTGAATTTTTGAATAGATTGTCAGTACTGCGATACCTAATTAGCTGTTTGACACGTGGGAGACAGATGTGAGAGATCACTATCGAATGGTGGATGGCAATAATTGGCCATGACATCAGCCAAAACTAATCTATAATCATTAGATATGAAATATTACAGTCGACACGACAGTCAATCATTTTCGGTAATAAAATTTGTTAATTCAGTTGTGAGGAAAACTTAAGAAAACCAGTGAATTGTTATAAAATATCTCGGAACTTATTCCAAATTCATTTTATCGGAAAAAAAAATCTGAAAAAAGTTTTGGGAGAAATTTATAACTATAGAATCTTTTAGGATCAGAGATTTGTAATTTTTTGCAGTACTCGTCCCTGAATTTCTCGCAAAAACTATCAAATGTAGTCCCCATAATGATGTGAAATAAAAAAAATCAGGAGAGACGTGTGAAAGAGTGTTAGAAAGTGAATCTCGATGGTGAAAAGTTGGAGTTTGCAGGTAGCTGAGTACTAGTTGGTTGGACATGAGACGTGTTGCAGCACGTTAAGAAGAAAAGTGAAGGAGATAACGAAAAAATAAAAGAGGAGATGAAAATCCGGATGCGATAGGAGAAAAAGAGAATAGTTCAAGGTATGTCTCAGTGTCTCCCTTGTTTCGTTGAACAGTATACGTGGCACGTGGTACCACGTACACCGACTGGTGCTTCTTCTCGACTCCTCTAGTAACAAATAAATATAAAAACACAAGAGTTGCCATTCTCCGGGCGATATTCTACTGGAGCTATTAACATTTTTACGAGATCACGTAACCCTCACCGGCTCGAGACATTGCGATTTGTTGAGAAAGGAGGACAACGCGATGGATTAGCAGTGACTAAAATGTCGATTGTTTGGAATTGTTGGGAGTGACTTTTTGAATCAACAATTGCGGGAGAATTTAAACTCTGTTGACACGGCAAATTTAGCCGGGGCCAGGGACTAAGGAAAAGGGGGAGATTTTTTTTTAAACATTTCTCGGAGGATTACTCATCTCTCGCAATATGCATGAGTAAAAGTTTTGGAATCTCCGGAGAACAAGGGGGTGAAGGGGGGCACGAGGTGGTATCGCATTTCTTATTCCCGAAGGAGTCGATCCGGACCCGGATGACGCACCGAAACCACCGACGAGATAAAGTTTTCCGGCTGGTGGCTTCATAGAAATGGGATGCTTACTTGGGACGTGTCTCTTCACACCCAGATTTCACTTATGTCAACGTCCAAGGGAAAACAATATTATTTCAACTGCAAATATTAAACGAAAATTGGGAAATAGAGCAGCAGTGGACGGAGAGAAATTCTTGATAAACATTATCCTACCGTTTTATACAAATTTTTCATGAGTTAAGTTGGTTAATATTAATAGAATTCAAATAAATAGCGAAAACCTCGTCATCCCATCGCCATAAAACTCTCAAATTTTCCCAAATCTCCACAAAGATTGAGATCCATAAATTTTCATCGCCCTTCCAAAAACCCTTACCCCGCTATCTTCGAAAATGCTAAGAAGAAAAATCCGTACAATGTAATATGTTCAAAGACGCTGTAATAGGAGGTCTAAAGCCGCGCAAGCTCATCCCCGAAGAATTTTATCTATTTGAAACTGACCATCGAACGTGAAAGGGCTCCTCGCTAATGTATTTTAGAAGATTCAAAAGGAAAGGTTCTGCTTTGTGCAAGGGCGTTTGGAAAATGAGGCGAAAGCTGCGTGACGGCAGAGAAAGAGAGAGGTTATAGATAAAGCGCTCCAGGAGCACTGGAAAAGGACACTCAGAGGATAAAGGGATTCTTTAAACTTCATATAAGCTGTCCGTACCAGCCGCATCCGGAAGCCACTTGACCCTGGGCGATCACCTAGAACGCACTTTTATTTCATGAATCCGACAACTTCTGAGGAATATCAACTGCACACATCGCTGGCCAGAGAGAAAAAACTGAAGCATTAATTAATTCTGTTGTGATGCGCGTAAAAATATATCTGTTTTCAAAATATCCGTCCGAAGTCCACGAAAAAATCCAAAGATGACAATTTTTTACCCCATCACAACAGAATTTTGTGTTTTCCACTGTTGATTGAGTTAATTAATCCGGTGGGACGAGTCTCATAGAAATGTAACTATTAACAATGGAGTAATGAGCTGGGGAGAGGAGGGGGTGAGGAAAAAAGTCAACGAAGGTCAGTCGCAAAAACTCGAGCTACATCACAAACCCACACGAGCGTCTGTATCACTGAGATTTGCCAGTTACTCAGTGGAACTTGGGAATAGTGAAAAAATGTTATAAAAAAATTCACGTATACGACGAACAAAAAGCCGCTTCTAAATCGCCCCAGGATGTCCTCGACCGGCCATTGTGGCAATTTTCATTGTATATGCGAGAGGAGTTTTTAATGAATTGGTATGGAAAAAAACTTGGCTGTATCTGCTTCATTCGATTCTCAAATTGCTCCGGACTCTTTCATATCTGCCAACTTTCCGCCGACATTTCGTAAATAGGAGGGTGGGTGAGGGAGGAAAATTATGGAGTCCCTGGAGGGAAAGGAACCCTCCAGGTTTCCAGCTTTTTTCGCAACTTCTTTAGGTTCCATTATGATTATTAAAACAATGATGAGCAAAATTAAATGTTCTTCTCATTGAATGACAATTTCAATGCTCAGGACATCATTTAATATTTAGTACTCGATTCAAATGGCACTACAGAATAAATAAAAAATTATTCTTCGATACAGTTGACTCCGAGACTAGTAAATTGTAAATATTAAGATAATAAATTATTTAATGTTAAGTAAAAACTTTTACCCCATCATCGATCCCAAATTGGATAGTGGAGGAGTGAAGCTCTAACCTTTCTCGTGTTTTCAGTTAACCACTTTCATCCACCTTCACAACGATATTTAGGAAAACTTCGGGTACACGGGATATTAGTTCGGGGCTGGCAACATGAGAAGAAAAAAAATCTAAATAGGGAGGATGGCTCGTGGAGATTGAGACGTCGTATCAGCTACGAGTTTTCGCAGAGCATAAAGGAGAAAAAAAGGGGGTATTGATAGCTCTCTCAACCCACTCCATGAATTCTTTGATGGTTTCCCCAAGAATATTCCCTGGATATCGCGATGCACCACACCTTCGGTCATCGCCTCGTTGCTCACGTTTATCGGGGCTCGGTGGGGGATTTTTTCCCGGAAGTGGTCCATATAATCTCGGCTTAGAAACAACTCTGTTAAAAAAACGTACATATTTTTTATAGCAGACATCGGTTCAAGCGCGAGAAGATCACTGAAAATTCCAATTTAATTTGATGCCGCCATCGATCGACCGAATCTACTTCAACACTCGACAAGAAAATTTCTCCGAATTCCCCGCGGATGATTTAATTCATTTAAAAAATGATGTCAACGAGTTAATAAGACAGCTATTCCTCTGAATATTAATTTACGTCTCATCCTGTTCTGTCGAATTGTCATTGACTCGCACCAGAAAGCATCGAACATTGCACCACTTCATCATATTCCGCTCGAAGGAGTCCATGAAAATCCAAGAGACGAAGGCCCTTCTACCCCGACTCGCATCAGTGATAATAGAATAAACGCAAGTAACGATAACGACGAGAATGCGTCGTCTAAGCGAGTGTTTGTTGCACCAGAAGATGGGATAAACTACAAAGACAACAGGGGTGATAGTGCCTGTGACAAACAAAGTTTGAATTTCAGTCAAACCCTGCACTAAACTTGGTTTCTCGCTTCCGAAACAGAGTTGACTTCACATCCTTCGATAGGATATAACCATCTTCCCCCACTCCATTCCATCTCATGATTCCCTCAACACTGGATTCTTCACTCTGGTGATTTGCCCTGTATTATCTTCATCCTCTGAGGTATCCCGGACAACTAGTACGTGCCGTGCGTTGCACTAACCTAACTTATTACTTTACACAACTTGGGGTGGGCATAAAGCTCAAACCACTTGCTCTATGCATTATATACTGAGGGAAATAGCAAGAGCGCATGACACACGATGTCGATAGCCGTTTACGAATTATGAGAGACAGATAAGGAAATCGAATTATAGGGGTGGTAATTTATCATTAATTAATAGTTTCGTACGGAGTTTATAGAGGACTGGAGTTATTTATGGAGGTGAAGTTCCGAGTTTTACGTGTTGTCCACGTGGAAAATTGGGGGTAGATATCCGAGAGAGGTTCTAAACTATCAAAACATCATTTAGAACGTCTGATTTTTTATAAATATGACTCTGGTTCATAGAAAAAAAATGGATCGTCTTAATTAATTTATGAATTAAGCCATCAATCCTTGATTTGAAATGCCTCATTAACAGATCAGCTGCAACATCAACTCTACTTCATCTAGATTTCCACAAGTGCATACTTCTCAGCTCTTCAACTTCAGATTTGCGAATTCACATTCGAATACATAAATACAGAGATTTATTTTTCATTCATCCCCCTACCCCCACATTTACCGCACATCCCCATCAATTTACCTTCCTTTACCAAGCCTTCCACTCTCAAGCACCATGTTTATCCGCTTGCCCACAGGTGTTTCACCCCCGTTCCCTCTCACCCCTGACGACGAATTCACGTGTGTGTGCAACTTGTAGTTCGTTGAAAACGTGCCCCACCCCCTCCACGTTCGATGATACTCATATGTATGCTTATCTAGTGCGGTCTCTCTCTCTCTCCCCCCTTTTCACCGAAACCCACCCCATCCCCATCTCATTCTATTCCATCATATCCCTCGGTCTGACTTCTCCCTTCGTGAAGTATACAGCCCAGAGATTGCGGAACTGCATCAATGTTTATGTCAATGTTTGAATTCCCCTGCCAGATGCATTTTACCACAATTCCGTGAAACGCGGTTTCAATTCACAAGCGTATATTCTACTTTTGTTTGTCCTTGAGACTTACTTCTGAATGAGTCAATATCTCATTTGAAGATCATTAATTAATAATTAGAGTAATTGAAGAGAGCAGCGGTGAGTGGAGGCTGGTGAGATTAGTCGAGAAATGTTAGTAACAAATTTCAAGAAATAATTTTTAAAAAGTTTAAAACTCAGCCATTACGTTCTGCTTTGCATCCCCCGTAAAAAATGACAATCCCCTCATTCAAATTATTCTCATCGATTCAGTAATCACCCAACGAACTCCGAGTTCCATAATTTTTATTGAACATTATTCTTCGTGTAGTTCCTTTACTTATCCCCCCAACCGAGCGAGAACAATTTCTCCAGCAACCTCATCCAATTCACCCCCCATTGTCAGACATTATTCCATCCAATACCATTTTGTTTCTCTCTCTCTCTCTCCCTCCCTCCCTCCCTCCTTAAGCCACCAGTTTGTTGTCTATCCGTTCTCGAATAAATTTGGGAATTCTCTGGAGACGACAATGTCTAAGGAGATGGACACGGTGGAGGCCGCGAGCCACTATTCGAGTTGGCGGACAGGGCGTACCACCCCAGACCACAACTCACTGTGGAATCACATTACCGTCACTCCATGGCGCGTTAGCCAACCGAAATACTACGTGCATTGTACATCGGTTGCCCTGGCACTCCACCTCGTGCCTCGTCGGGCAGACGAATAATCCGTTTATACCAACTTCGAGACGAGCTTTCGCGGCCCTCGCCCGAGGCAAACACTTCGCCCCAGTGAGGTAGCAAAAGGGTTGTACCTAGACTGCCTAGGCACAGCCCTTCCTACCCCCCACCACCACCACCCCTTTCAGTTCACTCTTTCGCAAACGACCTCGCACATTTGTCCAACCCCGAATCACAGAGGATACGAGATGACTCGGAATGAGATTGTAACCCTCGTCAAACAATTTTCCCACTCTCTCAGTTATCCGAATTTTCCCTTCGACACTCTCTTTTACGATATCATACTCCACTAAGCTCCGGTGTTTATTTTAATTCCCGAAAAATGATATGAAGTTGGTGATCGAATAATTGGATATGCGAATGAACTTGTATTTGGTTGTAATTTATCGATGGGGAGCATTTTCGTTTATTACACAAACTCGATATTTAATCGGCCGGGTAGAGGCATCATTATCAGTTAACGAACAGTCATTACAGTCGGTATTTCTCTTATTGAATACAGTAATGAGGATTGAATATCAATGTTCTATGGGGAGAGTCAGAATTTTTAATGTCGGTTCACAACAAATATTAGAGGATTATCCGGTGAAACGAGGCTTTTTAATTTTTCATTTGACCTCAGAAATTGATTTGTTTGGGAAATAAAATTTTTTCTATTAAAACAATTTTTACTCGCTCTATGCTCTCCATGATTATAATTTTAATCACATAAGACTTCAATATAATCCCAGAAGGGTTCAATATATAGACCCAGAGTAAAAACCCCCAGAAAATCTTGAAATTTCCCTCGTTATTTTTCCTGAAACTTGAAGATGAAAGTAGACAAGACATAATAACACTGTCGTTCCTTCCAAAAAGTGAATACGGCTTTTGTTTTTCCTCCCTCTCCAACGTGACGGTTCTGTTATCTTATTGAACAACGAGTTACGTGTCTCACAGCTGGAGAAACGATGCTCCGAAAATTGCACGTGCCTTTATCTCCCACGAAAGACCTCTATCACCTCCTGGCACGTACGATTAGAGGACAATATGATGGGAATCAAGGAGGAATAGATTGACTGTTACTTGCGCATTGGTCTCCCCAAGAACCAAATGAAATATATTGTCGAATGAGAAATGACAATGAGCTAAAGATGTCCCCAAATGTCATATACGTAATACCATCTGGTGGAAATACTCTGCGACGCTCTTTCTGTGACATTTGCGACTCTGATAGTAGTAATGGCACTATAAATATCCAACTCTAGAGCTGCTTTTCCGTAAAGTGACATTTAAAACGAATATTGAGTTTTACTTGAGTAGGAATGAAGCTTCTAATCTTTACTTGTCCAAAAAAGAAGTGAATTCAAGTCATACTATTGCAGCGATATCCAGCACTTGATTTAGCCAAATTCGAGATGGTCTTAGCTCTGAATCTATGAATAGTGATAATCGTCACGATTGGTTAGCAAAAGACAAGCTGATCACTCCAATTGCTCATCATATCCCTCTACAAATTCAAGATTAGATGGGCTCACCTGCCATAACGAACCCAGTTATATCAGATGAATCTAAAAATGGCACTGAGACATTACCATCTGCCTTTCAATTCCCCATCGACAGTAATAGCTATAAATCACATTTCACATGATCTAGAAATTATTTCCCGTAAATTAATCAGAACAGACTTAGCGAGGGTATAACATTAGTATCCACTACTGCATTCGGCGAAATATGAAATGTTCTCTTTGTAAAATAAATGAAGAATGATGTTCATTATGACTACTCGATCCTTTCACATAAATATGAGATCCTCATCTAGTTCCCATCCGACCAAAAAGAAACGAACTCCTCCAGTTGCTCATTAAATCATCCCCCAAATGTCAAATTCAAAGAGCTTACCATCGACATCTGATTCAATTACAACTGATGAAGCAAAGAAACTATCGCCATCAACCGTTGATATTATAATTGATGCAGGGGACATTTAAAAATAACATTCTGGATCTTCGAAGAGTAATATAAAATTGCCTCGAACATTGATACGCGCCCTTCCATTTAATTCCACAAAATTCAACATCTCCCCTACTTCGAATTCAGGAGGAATGATATTCCTCGTGAGCTGAGTCTTTTACTCAAATATCAGACCCTTATCTCGTCTCCGGTCCGTCCAAAATGAAGCAAATTGCTCATTAAATCATCGTACAAATTGAAAATTCGAAGAGTTCACCATCGACATACCATTCAATTACATCAGATAAATTGAAAAGTAACACTGAGATGTCCTCATGAAATCTTGACATTCCAATCAATAGCACTGTCTCAGCGGAACATATTCCCGATCATCTAGGAGCCATTCTCCATTCTGAAGTTGCTTGCAATATCAATGGCCTCTCCGTTTCAAAACAAATCTCCCTATCAGCCATTCCGCATCTCAACGAAACCTCGAAATCCATTCCTTTTTATCGAATGACATATCCGTCGGGATATCTGTTCTCCGGATAGACTAAAAACCTTTCCTCATCAATCGATAATACCGTCTCAATTCCACCGACATTTTCCACTTCACCGTACATTCTAAGAAGAGGTGAGTGCACATACATATCTCAACAAAAGAATAGTAGACACTGAGAATGGTAAAGTGGGTCAGAGTAATTCTACGGGATTCGTTACCGGATTTGGTGTGGGGTCGCGTCCGGTTACGAGGTCGAAAGTAAAGAAGTAAAAGAGGATCGTGGATGGAGAGAGGGAGGATAGGTTGGTGGCTTGATCGTGGGCTTGAATATATAACGAGTATCCATGGAAATTTATGACCCACGTCCTTTCCGACGTTGACCAGAGTCACTGCCATTGGGTAAGGCCAATTCTCTTGCGTCTGGTGTAGGTGCGAATGTAGACTAATCCAAGCACTGGTCGAACTATTGGCAGGACAATTTATCTTATAGCCGAGCTACTGTCCAGTGAATGGAACAACTGACCGCATGAATACGAGGTACAAGAATACGAGGGTTGTGTTTAATATGTTCGTGGGGGTGTTTTTTCGGTTTCTGAATTATTCTTCCCGCCCTTCGCGGTTGAGGATATTTGAAGAAAGATTTTCCGGGTATTTTTGCAATATTATTTTGTAAAATTGTGCTGATGTTGTCCACATCAGGTGGGAGGTGGTTCTGAATCGAAGGTCGTGTGATGGTCAGTCATTTGTAGGTGGCACGTCCGCGCGGGGTCGGATTAAGAAAAAATTAAAAATCAAGGGGTCTATAATGGAGACACTTCATAACGAAACCCTTCTCGTCGTCGGAATAGCACTGACAATTAATGGTAATTGAGGGAGAAATTTTCAGAGTAAACTCTGCGGGGTAAAAGATCTTCATCGCGAATTCAACTCTGAATTTCCCCCCTTTTTTTATCGAGAGTTTAAACATCAGATCAGCAGTTACTTGTGGAGATGATTTTCCGCTGAGCTAAGAGTTTTCATTCACTCTTAGATGAACCAATTTTTTACTTCCCCTTGATTTCGCTGGTTGAGTTTTTATTTTTTTTTTAACATTGGAAAATGCATTTCCGTGATACTCGGTAAATCGGAGGTGATTTAACATTCATGGGATGTATTTTCCCCGGTGGAAAATATATCCGGAATGGAGGGAAATTGAAATGAAGCGTCAGGGCATAATTATTCAATGCCACAATGCCCAGTTGATTCAGCATCATGACTATAATTTATGGTCGATATGCAATAAAATTTTATAGATGGGGGAAAATTCGTGTAATCGAAAATGATTATTGCATCGTTGGTAAGCGTTAGTCGCTCATATTTTCTCGCCTACGGATTCGTGATTAATTTGGTTGCGGGAAATTTGATTTCATGTCTTTATTCACTTGAGATGATTGGATGAAAAAAATTGATGTAATTTTTACACATTTCAGAACTAGTATTTTAATTTGTGGGATTGGATCTACGAGATCAACTTTAGAAGTTGTTAAAAATTGAATCATAATTGCAGCGGACTTATCAATGTTCGAGATCTTAATGAAATGTAAAATTAAATGAATAGGGAATTATATATTCCAATTCAAATTTAGAATGATTAACCTTTTAGATTCACTAATTTTCACTATCACGTGGATTTAAAAATGGCAATTCCATCGAATACATGAGAATTCAATTAATTTTATAACACCAAAATACCCGAAACCTTTTATTAAATAAATGGTTGTAAAAAATTCCAATATTTTCTCCAATAAAATACTTAAAATATCCGGAATGCCTTCATGAACACTTTAAACTCTCTCAATTTCATCCAGTACCGACCACAAAAAAAATTACTTTGCGAAATTAATCAATTGATCTTAATTTTTGAATTTTCAATAATCCTCGGAACAATCCTCCCATTTCCATTGTTAAATCAAAATACACATACCAGTGGCCAGCCCAGAATCCGAACGTATTGATTGCATCGGTTGAAAAACATAAACGAAACAAAACCAGTTGAAGGTAGAATGGGGGTAAAAATTGTTGAATTCCGAAGTAGTGGAACAGCAGTAGTTACCCCACGTAATCCCGCATTAGCCCCGTTGCCATCCAAATGTTTTCGCTCCCTTTCCACCATTTCCTGTTGGCAAACTCCCTCTCCAGTGTTCCCTTCACATTGGAGTACTCTGTTGAGTCTCTGCCGTTAGCCCGTTATACCTACTCCAGACTCTCTCACTCTCCATGGAGAGGGTCTATTACACTCTCACTTTGGCTGCTTACCAGAATCACTTCGGTAGACTACCAACGTTTTCAGATTGTTTAGACTATGCACCATTACTTCAGTTGTGAAGTACAAATTACAAATGATTGCTGTACAGATATTTTAATTATCGGATTATGAGGGATTACTTCAAGTGTTTTCAACACTTGAAAAATGGTGTTTCAAATTTGAAAATGAGGAGGAAAATTTCAAGAAACAAATTGTATTAGAGTAGTTAATATTGAAGTACTCGAGAAATATAATAGTTCTATTATAAATAAAAAATATAAATAAATTTATAGTTATGATTTTGCCAGAATCGTTCCCATGAAAATTACAGCTATGGTACTGGCTATGATACACTCATCAGACCAATCCCTAAAGAGAAACCGCAGAGTTGCGGTCCCTTCGCTTAACCAACCGATAAGCCCCCCCGGTATATTTCGACTGACCCATTCGCGGGAAATAATTAACCTCACGGCGTGTGCCAGCCAAAAGCTTTCAGGAGAGTTACAGCCGTTGTTTCGTTTGCCCTTACGGATGTCAAATGGCCCTTTGACGATAACGCATTAATATCAGTGGGAACTTGTATTCACTCATTGTCTCATTTTGCATTGTTAGAACTGCTATTGACACGAGACCATTCTGGTACTCGTGACTATGGCTATCGAAGTTTGCATTGATCATGTCTTGTTGGCTTTGGTAAGTTCGGAGAATGTTTCCTCCGATTGAGGGTTTGCCGTCTCATTTTGCATTGATTACCGAGACCCGAGGGGGGTCAATACATTCTAGTAGTATAAGAGTCACAGATGATCTGTCCTTGAAGAAAATAATTCATTCAATTTTCCTTTATCAGAAACTACATCAGTGATTGATGTTTATTATTCAGAGAGCGGTCTTGCATACACCCGAAAAATCTATAAATAGGAAAACAATTTTCCTACCCACAATAAAATGCAGCGCAAGGTGGGAAAGTTTTGTTGGTAACACCATTTGTACTATATCGGTAAGCGTGTTTCGCATAGCGATGCTGGCAAGGTATGGTAGCAAGTGGTACTAATCTGTTGGCTCATGTGTGTCTCGGCAGGTTTCCCAACGGGGATCGAAGGCCCGCAGTCTCTGAAATATTTAGTAGTACGAGCCAGGCCTTCCAACCCTTCCTCCTGCCATCAAGTCGATGGTGACTGCGGTGTCGCACGGTCGTTAGCCCTTCATTTTCTCTTTTATTTCGGGGGAGGAAAAATGTCAACGTTGTCTACGCCTGGGCGGTGTCTCGCGCAATTTTAATGTCATTATGGCTTTTAAAATTAATCAGGATGAAAAAATTGTCGTGAGACTTCTTGGAAATTTCTATCATCTTACAGTTGTACGAAAATTTCAATCAATTTTGAGAACTCCCTCTGCGCATTCTCCCGCATTTACCCTCATATTATTCCAATGAAAATCAATGACACAATTAATTTTCTTCATCAATAATTTTTTTCTACTCAAAAAAAATATAGAGGCGAATTCTCCCTGAAATTTCAATCTCCACTTCCCCTGTAGCCGAACAATTACGAGACCTATACTCATCACTTCATTTGCCTCCTCACCCCCTGGGCGTCCTTTTAATACTCATTGTCGTTTCATCACATTTTCCTGCTGGCCCTCCTCCCCACCACATGCCTTACATCCCGCGGGACGAATAATTACCCGCGAGAGGGCAAACCGCATTGAATATTTCAGCCTGGATGGCTGCTGCGAAAAATATAAAACGAACACTAGTGCACTATAGCCCGGGGACTAGCCCCCACTGAGGTACTAGTGGGAGGGGGGGTGGGGGCTAAATGTAGAAGGGGAATGAGATGGTAAAAGTGGTTTCGTTCGGTCGGGTTTCGAGGCCTTCGGGCTACGGCCAGGGATTAGGATAAAAGTTATGTCAGGCATTTTGCGGGCAGCTTTGCATAAGTCTACTCACTCACTCACTCTTTCTACCTCGTTTCTTCCTGGTCTTATACATTTGTATCAGGTACCACTGTCTCTCCCTCGCTCATACTCGCCGGTTCCCTTTGTACGCCCCTTGTGAATCGGCTCTCGCTGTGTAGCGCACCCCTAACACTCTCCTCCACCCCAGACCCTTCGCTAAACGTTGCGGGCGTTAACTCAACCCACTGGCCGTAAGCCACGCCACCTTGCTGGCTTAACACTGATTATTCGGACGCTAATTTGCAAATAAGAGGCGACTGGTGTAGTCACCCTGGCCGGAAGTGATCAAAAGTTTGCTTTTCGAGGTGTCTCGTTGCCCTCGTGTTTTCACGTTCACATGCACCGCAAATGGATTGTTTCAGGGGACCAGGGGGTGGAAATTTATTGGAGGGATGCGGACATCAAGGGGTGATAATTGTTTTATGAGATGTTGGGGGGAGAGGACGGGGAGGAAAGAGGTGTTTGATATGTTAGAAAATGAGTTTTGAATTTTACCGGAGAGAGAAAACGTAATTTTTAGTGAATTAGGTAATTCATGGAATTAATTATGTTATGGAAAAAAAATTCTGATACTGATCTCTCTCTCTCTCTCTTTTCGAAGACATGTAATATATAATTGACCCAAAATTTTCGATAATTTCAGAATGCCCAGAGGACAAACAAATTGGTCGGATGAGGTGGGCAATGCAAACAGTATATCGAGGCAGAGTAGATCACCCAGACAAGCATCACCCAGTTCAAGAACATGCACACCTCAGCACGATGACTCCCACCATCCGCCTTCGTGCAATGGCTTCAGATTCGGTGTCTACGGCTGGAGGAAGAGATGTTTGTACACTCTAGTGCTTGGGCTCATGATTATGGTTGTACTCAATCTTGCATTAACTCTGTGGCTTCTCAAAGTCATGGAGTTCAGTTCTGTGAGTATAGATTATCAATTTGATAATGGCTTACGTCTATTAGTCGTAACTCGTTGAATTGAAAGTGAAGGGGGAATTATCAATGAATATCATGATTTAAAAAATCAGAATAAGGATTTTGAAATGGTTTTGGATCAACACCATTTCTAATGAACTCATTTAAAAAATCGAAAATTAGTGCTTCAGAAATCCAAAAATTTGTAAACTATGCGGCTGGAGGGTAGAATTGTCTTGACAAAAATATCTCGATGGGAAGATGAGAGGGTTGCACAGGGGATAAACCAAGTGGTCTTTGTCTAGGCTTTGGACAAGGAGCTCAAACTTTTCGACAGCTATTAGAGCTGACTTCTGTGTTGCGGCTTAAAATTAGTTTCGCTCTTGTTACTAACGCGGATAACAGGCTGGACCGCTGGACCTCTTGAGATATGTTATGCCGAGAGGGTTGAGAATTGAAGGAGATGCCACGGGATAAGTCGCACTTAAATGTAATCGAGTAAAACAAACTAGTTCGTTCTTCACATCTTGTTAAATCTGTAATTGTGTTGAGACTTGCACAATTCACACGGACACCATAAGGCTTTTAGCAAACATCGTGGAATTTAATTAACGTGGGGAAAAACAGAGATTTTCATTCAAGTGATGAGAATTTCATCTGGTAAAATGGGGGTAAATAGCAACTGAATTTTTCAGTTTGAATTTTGAAAAATTTCTTTTAAATTTAAGCACCTAGTTTTTTATTCACATTTCAATCCCTTCGAGGCCCAAAAGGACACCAAAACATATATAGATATAAACTATAGAATCCTCGTAAAAAGGATGTAGTGAAGTCAATTGAAGGAATAAAAAATCGACGAAATCCTCTCATAAAATGAACGTACAATCGGATTAATTTTTTAGTTCCGTTTAAAATCCCGGTAAAGACATTTTAAGATCTGCGTCAGATTAGTCCAGAATACGCTCATCAATCAATAACCGGAAATCTGACTCGGCCTCGGTGATTTATCCGTATTTTTGTCAGCAGTGAATTCGATACCCTCCTGGCAATAGCTGTGGAGTACGTCATCGAAATATCGCCACATAGCAATATCAATTTGTAACATGGTATCGTGAATTCTAGAGAAAAAAAAAATCAATACAGCTCTCGGTATCCTCCCCTTCGCCCCGCTATTTTCACGTGACATTCAAGTGTTTGATATTTGCAAATTGAGATGGATGTTGGAGAAGTGGGCTAGTCAGTACTCAGTCTCGCGAGGTCATTCGCAAATTTGGAAATGCTCCATTTACACGTGACATTTGACCCGACGGATTTGGCCGCCTGCAAATCGATTGTAGTGACGTTGACGTACGGGAGAAATCACCTTATGACGGAGTTAAGACGTAATTGTTCATGGAATAGACGTGTGTGATGAATTTTTAACGATCGCTAACTAGCGCTTGGAATGATTCGATAAAACGGTTTTAATTCTTCACGAAACAGACAGCGACGGTTCTCTACAACAACATAATTGTTTGCCTAAATTATTAATTAAGAATTCTGAATTTAAAAGACGGAAGGGAAGGGGCACCAAACAAAAAGAACTGAAAAAATTCTATTTGAGTTGGAAAACTATTCGCCTATTAAAAAAATCCTGAGTCTCGGAATAATTAATTACTCTTTTCTATGTGTTATTGGATTTTATGGTACATTTGTGAAGGTATGAAATTTTCTGAAACTACTGCCAAGCAAATAAACACGACACAAAGGGTAGATCCACACAAAATTTTCTAGTCCTTTATCAAAAAAGAAAATAGCCGTAAGTCTATAAAAATTTTCCCATTCTCCTGACATCCCTCTCCACATGGAATGGCCTCCAGATAACTCGGTGACTTGTTCGCACCCGTCATTGTCGAGTAGCTCTCGGTGTTATCGAATTTATACGAAAATCGAGAGCAACTCCGAACCGATCGACGTCCAATGATCCTTCGATGGAGAGCTAAATTCGACGGGAATTGAGTATCAATCCGTAAGTGAGGAGTCTGCAAGGCTGTCAGTATCACGGAAAATATCCCATGGGAAATGTAAGGTCTCTAGTACCATTTTTTTTTTCGTCCAAACCCCCTATTTCTTCGTTCACGTTCGGAGAAAGTCTCTCTTTCTCTTCTATTCTCATCATTTCTGTTCCTCAATGCGATTTTCATCGGATTATCGCATGAAAACATGACAAAATTGGATAATTCGTAATGTCCGATAGACAATAAATCTATTAATTAACCCCGAAGATTGTAAATCTCAAAGTCAATGGACATCTCCACAGATGTGAAAGTGAAGTGAAAGAAAATTCGGAATCTTAGCGAATAATTTTGTCTGCTCTTTTCTTTTATATTATACAATGTTATTTTCATCAGTTCATGGTATGAAAACTGGGTGAAATAAGATATTTCATGGTGTCCCATAAAAAAGAAATTCATGCATGAGATCCGAATATTCAGCGGTGGAACGGTAAAACAATTCAGATCGATTTTGAATATTAGTCATTTTTCAAGAGATCACATTCAGAATCACACTCAGGATCACATTCTTCAATGAATTCGTCTTTTATTGCCAATTTAATGATTTTTAACTGGAAAAATTTGAATATTAAGATTTATTCCAAGTTTTTGAAAATAAAAAATGGAGAATATTGAGGAGTATCATTCATTGGATGAAAGATAAAAATATCTGGAGAGATAAAATTCCGAGTTAAAACTTATACAATACTTCAAGAGACGTCTCATAAATCGTAACAACGGACATTCTCAATCTTTTCGCGTTATATGTTCGGAGTTTCACGAGTGGTAAAAAAAATATGGTTTGACACTTAGCATATATGTGAAAATATTTTATGCCCCAAGCCTCCATCCACCGTTATCCATCATTCATATTCGATGAGTTGCCGTTGCCAACGATCTTACAGAGTTACTTCGACATCTCCATTCTTCTCCACTTTCTTGTTGGGTTTCCATCCTACAGTGGAAAATTACAAGTTCCCCTCCGTTTATTGAAAATTTAACTGAATTATCGGGTATTTAGAAAGAACTTTGAGAAATTTCAAGTAACTTTTGTTGCATGGGAAATTCACGAGGCTTAGAAGATTTTCCATTGACGACGAGCACTTTTAACGTATCAAAAACTAAAAAAAAAGTGAATCAACTTTCAAAATTCTTTTCTCTTCGCAATGACAACTTTTTAATTTTTCAACTAAGAGTCGTGACATCTCCGAAGAATTTTTATAGGAATCCGGGACAAATTTACCATTGAACTCAATAAAATTTTCAGTATCAGCACTGAATGTTTTATCCCCCCTCGAAAATAGAATAAAATAAATTCCCCAGTTTTCTCAAAATCACGTAAAATCGACATCATCCTGAACCGTCACCACCCCCCCTGCCCATCACTCCCAGAATCTTCAAATGCTTCTCTCCTAAACGTACCCCATGAATCGTCATTCTCAAGATGCAGTTCCACCCGACTAGAGGTTATACCGGACAACATGGTATATTGGCACTAACAGTTTACATACATGGCCCATACCGACCAGATACCCCCTTCCTCATCCCTCTCCATCTACCCCTTCTACCACCTGATACTGCAGATACACCGGCATCCCCATAACCCAGGGACACCTATACAGAACGAGGTAGTACACACCATCACCAGCAGAAGCTATTTTCCTCCTCGTCCCACCAGTCGCCCCTTCTTGCAGAGTACTAAAGGATATATCCATTATAGCACCAGAGCCACCAAGTGCAAGTGCGATATATACAGGGTACGTACGGTGCCATGAATTTTGAGGGTATAACGTACGGGCTACCGATGCGAAATACCCAACAGTGTTAACCCCACTACCATGTACAGGGCACATGTACATTCAAATGTGTGTCTCAGGGCATAACATTTCTCTCGTAGTGAGTAAAGTGGGTAAGAAGGAAACTCCCGGGGAGATACCCACTGGTGCTTTATTGTTTTCGGGGTGGGGAGGGGAGGGGAGGGGAGAATTTTGTTCGGTGGTTGTACTTCCTTGGGAGGTCCTATAGGGAGGGGAAAGGGAACTTACTGCTTAGGTGCATTGAGAGTTTCTTAGACGGCTGGAATACCCCTTGGGCAATTAAAATCGTGCTCGTGAGTTATTTATCGGCGAGAGGGGATTATTAGAAATATTTTAATGGGGTGGTTAGCTCGATGTTAGTGAGGGGTACGATCACATTTTAAGCGAGAGATTTTTTGAGTTTATTTTAATAAAAATATTTTTTTTGGAATTCAACTCCCCCTAGCAAGTAGTAGTAACCCGTTTTGGTCAGCCCAGCCCGAATGAATTAATGCGGGTAATAATGGGGAAGTGAAATTGGAGAAATAAAAATTGATAATCGACAATCACCTGGAACTAGGCAACCGAGTGATACGAATAAGGGAGGATAAAAATGAATTGAAAAAATGTAACTGAGGGCACTACGAGTGTCCGTTAATGATGCCCTTCGGCAAGTCAAGTTTGCAGAATTTCTACCTCCGCAGCTCCAACGGGGGTGAAAAAAACCCATCGTTTGTAGGAAATAAATGGCGATGAAGTGGATAACTTCATTATCACCGAATTATTAGTATGGGACGATTTGCTATTCTCCCCTAGTGACGCGATAAATACTTCACCTGACGACGAAATGCATTTCGTATTTCGCAAAATTTCGATTCGATTTAATCAACAGCCGCAATTTAATATATTTCCCAGCGCCACCTTCTTCTACCCTAAAAAATGATGAATTAGACATCAAAGTTCTCGGGTCTCGCAATCTCCGAATCGTCCACACAGACCAGAATAAAATTTCGCCAAATTACACAAATGTCAGGACTCTCGCATTTACATTTTCAACAGCGAGTAATTACAAGCCAACGAGTAGATTTTTTTTCTTTTTGTACTCATGTGCTGGTACGCAAACTAATCCACCACATATAATTATCCATTGCCGGATGGACGACCTGCTCTTCCCTCCCCTCGCCCTTCTAACTTCTGACTGGGAGCAATCCGACTCCGTTGGCGCGTTAGTGAAGCACTTTCCTGCATTTGAGCCCCTGTGGCCATTCGCTCCCTCTCCCTCTCTCTCTCTGTTGCAGTGCAATTTCATGTTATTTTATCGTCACCACCGCGGTGGAGATTAAATCAGAGAAATCCACATTATGTTCTTTTCCCTCGTCTGGGCCGTACCTTGCGTTGACGTCAAACGATGTATGGAATAGGTTGTAATTGCATCCATTCGTAACGCCCACCGGCAATTTAGGGAAGTAATCAGGGTTTTTCAATTTTCATTCCTTGAAAGCTGGAGAATGAAAAATTTGTAATCACTCAAAATTAATTTTTTTTGAGGGACAACAAATGTGGTCTAAAAATTATAAATTTACTCCGGTGATACTTATCACCAATGCCTCAAAATTTTATGGTAATAATCAAAGTTGAATTTACTAGAAAATGGGACATTTCAAGTACAGTAACTGCACCTCGTTAACAGTGAAAATCCCAACAAAAGTAATTGATCTAAAAATAAACTATTTATGTTGAACTATCAGAGAAATTATGCATCAAAATATTCCAATAATTTCATTGTTAATTACAAAATTAATGAAAACAATTTCGTGAATATTGCTCGGTCAATGCAGCCCTACGGGTGAGTCATCACGAGTTTCCATGAATAGAGTTAAAATACTTCAACAATGTCACGTGACGTTTGATAATAACCATGGAAAATTAATTGACTCTGTGAGTACTGCACACCATATTTTCCATTGAGTATTTTCACTATCCACGTACCACCCACTATTGACCAGTTCATGTCGATAATTAATTTCGATCAGCTGAGTGAGCTTAATTTATTCTGGTAAATCATTGCCGTCTGTTACGTGAAATTGTCACATCTGTTTTTGTGGGGTGAATTTTTTCAAATTATCCACCGTCACATCGAATACTTTTACGATATGAAATAATCCCTTGTGAAAATTTTTCCAATTCCAATTCAATTTATCAATTAAAAAAAAATATTTTTCATTTGACATTTTTACCCAACCGAATAATCTCATTTCCATTTGATTTTAAGGCATTGAAAATTTCAATAATTTCAAAATTAGTCCATAAGCCACTTTCTTCTATTTTAAATCTCAAATCAAGATGTATGGATGACACTAGTGTTCTCATAACTGTCATCACCTGATTCTCAAACAGCTCAACCAATGAAAAAAAAAAAATATTCAATTACCTACGCGGCACTTCTCACGCCTGCGGACATTCATTGCTCAATTCCCAGTGGGGTGAGTTTACTAAGAACCCTTACGACTGGCCATAACAATAACGCCTGGAGGATTCGAACGCGTGAGGATATTTTCATGAGCATTTAACGCTTTAGTCTTGTGCCACACATCCCAGGACTCATCCCCAGTGTCAGTGAGAGGGCTTTAACATATAGCAATATTCTCGCTTGTGCGCATCTTGCAATGCTGGATAAGTACCACCTATTCTCCCTTCACCTCCCTTCATTCGTCCCTGCATTTCACCCCTCGACATCGTAGATTGCGGCATAATGAAAACCAAATAATACCCTTTAGGCACGTATACCGGAGTAACGATACCCAACCGACTGGCTATATTCGAGCGCATGTCTCCCATAAATGAATCCGGAGAGTGATACTTACTGTGACTTGAGTGCCAGCTTAATTCACACTGGATTTCCTTCAAAATAGTCGCTTTCTCGAGGAATAAGCAAATACGAATTTTCAAATTCAATTTCAATTTTTTTTTTTTTCAGAAATACCCGACGCATTCTACAATCTAGTTTTTGTCGATTATTGTTAATTAAAGAAAAAGCTCGAGGGATGTTACGCGGAGATGCACTAGGAGCCCTTCAATTTCCATGAATTTACAGCGAATAATTGACGTCTCCGTCAATTACCCATAAAACCTTGAAATTGTCAGGCCAACCAAAACGTGATAATAATTTTCGTAAGTTTATCGGAACGTTGAGGGGAAAATATTCGACAGGGTAACAATGAATTCCCTTATTTAATCCACCAACACGAAAACAAACAGAAATCGTCAGTTGACAAATGCAAACTGCATGTATTACAATGTGAGCGCAATGTATATTTGCCCGAACAATCGCATATGCGGTTTGGAAATTGCTTCCGATCAAGTAGCCAATCATCGGAAACCAATACATGACCGACAACAATCGTATTCCTCACTGGGTTGTAGACGAGAAAGGGACACATCGGAAAAGATAATCTGCATGTATTTCCGGTTCGAAAGTATCAAATTTATTGTCATCCCGTCCGCTTTGTCAAGGTACTACGGATGCCATTAACAATGTTGATATTTACAGGGGGAACAACCCATTAGTCACGTTAAAAAAAAATGATCACGTGCTCGGAGAGAAATTGTGAAAAAAAATTTTGGTACTTGGAAAAATCAGAAATGTAAAATAGAAAAATTTCATCCGGGAAATAAATTCTTCCTGTTATAAGGACATTTTCAATCAGACAAGTGAATCTTTAACCCATGGAAATTCCATTCTGCTTTGAATATCTCGATGTTATCGATGGTCGAAGGAAAATATTATTTTTCACTTTATGGAAATTCACTGATAATGGAATTCTGTTTATTGTGTCTTCAGGAGGGTATTGGCTCGCTGAAGGTTGTACCCGGTGGTGTTGAACTGAGGGGTCAAGCTGCTATTTTAGATGCCCTCATTGCATCAAGTGTGAGGTCAAGAAGAGGTAGAAATTTAGTGCTTGAATCATGGGGAAACTTTACTGCTTCAGCGAGATCCCACGATGGACGTTTATTAGCTAGATTTACGCTCGGTAAGAAATTTGCACATTTTGGCAATTACTGAATCAATCATAAATCAGTGTATTTTCAAAATTCCTTATCATCACTGAGCCATGCAGCGGTGAAATTTAATTCTCAAATATTTCAGTCAATTGTTGGTGCCCCCTGCACCAACGATTTATGAAATTATTATCAAGTGCATTATGATATATGAATAAAAAATGAATGAATTAAATACTTCAAATCTTTCAAATGGCAAATTTTTTCTCACTCGCGATTCACAAAACTTTAAACCCTAAAAATAAATTCCTAAAAAAAAATTGTACGCCCCAAAGGTGAAGACCGAGTTGACTGCATATCGAAGGGCTTTCGGATAACAGATCCCCGAGGCGGAGTGCTTTTTTCAGCAGACCGGGAGCAGGTTGTCGTGGGAGCGTCGATGCTGAAGGTAACGGGCGTCGGGGGTGCAGTCTTCCGTGGAAGCGTGCAGACTCCTCTGGTACGAGCCGAGTCGGGGCATGGCCTCAGGTAAGATATACAAGGATATCGTGAATAAAAAAAAAAAGAAGAATAACTAACGGAATAAAAAGTCAGCCTCGACACTCGGAAAATTCTGATGTCACGAGTGAATATATTGCGATCGTGAACTATTAAAAAGAATCACATTTTCATTCTCTTATATGCGTCAGAGGGCGGATTGAAAATCCAATAAAAGCCCTGAGATATATTTTAGCACCTCTAAACTAGAATGTGATGAAGTCTTACGTGAAGAGTTCCTTTTTCACTTTATCGTATTCCCTTCAACCGCTTTCGAACCGACTAAATCGAATAACAACGCATCGTAATGCCCTTGAATCCCTTGGATCTCGGCTATCGTTCGGTGGTGGGTATGCTCGTTCGAGCTCAGAATAGAAAGCTCACTGCAATCTCATTTCTCTCTGATTTTTCAACATTTTTTTTTTTCCACCTCTTTAATTCCCTCGGATTTCCTTGGAATATCATTTTTTCGAATCCTTCAGAGCCTCGGGGTATCAACTCTTTCTCATCTCCGTGCATTAATTATAACCCCTGCACTTTACATTGGAATTATTGAACGTTCAGAAATTATTGAACGTCTTTTCCAATTTAAAAACTGTGAAAATTTCAATTCTCATACGAACGGAAATCGAAGGTCATGATAGGGTCGTGCAATTTACAGACGGATTTACGATTACAATAAAAGTTCAGCCGTGGGGAAAATTATATTCATAGCGTTGGATTGAATTCGCAGGAGATGTGAAATACCGGAAAGCGAGAGACACGAGAATATTTTAATCTAATAGCATACATATTAATGCTTTTTTAAATAAATATACATATATATATATATGTATTTAGGATATATTTTGCTATTTTTTATGTATGGAAGTCACCCAAAAAGGTGTCGTTTTTTGCCCGTCGATTGTCGGAAAATTCTGAAAATGACCATAACGAATCATTATTCCAAAATAAAAAAAAAATATTTTGATTGTCAACAGATTGGAATCAGCGACACGAGCGTTGGAAATAAAAGCACCAGAGCGTGTGGTAATAGAGTCTCGAGCCGGTGATATAACAGCATCAAGTCTGTCACACCTGACACTCCAAAGTATCGAGGGTGCAATCAAATTCGACGCCAATTCAGTCTTCCTCAAGGGTCTCAAAGTTGCTGGTACAATTCAGAGGCACAATACGAAAGAACAACAACGACCAAGAAACAGTAGATCATCGAGTGATCAGAGAGACTCGAGTATTTATCAGCTCTGCACATGCGCCAATGGAAAATTGTTCCTAGCAAGACCAGAAGGCATTTGCCAAGCAGACAAGAATGTCTGCTAATGTCGACTGAGGGCGATTCCAAAATGGAAAAGGAATCGCGCCGTTAATATTCCTTTACCATATTTCCAGATGGTGTGTTCAATCAATTCTGTAGGTGAAATAATGACTTTTTACCTGTTGTAATCATTTATATTAACGAAGAATTCTCGTGCATTGGGGATTCAACGATTCGGCTTGTGTTATATTTTTTGATGATTGAGTCGATATAAGGCATTGAGTGTTGTCATGCAAATAGTTTATGAAAATTATGGAATAATGTAGAATTTTATGCGAGTATTGGAGTTCGAATGAACAACGGTGCCGAGATTACCCCGCGATGTATATCTTGTATATCAATAAAAAACCATGCGATTATCGTTAATTTTTTACATTATTTTATTGCTATCCCAATGACTTTTGACCCCTGAATAATTATTACGCGCTGATGATTTCGTCGATTTAATTAAAACCGAAATGAATATCTTGTTTTAAGCTTCAAATTGATATTAAAGATGAAATTAATATTTTTTTGTAAGCTAATATTTTATGAAGTTAAATGAACTGTTATGTTTAATTATACTAGAACAGTATTGGGATTTGAATGGACAACGATACTAAGATTACCGCGATGTATATCTTGTATATCAATAAAATAATGCAACTTTCTTTCAATTTTTGAATTATTTATAGTACAATTTCCAAAACCCAGAACCCACACGCTATTGATATTTTATATTCTCAACAAATATATCCGAAAAAAAAGAGGAAATTGCCTACTCGTTCACGACTATTGAATTTTTCTAAAATTATTTGAAAAATTGATCATAATTTGTCAACGTCTGTCTCTTCTTTCCTAACTGACTCCATTTTTATTCACTTTCGTCAAATTAATATTCTAATTATATTCTCACCGAAGTTACATTTTATTGCTTCAGTTTACCGAGTTCACCAATATTTAAATTTCCATTTATCCCCCGAGAAACACAATTCATTAAGATTATTTTCTACCCGTGACAAATGGAAATGTATTAGCAGTGAAAAACCAAGGAAGAATAAAATAATCCAGGGAGTTTGTGCATAGTCGTACGACAGGTGGAAGCTACTTTGAAGAAATGAAGAGGATGGGTATGCTTTTGGTTCGGTGAAAAGTTGAGTGTTCCACCTCTAGCTCTTATACATCAAGCTGGCACGACAGTTGCTCCGAGGCAATCTTGCCTAGTAGCCGCTTAAGGAGGTCTGACGGAGAGGGTAATTTTCTCGGAATTCGAGATTAAAATTGCATCTCAAACCGGTGGAGGGGGAGGGAGAGAGAGAGAGAGAAGATAAGGGGAAGAAACAATGTGCGGTCAGACGGTAGAGAGCGCAAGGGGACAATTCAGGTGAAAGGCGACGGTTAGAGAGGATTGGAGGGTGGAATGACTTTAAAAATATGGGGACAAGGTGAATTAGTGTCATTGGAATGAAAGAATATGCTGGAAACATAAGCTGAGTAAATTGAGGGGTTATTTTTTCGCTGCTCTAGGGAGGGGGAGGAGTGGTGAGAGTTGTAAGAGGATTCAAATTTTCTCGGGACAAACTTTAGCCTGCATTCTATTTATGTTGGTGTTCATGAAGGAAAAAGGCATTACTGAAAATTCATTTGGTGCCTTCCTGTTTAATGAGCTTACACTAATTATTTAGGATGCGGCTAGAACTTTGGACCGGATAGTGTCTTCAAATAGTACCAGATTTCACTTGATTGAGGTACAATTAATTGATGTTTTATTTCTTTTTTTGGACGAATGGTAATTATTCATAATAAATCACCAATAATACTAATTTGATTAATCAATCAACCTTTAAAATAAACTCATTTACCAGTTTATATTAGTGAGATGTTGATAATAACCGTAGCTCTCAAATCAATGAATATTTTTGTTCCTCACTGAGGGATTGGGAATTCGCGAATTTTCATAATTCTCATCGGTGCAGGTGAACTCAAACTGACAGTGCAATAAACTCCCTTAAAATCCATCCCCCCCCCTCCCACTCCGATATTTTGAATAGAATCACGGAGACAGTACAGGTACGGGTAAAACACTGGGAAAAGAGAGGAGAAATGGCTCCTGTGAACCATGAAATTATCGCACGGGGGTACGGGTACGTCCGATAAAGCTTTAAATACGAATTAGTGGCTCCCGGGGCACGTGGAAATGGGTACCGCCATGTCGCTTCCTCCATCCGTGTATCTACCGCACGTGCACCCAGTCCGGCATCATGCCCTCCCTCACACTCCGCGAATTTCGTAAACCTAGTAGCCGGATATTTTCATCCCTGCATGGAGGAATTCGGGAGGGGTGGACTTTAGTTGAGAGGGGAATGTAGAGGGGAAGGGAGGCCAGGAAGTCACGGTTCGCCGATCAAGCGCGACGAGTAAAATACAAAATTCGATTCGAACTCGACGCACGTCCCGGTGTATTTATAATTGCCACTGAGCTTATTTAGTCGGCGGGATATCTCGGTAATGCCCAGAATGGACATGTGGTTTTACGGTTTACGTTGACACAAACAGGACCCCAGTGCGTATGCCAATACATCAGATATTGAAATGAAAGGTTTTTCTTTTATTCGGGGATTTGAAAAATCTGGGAATGAGAGGTGGGTGGAGATGGACTTTTGCTGGAATTACTGGGAGTAAATCATGGAATGTACAATTTTAAAAATTGAGTGCATGAGAAAATTTTTAATCTCATGGATTATTTATTGCTGTGTAAAAATTTTAAGGGGGACTAGGTGGGTTTTTTAATTTAATTTAGATCAGAAGATGCGATAGAAGAGGCTTAATTTAAAATGAATATAAACGTCTCGAAACAGATAAAAAAATTCAAGTGCGATTTCTCTGGCTGTTGCCACAATTTTCGATTTGAAATTCATCTCCTCTCAATCCAAGAAACTTCGTGTGTGACACGTGGCAACACATAGGGACACAGACCAATGTAAATTTCCCATCTGAACTGACGAACCGTAACTCCTCGGGCGAGTTTGTGAGTGAGAGACAGGTTGACAAGGTTTGCCCGTCTGTGTCATCAAACATTATGCGAATCCACTGTTTACATCTGGATGAAACGTCGTCCAATGGGTCCAGGTAAGTTTAGAATTTAATGCTGCCTTGCATCCACCATCTCTGCATCCCCAGTTCGGTGATGCATGAATTCCGAAAGGTGTAGAAATGGATGTTATAACGACATCCTGGGGATTCATCGTTGGATATTTGTATTCATGCTCTGGAGTGGAGGTGGGGCCAGCACTCGGTGTGCATTAAAGAAACAAGTGGTCCGGGATTGTTTACCGAGGTACGAGAATAAGAATTTTTCAAAAACTTTTTTTTTCAAATGGATCTTGATAAAAATCACTTGCGACAATGTATCAATATACGACAATTTAGAGAATTGGTCAGTTAACAATAACGCAATAATAACGAGGTTATTGTTTCGATTATCAATAGATAACTGGAACCGTAAAATAGTGGGGCAAACGGTGGGGGGTGTGCGAATAATTTATGAAAGCACACAAAATTTCTCAGCGACCAGGGAGATATGGAGTATCAGTAGATCTCCGTGCTGATCATGCATTTATTTAAAGCGCTGATGCAAATTAGACCGGATATTCTGGTCCGAAAAGACAATTCCCAGAGCTAACCTATTGAAAGTGAATTTTATGCGCAAAATTCACTTTCGATAGATTTTATCGATCGGTTCAATTGGAATTCCTATTAACAATGCAATAAAATTGTTGTGAGGTACAGAATGCAGTGAAATTATTATGTTTTTGTTACATTTTTATGCGTGTCGTGTGAATAGGTTTTAAAATTCAAACAATTTGGTTTTGCAGTCCATATTTCCCTCATCATTAATTTTTTTTATCTATTGTTGCACTAGTTGCTGAATTTTTATTGTAGAATCAATGATTTACTCGTGTTTTAATTACTCGGCTCACTGTGTGCAATTTAAATCGTAATTAAAATTTAAATAGTTATAATAAATTATTTTGCATTCGGTTTTTCGAGTAAGAGATTTTGTTCACTGCCATGACATCCCCACACACCATTTTTCCAAAATTATTCGAAAAAAAATATCGAAACCACCACTCCACCCTCCGAAGACGTTCATAACCCAGAGCTTGCTCAGATAATCCAACATAACTGTCCCCTAAATTCTTGTTCAACGACTAGGGGCAATTTAATGCACCATCATTACCCCATCACTTCCCCCTAATCCAATTTCTTTCCAGTCTTCACGACATAACCAACGTCTACTTACAACGAAACGAGCTGTTGATAAATCCACCCCGTACACTCCTGCATCTTTCTCTCTTTCAAGCTGTCTAAACTGTTCCATTAAACCCCATACATTTAAACTCCTCTACCCACCACTCCCTCACGCCCTTCACCTGTGTTGGAGTACGCTGTGCCATCCCCTCGGTATGTGTTAGCCATTTCTCCATTACGGAATTACACCCTCAAATTGTAATTTTGTCAGGGAGTTCCCTGCCACATAAATGATGGTGATTTTTTTTCGTCGTAGCGGGGAGAGAGGGATGACGCGACACATGTGAATCATCATCATCATCAGTTTTGCTGGGGTGTTTGACGTTATTGGGGCAAATTGGGTAATCCAGAATTTTGGAAAAATATAGGTTAATTTTGACAGAGGACTGATTTTCCAAAAAAAAATTTCCCGCTTCGTCTAAGAGCGAAGAAAAAATAATTAATCACGAAATTCATTAAAATAACCGAGAATTGAGATTCTTCATATTCTCTCCGAATTCGTACCCTGGGTTTACCTCGAGGTCAGGGATGTGGAGAGGGGTATTAATAGTACCTCTACCCTCTCTTTATTCAACATCTCTCGTTGAATAAAGGGCACCCCACGCTCAATCAATCAAACGTAGGCAAATTGGATGTTCCTCACAGAAAGGAGCAAAAATAAATAAAAAAAAGAAAAATGAATGAGATGAAAAGGTGCGCAATGCTGGAAAAATGTGAAGGACCAGTGAGAGAATCCGAGAGTTAGTATCCCACCCATCCCCCCTGATTTCTGGTCGGATCAAGGGATAATTCATTTGTCCTTTTCTCGGGAGAATCTTTCATCAGTCGGAGGGTGAGTGGTTGAAAAAGAAAATAATGAAAATCTAACACAGAGAAAGGCACAAAAGGCTGAAAATGACAGGCAGTGCAAAATATACGATCAAATTCCAAATGAATTTACAATTTGCGGATAGAGCCTGAGCATTCTCCAGCCTCAGACACTTTCGAGGAGTTAATTGAAAGGTTGAGAAGTGAGGGAAATAAAAAACCCAAATGAAAAATAAATTCCTTTACCAACTAAATTCCAAATAAATCTTCCAACAATTAATGACTCAATGTTTTTCAGCTTCTGTACCTGTTTTACAATTTGATAATTGAAAAGCCCACAGTCAACTAATTTATAAAGTTATATCAACATTTTTACTACTGTGTAAACAATTTTGAAGATATTGAAAGGAGGAGGATTAAGCTTAAGAGGTTGAAGTACACGAGTGATGGCAAGAATGGAGATGAATACTCAAAATGTACGTGCTCGGGAGTAAAATAAGAGCGTTAGCACAGCCATTAGTACCAGAACGATGCAAATGGAGATTTCTCTTTCGTAAAAGTAAAATCGAATTACTCTATCCAGCACAAATGAATTCCATGAAAAATATAACGAACGCCTGGGGAGTTAAAAAAAATATCGCACATGATCAATTACTTGTGAAATTCCAATACTTTCAAATAATTCTAACACCTTCATTTGACTCGTTCTCCCGTTCGTGTGAATTATGTATAATAAAAGCGGATAATAAAATCCTCCTACACTTAATTTCCTTTTCTAAATTGACAAGATCATCTAATTACTCTCAATTCAATTTTTTAGTAATTATTAAGTTAAATTCGTTCACTTGACTGCAGCTGCACCAATATTTATTATCTGTTAATAAACAAATACTCAATTATTTCCTAATACCAATAACCTTGAATTTCTTTCGTGTTCATTCAGAAACAACCTAATGTTTGTATATTGTGCCACTTTTTACCCCTTTATTTTTCATCAATATTCATTGCCTCCCCCTCCAGCCCTTCGCCGCTATTATGCAAAACAAGCGCGTTTTATTGAAGTAGCCGTAGAATGAGATAGCAATATGCGGGTATGTAAGAAAGAGATTGAGAGATAAAGGTGACTCACTCTAATGGCCCTGGATCACATACCGAAGATCGGGCCCCCCGATGAGGCACTCAAGGGATAGTCACGAGCACCACAAGTGGAGTAGAGGGGAGGCTTTAGTACCGAGTGGTGAAACGTTCCGCTTTCAATCATTTGAATAATCATTATATGCAGCGGCATTCTTCGCAAACCAATTCGTTATGGAGGAGATCAAGTTTTTGTGTTTAAAGGGGTGGATATGGCGTTAGACAAAAATGAGAATATTAAGAGAAAGTGACTTGGAATTTTTACACTGAGAGAAAAATATAATTTTGGTAATTATATTTGTTTTGGGAAAATAAATAACCGAAATTTTCCGAAGGGAGAAAACCTATCTATTTTATGATACCCGACAAATATCCTTTTTTTATTATATATCATGAATACTATAGTGTTATCGTAATGACCAATAACTACTAACTACCCGAATTCGCCACTGAAATGGATCATTCACCGTGAGTTTACCATATCAGAATGATATTAATCACGTGGACCTCAGTCTGCATTTTATGCGTCAAATCAACCCGAATCTATCAGTCTATGATCGAGGATAGCCAATCGCATTTGAGCGATTATGGGGGATCATGATGATGAGTGATATGGTGGATTTTATGTGCCAGTAGAGCAATTGAAAATTTTTTAAAATTCAAAAGTTCGCGTCGATGATAACTGAATGAGTTCCGTTCAATTAACCACTCTTCATTTACACGAATAATCCATTGAGTTAATGAACTTTTCGAGTCATTATGAATCGTTAATAAATGGTATTACGCATCGTATTCAGTAATTGGATCATTTTAATTTGCCTGATATGAAGTCAAGAATTTTTCCCATCGAGATTTTGTCGCGGTCATGTACAGGGCCTATGGAGACTAAGAAATGAGCAATTTTATTTATATGGAAAATATGAAAAAGAGGAGAAGACAACAATAACCAATAAACTGTTTAAAGTGAAAAATATGTCAGCGATATTTAAAAATTTCGGGGTAAAATGGACTCTTGTCCTGGCTGTGCAATTTTTCCCGCAGAAAGAAACTAATTGAGAATATAAAAGAACGAAACAGTAAAGACTTCTATCGTCCCCAGTCGCAAAAACGACAAAAAAAAATTATGGAAGACATTCTCGTTTTCGAAGACCCCGCATTTAAACGCAGTGGTATTGTGTGCAACAGCCGTATTAAATCGACCATGAAAACGATTCTTTTGAAGCGAGCGGTAGAAGAAACGAAAAAAAAAAAATTCAGGTGATGGGAGTACTTTCGAGACAAACAATGGGTTCGATGTAAAGTACTCGAGTCCAGTTCGACAGTGTGAGTTAAGCGGCTCACACTGATGATAGCGAAAGATTATGAATACTTGTACCATCGTAGCGGACTGCAACGAGAGAATTCATGCGAAGGGACCATTGCATCTTGCACTTCCTTTGACTCGGTGAGAAATTTGCGAGAAAATGGAAGACGAAAATATGGTCTGACACAACGAGGGGAAAACCCACTGAGTTCAACTCGTGAAGCTTCAGTGTTACCTAGAGGTAGCTCGAAAAACCACTTCTCTTCTTCTGGTGCAGTTTCGTACCGCATATTAATTATTGACGCTCGTCTGAAACCATTAACCTCATCCACCTTTGCTTGTTTCTCTTCAACATTTGATGGAAAATGGGCGGACCGTGTTTGATAATATATTTAATAATATTAAGTTGTTAAAGGGTTGAGTTGTTAAATTTCGTTATTATTTTTCATAAAAATTTTGGTTTATGATATGAGATTAAAAAATGGTGATAAAATTGAGGGTTTATACAAGGTAGGGGGCTCAGCCCCCTCTCCCAACCCACCGTAGTGTGTGAAAAAATTACTAGGGATGAAACTACCCTTAAATAACAAACAATTTACTCTCAAAAAAATTCCATCCTCAGTACTAATCATTCAATCATAATCATATACATATAAGTTATAGATTTTCTGTACCCAACGAGTGCTGAACATCCCCTTAATACCCATTAAAAATCACCCCGTTTCCCTCTCCCAAAATTAATTCCCATCAAACTTGAACCTCCGTTATTAATCATTCAATGTAATGTCCCATAAATCGAACACAACCCATTTCGACCATTTTCCCCTAACCACACTTCCTGCGGATTATCCTCATAGAATCCTCCAGCCCCCTCTCTCCCTCCCACCCCGCCGACCCACCGTCCTTTAACCATCTGCCGTACCTCCGGGTTGGAGTAAGGATGATAAGTCAACGCCTCGGCATATATTCGGGGCCATAGAATTTAATAACGACGAGAAGCCTCTCTCGCGAGGAGCTTGTGCCTGCCTCGCGACTATTCCCTGTTCCATCCTGGTTACCTCCTTCCCCCTCCCCCCCACTTTCCCAACCAACTCTCCTCTCCTATCCACCTACACTTTAGACATGGATGTAATCTTGGGCTAACTCGTACGTTTAAGAAGACGGCAGGGACACATTCCACCGGCTAACAAACGTTCACCCTCCACCCACTTGTCCCCTCCCCTCCCCCCCCCGCTTTCATCGTTTAGTTCTCTCTACTTTCGAGCTTTCATCGTTGCACTCACGTACCTATCCCTCTCCCTCCCACCCCCACCACTCCCTACTCACCAACGAAATTCCAAGGTATCTCCAACACGACAGGGGAACGACATAATTCTAATTTTATTGCTGGTACCGGCCGTGCACGTTGCGCGTTCGTTCAGGCGGTAACAAATTTATGAGCAATTTTTCTTATTAATTTTCATAAGTTCGACATGTGAGGGGCACCTTTTGTCAAGCCCGTTCCGACAAAGGGCAATGGATGTATAGATAACTAGGGTGAAAACATTGGAGGAAAGAAGGATGGTGAGCCCTCAACATCTCTCCCATCACACGGAAAAGTCGTTGCTTTGGGTTTATATTAAAAAGACTCATCCCTCTATACCAATGCAAAATCACACCGTTAGGGGTTTGTAACGTTCACAGAGATGATGAAGTTTACCATTTTTTTTTACGAGTATACTTTTCACGGGATTCTTTGGTTAAACTGGATTTTTTTTTAAACTTGAAGTAGATGAACTAGTTGTGGATGAGAAAATTGTGGGGGCGAAATTAAAAATTCTTTTTCAAAGTTTTGGATTGGTAGAAAGGCATTGGGATATTGTTTTTTTTTTTGGAGGAAAAATTTCATTATGGGAGTTATTGTGTCGGAGTTTTTGGCCGGAGTCGCTGATTTTTTTGGCCGGGGGCGAGAAGGTGCCAGTGCTATTGTCGCATATGGTGCATGTACGTCTTGGAGGGTAGGTATTGCCCTGTCGGTGAGGGCTGAGACTGACCATTCATCATGGATCGCAGTTGTTATTTTTTGGGAGTTCATTGGGACAAAAAAATATGAGTTTAAATCCACTATTATTCACTACATTTGATTTTTTTTTTGAATGGTCTGTTTTACCATTTGTAAATGCGATTAAGATGGATATTCACATTTTTTTGTGCACCTCATACTACCCAAATAGAGGAAAATTAATAAATATGTGGGAGTTGGCATCACTCACCGGCGTTGGATGGAAACATCAGCTCCGTTTCCATCTCTGCAAGCAGCTGTCTTGTTACTCCATGCGGTCCATTTAATCCTCTTGAATACACATGCACTCACAAAACACACACAAAAACACTCACGGAATAATAACTCATGTGGATTCAAACATTAAACACTTCACAGATATCACAAATAACTGGTTGAGAGGACGAGATTCCCTATCAGTTGTCATTCCTCATTTTCTCATCAATTTATTTGATGTCTGGTGAACGGCATGAAGATATTCTTGTAGCCTTCAGTATGTTCCAGCATAATCTTAGAGAATCCTGGTTTCAACGATATTTTTTTCACCGGAATTCATCAATAATTTCCAGTTCAATCTGTGGATTTTCCGCTGTTTGGCTGACAGCTCCAGAGAGCTCCTCTGACGATCGTCATCTGTCATCAGAATGATGTTTGGAGTCGGTCTTCACAATCCCTGAAACACAAATTCGATTTATTAATCGCTGTCAATCATAATATTCCACCAATTTGTTAAATCTGGAGTTGGCTAACAGATTCACACAAGACAATTAATTATTGTAATTTCATCCCATGATAATATGATATGTTAAACGAGTCTTGACTACTTTTTCATGATAAAATTGATTAGACAACTGCAATTAGCCGTATTATTTCTCTGCTTCAATTAGGATAATTTGTCAATTCGCTGAGCGAAGAGAAAAATTATTGAAAAATTACGTGGCTGAACGTTCCCTGAAATATCAGATAAAATTTTCATTGCATCCCAAACGTCAAAATATTTCTTATTCAGATAGACATGACCCAAAGTCAATGACCAAGACCAACTCCCAGAATCCTATCATTTACATTCGCATTGCCTATAAAACAGATTAATTGCCGTCCAACTTCCGTGCATTGACGGTGGTGGTCTTGTACATCAGTAATGGCGCGGACAACGGAAACTAGCCTTGGCGACGAGTCGATGGACACTCAATGGACCGCAGGAGGTAGCTATGCTGCAAGGGGAGACAGTAGGATCGAAGTAACAGGGGGAGTGAGGGTAGTTTCCCCACCGGATACACCAAGCATATAACCCTGGGTATACCAACTGCGTCCTGTCATCCGTCAATATATCTCGGACGATCGAATACCCTCCCGCAATATGTTTCGCATTTCGATTTTCGATTGAACATTCTGGTAGCCAATGCTTTTGGTCTAACTGTTTGTTGAGCCAGTGCATCCGCAGGAAAGCTACCAACTGAGTATTCATTGAAACTACTTCCTACATTTCAACGAACCGAGTGAATGTTGATGCTCAAGTTGGGATTAATATTGACTGTCAGGAATTAAAATACGTGGAATGGTTAAATCAAGTGGTTTATTTTGAAAGAGTTGTACGTGGTAGTTCGGGGTTTTATGGGAGTGTTCTATTCTTCAGGTTGAATTCTGGATGTTCCCTCAACTTCAAAACTTCATTCAAGTTTTATAGCAATGCTTGGAAGGGTAGGGGGTAGGAGGGAGGGGAAGCTGGTTCCACTCATGCCCATAGATCGCCCTGACCCTTGGAATGCGATTTGGAATTGACACTAAAGAGACTGACTTGAAATTTTAAAACTTTGAAGGATTTCCGTTACTGGTTGAAATTTTCGACGAGTGTCTACATGAAAATTTTTAATCATGTTACATAAGTTTTGACACTCATCACATTCCAAACACACAACTTCTCCATAATTTTGCAACTTCATCCTCAGATAGAAGCATAATAAAGTGGAAAATTAATCCAACCAATCCAAAGTAACTGCCGAAGCGATGGTGAAGTTTATGGATGACGACTGGGATTTAAATCCAGAAAGAGTAACCGCAAAAGGCTACTCTACTCTGGGCAAACTAAGAAGTTACCACGGCGAATAAGGAAACAGAGTGGGAGATAAAGGCTCTGGATCATTTAGCGAATTAACAATTATAATACGCGATTAGAATTCTTATCCATTAGCATAAGCGGCCGTGCAGTGGCACTGGAAAAGTTCGAGTGTTCGCGAGTGCCGCGCGCCACACTGGAATAATTTCAACGTTCGGGGGGGTTTTAAAACCCACCCCTTTACCAAAACCCTGGAAGCGAACCAGGAAAAACGAGAGAATCAACATGAAGAATATACCAGGAAAAGCGCACTGGGAAAATGGATTGATGGATTGAACGAAAGCTTTTGCGTCATTCACATAAAGTTATTCAATCGAGATTATGCAGATCCACCGGGAGGTTAAAGTTATAAAAAAAAAAAAAAAATTCTCCAAGTGACAATTTTATTCTTGTCGACGACATTTCTGTTGCGAGTCTCATGTTTTCTACATAAGGATTCACACAAAAATTATTATTTGTTAAAAGCTCTTTCCTCGGCACTCAATACCCCAAAAAATAAATAAATTCCAGGTAAGTAGTAAAAAAAATTTATCTAACAAAGGGATTGACGCGATGGAACTCGAAAAAAATAAACTTTCATTTTATTTACTCATCCATACATGCATGAACTATTTTAGCGCAAAAAGGATGAAGATTAAAACAGAAAATATTCGTGATTCTGTCTGGTAAAGCTGTTATGTTCTGGTGGAGAAAGTTTTTTTGGTTCAATACCTTTTATATGAAGCAGTGAGAATTGGAGATTGGATTAAGGGGTTTTTCATCGGATTATGGACTGAATTCATTCGGAAAAATAAAAATATGGTTTTACTAGGCATCTGGTGTTGAACACATCAATACATTCGCAGGTAACGAGTTGGTCTGTTATCAGGCGAGTTGGTTAAGTCGATATAAACACATCGGTATTGGTAAAGTACCGACTGTAGCACAACAAACAACTGATAATCTAGGAATTTAATATAAATGTTTATAACTTGAAGTTTGATCAATACTCGACTCGAAGTTTCATTATATTTGGAAAATTGATGTGATGTAAAATTATCATTTGAAAATGGTATTCCAACGCGATTAAAATGTGGAGTGAACAGAAGCGAGAAAGTAGGAGCTCCGTTTTGCCGAGAAAAACAAATTTGAGACTTGTACCGAAGACGAAGTAAGTGTTTCTCAATGAAACTCAGACATACAAATTAATTTGTACAAATATTCGAAGATGGGAGGGACCACGACAAAAGCCCAAGTCCTACTGGAAGGATGTATTCGAGGACCTGGACACCAACCGGTTAAAAGTAAATCAGCCTTTACTCTCCCTATTCCCTTCCTCCTTAGGTATTCCCATCGAAAGTGGCGTCAGCATTCGTGATGAGGTACTCGCGAAATCAGAAACACCAGATGTCAAGGCTAAATTCATCATGAATGAACCAATAGTCAAAATCTCCCCGCCATCTCCATCACATAATGGAACTGAAGGGTCGGTTGCACCTCCGAAAACTCCTATAATTGATTCTTTGGAATATTTAAAGAGTCATGATGTGAGTAATTTCGATCTAGACGTTGCACGAGTGAATGCAGTTTCCGATGTTGAACAACCCAAAGACATTGCAGAAGATAAAGCAAAAGCTCAAGAGAAAGCTCCCGCAGGTCTCTCGTCCATTGGCCAGATATCTCAGTTAACTAAAATCTCAAGGTACGTTAATGATTTTTTGGCGAGCACAAAGGTGAAGATTAAATCTTCCACCTTTTCAAAGAATTACATTCAACCGCAGCCGGGAGTACCTCTAGGGACACCTGAAAGTCCTGGTATCGATGAGGGAATTCCGATCAGTACCGATAATCAAGTGAATCTAGAAGATTCCCCTCGCATCTCCGAGCCAACCAAAATTATTCCAGAGGAACCACAAGTGACTGATGAACAAATATTACAGCAGAAGCATGTGATATTTGAAGAACTTGTTGAAGACAATGTAGAGCCGTCTGACACCTCATACGGAAGAATTCCTCGTGGGCGAGCACCGAGTCTTGGGGTCGCCAGTCTAGTTCCAAGTTTTGGAAAGATGATATCTTCCCTGGAATACTCGGACTCCGTGGGAAGTCGATCATCAATCGAAAGCCCTCCTGATGATCTGAATGTCATGGAGGGAGGGAGTCCTCCAAGATCTCCTACACTTCGTCAAACACCGGACATAAGATCTAGATTTTTTTTGGAACCACCTGCTATTCAGTATCCTAGTAAGAGCGTTTACCCCGAGGACAAGCAATTCTTAGATTCTAGGAGCCGATTTTTCGGACGCACTTCTCTCAAGGAGATACCGCAACCAAGACGATATCCACATTGGCCGAGGCATACAATAATTCACACAATTCGAGCCCTGAAGACCATGAAAACGAGGACTAGAGCAAGTGATGCTTCTCATCACAAGCAGACGACATTTGGTTCGTCTGTTCTTCTTCAAGGACGTTCCATTGCGGAGAAATCGTCGAGTTCTAGTGTTGAACAGGAAGGGGGTCAGTCTCCGGATTCAATTTTTCCAATCATTGAAAAGAGTACTGGGGCATCAGGCAGTTCAACAAGTTCATCGAACGAGAGTACGGAGGAGACAGTTTTGAGAAGCTTTCCGACGAAATTACCCTCAGAAAAATCGAAACTAGTTCCTCTGATTCGAAAACCCTCATTAAAACTTGAAGATTTGCCGCCAATGGGGGGAATGTATCAACGGAAGAAGAGGAACAAGTGTTTGGCATGTATGTGCAGGGCGAAGTTCGAGGTTAAAGCAATTTTCAAACGGATTGATGAAGTCGAGGAGATGTCCCCTTACAAATCAGTAATTTCAGAATTTGACAATCTCCTCGCTGCGAAATTTACGGAAAAAATTACAAGAGCGCGAAAGAGATTGGAATTTATGACTGAGGATGAAGTGAGCCCCCTTCCGGAAGACCAAAAGGTAAGTGCGAAATCAAATACACTGCATGACAATGGGGAACGGCGACCGATGAGGACTAGTACTCTGGAGAAAAAATTTCCACAAAGTTCCGTGAAAGATGATCTCATCTCCACTAAGTCATTTGTTTCGACGTTATCTCTTACATCAGATCAATCAAGAACAGTTTCTGACCATGAAGATTCTGATCATTCTGGCCTAGAACCAGGGGCTGAACCTGGAGAAGAAATTCCAGGAACAGGTTCTCAATTTCGAGCGCCTTGTCATGCACCGTTGAATCTAAAACCTAGTCTCGAACCTCTGATGGCAATGAAAGGGAAAAAATCGAAATCAATACAATCACGTTCGGCTTCTCTTGAGAAGTCCCTGGATGAGGGAAGTGAAGATGACAGTGATCGTGACGATGACGATGATGGTGAAGATGGAGTTGCCAAAGTGGCAGAGCAAGTTGTGAAAAAATTACCTTCTGTCAAATCAACAGATGGTCAAGTTTCGAATACTGCGACGAATGAAAAGAAGGATCAAGTTATCCCATCGCAATCGCTCAAACTGGTATCGCCAGGGGAGGATCAAGACCATCATAAAGTGAAGCCTACACGTGACAGACCAATTACCCTGACATCAAATAGAAAATCATTATCTGAAGAAATCTACCATCAACTGAACGTCAAGATCAGATCAACCGATCACAATCCCAGTCGTTCATTCGATCCTCTCACTCCAGTGATGTCAGACTCTGAAATAATGGAGATGGTACAGCAATCTCTCGACACCCAAAAACCCATCAAAGACATTCTTTTCTCGTTATCAGAAGAATACACACAAAAGATATCGACAATGTTATTCACCAACGCATCATCAGGTGATCATAATTCTCAAAAAATCGCAAAAATAACGAATCGTCTGCTGACGCTACTAGTAGATTCCAAACTCTACCTCCATCCCGAACTCACTTCCTCTAACCTCGAATTTGCCTCCAAACAGAAATCCTACTGCAATTCCCAGCAGCTGAGGCGATTTCTTCCTTTCAAGTCCTACAATCTTGTTGCCCCAATTCTGGGAATGCCAGAGTGGCACCCAAAGCGCTGGTCCGCTCTAAAAAGCGCCAGAAGTTTCAAAGCCGGATTCAAAACAAAGAAGGTAACAACAGTGGTGGAGGATCCTTCATCTGTCTCCGCTGTTTCAGCGAGAACGGAAAGCGGTGATGACGTCGACTTGATTGTGAGTAATTCATTACACTCTGGTTATCTTCACCAAGAAGTGGAGTCATGTCTTTTGATTAGGTGCATCCTCCATCACCGAGGGCATCTCTCGACGAAGAATATCACAAGCAAAAGAAGATGAATCCTTATGCTGCCTTCCTCAGCAAGCCTAGGCGAAAAGTGAGTAATAATCATAACTCCTGTACCACTACAATTACTCGCGATGATGATGTTCACTAGGCAGTGATTTGGCGACCTCTAGTGGAACGAGATCTCGAAGGATACGATCCTGAGTCAACATTGAAATATCGGGCTGCCAGAGTAACAGACAAAATCTGCAAGGACTTCTGCGACTGGTTGAGATCCCTCGGAGGATCTCACGATACCATCGACGAGGACATTCTCAAGGACATGTTCGAGACAGACTTCACAGCTGAAGCTTGCCGAACAATGCGGGTAAGCAGCGTACAATTTTTGTTGGTATTTGATGGTTTTAGGACACCCTAAACGCGAAGAATCACACCCTTGCATTCCTCGCAAGTGGTAAGACAGGGGTTGGTGGGTTGAGACATATTAATCGAGGGTAATTTCCCTTAACCTATGACTCTTATCGACTCAGATCTGCGTGAGAGAGATGCCCATGGTACCGACTGTCGTAGCAGCGATGAGGCATTGCCCGGAGAGTGGTGAACCGCAAGTTACCAGACGGCAACTTATCAGGGATGTTCGGGCAGAGAGGAAACCCCCAAAAATACTGGGCTTCGGATCGACTGTTCCCCATCACCTGCGATATATACCTCCTAACAATAACGTCTATCGCAAGTGGATTCACTGTGCAAATGTTCCCCAGGATCTCGAGAGTATGAGTTTCGTTTGGAAAGACATCACTCATTTGGACAGCGTCAAAGGCTTCGCTAATTGGCTCCGTAAACAACCCCACGTTAGTATTCTTCATTAGTTAATTTTCTTAAACAATGTCTTATAATTTCTCATGGCTTTTTAAGCAGGTCAAGCTACCGCTGGCTCTTCACAGATTGAAAAAGAAAAAATAAGAAATATGGAACTCTTCAAGAGTCTTTGGGACCAAGATATTGAACGGAATTAATATCGATAGGAATCCTGTGCATTAATTACCCCCAATTTGTTGAATCAAGTTTAAATAATGACCGGAATATAGCTCTACGCAACTTTGAATTGTTGGAGAATTATAATGATGTTTAATTGGGAATATGCGTATACGAAAAGTTTTGTACTTGATGAAACCGTAAATTCAGCACGATCTTAATGAATATGAAAGCTAATTCCCTCTCATCGAATATTGATCCGAGTGACTGGTTGCTGCTTCTCGCTATAAATATGGTGAGACAGAATGTCAAATGTGGAACGCTAAGATTTGCGCCTGTCTGTGACAAGAAATCACCGGGGGATGTTTGCAGAGAAAGATAAATGTCTCATTAAACAGCTCCATCTGTCGACACGACCTCTATCATTATCAAGATGTTCTCGCACCTTGTGCTTCTAATTAACCCGGTTATTTAATGAATTTTCAATTTTTTTTACGTTGAACGAGGCAATGATGAAAAATCAATCGAAAAATTCTACTCACATCAACTCCACGATTCCACGCACACTCGAAAATTCGTTCGGAAATTAGATGGGCTGGACTTCCGGTCCCTCATTAGTTCATCGAATCCATTGTGCCACGAAGTTCGTATGTGCTGTAGTGACGCCCAGGTCGACGCTCTATATCTGCTTTCTAACTAGCCTCCTCTCAGCTTGAAACCATCAGCTTCCCATTGTCCTGCAAATCCGGCGTATTTATATCTTCGAAAAGTTTTAGGTCAAAATTGGTCTATTGTTGTGTTTCGTGATTCTGCATATATGAGTTGTAAATACTATCTCTCTGGATTATGCACATTGTTGATAGATTTTTTGGTGTGTCAATATTATTGGAAAACAAATTAAATTTCACGCACGATGGACTAATTAAACTACGGAAAATCATTGCGCCTTTCCTGATTTTCAGGGAAATTTTCATTTATGACGATTGCATAATTATCTCGAATTGTGCTGGCATTATTGTAAAATAAAATAATGATTTTGGATTATGATGTCACTGGCGTAGAATAAACCGTTTTTTTTTTATTCAAAGGATTAAAGCTTGATTTTCTACCCCATCCTGCCGCGAAAAAAGTTTCGTCGGAGCTTGATTAGATTGACTCCGATCCTCCGGGAATACATCACGTTGAGAAAAAAACCCCGAACGAGCTGTCGATAAATTTTCGCCTCGATACTCAAAGGCCAATGCTTGTTTTTCCCTCACCGTGATTCCATTAATTTATTCCTTTTTCTTATCAGAGAGTTGATGGAATTCAGTTTTAAAACTAACGAAGGGATAACCCGTGAAAAATGTTGTCAAGGGTAGATGAAGTGAGAATAACCCAACTTTCTCTCAAATTAATTCTCCAATCTCATGTTTTTCAAGCCAATTTCAAATTTCTACTTCTTTCACTAATAAATTATTGACACTAACTCAACGTTCATATAGTAGAAAGAACAAATTTCTTTAATAAAAATAAATTTTCCCTCACCCTAAGAAAACTGTCAATTTCGTTGGCATAAAAAATGGATTCATAAATTATTTATTTACTATAAATAAAACTTGGAATGAATTTTTCATATCATTAAAATAAATCAGTTTTCCGAGAAATTCTCTCGTTTAGACAACTTTCCCGGACTTTTCTAGACAATTTTCCTCCAACTTTTCTCTTCGGACGGATACATATTACGTTTTAGGATGTTTTGTACCTCAGATGTTATAAATGCTACGGTTTTACCACATGCAACGACATTGACACACGTCCACACATCCACAATTCGCATTTCAACACAACTACCTTCGACTTCCACATCCGGCCTGACCCGGAAGGCCGCTCCCCGCGTTTCTACGTCAGGTCACGGTACACCAGTACCAGTACCATCGTACAACATCACTTTTCACGCACACACCCTTACATCAGAAATAATTCGCATTTACCTATTACGGGCCACCGTATGTAGGATATTGAATAAGAAAAAATGTATATATGAAACAAATAAACGAGGCCGAAAGAGGCCCGGCTTCAGGCGAGGCTAATCAGTCTTTCCGTTGATGCCACAACCATCGCATCGAAGTGCTGCACTAGTTGCACATTACATTACTCTTATATAAATATTTTAATATTATTTTTGTGAGTGGCAAACGATAATTCATGAAGATCCGACAATTTTCATAATTTCAAGTTAGAAATCTAGAAAATATCCGTCACATTTGACAGAAAGAGAATTTATTCCACTCCTGTAGCTACCAAAGTACAGTAAAATACCTGGGGCATAATGGGCCTGCGTTAGCATGAACTTCATGAGAAATTATTGAATATTGGGACATGATTTCATGTTAATTCGCATCGAGACTTGTATGTAAACATTTTTAATTTATTTCTGTGAGTACCAGCTCCCCATTTCATTTCATTTTATGTTTAATATCATTATTATATTTTTAATCTGTAAATCGTGAAAACACCCTCGAGATGTGATTTAAAAAGGGAGGGATTTTCCTCTCAACAATCCAAAAACCACATTTTTCCCTCAACAATATTCAACCCCGAAGGCACATAGATGACAATATCACACGAAATTTACGAGACATCGTTAAAAATTTGGAGATGATTTAATCCGTTAATGACGACAAAAAATTCTTCAAAGAGTTTTAAAAACCAATTTGGACTCGTAGTTAAACTCTTTCCAGTTTCAAGGGAAAAAAAAATAACAATGAGAGAACTGAACATATCGGCGCTTAGTCGGGGTGACAAATGCCCGGTGCACGTGACTCGATCAGTGGCGACGACCCCCACTGTGAAATCATACAGACAATTGGACAAACGGACAAGCGTGAAGTGTTACTAAAGTTTGCTCGATTACCCACGATATTCGTTGGCATCCCCTTGGTGTGCGGTAATTAATACGGCAGTAGTCTCTTCATCACGAGGCGAGATAAAAATCGTTGATCACACGATTTTATTGGGTAAGAGCCTGACATTCCATCGTCCGGATCATGTTTCGAGGGGTGAGTAATCAGTAAATGATACAGTTAGCCATTTATAGAGGGCAGAACGGAATAATTCAAAGTCTCCCGAGTTTTTTCAATCGTGAATATTCAGTGTAATTATTGTTACATTTTGTATAATTATGAATATCAATAAATTGGTGAAAATACGAAATGATTTTCATAGCCGAAAATTAATGGGCTGTAAATCATTTATGGAAAATATGGCTGTAAATGTTCGAAATATTAATTAACGTTTCATTGTACGTTATTACCTTAACTATATATTTTCCAATTTTTCTCGGATTAAAAAATATTGTTTAACGACTGAGGGTGTGTGAAAAATTAGCAGATAAATCCCATTTTCCTGCTTCAAATCTCGAATTAAATTTTCCAACCAAGACTAGTTTATCCAGTAGTCTCTCACGACAATAAAGATAAGAAATACAGATAAGAAAATAATTCTGCAATCCTGTATGCATGCATACATACAAATAACATCGTAAATGTACCTCCGAAGGAGGTGGCCCAAGGGGATGGAGCCTTCACTCCGAGGGCATACGAAGAGACTGAAAGGAGAGGGATGGAGTGGGTGGTCCGAAGCTCACTCGAAGGGATGTGCACGTGTAGACGTATGTAATTTACATAGGTGGAACGTGGTCAAAGGATTTACGTTGCCATAGCTCAGGCTGAGTTGTACTGAGCATCGAAGAGAGAAAGACCTGTGTCAGATTCCAATGTCCAGAAAGAATTTATGTTTGTCAAAAGCTGGAGCTTTCAGGTGGAAGAGGACGATGAGAAATTCCATGATTCCTAATGAGCTTCATATTTCCTAAGTTACCCTGGACAGTCATCTGATAAATGTCCAGTGACTTCATGGACTGACCGAATTTTATTAATTAAAATTTCACAAGTTACAAGTTACCTATCAGAAATATCAGGACTTTGAGCCCTTCTCCAGCTCAAAAGACAAACCCCCATGGCTACCATAAATATCATCTCCACGAAATAGCAACCCCTGTCACCAACATCTCCCACATCAACACAAAACTCGATTCCAACAGCTCCTGAGACCATCTACAAACACTAATTATTCATCACAATTTCGAATATCCATTGACCAATCATAAGCCACCTGTCACATCCAAAAGACATTCTCCAGAACTGACCGAGCTGTACGATTCCCTATTCAGATTGACTCAGTTGGGAGCTCTCTGGTTAGTAGGGAAATTAAATTCTTCCCTCTGTTCGTACTCCAACGTCCCACTCACCTCTATTATCCTGTAACTGTATACGCATACCAGCTTGTGCTCCACTTCCATCGTCAAATCAGGCTTTAGCTTTCATGTACACTAGATACCATACTCCCGGTGCTGAAGGTTAAGCAGGTGAATACCAATCGCTCGATACCGAATTTCAGGGGTATTATTTATAGTAATTTTTCAATACAGACATCAATATCCAGAAAAAATTACAAATTCACGTCACCGTGTCATAAAATTGACCATCTGTCAGAATAAAATCTATCCAGTCCACAATAAAAATTGAATCAACATTATCATATATTAATTGTCTTCCATGATACCCTTTTATCGAACAACAGGGGAATTCTTATCGATTTTTTTTTTCTGTAAAGAATTTCTCTCCACCCGATGCATATCGTGTCTCCGCAAAATCCACCAGATACCAACAATTTTTTATCATCTCCCTAAATCCCTTATCACAGCTTATGACCCTCCCTCCCTCCCCCTCCCACCCACACAATTGTACACGGTCAGTTTAATGCGTATTCCACAACCACCGGATATGTTCGATTTGATCGTTTATGGTTTGTACTTCTTGCTTGTCCTCTCAAACGACAACTGTTTTCCGCTTAAAGCGTCAATATCACTGCGGTTTGGATCGAATGTTTGAACTCGGAAACTTAAACTGCCTTAGGTGCCTCTCCCTTTATCTCTCATTCCATCGGCATCCCAGAAATTGAACGTATCCCTGAGTCAATGATGATTCGAGAAGTTAATGCTCTTTGTTTCACGCAAAATTCAAATTTAACCGAAAGATTGTCATTGATTACTTCATCCACACGCCTCAACTCCTTATGCATAAAATGGTTTGTATATTGAGTATGGAAAATGAATATTTAAGGAATTGGTTTTCGTGAGGGGCGCGTGCTATGGGCCCCGGGCAAAAAGATGTTCATTCACCCGAACTATTGCATCTCACCGGAGATGTGGGGAACGCTTGACACTGATTTACACCCTATAAGAGGGTCCCGTGTGAAATCACTACTTTGGTTGCGCTGTCAAAGCCCCGGGGCTCCAGAGTTTGCATTTTTTTTTATTCTTATTGTTAAAAAATTTCCGCAGGAAATTTCGGGCGCACTCGAAATTGTATTACGTATGGTAATACAAGAAAAAATTTTGGTAACAATTAAACGATTGGTATCAAAATAAATAAATTAATTGAATGAACTTTTACCACAAAAAATGTTTTTGATTCAAAAAATCAATTACTCTATTGTTTAAAATTGAGACTAGGTAATTAGTTAATTTAATTTGTCATTAATTAAAGGTGAATAGCCAGTGATAATGACTAATACCAATCTGTGCTCTTTAATAAACTGCTTCAATGACTATTTCATTAAAAAAATACCAGTCAACAGTCCGGGAAATTAAAATTTGTTCCCACAGTATTCAGTCCCGTTGCTCTCCTTTCATCGCAGGTAAAAACTTCCCCTAACAATTCAAATAATACTTCCAGCAGGTTGTGAATAGGCCGTTGGTACGAAGTCATAAAAAAGGAAAATCTCATTAGCGGAAGGTGCAATGATATCAGAAGTGATTCTACAAGTTGAATCTCGAAAAGTTTCAAGATCCCGGGCAATAGTAAAATAAAACCTCGGCAATTCCGTGCAACAATTGCTTGTTGATAATTAGTTCGAAAAATACAATGTCTCGAATTACGGAAAAGCATCAGATAAAAATAACCCTATAACGAAGATGAGAAACAATTAAACTCCCAATTTAACTGTTGCAATAAATTCAATTGATTTTCCACATGATATTTGATTGCGTAATGAAATGAATTTGATATAGGTCATTAGAGATCAATTGACATGATTTCAAGGTTCGGGGGATTCAATGAATTTCCACAATTTGCATTGAATTTCACTCCACTTCCGGGAATTAACCGCGGAAAATTATTTTGAAATGATTGAGGATCAAAGTGGAGTGAATTCACACGAGAATTTATTCGTCAAATTTAGCAGTCGGATAATACGTCATTAGACTGTATGATAATTCGAGAAATCCGGGATTTCCAGTCTATGGGGATAAGCGGCCATTGATCGAATCCCCGATCGGCTCCTAGTGCGAGGGTGAAAATAAAATTCACCGTTCGACGGATGGGGGTAATTACGAGTAATTTATATTACTTGGCATTGACATGTAAATGATTTCGTGTCCGTGCCACCTTCACTGAAAGAGTGGGAATCGATATGTGTCGTAAGGAGGAGAGACCTGCGTCGGGTGATTATTGGCATTGCAACTGTTCGCCCTATTCCGTTCGTTTGAATTTTATCCTCGATATTCCATCGATGTAACCACCCTTTTTATCATTTCTCTTCAGCGAAAACGTTCATCTTATGAATAAATAATTCCTTAAAATAGACATTGTTGTCTTCATGTGGAAAAAAATCCACATTTTTACCTCAGTACCTCAGAAAAATTAATTTATTTCTTCATCTATCTTCAATCTATTGATCTATTTCGTGTGATACATTAATATTAATTCCCCAAACCGCATAATCAAGTCAAAGAAAAATATGAACGAATAATTTACATGACCGTCAGTGTCGCCCCTGGAATTTTCATTTTTTTTCCAACTATTCCATCCAAAAAAAAAATCTTTTCAAAAATCAACCCCTTCCATCTCACCAACCCACTAGATTCTCTCCCATTTTTTTCCCTCGTGTCTATAAACCTTCACAGGCCCGCGAAGTGGCTCTCACGGGTGTGTTAACACGACACATACAGTTTATCTACGGCTCAATTGGCCAACGATCCCCTCCCCCTCCAGCCTCCTCATCACCTCCTCCCCCTTCCACCCAACTCTTTTGATGTAAACTAAAATATCGCTAGCCGAAACAACGAGCAAAAGCAAATCTGCTCAAAGTGAGCGATTGGGTGTCCCCATAATTCTATCTCTCGCCAACATTCGGCCTCACCAAGGGCTCTCCTTCTTCATCGTCTGCATCGACGCACGCCGGCTTCAAAGTATTCACGTGGACCACGCTTGAACCCTCTCCACAACTCCCACCACCCCTTCTCCAACCCCCTTGCCCTCCTGTCTCACCCGCCATTACTGTACGCGCGACTGTGTATACCTCAATGACCAATTATCTTTGTATCTTTGCCGATGTCTAGTGAACCGGGTGGGTGAAACTGTCAATGGAAAAAGGGTTTTGGCGGTGGATGAGACATATGTAACGACGATGAATATGGCAAGGGGTGCGGGAGCAGAAGGAGAGAAGATGAGCTCAAAACAAATTTTATAGGCAATTTTTTATATGTACTTCTTTGTGGGTTAGAATAACCAGGGGAGGGGGGGGGGAACATTTATTGGGCTTTTGTTGACGGTTTTAAGTTTATTTTGAGGTTATGTGCAACCAAGCGTTGGGGGTATGCCTTCCGGATGGAGGAGTTTGGGACAATAGAGGGAGTGAGGGAGGCAGGCGACGACGATAGTGAGACTGGGATTTTTTTAAATTAATGAATTCATGGTGACAATCAATGACATTTGGAGAGTCTTGAAAATTATTGTTAATAGACTTAGAAAATTTGTGATGGTAAGACGTGAAAGGAGGGACAGAGGGAAAAAGTAGAATTTTCCTAGTCTTCAAAATATTTATTAAAATCTGGTCAATAGTCAAAAGTGACTTATCTCCTTTTACCCCTTCGCTGCTGATTTAATTTCTGAATATTCATGTTCCACTGAAAACTCGATCAAGTCGTGAAATTTTCATCTGACCTCTGCTGAAACCTCATGAAGCTCCTCGACGTCTCCCTAAAACTTGAATTTTCCCTCACGAGAACTGCTCCCATATTTTCCATGAAATTTTCAAAAATAATCTAAAGCGACCGTCATTTAACGTAAATGACAAATAAATTCTTCAAGTTAAGTTTTTGACGACTCAATGATCTACGTTTCCTTGAAATAGACGTGTTTCGCACAACAGCTGAGTCATGCTAGATTACCAACAAATTTCGTTGAGATTCTCATTGAGAATGGCGTCACGTTGGTGGCCCAGGGGTTGGTTCATGTTGCAGTAATTCCAAATTGGTTTTGGACAAGCGGTTACTTACGATCCACGAGGATCTGTGAGCATCCATCCGCTATGAAGGATCACCAAAACCCCTGAATACCCCGGTTTAGTTTCGTCGTAATTACGCGCCGCTGTGAGGCTTAGCCGATCCTTATTTATACACGCAAGCAAGCTCTCCTCTACCACCACCACGATTATACGTGATATTTTCGCAGAACAGAGATTTTTGAGGAGATAATTCATCGCAGAAACTCTTCACCAACTGATCACTAGTATAAACTCATTATTCCATTAATAAAAATAACGTCAAGACGTTTTAATTGGAGATATTAGAATTAACATCGTGATGAGTATTTATTTCGATCGTGTTTTGAAATTAAATAATAAAAAGTGGGGAATTGAGGGTCAATTACGGTCGAAGTCAAAAGCACTTGAATATCCTTAAATCACGGAGTTGTGATACTTTTCGATGACTTATTGATTTTTTTTCGATTTATTGGAGCTGTGAATTTATCGAGGGGGGGGCGGAAGAGTGATGAGGTGGGCGATACCAAACGAATTCAAACATAATATCATCGCAAGAAAACAAGGGCGAGAAAATTTCAAATATTATAACAACGAAAATTAAATTACATCCGGACTTGTTTGGCCCAAACAAATATCTCGGCATCATTAAATAATTTTTCAACACAACTAATTTATTCTCTCGATAAATCCCGACTTTCCTAGCTCTTTCATTTCACCCAATTGAGTAATGTTTCTATTCCTCCCAATAAAAATAATAAACAATGCTTAAAAACCACCCCAGTATATTCTCCAACCCACCAGCTCAGAATATCAAATACAGAACAGCAATGAAAAAACTATAAATGAACAATCGTTCTGGCCGAACGAGTAATCCAATCATTCCTCCCCCATTTTTGTTAATTTCTAAGAATAATAGAAAAAAATTCATGCACCATTGGTAGCTTCAATCAGAGACACCGAGAGAATATATCCGCGGCCGGCTGTGCTCTGATTTCCTCTACTGAGCTTTTTTTTTTCCTTTTTTTTCAGGAAAATGCGGCGCGCGCATTTGCAAACGCCTGCGCTCCCTCCTCGTGGAGGAGAGGAGAGACTATCAAAAGCTTGTGACGACGATAGCGCGCGGTGACACTGTGAGACGTGCACTGGCCTTCCACCGGGAAAGGTGTGTGTCCCCCCAGTGGCACGAACATGCCCCATAAATAAATATATTCGATAATTAACGAGCAGTTAAATCCACCCCTAAATCAGTCATCTACCGATTACTCTCGTGTTTTTTAACCGCTAAATCCGACCACTTTCGACTACCGAGTGAATTATCTAGTTCATTTGGACCATAAAATATCCTTGAAAGATCGTAAATCAATTGTTCGTTATTTTAGAGTTGTTATTAACCGGACTTTGATGGCGCAATGACGGGCAATGTGCAAATAGAGTGAAAAAAAAAAGTGTCTGAAATAATGTAGATGTAGAAGGGATGAGGAGAGTACATTCATCCGAAAACGGTGGAAAAGGGTAGGTCAACCCGTGGGACAGGGTGGGAGGGAGTATGGGGTGGATAGAAAGGGGAATAGGGGTGGAGAGAACGGTAGGGGATAAGGGGTTCTCGGGTAGAAGCAGAAAGGATCCAGAGATTGAGAGAAACGCGCCAATGAAGCTCACAGAAGAGGGTCGGTTACCACTCCTGTCTCAGGGGTACTTTCGTCTCTGAATAGTCGCGCGCCAAATTCACGGCTGAGAGGCATTAAACCGGCAATTCGATATTTTTTAAAAATCGTTCATCACGTGTGGCTATCAATTCCACGATTTAATTGCCCTGGCAATGGTGTCATTACGATTTTATTATCAATTATTCAGGGTTATGACTGACGCAGAGGATGAAGATTTGTGGATAAAACAGGTCAGTGGAGAAAATTAATACTCATCTTTTTTAAAGCTAATGTACTTCACTTTTTTTTCATTTTTTTTTCTTTCGAAGTTGAAAGCATTTTGTGGTCTTTGTTCGGGAATTTTTTCAATGAAAATTGTAAACAATTCAATGAAAAAATTCTGATTGAACGTTTATCGGAAGAAATAAAGTTTCGATTCACGTAATTGGAAAAATTTTGTAAAATCTTTGGAAAACATAACTAAAAATGTGACTGAGTTCTGTTGAAAGATACCCACATTTCACCAGTAAAATTTGAGGGTGGAAATTTTTGGAAATTCAAATTGTTACTGCACCTAGAAAATGCTCTTGTTCTACCCCACCAACTTCAAAGAGGATTTCCCTCTAAAACGAATTGCCTGATATTCTTGAATATCCCTAAAATGAAACGAAATGTCGTTCTGTCTCGTGATAAAAATAAAATGCAACGTAAGGTCGGTAGTAAACCGCATCGTCGTGTCAATTTTACATTTTTTATTCTTCTTTTTTTTTTGTAAAATGACGCCACTTTATATTTTTTTAATGACGAAGTAGACTACCCTTGGGTGGAGAAAGTTGAGAGTAAGGATGACGGAGTTTGGTTGGATGGTGTTAACGTCTCGTTAACGGGATTAAGTACCAATTAGCTTCTTACCCTTCTGAGATTGGTTGCCAGTTGAAAAACTTTTAATTCGATAAGTGGTGTGTTTGGGCTCACTGCTTGTCTGCCGGGTAATAGATACGAGAGAAATCAAGATTTCTCCTCTCAACTCCATCCCCCATCCCAACGAAAATGTTACCATCGGAGGGATAAGGGAGGACAAATGGACCGGGTTCGATCGGTTATAACTGGAGAACACTTGAGTCCAATTTCTCAACGTTTTTTTTCTTTCATTTTTCAGTGTTTTCTTTGGTTTAAATAAGAGGTGTCGAGCAAACAATTTCTCTGAATTTTACGTGCAATTGAGTATAACACTGACCCGATAAACCCGTACCCTCATTTAATTTTCTGTGGAATGAATGGCCCCGAGGGAGATACAAACGTCTCCCAAAAAGAATAACCGCAAAAATTATAATATTTAGAAACATTTTTTTTTCCTTCCCAAGTAAATGGATTCCATCCGCAAGTAGTTAACTAATTGTTCCTCTTCCCATGACGTTGACTCATCAAACTAGTATTATTTATCCAGAATACATCGACATTTACACTCCATTTTCCCCACTCAAGTCCTCCATCGATTTCACCCGAAATCCCTTTTCCACGTCTCAATTTCCACTGGGAAATGACAATTTCCCGGAGTACATTTAGTTAGCCAACATTTATTGCAAATTACGTAATGCCGACAGACATTTGCAGTGGCACCATCTAATATTCTAGGAAATTGAGGTAAAAGTGGAGAGATAAAAATTTCAGGGGCTTGAATTTTAGGAAGGAATACGGAGAATGGAAAAAGGAAAAGCATTAAGAGAAGGAAATTGTCGTCCCCCGACCGCCCACAGGCGGTTAACGAAATTGGCTCTCATTTGGTGGTGAGGGGGGTGAAGAGAAGAAAAAAAAATTTTTTCTCTCCTTCTCCCCTCCCCCTCTCTCCTTATCAAAAACACGGGTCAGTGTACCACTTTATCAGTCATAGTTAATCCCTCTCTAACGATCTTCTGTACTTTCTTCAAAGTAGATGAAAACAATCTAGGGAACGATGGTGGTAGTGAGAGACGGGTTGAAGGGTGAGATGGAGGAAATGTCTGATTGGATTGTGAGCTCAATTACACGGCCATCAATTTGTTTCGTTTTTCTTGTTGCGTTAGTGAACGAGAGGAAACTGGTATCACAAAACTAGAGCACATTCGAGTCTTGAATTAAAGTTACGCTTCTTCCGGCATTGGGTACGGAAAGATTCGGTCGATTTTACTCGAGACGTATTGCATTTACCGGTAAGGGTTGTGAGATACGCGGAATTACAGATGGATTCAGAATAGTTTGAAAAAAGTACTCGGTACTTTTCATTCCTGATGGTATATTTTCGTGTAAGTGATTTTTAAACGTATCCAAGGATAAAAATAAAGTGAACCATTTATGAAATGATTGAATGTCAATAGTTTTCAAAGTTTCAGAATAATAATGTGGAAAAATAAAGTTGGAGATTCAATTTTTCTTGACACCGAGGAACCATGCAAAACTGTATCTTTCAATTTTCTACTTATTATTAATAAGTTAAACATTAAATTGATTTTTTCTCACGTGAATAATATTTTATTACTGAACAATGTCTACGCGTTTGCGTAGAAATAAATACCAAAGTATTTTGAGAATTAAAACTCCCTCATATGCACCCTCTCCCTACCATTTATCCTCAGAGTGGCAATTTCATCAATACGTTATGTATCCCCAAACAAAATATCAATTATACTTAATTAACTGCACGTGCAGGCGTGCAATTGGACCACTTTGACCCCATTATTCAGCTTTAATAAATTAAATCATGGAGGTAATAGAGGGTATGTTGTACAGAAAATTTTAAAAACAGTTAGTGTAACCGATGGAAATCATGTCAACAATAATGAGCCACGTACATCTAGTCTAATTAAAAACATGTTGAGATTATTTTTTAATTTGCGAGAGTTCATTCATATCACCATCACGCGAATAATATCATAATAATAACAATTGTGGAGGATAAAATGTTGGGACAATGGCCGCCATTGCCATTGTCACATTCATCAGAAATGGACGTGAATTTTTAGTCACGAGGATTTAAAAAATATGAATGGCAACGGACATTCGGGGATTAGGAATATTCTCCCTGGTGATGACTGGACAATTGGACAGTTCGAATTGACTTCACTTTTTCCAAAATAATAAACTCAAATGGTCACGTTTCCATCGAAAAATCAATGGTTTAATCTCAAATACCTTATGTACAAGGAAAACAAAATGACAGAATTGTCACACAAGGACAGCCATTTTTCTTCGCATTATTTTTCTTCGCGTACAAAAATATTTCTCTGATTATTTTTCCCACCCAAATTTCAGCCAATAGAATTGCACCATTTGTTGATATTTTGTATAGCCTACCTCGAATATCAGCGATAATTTTTTGAATATTTTGGTAAACAAACGACACTTAACCAAATAAACCTCTTTTCATGTCATGGCACAATTCTCTTGGCCGAAATTTGGATAGGAAAAATAATCCCCTGAATACCACTCGAGCTTCAAAATTATAGAATATTTCCCTCTAGGTTCCCTGCATACAAATGAAGTCGTCAAGTTTTTCAGGAAAAATCACTCGTGCTTCGCACTCGTGATTTTTTAGCCTGAAAAACTTGACTCCTTCATTTGTTTGCAACGAATCTATCGGGAAATATTCGATAATTTTGAACCACTTGTGGTATTATATGTGATTATTTTTCCCACCCAAATTTCAGCCAATAGAATTGCACCATTTGTTGATATTTTGTATAGCCTACCTCGAATATCAGCGATTATTTTTTTCATCCCAATTTCAACCAATCAAATGGTGGCATTTCCCGTCACGTGGTACAAGTAAGAGAGTTTTACTTCGGATATTTTTCGGATATTTCCCTGTTTGTTGCTAAGCAATGAAAATATCCGATAAAGAATTTGTACGCGTTTCAAACCCCAAAACTGTCATTACAAAAAATCAAGTTCAAAGACTTTACCTCGACATGAGCAGATTTGGACGGGAATCCTTGGAGATTATTGATCAAAAAATTTTTTAAAATGTTCCTAATAATACAGTGAAGACAAAAGCCACAATTTGGAAATAATTCTCTGCATTTTGTGCAGACAAAAAATATACGCTGGAGAAGCCACGACTACGAGTGAACAACCATACTATATGACGTGAAATGCCACACATTTAATTGTTTGAAATTGGAATGAAAAAAATAATCCAGCCAAATACCCCTCGACCTTCAAAATTAATCGGATATTTCCCTCCAGTTTCCCTGCGTAGCACCGATCGGGATAAGATTCGCAGAAAAACCCTCGCGCTTCGCGCTCGGGTTTTTTAACCTGCGAACCTTATCCCTCTCGTTGCTACGCAACGAAACTCTCGGGAAATATCCGATAATTTTGAAGGTCTTGGGGTATTACCACTGATAATTTTTTGAATATTTTGGTAAACAAACGACACTTAACCAAATAAACCTCTTTTCATGTCATGGCACAATTCTCTTGGCCGAAATTTGGATAGGAAAAATAATCCCCTGAATACCACTCGAGCTTCAAAATTATAGAATATTTCCCTCTAGGTTCCCTGCATACAAATGAAGTCGTCAAGTTTTTCAGGAAAAATCACTCGTGCTTCGCACTCGTGATTTTTTAGCCTGAAAAACTTGACTCCTTCATTTGTTTGCAACGAATCTATCGGGAAATATTCGATAATTTTGAACCACTTGTGGTATTATATGTGATTATTTTTCCCACCCAAATTTCAGCCAATAGAATTGCACCATTTGTTGATATTTTGTATAGCCTACCTCGAATATCAGCGATAATTTTTTGAATATTTTGGTAAACAAACGACACTTAACCAAATAAACCTCTTTTCATGTCATGGCACAATTCTCTTGGCCGAAATTTGGATAGGAAAAATAATCCCCTGAATACCACTCGAGCTTCAAAATTATAGAATATTTCCCTCTAGGTTCCCTGCATACAAATGAAGTCGTCAAGTTTTTCAGGAAAAATCACTCGTGCTTCGCACTCGTGATTTTTTAGCCTGAAAAACTTGACTCCTTCATTTGTTTGCAACGAATCTATCGGGAAATATTCGATAATTTTGAACCACTTGTGGTATTATATGTGATAAAAAATTGCGTGATAAAATCCGAAAATACAGAGGAAATACATTAATCGAGGGAATTGGCAAATGAAATTAATAGAAACTCGAGGGAAATAATTCCGGAAAAACAAGCTTCGTGAGAGTGAGAGTCACATCAATATCGTCAACTCTGCCCCGCCTCCCCATTCAATTATGAAGAGCCAATAACGACAACATTTTTCTGTATAAAAACGTGAGAGGAAATAGCCGTACGTATTATAGGTGCAGATCCAGCCCCAATGGAGATCCATCACTGGGGCACGTGCAGCAAAGAATGTGAGAATGAAACGGAGAGACGTTCGTTTCGAGTTTTATTTTTATTCTTTCGCGTCTTAACGAGAAGAAATGAAGCGATCACGATGAACGATTACAATCGATAAATTGTGAGCTGAGAAAATATTTTTTTATGAACTTTCTTTTTATTTCGTTCGCCGACTTCAAGGATTTTATGTCCAATTTTTATCAATCTTAATTAATAAATTTTTCGTTCATCGCAATTCTTTTCCTTTCAATGTTTTTCATTATTTTCAAATACTTTTCAAGATAAAATACCAATGACAAATCTTTGAGGGGATAATTCGCCTCAATACGGAATAAAATCATCACCCCCGAGTCAAAACGTGATTACATTTACCCCGGGTTCCAACGACTCACGCATCCATACATATTGCTATTTAACGTTAAACAAGTGACCCCTGCAGACCGTGAAGTCTGGAATCTCCGAGCCTAAGATTAGAAGGGAAGGTGTGTAGCGTCACCCCTCCGCCCTAGAGCGTCAGCGACAGGGATGAAAAATGCTCTCGATGCCCAGGGAGGGTGGAGAAAAAAAAAAAACAAGCCACCGAGCGCTCAACATGAGGCCAGTGCACACAGAAGGTGACTCTAATTTTGCGCTAGGATCGAACGCGCTCGAGACGAGAATATTGTATCCAAGCGGGAGGTGGGTTGGAATATAGCCAGGTCAGGATAATGAGGATAGATAAATGTATAAAGTTTTATATCTCTCCTCTCATGAATTTAAAATGGCCAATGGTTTTATGAGCTGGAGATTTTCACGTGTTTCGGAGAATTATCAGGGGAAATTCTCAATTAAATAGCTACAAATTCTGGCTTTAAATTTTGGTTTCAATTTTTTGAATTTCTCCTCATTTCCTCGGTCGATAATTTTAGACAGATCTGATTCTAGGCAATAGGAATTATCATGAATCAATGGAGAGATTAGAGGCTGACAACCCGGAGTGACAGTTATTTTTTTTATAATAAAAAAAAAATTGAGAAAACAATTATTTCTCAATTAAATTTTTTTTCTTCATGTTCAAACATATTCTCATAATTAACTCCACAATTTATTTATCACCATTGGGAAACTCCTTCCAACTAAATTGCTGTCATAAATATGCAATAGAATGAAAGCTCCCAACTTGAAAAATTAAAATTCTCTCATTTTTACATTTTTAGTAGCGGGTCGCGAGTTACAGGGAGAGAATGTAAAATTAAAAGTTACGGTGTGAATATAGTAATCAAGAGAAATGCTGTAAAAATTGGAGTTATTTTAAGCGAAAATTTGCGATTTAAAATTCATTCATCACGATTTAATATATTTTTTAACGAATGAATCAGTATATAATCTCTCGACCAAAACATAATCAATCTGATTAAATATTTTCAATGCAGAGAAGAACATTTTCATTGACACGAGATAAATTCAGTTGAATAAATCATTCCTGATGCGCTTCATCATGTGGATTTTAGTTGGCTGTCATATGTGGTAGAATTTCCATAATATAGTGTTCTGAGAATCCTGATCGATCTGACGAGATCGGATGATGCTCGACGCATTGGCTTCTTTCACGTGAAATTTAATCCCATTCCCTACCCTGAGTCGTACCAAATCCGCGCATTTCCTCATCTAGAATCTAGATTGTAGATGTCGGTACATTACGATGTACCGGTGGATTTCGAACGAATGTATTTATGCTCATGAAATTCATTCATCGACATTGGGCTTTTCCATTCGATGTTACATTCGATGAAAATCGAACAGATTCAATTTTCTACAATCAGTAATTGAACTGAAATTTAATTTCCGTTGACCTCTGAACAGATCAATATTTGAATCAATGGAAATTAAATTTCCCCAAGATCTCAACATTTTCAAAAACCAAAAATAGAAACTGACATTAAATAAATTATTCCATCAATTCATTTGGAAGATAAAAAAACCTAAATTGACCTAAAGGACAACTAAATTTTCAATTAACCCCTTGTCCTACGGGCAAACCATTAAAACGACTAAAGAGTAACTCAAATAAAAACTTTCACTCACTTCAACTAAATCATTTTGCACAAAAATACTCCCATTGTTGAGGGAAAAAAAAATGTTGAAAAAATGGCGCGACTATAAAATGCATAATCATTGGGCATATCCTCGGAAGCCTATTGTAACTGATCCGTAACGAGAACGTACGCACTCGGTATGTAAATACCCGAGGCATGTCGGGATCCACCCTTTTCCAGCATCCCCAACCCCACACCATCATAGTTTCTCTATTACTATCACGATTCACTACAACTTTTATCCCACCAACGATAACACGTATGGTCGCGCTACGTGTTGCGATTTGTTGTCCACTCGATGGTGTATCCCCCCAACTGTGGGAGGGGAAGAAGGGGGTGTATCGAATATCGACATATATATCGTGGGTGTATATCAGGAGTCACCGGGATTATAGGCTTTAACCGGTCATTAACTACCATTTCATCTGTATACAACGGCTTGCGGAGACAACGCGAGTATTTTACAACAATTTTTTTTAGTTACATATTTTCCAAGTTTGAATTTTTGCATTTCCCATTGATCGCAAGCAAAATACAAATGTTTCTCCTCGTTTTATAACTGTTTGTTTATCAAATGGATTTTATTAATCTACCTCGATTGTTTTATTTCCCCGTTAATTGATGATTTTTCCATTTATCATTTTTTCGAATTAACATCAATTTTTTATCTATTCTCTTTCCCACTGCCTGAACCCAATAAGAAGATTTTCATTGAAATAGTATGTGCGCGATAATGCCATAATCCCCATTCACGATAGACCAGATTGAAAATAAATAACGTTAAACCGAAATCACCAGTGTTATCGAATGTTGAATGATAATTCATTTGTAAAATAAATTCGCAGTTGAATATATATTTTTTTTTCGTCCGATAAATTACGAGGTTTTTCCGATTTCATTAACGACAGAATTATTCAGGGATAAAGTGCCCAATGAATTCTCTGATATTTGAAAATATGTGATAAATGTGTTGATCTATGTCAGTGTTATTCCCAGCTGGAGAGCTTTGCATTTTTTCCCCTCTTTTTCGAGGCTTTCTTTCTCTTTATTTTTTTTTTCGACGCCGCACCTTCTTTCATTAATTTCAGGCGAAAGCAGCGCGAGTGTGAGCTCCTCACACACACACACACATACACTCACCCATCTTGAGTGATGAGATTGATAGCCTCAACTATGTAGAAGAGAGGGTGAGGACGAGGGGGAGGGGACGAATGAGGGACCGAGTGCTAGTTGGGGTAGAGTATGGTTTTATTGTCTGATCGAGCCGACACCGAGTTGAACGGGTAGACGGACAAGATTGGTCGATATACGTTCGGCATCCTGCACTCGGCTTTGCTTCATGAATTTCAAACTGACGGCGAACCGCGATGATGCACTCTCATTTATTAAACCACATTTAACGGATATCTGTTTTTCTTCCGGAAAAACGGTGGAAAGGGGAAATACTTTGATTTTTTTCATACCAAGCACCGATGCGAGGCTCCATTAGCGAAAGATTTTTGACCGATCATTTTACAGCGAATATCTAAAATATCTTTGATTTATAACTGAATCGATTGAATTTAAGTGTTCAATGGGACAGAAATTTACGCGGAGAGAAATATCTGATAAAATAAACTGATCTAGATGGGAATTTTTCAAAGATTTCTGTCAATTTTTCATTTTTCATTTGGAAACCCCCATATCCTCCGTAAAATCAATCAATTTTATCAATTAAAACCTGCGATAAATTACGACCGAGTTCAATTGTTTTCCACTCGCAACACTTTATCGCGTTAATTTGACATTAACGACTCACACATTTTCATAGCATCTGGACAGAGGGGGGTGCGTCTTCACTTCTCCAACCAGTGCCTTTGCTTGTAATTAAAGTTCACAGCAACTTAGATTGAAACAAATTTCGAAGTACTAGCTCGCGACAAGGGAGGGTGAACGTGTAATTGTACAAGTTGCCCGCTGGCAGACATTGTAACTAGATTTTTCTACTTTTTTTTCATGCTTATGTAGTTTTTAAATTAAGTACGAACCTTTCCTCGATCAATTCGCCATTTTGTGAGCCTCTCTCATTCCGCCATTTTGTCGTAGACTTGACCTCACTTCCACTTATGTGTCAACCTGAAACAAAAAGAACATATTCATTGAAAAATAATTCCGTTCGAGAGGATTATTACAAAGTGTTTCTTTCAGTGAAGATAAACAATTCAGATGAACAATTAAAAAATTACACGATGATAACAGGTTCCGTGGACCTATAAATGGGGGTTATAATTTTTCAATGGGGAACGGGCGGATGTCCTGGCAGTTATAATTTTTCTGGTTATCACCCGATATTATTAAGCGGCAATCACTGATGAAAAATTAATTAGAAATTCGCAATAATAACGAATAGGAAAAAAAGTGAAAAAAATTTCTTACGAGGTGCATATAGTAATGGTATCTGTGGCGACATTTTTTTTTTTCCGCCCCATTATTCCCTCCGGCTAGGGACATCTGGAGCATCTGGAGTACGCACCAACATCTAATTGACCGTACGTGAGATGAATTTTATGCGCAGTCCGTACGAAAAAAAAACCACCACCCGGACTAAAACGGAGGAGAGAAAAAAAAAGGGGGTCAAACGAGGAAAATTACAATTCCTTCCTTTACCCGAGTGGAAATTGAACTCAGGTCCGGATCAAGTCCTGATCAGGTCGCCCTCATGTATAATCAGGTACTGATCCGACGACTGGATCAGAACTTGATCAGGCATGTAACGCCTTGACTCGGTCCGGACCTGATCAAGCCGACCTGGACAGGATTTGATCAAGTCAACATTATCTCAATCTGATGATGCGAATAAATAATCATTATTAGCTGAAAACAAAAAATAATTCAATTTTTTCACTACTGTTCATCTATCTTAAGGAATATCTTCCATTATTAACAGTGAAAAACCACCTGTGATTTTACCGATGCTGGGGCTCGAACCTGCGATGTTCCGATTATCAGTCCTATGCCCGATCTACTAGGCTAACCGGATCTTATGATCAAGTCAATTCTATTTTGCCTATACGATCTCTATCGAGGTATGCGTTAACTTTGTAATTATTTCCGGATGTGCGCGTATATTTTACAAGATTTTTTCGGTCACGATTCAATTCCGTTGATGACAAAGATTTAAATAGTAATATAATAATAATGAGCAAATCGAAGTTAGAGAACTATTTTCCTCTTGAAAATAATTTATTTGTAAATTTAATACGTCTACACATATTTACACAAAAAAAACACTTGAATAAAGTACATTATATACCTGATTCAGAATGGTCTAATTTTTAGCTTCTCATGTATTTAACGTAGTCTGTAGTTTTCGAGATCTGGGGGATTGGATCCAAAGTTAATCAGAATCATCCGATCAGACTAAGCTTAGACTGATTGGATGAGAACCTGATTCGGTTCTACCTGGACTATTTATGTTCCGATGAACTGGATCAAAATTTGATGAGTTTCCCATCGATATCACTAGATCAGACTCAGATGAAGATGATCAGATCAAAACCTGATCATAATTCATCTTAGGTAGTTCGGAACAGGATCACTTGATCAAAACTTGATCAGTTCCTCATCAGGCATGGCCTGATCAGACAAACCTGACGAATACCGGATCAAATACTGATCCAACATCAGAGCGGCCTGAGGCGATTTCCACTCAGGCTGACCTGACCAAAATCTGATCCGAATTATTGCAGGAGGACGGACCTCAGGTTCAGATCAAGCTCATCATATCAGAACCTGATCAGAGTAAGTCTGATCAGATGCAACAAATCAAAAACTGATCAGTTCTTGATCAAGTCTCGCCTGATCAGTTGAACCTCGCCACCACCAGATCAGGTTCTGATCAGACCTCAGGCGCGCCTGACATAATTTCCACTCGGGTACCCGGTGGCAAATTCAGAGACCCGGGGACTTTTCTCGTGAGCAGTGTTACGATGTTGTAAAAATAATGAGGATTGCGTTCACAAGTATTTTAGTAACGTGAGGGGAAGGTAGTGAGGAATAAAAGGGTGGAATTCAAATTATCACCCTGAACATTCAAAATTGGCGTTCTTGAGAAATTTACATTCAACGATTTCGAAAGCCCATTTTCGTAAATTTATTCGGGTGAGAATGGAAGTCTCCGTTGGAGTTTCTACCGGAGTCTAGTGTACTTGGGAATACATCTCTTTGGAGTTGGGTCCCAGTCGTGGTGGAAAGATGGTATATACGAATGCATGGATTCATGACGATTTACATTTTGTTTTGTGAAATATGTGGAACATCGTATACATTGAGTTGTGTAACATTGAAAATAGGACGAGTGAGGGGGAGGGGACGCGGAGGAGGGCAACGTAAAAATAAAAATATTGAATGCGCTCTCGAGACGTTTTGGTTGAAATTCCAAGTGGATTTTTTAAAAATTTCTGAGGAAAAATAAAAACAAAAGACACCAATAGCTTCTTTTTTCACATTTTTATCGACTATTCCAATGATTCCCAGAATTTCCATCCGTTCCGTCGTCAAAAATTTGCAATTTAATGGGACTCCAATTTTTTCCCCTCCCCCTCCCCCTTTCCACCCACTTCAACGTCCGAAATAGCCCTGGAATCAGTGGAGTAAAATCATCCAATGTTTAACTGCCACAAGTTCTTCCCTTTAAAACGACATAATTAGAGATCTCCTGGAAATTCACATACACGAGCCAATTAAAGAGGGATGAAGGACCCCGTCAGAGAGCCGTGATGGTGGATTATCCATTGATAATCATTCATTACATCCGCACAAATCCCGGTCTATTGCTGTTGCAACGCACAAGATGCTTTTATCCGCATTACCTTTCGGGAAATCAGTCAGTCTCCCTCGTGAGTACCTAAAGCTAATAGCACAAAACACCAAAGTGCTCTTCAGTGCTGGGAGGTATATCAACAGCCAGTTATATCGTTAGCACGTAATATAGTTTGTTCATTTCACTGATGGAGAAGTACTTGAGTACCTAAATCACAAAAAAAAAACCGACAGCCCCTCAAGAAAATTAATTTCTCTACAACTTTCTAGCACACCTCAATAATCTTTCACTTCGGCAGCAAAACTATTTAAATGTATCATTTAATCCCCAATAATTAAAAGGCTGTTAATATTTTTTTGTCATTAAGATTTTAGTCAAAATAATAAAAAAAAACTTCACATGGAAAAGCACTCCTCTCATTTCTGAATACAAATCATTGTCTACGTTCCATCCAACGGTTGTCACAATGAAGAAGCCACGAATATGTTGGGACACTTCACCCCTCTCCCCCTCCCCCCCCCCCCATACCCCGTCCTCCTGATGTCCTACAAGTCCTCCCGTTAGCATTTCATCCGAGCACACACTCCTGTACATCAATGCAGTCCACTCGAATCGATACAAAACGCGAGGCACGTAATGCATGTTAGTCATGTCCATGTTGCAGATGTATAAAACTTACATTCACGTGCATAAAGGTTTGTATTATAACAACATCTCCAAAGGATGATAGGGACTGTGTAACTACCCCGACATAGACGTTTCACAACGGCATAGTTTTCCGCCAAAAGGACCGGTGAAGGGATCCCCTCAGGGACGGGAGAGGAAGGGTGAGTGGGTGTAGGGTGGAAAGGGAGTTGTACAATCGTATCTCGAACGGAAACCACGAGCAGGCATTGTTTCATACCGCGGGCAATGTTTGACGTGTTGCGAGACGTCGACGTCATTTCCTTCTCTCCGGTACATCCGAGAGAAAAGAGGAACTTGGTATTTCGTGGTCTACAATGCCCTTTAATGTATAGTTAAGAAACTATGATTCATGAGTTGTAGAGAATGACAATTGTTGAGGAGAAAAGTGAAGAGAATTTCTTTGTTGTTTTTTTTTTTATCGAATGAGGGATTCATCCAATTAAAATTTGTTGATGAGACGATCTGCAAGCTGGTTTGACTTGTCAAGTGGGTTCTTTTGTTTGGTCGAGTGCCAAATGTGGTGAATGTAAAATAATAATTATAAATGAATTAAATAGCAATGATTTTTAATGGTTATTTGAATGTCATTCGATAAATTGGAAACCGCGCAGCTCCTATAGCGCAGCCAACGGAGTGTTAAGGTCAATATTCATGGGAAAAAATCAGTGAACTTCCACTGACGCTATTGAAAAATATTTCCAGGAAAATGAAGTCAATAATAAATTATCCAATCACAATAAAAAAAAAAAGAAACTTATACGGCTTCCGTTGGAAAGCCAAAAGCTTTGAAACGCCCCCATGTCACTCACCCCTCCGAGAAATACATTCCTCCCATCATTCCCATACAACCCTCTCCCACTCCCTTCAGCCCCCCCCCCTTTATGCGTAATTCGGTTTCTCCAAATTTAAGCGGCGCTTCGGGCCTTAATTCGGTTAAACGAGTTGTTTGCTAACTTGGTTAAATTTGGCGGGGTAGCTATACACGGGTAAATGGTTTTCGAGCATCGAAACAGTGACCATACGAACGGTCATACTGAGGTATCTGAAACCCTCTCCATTGCCACCCTCACCTCCTCGTCTCTCTCATCGCTTGTCGGTGTATCATGCGGAGGGAGAGGGAGAGACAGAGAGATGTGGTGCGGCGCGATTTCTCCCTATTTTCATGGAGCCATGCCCTTGCCTGTGAGGGATGCTTCGATGTGGTTATTGACGTTTCGGGTAGAAATGAAATTACGTTTTACGCGTGCTCACGGATATGACCGTGTCACTATCCGCATACCTGTGATGATGCGGAAAAATTTGAATAGTCAATCATGGAAAAACATCGGTCTCTATCTTCGTATTTTTGTTTTTGGGGAATAGTAAAATGAGTTTATTAATTTTTCGTTTATGATTTTTTGTAATCAATAGCGAGATAAATTTTTGATGGTAAGGAATCGACAAAAAAATCCTCCTTGCTAAGCAATAAATCATTGTCATTCCAAAAAATCACAGTACGCTGTCAGAAAAAAATCATAATCTCCTGAATTAATCACATGCCTCGGTTTCATAACAAGAATGACACATTAAAGATTTTGCACTGGGTTCACAACAACCCAGAGTGCTTTATTATTAACCACGACGATAATCGATACGAGACTAGGAGTGCGGATGCTCAAGCATCCCGGAGCTTTTATTTATCTTTTTTTTTTACTCAGCATTTAACAGGAGAATGAGCACTGGGTGCACTCGTTACACTTCCATAAATAATGTCATGTGCGATTAGAAGGTATTGTGAGTTATCTCAACCGCATTGTTCACAATTTCGTTGTTGATTGTTGAAAGAATGGAAAAATTCCGGAATGAAAACATTCAGGGACTGGAATAATTTTATCTCATTAATACAACTGCATATGGAAATGATAATTTATTACTAATTAACAGATATTCACTCATTTGTAGATTGTCGCAGATGTAAAATCAACACATTTGTGAATTAATATCAATGTTATAAAGTCCAACAGAAAAATATTCGTTATATTGACTTGAGATATATATAAATAGTAGATAGCAAATTTAAATAAATTGACAGAACCAATTAAAATCCCTTAAACCGTGCTAATTACTTCAGCTAAAATTATCAATTTATCAACCAAATCTCTCGAACGATTTTCCACCTCAATAAAAAGGCAATTCATCTAAAAATTCTAAAACACTTGTGAACGCGTTAAGTCAAGAGTAAAATAATTGATCGTTAAAACAGTTTGACTCGCGTAAAAAACTTTAATGGCTTAATTAGCAACAATTTCACTGTTGACACGCATCGATAAAGCCCGAAACAACAAATAAGTCGTCGTCGTTCACGCATCAACTACCCCTTCCCCTTCCCACCCTGCCATAATCACCAAGTGCAATAAAGTTTCATGTTACTGAGAAACCTTCAGTGAGGCATAGGTATTCAGGACGAATAGTGTAGCCCGAACAAGGCTCACAGCATTCTATAATTATGTTAAGTACGTCAGTAAAGCGCACAAACTGCAGCATCTCAACTACACAGGGACAGGTCCCATCCCAGCCCCCCTCATCCTCACCCCTACCCCTTTTGCATATTAGGATTTGATTATTATAGTCACCAATGGAGACGAGCCTCAGTGTTTCATGTGAGTTGATAGTGGTAGAGAGCATATACATATAGCATGCGATATATAATTCCGTTATTGGTAGTAGCGAAACTACCTCTGTGATCAGACGTTGGCAAACTGTTGCGTTTGGATGCAACCGCACACTTTCTAACTTCATTAATGGAACGATAGATCGATGAGAGAGCTTTCAGTTGTGAGTTTTGTCGTTTGATGATGATTTTTGATTAGTTGAATTGAGCAGAGAACGAACGATACTGCCAAGTTGACAATTGATCTTACTCAACAAAATTTATTAATATCAGATGACTGTTTATGTATTATGTCTTAATTGCAACGAAATTCAACGATTAACTCGGGGCTTTACGAGAAGAACTTGATGAAGTTGAAGAGTTGTATAATTTTTAATTGGATTTATCATCGGATTTTCATTATTTAAAACTTATAAACGATTATTCTTGTGAGAAGAAAATAACTAAAATTCCCAGGCCCTCTTATCATCATATTAATCCTGCATTCCCATTCCCCAAATCGTAAAAAAAATTCCCACTCATCAAACACTAATTGCTGATTATATTTATGACCCCCGCCTCCCAAATGCATCTCCAATAATTAAATTGAACGAGTGCAATCGCCATAAATCCACCTGTACCATCAAACTAGGAGGCGACTACGTAATAAATTCTTCATCAAGATTACCCCAGCAAAAAACAAATGCTGAGAATGATAAGAAAAAAAAAAAGAAAACAATGATGAATATAAAAAGCAATTTTATGGCCACAGACGTCCGGGTTTCGTGACAAGCGAGCCGTCACTGTAATACGGGTTCGTTGTCGACGAAACCTGCACGATCTGTAACCGCGTCATCGATTCAACAACTCATCAATTTGGTCAACCAGCAGCGATAGGAATAATCTGAGCATCTATCGTCAAACTTTATGGATTAAATATAAAATAATGAGAGAAAGTTTGTGGATCTTGAAGGGATGAACCATCAACGAATACACTGTGTGAACGAGAAATACTTGGTGGTGGTACTTTCGAAACACCCCGGAGGCAATAGCAAGTTTATACCCTAGAAGTTTGACATTCCTTTTGCAATACATGGGAATAGTCTGTGTGTATAGATTCTTCGAAGGTATGCGTACATCCACAACATAACAATGCATGTATCGTATCTTATGGTAATAACAATTTTATTATCAGATATTTTGGATGAGAAACTATTCAGACATGAAAACACCAGAGACGAAGTTTGTAAATTGAGGTAATAAATTTTCAAACAATTTGTTGTACTTTCACGGTGGTACGGTAGCTCTTTAATTGTTCAAGTCTCAAATTTTGTTTATTGTCTTGGATATATATATATATATTTAGGTTTTCGTAATAAGGAGAAGCGGTGGCACAAGTTATTTTCGTCAAAAATTAATTTATCGACTCGATCATTGCATTGACATTTTTATAATGAATAAAATATATCATTGCTGGGATTCTGGTTTACCTTAAGGGTGAAACATCCCTCTTCACTCATCACTGTTCATTAAAAAAAAAATTCTCCATTTTTTGGAGTAATAAATTATAATTGTTGGAGATGAAATTCGTGGCAATTTTTTTTGACAGTTTTGTTGTGAATTTAATTCATTAAACGTTTATTTATGTATTGTTTTGGGTTACGGTTTATCTGGACGTTTCCCCTGTGTTTAATGCAAAGTTTTCATATGATGAATTAACCGGATTTTATATTGAATGGAGATTGAAATATGCCAATGCCTTAAGCTATGTACTCTTCCGCTTTTCTATGTTTGCGATAAAACATCAAAGAACTCATTTGACGATGATTTTTTTATTTAACTTTGCAGATCTGAATTAATATCTTGATATTTGACTATTGAAAATCACCTTAATATAGAACAAATTGTAAAGTTCACTCTACGTTCACAAGCAGTTGAAATATCAACTCGTCAATCATTTATTAATTAAAAATCCATGTTTAAAAAGTAATCACCATGTATTATAAAACATGGTCCTATGGAATAATTCAATATGTTCTCAATGCATCTATGTATGACATAAATTTGTTTGAAATTTTATCTGCTGCTGTTATTGTTAAAAAATCTACACCAAGAAGAACGATCTCATGCGGGTTACCAGTATCATACCTGTCACATATCCACAAAATTCATCGCTCGACTGCGCTCCTGATTCGACATAGATGTCACAGCGATTTTCATGGTATCCAACGAGCCACCGAGTTGTTACAATCCTATCAACGAATCAGGATGGCAATGTCTGATGATTGGGATTTGATTTACCATTTAATATGACGCTCATGAGTGACAGGAAAATGCACACTGAATGCGAGATATTTATGGAATTAAAGGCTATGCGAAATGATATTGCATGTGAAATTGATTGTGGAACAATGTGAGTAAATGTCGAGTGAATTTATGAGCTTTCGTGATTATCGTGAGAGAATAGTACGTGTCAATTATTCAAATTTCTTCTGCCAATGTTATCCTTTGCTCTTTGACCAGTGATTCAAAATATTAAATGCCAAAAAACATTGACACGATCTTGAACTGATACGAAAAAAGAAAAATGTAAGTTTTTTTATAAAACTTTTTTATAAAATTCTTCTGTGTTTCTGCCAAAATTCTCCCATGAAATTTAAGAAAAAATTCTATTTTAAATATAAATAAAAAATTTAAAAAGGCCCACTCTCTTTTGAGATATCCATGAAGGTCCTATAAACTTTAACCAGAGGATCAAATCAAGGAGCGATAATTGGAGAATAATTCTAAACACCTTCTCAAATGCCTGATGATGTTACACTCGACTTAACCCCCACAAATATCCTCCATGAAATAACCGAACAATGGGATAATATTCACCCGAAAATCTGCAGGCTATTACAATGCACATTGCAAGCACAGAACTTCTCTCTGAGCAGTATATATTGCGGTTCTGGATGTATATATACCCACCGTAAATACTGATAAGCACCCCTTGGCGTTGGTGAGCCAAGCAGCTAACTACTCTCCAAGTGAATTAACTCTCTACTCATAAGTTAATTCCAAGTTAAGCAAACCCTTGAGCATATACCTTGAGTGATGATGCACACTTACCCAAGAATTTTCGAGAGGGTTTCGTTCAGCCTGCCCTGACAAATTTGAGAGATGCTTTTGCGGGACCTTCATGCCTCGATTAGGCGAATGCCCTTGGGAAACTCATTCGTTTGATAGTTATGTCTACTGGGAGGAGAAATCACTGAATTTTACCAAAATAATCGAATTTTAACGTCTAAAAAGGGCATAAAAAATATTTTCACACGGTGTGATAAAAAAAATCGTCGGGTAGTCGTGAGAAAACTGATTTTCGGCTGTTACGATAACCCTTCTACGCGCCGCAAACTACTATTCGACTCAGGGTACGCTCACCGTGCGGAAAATTTCACTTTTTGCACAATGTATGGAAAAATAAAATATTTACATTTTTTTCTTACAATATGCGGAAAAAAAATATTTCATACCCACGCGCCTAAAAACCCACTCTTTGCCCACAACCCTCTAACAATAATTTATTCCCATTCAAGGGAATACTAAAAATATAATTTCTGAACGTGGGTAAAATTTCATTTCACGCACAAGTGATGAAAATCATAATTTAATTGAATTTCCATCAAATCTGAAACGTCATAATTTTCGCAAACGACCACCCCACATTTTCCAAATCAACACTTCGAAAATTTAAATTGATAATTCAGGTGTGAACATGCACCAGTATGCAGATTGACTAGCAACTACAATTGATACGTGAGTGGGCATTGAACTAACCCCACGACTGTATTCAATTCTAGGGTACGAAGTCACGTACATATCTCGCACATACACCCGACTATTTCGGTGAGTGATAGACAATCATCATTATGTCATGGCGTTACAATGTCGCCATGTCAAGTTGTATGTCGGGTGTGCTTTTCATTGGATTATGAATCATTTGGCTGGACTTGATGTTGAAAAAAATATTATTTTTCCTTCTCCAAATACATTCATGAATATGGGAATATCTTCTATCATAGAGCTCGTCATGGTGAATGAAAAATTTTGACATTCCAATTGTATAGTGAGGAAAATGTCTCGGAAAAACGACACTACTTCATTCGTATTTTCAACTGTCGACGCGTGTAAGAAATTGCAACTATTATAGTAAAGCTAGACTAATAAATCTACCGTCTCCAGCATTGCTGGTATATCACTGGACTATTTTACACGAATTTGTGAAGAAAATTGTTTATACAAAAACGATTTATGTAAAAAGAATGTCTTTATATTTTGAGTTGAATAAAAAAATTGATTTCAATCGAATATAACACTTTTTCTCCATTTTTTTTTCCATTTAAATTCATTATTTCGAGTTTTTTATAGCGCTATTTATTTACCTACAATCAATCCTTTGAAATGTTAAAAAAATATTTAATGAGGGAAAAAAAAGGTAATTCGTTGGAAATCCTCAAAGATAACCTATTCAACCCCAACATATTTTACTGAGGACATACTGACGGTGTCAGTCGCGTAACTGGAAAATTTTTACGATCATTCTACCAGTGCAAATCCTACTACTTAAATGAAATGCACCTCGTGCTGACTTGACTGTTATAAAATCAAGAAATACCCGTCGCTCAACCAAGTGTGTACCTTACGGTTGAGACCACAAGTTTCTAGTACCGAGTTTACGATTCATTAAAATAAAAATCTTGGAAGAATGTTTCGAGTTTATAAATCAGCTGTACTTCACTGGTTTTTATCAGAAAAACTGACCGATCAACCTCAGAGGGTTTCACCTCTCACGTCTATATAATAAAAAATGAATACATAATAAAATAAGTTCACACAATATTAATTAATGACGTGAAATTCTTTCACTTATTTTTATAGAGGTATTTCATAATTTATTGCCAAAAATATGGGATTTTACGAATATTTCAAGTATTCCATTGGAGAGGGGATGAAAATGGCCATTTCCTCCTCTCAAAAATCATACTCTCACTATTCTACATTCGAAATTCATATCATCATGTTTTTTTCATGCAGCCCGGGTGTGACAATGTCACCCGATGTTTCGTTATCCATATTTTTGTAAGCCAGATGAAAAGAGACAGAGAATAACGAACTGAAAAGTGAAAAGAGAGTGCAACTGGTACAGCAGCAGTGGGCTGGCAAGGGCCGAGGGAAATAACGCCATCATTGTCGTAATAGAACGAGTACAGTGGGCATTGTATTGGTCCAGCCGCGATCAATGGGAATCGATGAATGTTCTCAGCGCGTTCGTCGTCTCAATTCAACCGAAAAACGAATATCCCGGGCTTTTTTTTTATCTCATTCAGTGTTCTTTTATATTCGCGATATATAACCGGTCCAACGAGTGAACGTAGCAATGCTCTTTGTGATTATTGGAGAAGGGGTTTTGTCATTTTTTTTTTTCACCAATAATTGCAGGATTCAATTGAATTTTATGGGGGTAGTAAAAATTGTTTGTTGTAATTTTACCGAAATTTTCAGCTGATGTTTGTAAAAATTTAAAAGATTATCTATGCTACTCAACTATTATTATTTACTCAATACGTGATTTTGGAGACGAGTCAAAAATTCAAATAAACCATTTTGCAATCGAAATATACGATACATTTCCAATATTTTATTTCATCCCCACTTGAAATTCGTAAATTCCGGCATTTGCTAAAATCTACTGTAACTCAGTGTCAAATATCCTTCGCAACGTCCCACCCCAGTTATTTACCCATTTGCTTCAACACCCCTCCACCCCTCACCTCACCCCCCGACACCACTATCTATCTATCTCTCTCTCTTGCTCTCTCTTCTCCATGTAGCATGTTTCTATAATGTGTGAGAGAACGCACAGGTGACAACACTCATGACAGTCACATGACGTTTGTGGCCATGCCCGTCAGGGACCTAATTATCGCTCCGCATGTGCACCGAATGCGTTTACGCACGTTTCACGCCGAGTGTTGTTTTACCAAAGGCTGGTCGGATACCCCGGGTATTCATCGTTCAATGCAGCACACGGCACAGGAATTTATTGGAAAGCTCGTCATTCAGGGAAATAAATAATAAAAAAAAAAGGTGTTTGCACCAGTCGAGGATAAAGTTTCACTTTATCAAGCGATACGGAGCCACTCAAAGCGGAAAAAAAAAACTGATACAATTGTGAGGAAAAAATAAGTAGAAGAAAATTGTTTGAAAAGATCAGGGCTCAAGTAATTTATGATCTTTCCTCAAATTGACTAATGATAATGGAGGGCGGATCAGGGTAATTCATTATATTCCGTATATGGTGGAAAAAAATTGCACGATTTTTCCGGGAAAATTTAGGACTGAAGGGAAATATGGAATTAAAATTACTTATTTCTTGGAAGTTTTTCTGGTACTTTAAATTTTAAATTATTTCTTATTTTTTATATTCACTTGAAATCAACTTGATTAAACGAGGTATTCTCTCTCTAAACTGCATAAATATCATTCATGCAATAAAACCGATGAAATCCATTCTCTAATTCAAAGTGGCATTAATCAACTCAAAAGTAACTGAATTTCGAGTTGATCGTCACAATAACAATTGTCCAACTTGTTTACATAGCTAACATGGCCTCGATGCACTTCAATAATATTAAGTGGAGTAGCAACTATTTTCGACTTACCTCACTGCTTCACTTTCATCCCATAAATGTGCCGGATTCTGCTTACATCATTATTAGCATCAACTTTCCAAGTCCGTGGGAAATGCACCCCCTGAAAAGAATAAGAAACCAATGAAATTCGGAGACTGGTGAAAGGCTATTTGTCAGCGATCGATCGGTTATATTACATTTATACTTTATAAAATAGGGAAGTCTCGCATAGTCAACGGCACCCACAGAAAAAAATTTCAGGTAAGAATTAACCCACCAGAGGGTGAAACGAAGGACGAAGATTCGCTTAATCCCAAAAATTGACCTAACAAGTGGTTAATTGTCATTTCACCCCGCCTTTCCCCCTTTAATTTTTCTCGAAGATTCTTTCCCGGTACTTAAAAATATTTTCCCAATAGTAATTTCCATTTTTTCACCCAGATAAATAATTTTCGTCACAATTCATTCGTCATATTTCTCCGATGACAACAATGAAACGACAGCCACTTGAAAAACCTCAATCGTCCAGTACAGAGAATTCTCCCAGGCTTTTGCCTGTCTCTTCATTTCCCTCCTCTCCTTTCATCCGAACGAGCTAATGTATACGACATAACCATTCTCATCTGCACACAAACACCCACCCACTCATTCCCCTCATCCCTCAACGTACACAAGCTACACAGCCAATGCATCCCCATACTTTCAATGTACAACCGAGGCTTACTGTTATATTTTTATCCACTGCAAGTGGAGCGGGGTAACACGCTGACGACACACGGCCTTATCAAACGGGCGGGGTCCCTTTGTCCAACTTTAATTGAAAATATTGGAATAAATTTTCCAATAGACACCCGGCGCGCGATGGGGAACTTTGGACGGCCGACGATGCGAGACGACGCGCGAGAGGCATCACAGAAGAGGAAGAGGTGGATGGAGGTAGGGGAAAGGCTGGCAGTGAGTTACTAGAGTTTCTGTGGAATAAATAGACAGGCGAAAAACACACATCCATAGTCAAAGCAATGAATATTCAGGGAAATAAAAGGGATGAGGTGGCTTCCACCATTGGGATAATATTGTTATTTGTTTGTTCTTTAAATTCAAATTTTTCTGTATTTTAAAAAAATTATATTCATTATTAATCTAAATACAGTGAAATTATGTATTCACTGGAAAAATTAATTTCTTAATTCCAAGGACTTTTGGTATTCTTCCTCCAGGGGAATGGTTTTCCATCTTTTCTATTTTTCAAATGAAATAATTTTTAATTTAAACGTCATTTAAAATACTTTTTCTTTCTCAGTGAATAACTACTCGACTTGTCTAACCGAATTATCCCTCAACTTTTTTTTTTCTCTCGCATTTATTCCCCCAAACCTGTTTCACTTACATAAAACGAATAATGAAAATAAAAAAAGTTGATAAACCCATAAACATATCCCACAACATTAAAATCATCTCGGAAAACAAACGGCTGAATGTCCCGTGGGCCATTTTCTTGGCATAATGAAAAATTAATTTAAATTGACTAGCACAACTGTCGGAGTTTATAAGTCATCGAGGAAGATGGGTCAGACCCTCTGAGTTGTTCATTCGCACATACACAAAATCCCATTGGCTGCATTGATGCGTGGGTACGTTGATAAAAGAGGGCAAGAGCGCGTGGCGAACTCGATAGAGCGACAATTCAGTTTGCAAACGCCACCCCCTATCCCACCAACCACCACCCCTACTTCTACCACCCATCCCACACCAATTCACTGGGCAGAGGGATGAGATTGAAAGCAATTGGTATACGTGCCACGATTGCGTCTACTCTACTGTAAATATTGCTCATACCCGAGTATCGAGGATGTTTCCCGTGTTCACTGGGAATAATCGAGCGCGAGATATTGAAACGTCAAATAACGACTGCTGTACTCGGTACACTTGCCAGTTGTATTTCTCGCATACTCTGTATAAATTGAAAATGTTTTTTTTTTTTACAGGTGAATCGAACTCTTTGAAATTATTTTCAAAGTCACTGAGAAATGATATCCATGAAATCGATCAAACTCCATTGACTCGCGTATGAAAAGTCAATTCTTTTTCGATAAAAATCGCAAAATATCGATGAATAATTATGGGCCAATTGAAGTGGGTCAAACAGAGGTAAATAATTGTGGGTAAAACTGCACAAATTGAATGAATCGACTACCATAAAATGAAAATTATGGATCAAACAATTTGACTGATGCAAAAATATCCCTTCCTAATCCTTATTAATCATCAATTGTAATGAATTAGATGCAAAGTATATTTGTTACCTGGAGGAATTTAAAATTCATAAGTTAAGCTTTTAGAATGGCGTTATGCAGTAGCTAGAATGAGTAGGATGATCCAGGTGAAAGCATTAGCGGCTGGAGAGTGCACACTCCAAGGGAGAGTAAATTTTGGTGGGAAAGGGATTGGGAGGGGGAGGGGTGAATCTGCTCTTGCTGAGGGGTTGCTAGGCGCAAAAGCGGAAGTAGATTCCAGCCTCCACCCCCATCACCACCCCCAGCGACCTTGTTGCCGTGAGAGGAAGAGACTGAAAGAGAGCGAAGTGGATGAGAGAGGACGAGAGGGTGAATTGAGAGACAGTGGGAGTGGATGCCAGGAATACGGCGAAAAGGACAAGAGCGCCAGGTCGATTGGGAGAGGAGGGATACGACATCGAGTGTTGGAAGAAGGGGGGGGAGGGAGAAACAACCGGAAGTGCCCGGATATGAGTTTCCGGCGCGGACAATTTGCCGCGCGAAATCGAATGATCGACTTCGATAACGCGCCATTGGGTGATTTCGGCTGGGAGGGTTACCCCAACCAGACGCCACCCCCACCGCAGCCACCCCCTCCTCCCTCCCTCTCTCTCTCTCTCTCCATCAGTCCCGCACTACCGCCAGTGAGATTATAAGTATTTTCCCTCAACTCCTGTCCGCTTCCGTTCATTAATGCCGTTAATTGCGGAATACGATTGCCCCGGGACAATGTTAAATTATAGAAAGTACATTTGCGTTGGGGCTTGAGGGACAAGTTTTATTTTTAAGAGTTTTCGGGGTAATGAAGTTTTCGAAATTGGATGTGAAGGGGCGATTATTCAGGGAATTTGTGATGGAAGGTTGATGATGTTTCAATGGATGGAGAGAAATCTTCGATGGAAATTGTGGAGAAAATCGTGGAAAATTTTACGTTTCTGGAATATCTTCGAAAATTGTTGAACAAAGTGATAAATGGAACATATGTAGATCAATATTCTGATTAATGGAACGCTTAGTCATTTAAGATAAATGTGAGATGGAAAAATAATTGTCATGTAGCCAGGTTCATAAAAAAATAAAAATTAGAAAATATATTATAGTAAATAAATTTCTTTATCCCATTTAACATCTTTCTGATGTTGCAATTATCCTGAGATTAAAATATTTCCACCTTGGCGGTTACTTCAACGAATTTGACATGAAGCACAGTATCTGATGTAAGAAATACCCCAGACTTCTTACTAACTCACGAATTTTTAGCACCCAACGTCTAATATAACGTCCGAATTTCAAATATTTGCGATGACGTACCCCCGCAGCAAGTAGTCAAGATGATCGTATGATCCCACCACATGTATCCAAATAACAACTCCCACAAATGTTTGAAGTGTACACCAAATTGACTTGTTAATTTCCGTTCACCCACGAACCGCGTAAATAAGGTAAAATCCCTCGTCACTAGCCAGTGTGTCTCAGTTGTGGATTGCGATATAATAATCTCATATCAGTAGTGATTGTCATAAATAAAATAATATATATTAATATTTCAAAATGAATAATCCTCAACTACTTATTGATTCATTGATTGAAAACGTTGCATTCGGTCCCACTCTCCCCTATTGATTTACATATTTTGCGAACGATTTTCCCAAAGTGCATCATCCCTCCCGTAACCCGTCGATATATTCATGGTAAAAATTTTCGACGGTATAAAGAGCTGTCTTCTATTCCACCCCCTTCCCTCCTGCATTCTGCGGTACAGAGTCAGAAGAAAATAAACCCCAAGAACGCGGCAACGAGCCATTAAAATTCGGCACGGTAAATTTTCACGTTGAATAAATTCACCCGAGTTTTTTCCCCTCGAGGGCTTGGAAAAAGGTGCGATTCGTGCAAATACAAGGACGAGAGAGAGAGAGAGAGCAACCCTCTTCACATATACCAGTGTATGTGTCAGTGGAGAAGTAACTCCGAAGTTGAGGGAGGGTATTGTAGGAAGATAAACGGAACCGATTGTTGCACACACCGGTCTCACAGAAGCTAGTGAGAACTTTTTCAACGGGTTATTTTTTTTCCCCTCCCTCTCTTTCTCTTTCTCTCTGCCAGCATTTCTTGTTTTTTCCTCCTCTCATTCTCACTTCTCGTCCGCTTAACAACATACAAGTGGCCGAACTTGAGAGAGTTCCTCTTTTTCAGGGAAATACATTTGGAAAAAAAAAAAAAAACAAGAACTTGCGGGGAGAATTTTTCAACTTTTTTTTTTCCCAGGGAGGAGAAAGTGTGCGGAGACAAATGGCGAACGACGTAACTGGAACGTGAGTTTTTTAGAATCTTGTTTCATCAGTGTTATGCATAGTGAGTGGGTGGTATAAGTTTTAACGGATAATTAAAATTGCTTCCGCTGGGGTTTTCAAGAAAATGTTGGAGATAAATCCGGAAAAGGTAATGTTTGAAAATGAAACACACCATATCACGAGTTTTTCAACGCTAAAATCATTTGTTTTTGCAAATGTGCGTACGGTAAAAAATTTTGCATAAAAATTAAACCTCTAGGGGACGAAACATGGAATGAAATGACTGGAGATCTAATTTTTAAATCATTCAATAAAAATAACGATAATTCCATTTAAATGTTCCTAACCACTTTCGTCATCGGTAACCGAACTTGAGTTCCGTAATTTTTACCGTATATTTTCCTCCGTGTTATGGGTGAACTGGGGTTTGAAAATGCCCGGATAATTGATTATGTGTAATCCTTAATGAATATTATATTCCGAGGGAATTGTGAATGGTAGGTTTGAAGGCTCTGAGCCGATCATAGTGTCTCCATCATCCGCTGGTGAGTCTCACGCGCCGACGACCAATTTCACTTGCATCGACCTCGAGGGTAACTTTCATCCGTCTCACCAATGCGCTAGAACACCCAGTCTGAGGAGGCAGAGTATCGCCTTAAATGCTATTATAAACCACAGACGAGCTTTAATAGGGTAATATATACGCTATTAATTATTATGGGAAGTATAAATTTATTACTGAAAAATCTCTAGAGAAAAATAGATGATCTTTCCACACAACCAATTTTTATTCTCTCACTATGCCATCTGCCTCCACCATTCACATCAGTGTCCCCAATATTCCCAACACCGGCAAAAGCAACAATTCTCCTCATGTAACCAACCACAACCCCCTACGATCCTCACTAGCTGCTGTCTGATGAAAGCATCATCATATTAATTCGTTGTTCTCCCGCTCGACTAAAGCAAATCGAGTTTGATCGGGTTTGTGACGACGGATCGAAGGATCCAAACAATATCCATTGTCTATCAATAGACCCTGGCACTGAAAACGCGATGGCTCTCGGCATAATACCACCGAGAATTAGCCTTCCAGGTGGTTACGTTCAAAGTTGAACTGTGATGGTGATGAAACTAATGAAAATCACTGTCAGGATATTCTTTTAAATTTAAAACCAGTTGAGAGTTAATCTGGACCATTATTTTGTCAAGAACATCCAACAATAAATGCTGCCACAATTTTTTTTAATATCAACTTAATTTGCCCATCATTAACCGATAAAAAAATTAGCTCTCGGAGGCTATTATCATTTGTTAAAAATATTCCTAAGGTCATCGATAATTTTTTCGCCACAAATGTCACCATGGAAAACCAAATATTTTTGAATTTTCATAATGAAAAAAAATTTAATGCACCTTTTCAGTGGAAATGGAATTCAAACGGACAACATTAAAAATTTATTTGACATTGTGACTGCAATATCAATAAATTTCTAACAATATTCATTTTTTTTTATTTTTCCCACATATGACTCCAACAGAGCATTGATCACGGGAGTTGGTAGTAACCTGTCTCTTCCATCCTGTGTGAATCAGGATCAAGAACTGTCACGTGGTAGCAATTCCTCTATTGTCGCGGTTGGCCAACACGTCCAAGGGAGAAATTCTAATGGAGACAGCCAGACACATAGAGGATGCATACATCACCCAAATTTGCTGCAACTCACGCCTGTCAATACTGCATCAAGTCCCTTAACTTCTTTAGATGCATCAAAAGGTAAACGTCACATCGATTTTAGTGTTGAAAACAATTTTTTTCCCCCAACAATTTTTCAACAGCTCTGTGTGATTCATCCACGATAATTCAGGGAGAAGGGGGATTACAGAGGACAGGTAAACAAAATGCAATTCTGGATGGTAGCAATTGTGTTATGAATGCATGCATGGGTATTAAAGTTTCGAGGTGAAATTGAAATGAATTTCCTAATTGGGAAATACCAGAGAGTGACTCTCCTGTTTCTCGCAATGCAATTGCACAAATTTGCAATCAAAAAATGATTGTCCTTCGTCAAATTCTTTTTATAAGCAATAAAAAACACTTCTTAGTGCGCAAATATAAATATTCACTTAAATATTCCGGAATTAATAATTAATATTTCACAATTTCACTGAAAATTCAATCCCTTTTATCCAACCCTAAGAAATGACTTTAAATTACCCTGTAAAATCCCCATGATATATCTTCCAGGAAAATATCGCAATCAACATTCGACATTTCCGTCAAACCGTCATCATTTACGAAGGCATCGGGCCGAATTGATCTCATCTGTAAGCACACTTTATGCTAAACTATTGGTTGTAGTGGGTGTGACAGTGCCAGTAACGGCAAGCATAGGTCAACCAGTGCCTGCTGCTCTCCATCAGGTATGACTATACATACAATATACCATTCGTCGGTCTTTCATTTAACAATAAATTATTATCGCATCAATAGCGCTTGCAAGAGGCTTCGGCGAGGTAAAACCCTTCCACCCCCACCCCCCCCCCCCTCAACCTCACCCACCCCAATCCCTCCTACTGTGGACCAAACCACACTGGCATTATGATACTTTATGTTGATGCGGGCATTAACGCGAGAGCGTTGTGTTGGCACGGATCATTAACGCTCATGGCCTCTCTGTGACTCGTATATACTCATTCAGGGGTTTATAACGCTTTTCTTTTTTCCTCCTCCTTCCACCCAACCACCCATCCTCCTCCTCCTCCTCCCCCCACTGCCCCACGGGTGCACTACCACTGCACTTCAATATTTGTCTTATTTACTTTGTAAAATCATGACGGGTTTTAACGTCTTCTTTTACATTTTTACTCGCTCATTCAGGGATTTTATCTCTACCTGTACTTAGTCAGTGGTGGATTTGTCATCACGATGTATACGATTTTACTGCGTGATAAAGCTGTGAATAAACTACTGGTGCACAATGATAAACGAGATGGTGTATTTTTCTACGATGAATATGGTAACAAGCGTCGAACTTTTCAGGTAATCAATCATGAGTTTATAAGTTGTAAAAATCTTTGGAAGATAAGAAAATGAAAAATTCAATGATTCCTGGGCGGATGTTTCAGATATTAGTCTCACTCAAATATTTGAATATTCTTTAAATATTTATATTTGAACTTTTATTGTAATCACAAGCGAATTTATTCTCTGTCCCATCAAAAAAAAATATTTTTTTTTCATTTCCAAATTGATTCATCGAAAAATTCATAATCGACAATTTAAAAACGATAAAATTTAAAAAACCCAGCACATCAACTCCCCCCTACCCCTACCGTTCCCTTAGAATACAACCCCGCGCATAAAAAGTTGTTTTTCCGTTTCCCCTCATAATCGCGATAAGAATAAAACTTCAGAAAGCGATGGTACTTGATGTCGAGCATTTTCCCCTCACCGATAATTGTTCTCCACGAATGTCTGACCGCCCTTAATGTACCCAAGGTAAAAAGTAAAACGAGAAGTTGTGTGAAAATGGTTCAAAAAAAAAAATAGACAACAAAGTCAAAATTAACAGCACGGCCAGCAGTACGGAAGCTTCTGCTTGCGTCTGGGTGCCATCGGCTTTGGTGCTGGCTCGTTAGTATTTACTGGATTGCAAATCGGGGCGGAAATAGCGTCTGCCGAGCCATTTAGGGCGATTACACCGGGCGCAAGACTCCTTCTTGTTACCGCTCAAATGCACTTCATATTCCTGAATAGCAAAGATCTGGAGTTAGCCAAACACGGTGCCCTCGCTAAATTGGGACTCATGCACATGATTGCTACGAATATCTGTGAATGGTTACAGGTATTCATCTCTTCATTAATTATTATCCGAGTTTCATTCATTACACTGAGAGAAACAACTCGTATTCTCAAACAATCCAATAATCTATTGGAAAAATAAATACTTCTCAGAAGTAAATGAATATTAAGCAGAAATATTTTTTTCATTCAGTGTAAACAAGAATGAATAAATTATTTTAAATTTTTTTCCAGAACAAGTCATAACTTATTCGATTTAAAAATCACTAATTCAGGCGCTGGTCGAAGAAACGCGTCACGAGATATCGCACCTAGAGTCAAAAACCACCCCAAATGAGGAGGGAATTTTAAAAAATCTTCTCCGCGATGCTTCACCCTTTCTTTTTCCCTGCACAATAGAATTCAGTCTAATCTGCGCTGTAATTCTCTACGAAATGTGGAAGCGAGTGGATCGAGTCGTACTCGTCAAATCAAACCCACCAACGAGGTCAGTTCACCAACTGAGTATCGACTGCAGCAACGCTCACAGGTAAACCACCCCCTTCTACCCTCCACCTCGTACGATCCACCTAATGGCCGCTTTCAATTTGACCCCTATACTCTGTTTAAATTACAGAGGCCTCTTCGGTGGTATTCTCATCATAGCAGCTACTGTTCTCAGTCTCATAATGTTCTTCGTACTGAAGGATGCGAAACCCAAGATGGCTATTGAACAAGTAACTGCCCTCGAGACAGCCATTTTAATTGCTGGTATTGACCAACAATACACCAATAATAATATTGACTTCGATTGCACGAGAAATTTATGAGTCATTTTTTTACCCCCCATTGTATATATATGCACATATTTTATTTCATTTTTTATATACCTAAGGAGGAATAGCCGCTGTGAGTGGTGCACTAAAGTTACGAAGATTGGAATGGAAAGACACAAAACCACCGCATCTTGATTCAACTTTACTGGCAGCAGCGCAAGCTGGAGTCTATCTGCATTGTCTATTTGGTGCTGTTGGAGGTGTATTAACAATGGGCCCGACTTGGGGACTTTCACTTGGAGCTGATTTTATCAGTCTTGTACAGAGTACCAGTCAAACACTACTTATCAAGGTATGATTCTATCTGAGGGTTGATGTTATCGAGTTTTAGGTGGGATTGAGATATTCAGGGGGAAAGTAATATTTCTGGAGAGCAATTACCTTTAACAAAATTGCCATGCAAAATTTTTATGACTATAAGTCCAACATATAATAAAAATTTTAATATAAAATGAATCTAAATTAGTGACAATTTTTTTTTCAACATTTTCTCATGAAATTCCAACTGTGCCAACTTAAAGTACCTCCAGTTAATAACGAATTTCAGTAGATTGAAATGCATCATCACTTTCATTTGCAAATAATAATTTTAATTGCAATCTGACAATAATGAAGCTCCTCCAGAAAAATTGCATCTTTTAATATTAATATTATTGGACATTTCTAGCGCTGTGGATTACATTTTATCGAGTTTCATTTTCTGTCCCTTGCAGATTGCCTGGCGCAGACAGTCCACGTCGAATGCTAAACCCGGCAAGGAGCTTATTACTTTTCTGATTGTCATGAACATTGCCCTATGGATTGTAAATAGTTTCGAGAAATCTCGGGCCGATGTGAGACCCGAGCACTTGGAGTTCTTCGGTGTATGGGCATGGACGATAATAACACATGTTTCAATGCCCCTCGCTATATTCTTTAGATTTCACTCAGCAATTTGTCTATTCGAAGTTTGGAAGAGTTGTTACAAATATAAACCCACAGCTGTGTCATCAACCGCCCATATATTTAATAAATAAATTTCTAATGAAAATATCGTCTTTTCATTGAATAATCCAGTCAAAAGTATTATCGGATATTTTTTTGTTGTGAAAAACTGATGAAATACAAAAATTTTTAAATCAGATGAAAAATAAATAAGAAAATTAATTTTTCATACAAAAAAATTATAATATTTTCAGTAGATGATAGATCAATATTTGGAGATCTTCCCCAGTCCAATAAATCATTTTCTTGACACTCAGTAATTCTATCTCAGTCTGCATTCTCAACCAACCGAATAACCCACAAGTAATGACGAAAAATCCCCAATAGATGTTTTTCAACGCTAAAGCAATATAGAGCGCGCGGAACTCGAGTACATGCCTCGACGATGGCCACTCTGGTTCGTACCGACAGTTTGATACGGTTTACGGGTAAACACATTTGGGTGGCAATCACGTCATGGGAGTGAGAGGCAAGTTGGCGTTGTGCGAGGAGATGTTCGATAGATACAGGCAAGACGAAGAGGCTAAAGGCAAGTGAAGTGTACCGAGGGAGCAACGGTATAAGGGTGCTAGGGCTGGAAGCTGACGGTAGGTCGCATCTGAAGAGCTCTCATGGCAACCCTTTGTTGCTGTACTTTGGTCAACTCAAACCAGTTGAAAGAGCTTCATGATTTACTTGCACAACAATTGAGTGCCTCATCTCGCTATTGGGAAGAAATTCTGAGGTACATTTTCACACCACAATCATTCGACAGGATCTCATGACATGAAAAACTATTATATCTTCACTTATTGTCTTCTTCATCGAGAGAAAAAATTATTTGTGACGAACAAATTAGGGCAACAAGACATATGAGTCTTTGAAACAATTTAATAGATCGAATCGATGCACTGGATTCATAATTTTCAAATTAATAACTTCAAAAGGCACGAAATCCCTAATTAACATGACTCCACCTACAAATGGATCAATTAAATTGGGGTGAACAAATTATAACTAGCCCTGAATTCTTTCAACACATTGAATTCACCTAAAAAATCCTCTCAATCGTCATCAATACCATCATCACTTCCACCTTTTTCTATCATCTCTGAAATACTTGTGAAGTGCCATCTGTGAAAAATGGTAAGAGAAAATGCTGGAGATGTTGAGAATAGCATCCCGGAAAAGCGTATGATCCTCGTAGAGGTAAAAACCAAGAGGAGGGAAAATAGACACATAGAGAACGGCCAAGAGAGGATCCTTGATATATCCGCCAAACACAGCAGGGATCCGTGTACCGCCTTCGCGGATTTATCGAAGCCAAGGATAATGGATGGCCTCCCACCGTTGCCGACATCCTAGCAGGCCGAGTAAACGGCTCTAAATAATACAACGTGGTGACACAGCTTGGTTTGACATTTTTCAAAAATTCTCCGTCTGACATAAACCATAAAAACCACAAAATAATAATAATAATAATATATATAATAATAATTTTATATTTTTAAAAATCTCCATAATTCTCATTACTCGGTGAAATAAAAATCCATTAAATTCAATTGTCTGATAATTTCCATCAGTAATAACTGAATTGATGAGACTGAGGGTAAAAATTCCAAGTGATGGGCGCCATTATGTTTCCGGCGGAAACGAAGTCTTCGTGACTACCTAGCATGTCTCCCCCTTTTCACTCTGTATAGTCACTTTCAGTACCTCAACGAGAACGCGAAAATCATATTTATATTTCATTTCCCACATTTTCAAAGTATAAACGATAAGACTTGAGTATGAGTAGCTCAAAATAACTAACTTCAAACTACAAATATCAGACGACAAAGTTATTATAAAAATTGACAAATATTTATGGAAAATTTTTCGTTGAAACAGTGATGGAAAATTGACGGAACATGGAACGATATCAATACTCCCAAAATTCATTTGTCCAGCCCAAACAAAGTGCTACTTATTCAACATCAGATTGCTACCTATCCTATCAATGGAAATATCGAATACCCTTCCCTAATCACATATTCCTCATGAAAATAAACTAAAAATTTCCGGAAAATCCTTCGATTTATCCAAGATAATGAGGTGCTACATAGACAGAAGATGAAGCTCCAAAAGTGCCAGATAATTAAGTGGTAAAAGTCGAGGAGGCTATTGGTAAGATGAGAAGCTTTGGTAATACCAGGTGGTCTACCAAGATGTAATTTTCGCTGTATGCCCGGATTAGACGCCAGCTTTTCCCCTTATATACCGGGCTATCAGAACTGGTAAGTATTGTCTCTTTAGAAATCAACCTGCATTGATCCCATTACATAAAGGGTTCACTGAAAATTCACAGATAATGTCATAAGATCTATTCACCATATGACAATACCCCCGGACAGTTGAAAAAACCAGAGCGCAAAATAATCCAAAAATCATGAGTCAAATAATTGAATAATCTTGAAATCGTAAAAATGAAAGGATTAGAAGATAAGGTGAATGTTGACACCTGAAATACACCGGAATAAATGTGCTGTCTGTTGAATGGCAACGAGGACAAAACTTCCTCATCTGGAAGCCTCTGGTAAGGCTGGATAATCGGATTATCCTCGAGTTCTAGAAAAATTAATTTAAAAAAAAAGGGGGGGAGGTAAAAAGTATGTGAAAGGACGCGTGCGTGCTTGACGTGCACTCAATGACCTTCCAGGATAGTTTTCCTGACCAGGGGATGACTAAAGGAACCCCCGTCAACTGAATACCGAGTGAGTCTTCCCAATTTTCTAGTCGTTGTAGACACAAAAAATTACGAGTTCAAATTAAATACTTCTTTTCAAGTATTTCATATTTTTCTTTGATTAAGCGGAGTATTCCCATATTTTTCCAATGAAAATATTGTATCTTAGTCGAGGAAGGGAAGAAACATTTCTTTTTGGAAATAATTCACGCAAAAAATATGGTTCAGCGATACAGTCAAAATAATTTATCGTCCAGACGAAATTCCCTCATCATTTTTTGAATGAGATATCCTATTAGCTGATTCTTAAATAAATTATGATAAATAATGAATGGACTCACCGATATCTGGAACATGCAGGGCAGTATCCTCTCCAGTGATCCTCCCAAAATTCCTGGATATCTCTCTCACCCAGGGTTCTCCACTAATTTTCACTCACAAACACTTGTTCACACTTCACTCTCGAATTTCGAAAAAAAAATCACACAACCGCGATACCAATACGAACCCACACACGCCACCTTCTGTATTCACCGACCCGTTGGCCACAGCGAAATTCCCAGAAACACTAAATCACACTACACAATAAAAAAAAATCACTACTAGAGTCTGTCTCGTCATACTGTTACCCCTGATTTGACACTCCAATTTTCATTGTCTTAATTTTTATAAACTCAATGTAAAATTATTAAAAAATTCAAAAGTTCGACAGAAGGTATGACGTTCACTCCCAACCCTAGGCTTATACAAGAGTCGCCATCTTCAGGGAGACTAGGAGCATCGGTTACAGGGAGACGATGATTGTCACTCTTCACTTCATTGTACCATTGTACCATTGTTACTGTTCATCGACAACAAGTAATTGTCCAATTATTCATGTATATATTAAAATATTTACTGTCCATTGTTTTCCACTTATTACGGCAGTTCAGTCATTACTTCATTCATTTCAAGTTAAATTCACTCGACAGTAGAGAACCGTCGACAAATACTTCATTGTGGACCAGGTACCGTCTGCCATTTTAGCCATAGGCACAGACGAGATTTTTTGGCGTTCAAGGTTTATTCATTTGACCGTCGTAATTCGTTGAAATAAATGGCAATCTTGTCATCAAATCGTGGTGGTCCATTTATATCAACATATTATGCCCTTTTTATCAATTATTTAATGATCTTTACCTTCGATTACCGCAAAAATACAGGGAACGGGAAAAAACACTACGCAGTTCCACAGGCCGGCCGCCATCTTTGTCATGCGCAGTGCCACTGTAAGGGGACAAATTTTTGCGTCGTAGCGTTTATTTCCTTTGATGTTCGTATTTGAGCAAAATGAAGATGAATTTCATCGTAAAACCATCCCTGCCTATTGTTTTCGACTCACAACTGGACTTTTAAGAGTTATTTTACTCTTTTTACCCTCAATGTCCCTCAAAACTACAGTTAACGCCAACAACCCGTATATTAGCCAGAGTTGGACTGCCATCTTGGTCATGCGCAGAGACTCTTTTCTGTCGTTAAATTTTTCATCCCTTTGGCGTTCGCAATTTATCATGGTAAAGATAATTTTTCTTGTAAAATCGTGTTTTGGCCTTGTTACCTCGGAAATACGGAGAACAAACGCCAACACTCGCCCTAGTCTCAGCTACCGGCCTCAATCTGGATACTGCGTAGATACATCACGCGAGGAAATTTTGTCCATGATTTTATTTGCTTCTGTATCTTCTACCTCACGGTAATAACCCCAGATTTGATCGTAAAACTATAGTCGTCTATTGTTGTCAGCTTATTACCACGTTTTTAACTATTATTTTATCCTTTTTATGGTCGATTCCCTCAAAAATACAACGAGCAAAGACGAGGCACACCTCGCCTTGCCCGAGATCAACCGCCATCTTCCTCATGCGCCGTAGCCCCTCGCGCAGTACGCCAGTGCCTCTACTTCTCACTCTCCCAGATTCTCTTGAGAGCCCCTAACGAATACGAAAATGCTTTTATTAAAACAAATCCTATAAAAAATGGACGACAAAAATAAATAGGCTAATGAAAACTTTAAATGTAATTAGATTTTATCATATGTTGGATGGCCATAGTTTTTTTCTTCCAAAGCCCCAAATAAAATCAGTAAGCCGGCCGGCATTTTCATCAGTTAAACTCAAGTAACAGGCAAATTACCCATGTGGCACTTCAACACAATATCAACCAGGGGATAAACGTTGGACTTTTAACTTGCCAAGGCAATCTTCGCCAGAGTATTATCACAGGCCATATACCAAAGGGAACAAAACATGGAGAAAAGGGTAACACTGACAGGTAATCCACTAATATTCTAATAAAAACCCTCGTATATTTGGGTTACTCCCCAGACCTAACTCGGAATGACTCCAGGAGACGTTGGAGATGACAACGTCAACGTATGAATAATTATTTCACGACTGACAAGTGAACGATTCAAGGTTGTGGACTTCTCCAACCCTTCTTTGACTGTTTGAACTAATGAATCTGTTTACTTATCACGATTAACTGCAGAACCCCTGATTGCCGAGTGGGTCAAGTACATTCAAGACGTGAACAATGAGCAAGAGAACGTTATCAAAACTGGCAGAGAATTTTACATACCATTTATGGGTGAGTATTCACAGAATAATGAATTTACCTCAGAGAACTAGAGGACAAGGATTTTCACCTGTTTGATTTGGCTTTTATTCATTTCGATAAAATGAATAATAATTTTTTTAAATTACCTAAATTTTATCGCTGGTAATTCTTAAAAAGCATTGTTGTTCGTCCAATTGTACAGCCATTCCCATGGTGATTGTGGAGAAGGTATTCGCCATTGTCGAGTCCTTCGCTCTTGGCCCCAGGACAAAATACCTATCACTATATATTTTCGAGAAATTCGTTTGCAATCAGTTCTGGGAGATGTACATAGAGCATGAGGCACATCCGGGCTCTCACGAGTACCAACGTGCTAGTGACAGGATCTCCGAAATGCTCATGATGAGGCTCATGAGTTCTATTCAACTGGCCAGCAAGATGGACTCTCATTTGCTGGGCCTGAGCGTCAGTCAGGTAATTAAAGACGAGATTGGATTATTTAAATTATTTCGTTCGTTTTTTCATTCACTCGCTGCTTCAGAGTCTTAATTATATAATTCATTTTTTTTTTCAATTTTTGATTGAAGGTATTGTCTGCTCTAGACAAACTAGAACCTAATCACCACTTCAACCGATCGACAATAATACAATCAGAAATGGACGTATTCAAGACAATAAATTTCAAAATACCTCTCGTCACCCCTCTAGACTGCATCGAAGTACTCCTGGCGGCGCTGAAGCTCGATAGAGTGCCTAAAGTACACAATGCAGCTCTTCATATTCTCGACATAACATATCTTCAGGTAAATCCAGCATCCGAACCTCCACAATCATGGATAAAAAAAATATCTTCGAATGTAATTCATCCTTTTCCCATATGGATTTTATTATTTCAGCACCAGCAATTATTTTCTCAATTGCGTTTGGCCTCTCACGGCTGCCTAGCTATATCCAAAGAGGATAAAATCAATTTTATGGCAATGGAATCTGACATGCTCTTCCTGGGTGCCGCTGTAATCCGATGTACAATGAAAATATTTCGAGCTAAAGAGGCAATACTCAACGATGTGGTAAGGAGACTCGAGGCGCTAGTTAAAATCGACAGAAATGATATTCATAATTTCGGGAAGATGATCTTCGTTATGCTAGATCTGGACAATATCAATGCGACATAATTACTGAATTATTAAATTAACAAATTGTGATAAACTCAAGGTACAAAGTAAAAATGTGACATAGATCACATTAAACCGTCAATATTCCGCGATCGGTAGAGTAAAATCATTCCGTCAGAATATATGAGAAATTAAAGACAAGTCGTTTTTTACTTTCCTCTTCCGTCATTTATATTAAATTTCTTAATTATTTTATTTCTTCAATCAGTCGGTTGATCACGTGATATGTAGCTACTGATAAATTGGTTCATTAATCAGTCGAATGGAGAAAACGACAAGGATTATTTGACAATCATAAACCATTATTATCAAACGTCAAATTCGTTATTTAATTACGTGTATAATTAATTGTTGTAACTAATGTTGGAAAGTTTCGTGAGCAGTATAAACAGTGCTTTAAACATTCAGATACGTAAATATAAAAAAATTGTATATATATATGGCAATATTTAACTCCAAGCTCTGTAAATATGGAGACAAAAGACTGGCGACTAACGTGTTTTGTTGAATAAAATGATAGGAAAAAATAATCATCAGTAATTTTCTTGGCCAACATTGAGCTAAATTCCAGTCCTAAATCCTTCGTGAAATAACATAAAAGTTCCGAATAATTTTGAAAAGGATTGCTTTCGCAAAGATGACCACCCTGGAGGAACAATTCACTGCTTTTTCTAAATTCGGAGACACTAAATCCGATGGGAAGCAAGTGACCCTTTCCCAGAGTGATAAATGGATGAAACAGGCCCAGGTTTTTGATAAAAAAATCACTAGCACCGACACTGCTATATGTTTTAATAAATTCAAGTGAGTCATTCTCGTCCAAATCTTTACTTCGAATTTTTCGTAATAAACGAAGTGACCGAAAATTGACAAATTAATGGATAAACCCAAAAATTAGAAAGTACCATTCACAATCCTTGACTTCCAGGCGAAAAGCGCTGGACGTAGAAAGTTACCAAAAGTTCATCGACGATCTGGCGCAGAGTAAAGGCATTGACCCAAAAATTATCCGCGACAAGCTGATGTCTTGCGGTGCACCTGGACTATCCCATACGACGGTTACCTTTCCCACTTCATGCCCACATGTACGATAAAATTTCATAGAAAAACTCAGTGAATTTATTTTAGAAAATTCTCTCACGAAAAAAGGATAGAGGAAAGAATTGCACTGGAATTCACTGAAATTATCAATTGAATTCGCTCGATTTTTCTATGAACTTTTTTCGTCTACTGTAGCTCCCCGTCTTGTTAATCATCTCATTCCATTCCAGAAAGTGGTTGATAGTGAAGCTGTACGTAATCTAACGGACACATCCAAGTACACAGGAGCTCACAAGGAGCGTTTCGACGCATCGGGAAAGGGAAAAGGAAAAGAGGGTCGTACAGATACAGCTGCTAATGACGGCTACGTTGCTGGATACAAGCAGAAAGATACCTACGATAAATCGCGAAAATCGAAATAGTATTTGCATTCCTCCAATTAAAATAAATTGACGCATCCTATCTCGAGATAAATTATCATTGAGGGCAGATGAAAATCTCGAGGGCTCGAATACATCTCGAAGAATAATTCCGTCAACGTATCGGTGGAATCAATCATTAGCATTGAATAAACAAGCAACGGGAGTCTAATGAGCTCATCACGGCGACAATTACAATGAATAATAGAGAGACGTCTTCCCATTCTTCTCTACTTTCAGTCGATTGTACTCACGCGCTCGTTGCCCATTCATCCGGGAAATTTGCTCCAGTATTCAAAGTGGAACGTACGTTTCACCGATGAAATCCGTTCGTATTTTTATCGATTTGGGGAATTGTTGTAGCTAATGACTGCAAACGGCCTTCTAAGAGTGAAAATGAGATCTATGAAATATTTTCTGCGTGAAAAGACTTACTGTAACCGAGGGAATTTATCTCCAGGAATTGTTGAATAAAAGGACAATTTATAATCATAATTGAATAAATTAGTAAATCGTACAGGCTCTGCCAGCATTGCAGGACCCAAAATAACCTAATTACCATCTAGACTCCAGAGCAGGCAGCCCCCTTCACTCGTAACTACTTCCTAACTCATCAATTTTGCACTCCACCTGCAAAAAAACAACAAAATATTCCCAGACAAGTCCTGCTAATGCATGAATCTCTGGAATTCCACCACCAACGTCCTCCTCTTTCAATGACCGTCCTCAACACCTCTCCTCGCCTCTCTAAAAAACGCAACCAAGTGCACACGCACACATTCTTTCCACGGTATATGTTCAGCTTTCCCGCATGAGCTGGCCCCTAGCTTCCGTCTCTCTCCAGGTCTCCACCACTCGATACAACACATACACACACAACAGCGGCCTGTCACCCACCACCACCACGTATTCCACACAAATTCATAACCTTTCCTGGGTTGAGTGCCTCTGGCATGCGCCTTCTCCCGGTCAGTACTGCCAACGGCGTCCTCCCGAATTGGCGAAATAAACATTTCAAAATGGAGTGGAGCTACTCCGTGCCATAAGGCAATAATCGTAAACAATTAATAACCACCCAGTGTTAATCTCGGATTATCAATTAGTGCTTTGAGTGGAGGACATGGCGAAGTCAGTGCTGAGTTCAGACTCATTACCGAAGGCTGGTAGAGTCAACGAGGGTAAGGGCATTGGCTATTGAATAAAAGACAGCTTCTTCGATCGACGATAACTAGAGATCCGTGGAGTGAATTTTCTCGATTGTTCTTTGAAATTCGAGATATTTTTTCGGGCTGTAAAATGAGTTGTGACTCATCCAAATCGTATCGCTTAAAACGGAGATATTGGAGATTGAAGAAGGTCAATTTTCCCCCTTTTTACTTATTCTCACGAGCATTTTTGAGGCTTTTGTTAACGAAAGCTGACGTTGGAATTCCTTTGTCATGCATCGGTTTACGTGAGGAATTTATTCACTACTGATTACAGTGTGTCGAGAGTGGCTGGTTCACGAGGATGGCGCCCTGGCGTATCGATTGCAGGATGAAGAGAGTTAGTAGTTTATTATTGTTTTTTTGTTAGTGATTCTTGTGATGTGGTTTCTCGGCCGGCTCATCAGAGAATTCCTCCAGAGTGGCTGAGTGAATTTCCATAAATTTCGGTTCCTTTTGAAGATACTTTCATAGCTTCACGATAATACAAGATTCGTTTAAATCGAATCATTTACTCCAAAGATATCAAAGATTAAAAATCACTCTCAAATCCAATGTTTATTTTGAATGTAGATTAGTCTTTGAGACATATCTCAGAAGTGAAAGGAGACGCGTAGATCTTCCCCGAACCTTTTTTGGGGCTAAAGAAAATCACTAAATAAAACATCATTACGAAATTTTCGATAACTCCATGAAATTCCGAAATATTCCGCAAAAACTCCTCTGGATATGATGTACGTTACGTTGCTTTTTACCACGTCACTGGATCATAAACTCCTAACTCTACGTGACTCAGGAACTATCGTGACGATAATTTTCTTGTCGTGTTTAATAGTCAAGGAGCATTACACGGGGAACAAAGTGCGTAATGCCCAAGTGAGGGAAGATTTACCAAGGGCACGGGTGGAGCAGGAGCTGGAGGAACTGAGATATCACTCACTGGTTCAACAGCAGTGAGTTTTTCACTATCACCTGATTCTTACTCGTTCCTACTTCCTAATAGGAGCTTTGCAAATAGAATATTCGTTCATATAACCAATAATTATTATTATTCTTCAGTGATTGCCTCAGACTTCACTCATGTCATCACTTTTTTTTATTGTATTTACTGTTAATTAGTTTAGACAGAAATTATCTAAACTGGTATGGATTCCGCAGGGAGGAACGAGACGCTATGGTGGCTCGACAGGTAGCTCTGAATCTCGAAAGAGAGGAGCGAATAAAAGAACGAGAGCTCCAAGAGAGAATGAGGCTTCAATTACGACTTGATGATGAAGCAGCACAAGTTGAGGCCGAGTTGGAAATGCAGAGGCGCCTGCAGGAGGAGAAAGATCAAGTATGTACTCAAGGGGCTCATTCAAATTGATAAAAAAAAACAATTAGCTCATATTAGCTAGTTCTTTTTTTTACACAAAAAAATCTACTCCAGGAACTAGCGAGGAAGCTCCAAGAGGAGGAGGAGCGATCGGTGGACGCAAATGACGGTCCATTCGACGATCAGCTTCTTCAAGACCAGAAGCTGGCGATGGAGGCGCAAGACGCGGAGCTAGCGCGAATGCTCCAGGAGAAGGAGAGGGCGAAGGCCAAACGTGCGAGGGAGCGGGCGAGGCAGAAGAAATTGGAGCGCCAGATGCAGCAGCAGCAACAGCAGCAACAGCTGGAGGTGCAGAACGAAATGGAGAGACCCCAAAGGCCAGACAAACTGGACCTAAAGGTCTCCTACGACAGAAAACCCAGGAGTCAGCCTCACTACCCTGATCCTGAGGAGATCCAGGTCCTCGAGGAGCAAGAGGACATCCGGGAGATGCCCAATGTCGCGACGATCATCGATCCAACGTATAGTGGCAGTGGTCATCGCAGCACCACCTCCAGCAGCTCAAGCAACACGGTTAGTCCTTCGTACGTTCTTCCAACGCCTCCCCAGGAGCTCATGGACGATGTGCCCTGCTACATGCCCATTCAGGGACAGAGACGCATGCAGATGCAGTCACCTTCTCTCTCACATGATGAGAAACACAAACGCAGGGTGAAGGATGGCTGCAAACACCAGTAGGGATCGTAATTTCAGGGGTAGGGGAGCGGAAATCGCGTAGTCTTCTCACTTTGGTCACTCTTCCGGGAGTTAGGAATCACATTCCAGCAACACTGCCTTAGGATGGTGAGTACTTGAAGGAGTGAGGAGATGATGGAATCCTCGAGGATTCGGGACCCAAAAAAAGGGAGAGCCAAATTAATCGGATAGGAGCTCCCCTCCTATCACTTGATATCAAAATAATTAAACAAATAGTTTAATGTTTTAAAATTCCCCTAACTTATTCATCTCCTAGACAATTGAAAATTCAACACCACGTGGAATCTCCCCTCATGAATAATTCAATCAAACATTCTTCTGTGAGTCCGTCAGTTACTGAAAAAGAATTCCCCTCGAATTTAATCATCTCCTCCCTCACATAATTGAAATAATTCGAAGTTTAACGTGCGACTGTTGCCATAGTGTACTCCCTAACGGGAGTTATCTTGGAGAAACGAATATAACGATAATAATCACGGTGTTTTGTGCCTTTTCACGAGGCATTGTTTGCAATACGAGTGCTCAACTTGAATGGTATACACAACGGTATCTGTAATTTCAACAAAGTTGTTGAAAATAACATGAATTATTTTATTTTTATGTAGTTACCACGCAAAATTCAATTTTTATTTCGTTGTGACGACGTGTTCTGGACGGAAACACTTATTGATATTTCAAAGTTAAAGAACGTAAGTGAGAAACGCTTGAAAAAATGTTAATTGATAATAAATGACAAAATTATGCACTAGTTTTAAATTATTGGGGTCAACAAAAGTCAAAGTCAGTATTATTTAATGATCGCGAAAAAAAATCTCTTGTTACTTAATTCCATCCGAGTTACATATTATTGAATAATTCTCCAGGACACGTCGACAAAAGAGAAAAATTTCCAGTAAAAAGAATAAAGTATTGATATTCGAGTATTTTTTACTATTGTAATTAGTAAATAATGAATTAATGAATCCATTAATTTTCAATGGATGGTGTAATCAGATTATTTTATACTATTTCTAATAATTACTACATTGCAATATTTATCGGAAAATGGTAGAGCGATGGAAAAATAACATTGCCAAAGATCTGACACTTTAAATGTTTGGCTCTGTACCAGATTGTAACGAGTATTAAACAATAATCGAGGTGACTTAAATTTCAACGATTAATCAAAGTAATGTACGTAATAATCTTGTTACTGTGCTGCATCAATTGAGAGTTTATATATGCGAGGATAATTCAATTCGTGATAAATTAACTGGCTAATCAACTCCCGAAGGGGATATCAAATAATTATCTTTCAGAAGAGTTAATTTCCAGGACTTTTTCCTTGGATTTAACAACTCAATAATTTGAATCATGAAAATTATGAAGCCTTTGTGTTATTATACAATTAATACAATTAAAATGAGACGGATTAATTGAGGGAGAACTCACCCCAACAAAATGTTATGCTATACAATTTTTTACGGTTATTTCATCGAAACATTATTAACAGTTTTCGTAGGTATTTAATTTAGTTATTTGAAGGTATCTTAGAACCACTTATAGCTATAGTACAAATTGAGATACACGATCTAATTTTTTTATATTTTTATTGCATTATCGTAGCTATACATGAGCATATCAATAAATTATTTACAACTGTATGTTACAAGATTTTACTTTTTTCGAATAATAAACGAAAAAGAAAAACAGAACAAAACACACGCTTGAATCATTAAAAAAAATTGTTGAAATTTTCACTTTTCCCACGGAAATGAAAATTAAATAAATCTTGAGAAAAAAAAACCTTTCACATTTCAAACACAATGACAATCTAATGAGAAACTGAATGACTAATTAAACGGTAACGATATCATTAATTAATAAAGAAAAAAAAAAAAACAAATTACCTTTGAAGTGCAGATGAAATGAAGAAAAGATATTTCCACATTTTTACATTTTTTAAGAATGATTTCAAGTGCAGGAGCCATTTTGCCCAGCAATCGTCGAGGAAAAATAATTATCAGATTGCTAGAATGACCCATCGGTATAATTGTTTTCCTAACTAGTCTTTCAGTCGGAACGTAGAGAATTTTATCCCCCTTGCAATAATGCACTTGTGATTACAATGATAGAATAAACGAAAAATTTGTTTACCAGTTTTTTAATGTTGTCAGCACCAACAGTTTCATGGAAACATTTTTAACATTTTATCTGGGAATTTAATTTATTTACTTGGGCGTACCGTGGGACCATTTTGGTAGTACAAATTTGGTACGATAACCAGGCACGTGTGACAGTCTGCTGATCTGCTTGGCATCCTCATTCCTACTCATTCTCGATTTCACTGGAGCATTTTTCTTCTCTTCCTCCGTCAGCGGAGGAATAAAATTGACTATTTCCCTGGAAATTAATGAGAAGAATATCGTGACACAGATCTGAGAGATAATTGATGCTGTTTTAATTATTGAGGACGCGAGAGAAAGTGTTTTTGCTTTCGGCGTAATGAGACGAGTCTTCACTTTTCGTTAGCAGCGAAGAGTATCATTTAACAATGTTTTTTTTGTAGAAGTAATATTTATAATTCGATTTTTACAATTTTTATTACAACGGGACCGGCTTTTCCCTGTCCATAAATTATTAAAGCTTAGAAAACTTTATACCTACGATCCTGAATATTTTCCCTGGATCGGACAACCGGTGGGGAGAAGACGAAATTTGAGAATTCATCTAAAACTGAAGTCATTCATTCATTTTTTCATTATTCTCCAGAACGTAGAATGATCTCAAATCAATTTATAAATGTAATTATCATTACCAACTGAAGTGATAACAATTCCAAAAGGCCATAAGGTCGTAGTAATCAATTACTTAATTGTCATAGTTAAAAATAAAGAACTCCGAATAAAATCTAGAAATTTAACTCACCTTCCACCGTTCCCTGTCCCCCTCTCGGCTCCTCAGGATCAGCAAACCGAAACTCCTCTTCCTTTCCTCTCCTGGCCCTCCTCGGTCTCTCCACGAGAGATTCCTCCTCCAGGTCCTTCGTCTCGGAAGCAGCCCTCCTCCTACCCGCTTTTCCTCTAATGATGTGTTCCTGCGATAAATCGACACTCATCGCTCTCCTCGTTCTTCCCCTCGTCCTACTAGTCCCCCTTTCCTCTTCCGCCTCCTCCTCAGGAATCGCTTCAATCCTCCCTCTCCCCTTCTTTGCCCCTCCAACACTCTCATTAACTGACTCATCACTATTCTCCTCTGGAATCACATCCCTAATAATGCTGCCGCCTCGCCTAGTCCGCAGAGGTTCGCTGGGAAGCTCCTTCGGCACAGATCCTCTTCGCCGAGTGGAACGAGTGGGAATTTTCTCCTCTTCCTCGTCCTTGTTGACTGAAGCCCCTCGTGTAGCTCTTCTGGTGGAAATCGACGCGTCGACACCATGAGAATCCTTCGTGACTGATCCCCCACGTTTCCTCTTGCCCTCCACCTCCTCCACAAGTGAAGCTCCTCGTCGCGTTCTCTTCGGCTCCTCCTCCTCCTTGAGATCGTCCTCACCACCCGAAGAAGTTGATGCTGTTCTCTTGGATCTCTTCTTTCCCTCGTCCAGGTCTTTGACCACTGAAGCACTTCTCGTGTTCCTCTTCTTTGCAGCCTCCTCTGAAACTTCTGATGCCACCGATCCCGCACGAAGCCTCCTGGGTCTGTCCACTGCTTCTTCATTCACATCCGACGTTGATGCAGCTCTCCCGCGCTTCGTTTTTATTCTTTCAGCGTCTTTCTGGTCAGAAGATGATGCAGCACGAGTTTTTCTTGTCTTTTCAGCAATTTCCTCGTTCGCTTGTGAGGAAGACGAAGTTGTTCTCTCTCGTTTCGGCCGTTTTGGGTCTTCCTCAGTAACTGATGCAGCTCGCGTTCGTCTGGGGGGTAATGATGATTCATCTGCGTCTTTAGCAATAGATGAACCTCGTTTTCCTCTGCCTTTCTTCGCGGATTCCCCTGCTTCACTAACTTCTTTGGAATCCGCACCGCCTGGAGAGTCATCTTTTTTTGCTACTGATGAGCCTCGAGTCATCCGGGGAGTACCTTCCTTAACAACGGAAGCCCCTCGCCGAGCTCTCACCTTTTTCACATTCCCATCTTCTTCACTAGATTCTTCAGCAGCCTCACCACCGGGAGGCTCATCTTCTTGTGCTATCGATGCTCCTCGAGTCATCCGGGGAATTCCGTCCTTAACAACAGAAGCTCCTCGTTTTCCTCTTCCTTTCTTCACAGGCTCTGAAGCCTCTCCGGCTCCTTCAGCTGTCTCACCAGCCGGAGATTTATCATCACGTGCCACTGATGCCCCTCGAAGTCTCCTGGGGGTTTCTTCCCTAATAACAGAAGCCCCTCGCTTTGTTCTCCCTTCCTTTACAGGTTCCATCTTCTTTCCAGCTTCTTCGGTAGCCTCACCACTTGGGGATTCATCTTCCTGTGCTACTGAGGTCGCTCGAGTCATCCTGGAAGTTCCTTCTTTAACAACAGAAGGCCCCCGTCGTCCCTTTCCTTTTTTCACAGACTCAGTACCTTCACTAACTTCGCTAGGGCGCTCACCACGTGGGGACACATCTTCTTCTGCTACTGATGGTCCGCGAGTCATCCTGGGAGTTCCCTCTTTAACAACGGAAGCTCCTCGTCTGGCTCTCCCCTTTTTCACAGGTTCAGCTTTTTCACTAGCTTCTTCAACAGCTTCCCGAACTGGGGTTTCATCATCACGTGCTGTTGATGTTCCTCGAATCATCCTGGGAGTTCCTTCTTTAACAACAGAAGCTGCTCGTCTCCCCCTTCCTGTCTTTACAGGCTCAGACTCCTCAGGAATCTCTTCAACAGTTCCTGTCGTTGTTTCCTTCGAAGGCTCAGATTCTTTCCTCCTAAATATCCTCGCTGGCGCCTCCTGAACATCCCCAAGAGCCGGGGAAGCCAGCAACGTAGACGTCAACACTTCTTTAACCAGCGATGTAGCTCGTTTTCCTATACGTTTTACTGGAGTCACAGGAGACTCCTGAGATGCTGCTGAAGTCTTGGGGGATGGAATATCCTGAACAAGCGAGGATGCACGACGTGTCCTGGGAGTTTTTGAAACCTCAGAAGTCTCTGGGGCCACTGATGATCCTCTTCGTGATCTCGTCATTCTCACAGGTGTCGAATCTTCGATAAATTCCTCCTCCGGTTTCTCTGGTGAAACCTCTGGGGTTTCCGATAACCCAGCGGAGGATTCAACCGCAAAATCTTCATTATCAACTTCTTCATGAACTTTGTCGTGAATTCTTGAGTTTTCAGGGGAAGATTTAACAACAACAGATGAGTTATTTTCATTTTTGTAGACTTCATTCTCCTTCCAATCACTCCTTGACTCTCCAGCATCCTCAGGTTCACTCTCATCATCAGTAATATTCGCGGACTCTGGCCTCAACAGTCCCGAATCCCTTCTGTCATCCTGGATTTGTTTCCTCGTGAAAAGACTCTCATCAACACTCCTCGACTCGTCATCAGTGATGTTGAATTCTTCGTTGAAACGACTCGTCACTGTCTTCTTGGTGCATTCAGGAGCACTGACCTCTGGAGTTGGATCTCGATTAATTTCAATCGAATTCGATAGACTCTTGAACACATCGTCGTTATCATCATCATCCTCATACTTCAGTGCTAGGAGTTCCTCGTCGTAATCGTCTGATGGTAACTGCTCCGGATCCTCCTGATCCCCTTCAGATTTTCCTTCTTCTGTTTGTTTATGGACATCTGCTGAGATGGCAACATCACTTCGCGATGTTTCTGCCATCACAATTCGCTCTTCAATTTCCATCGAGTAATAGCTCTTCTCATCCCCTTCGACATTGGATTCATTATCCGTATTGTCGTTCAACTCAGTCCTGTCAACAGAAAACTCCTCTCGAACAACAGTCGTTGTAGTTATCGACGTCGTCGTGACAACCTCCTCGACGATACTCTCCACGTCATCGAGACCGTCGCTCTCGCCCTCTTCGAGCCCAGAAGAATACTCCTTTGACGATTCGGCAGAGTTTATCGAACAGGTTGTCCCATTCTTCTTGATATCCTCCAGGGAATATTCATAACTAGACCCAGGAGACAGCACAGTCGATGCACAAACGACTGAATCAAAGCGATTAGACGCCCTGGGAGTGTTTGGCTGCAACAGAGTACTGGAGACAATATCAGAAGACACCGAATTATCCAAGGAAAGTCCATCAGAGTCCAGGGATGAGTCTCTATTCAGCATTGACTGTCTCAACGACTTCCTCAAAAGATCTTCGTCAAGAGTTTTTCGAAGACTGGGGCGACGACGGGGTCCAGGGAGTGGGAACGACAGGTTTGAATCGTTTGAGAGAATTGTACTCTGTCCCACATTCTGAGCACTGGTTTCGGGACTCTGCAGACTATCACTGGCTTCTGGATTTGAATTGTCCGGATTTGTCTGTTCCTCTTCTTCCTGTTGCTGATCTCCTTCAGCACCTTCGATATCTCCGTCAACAGACGAATCCTCAAGCCTCGGTTGATTGATACTGAACCTAATTTGCCTAGGCCTCTTCTCCCTCTCCTCCTCAGTGGGCGATGTTTTCGGTGAAAGAGACTCCTGTATCATCCTCCTCATTTTGAGAATTGAGTGAGGAGTCCCAGTAGCAGTATCCCTACCACTCATCTGATTCTTCCTCTTGATCAATGGTGTATCAAATACCATGCTGATACTGAGCTGTCTGCTGTCGTCATTCTTCTCCTCAGTCTTCCTCCTCTTTCTGGGACCGCCGCTGTCTTGAGTCTCCTCAGTCCTCATCTGATCGTGGGTTCTTTTTCCATACGATTTCCTGTCCGCAAACATGACGCAATTTCCTTCGTTCCTAGCATCACGAGCTCTCAAAGATAACGAAGGAGCTGTGACAAAGGGAATCTGGAGTCTATCGCCTCTGGTGAACGTTTCCCTGGCCTTCCTGATGACAGCATCATGCATCTCTCTAATCCTCGATCTACTCTTGATGTGAGACAACGGTCTGGGATAATTGCCCTCGGGCTCTACCTGAGTATTCTTCCTCCCCAATTGTGAAGTAAATCTCCGGGTGACAGCCGGAAGAGTTGCATTGTAAGCGTTAAAAACAGCGGAGGATGAAGTCGCCCTGGATGAATTTCTCTGCCCGAGGATGACACCTCCAGCTTCATTATACCTAGACCTCTGGAGGTAGTAAAGCAATCTCGTCTCCTCGCATTTTTCCTCCTCGAGGAACTGAATAAAAGTCTCTTCCTCTTCTGAGTCCATAGCGAGATGGAGGATGTCATTGAGGCGATTATTGTCTTTGCACGCTTTGAAGAATCTCTTCAGCAGATGGTTGTAGTGAGAGGGAGGTCTTCGATGAAAGGCTGACTGGACTAGTCCGTGCTCCACTGAGAGACTGATTACAGTGCCCTGTTCATCGAGAGAAGACAGTGGAGGCTTTCTAATTCTCAGATAAATCAGAGCTAGTTTATTCTGACAGCTTCTGATCAACGTTCTTATCACCAATTTGTGGTGCCAGTCCTTGACATCGGAATCACACACCAGTTGTCCGGTCATTATCTCCAAGAAGCCGTGATAATCCTCGTGATCGAGGAGCCAGAGTGCCTGAGTAAGCTTAATCAAGCTTGGGCTGAGCTTGAAGGCAGCTGGATACTTTACCAATTGATCGACACTGGGACACGATCCCTGAAGCAGCATCACCAGGTCCATCAGCAGATAGATGATTATCTGATGCTTATTCTCCATTTCGTTGGTGTCTTGGTGGTAACAGTCCGTCAAGATGCTTCTTAACAGAGATTGGAGGGATGGAGGAGGATATCTACCGTCAGACAGGGTCTGTGTAGCCTCTCGTTCCCATTGGGAAATCAATCCACTGCAGTCTCGACTGATCAGTTCGTCGATGAATAGATCCTCCTCTTTTTCGGATTTATTTACTCCCTCCTTCTGATACTTCGATCGTTTTTCCTGATAGATGGAAATCAGTTTCTCTGCTGGATAGGGAATTCTCACATCTATGGAGATGGGTAGAGACTCCTCGCCTACGTCCTGGGATTCTGGTAACAAGCCCACGTCGAAAAACCACAGGAGTACCTGAAGATATACCGTAATCCTCTTCAAAGCGCGTTGCTGCAGGTCCTGATCCTGCGTGGCAACTGGGAGATTTTCCACAACATTGGAAAGACACTCCATCTGCTGAGAGAAAGACCTCAGTGTCTTGACTTCAGCCTCTCCAATACTGCTCCCCGAATGGTCAAACAGGGGAATACAGAGCCCGTGAGCCGTGAGTTTGATCGTCGAAGCTCTCTGAACAGTCCACCTTACGAACGAGGGGAATAAATAGGCGGCACTTCCATCACTCCACTCCCTGACACACCTCATGAGGAAGGTCGTCCAGCGTTGCTCCAGACAGAGGCTCAGCAAGGAATCCCTCTGTGAATCAGGCTCACTGTTGAACGACGAATCACCATTGAAGGGAATAAGACCAACAGCGACACATCTGTGGAATGTCTCAGATGGATGCAGCATTATCACTGGTCCTGACGTGATCATCTCCCTCAGCAACTGGGATTGGACGCCTCGCGTTACCCACGTTGTTATCCTAGCTGTTGTCAACTCAATCCATTCCAAGGACAAAGAATTTGGAAAGAAAAACTCCTCTGGGGAGCCCTGACCAGGTGCTGAGAATTCTCGCAGTGTCAATGGCACGGGGCAGCAGCTAACGACAAAATTCTCTGGCGATTGTCTCTCTGACCTGGTGGAGTAGGTCGCCATAATAGTGTCGGCATTCGTGGAGTCTCCAAGAGTTCTTGGCATTTGCTCTTTATACCACTGATTCAGATCGAACAAAAAAGTTCTCCCCTCTGTACTGATGAACAAGAGACTGTTCTCAGGAGTTTTTGTCCCCGACTCCGTTTCCAGGCTGCTGTCCCTTGCGATAGGATACAGACTGACCACCCTGGCTCCATCCTCCAGATCGAGCTCCAGTTTCATCGAAGGCTCTCCCTCAAGATTGAAGTACTGATTGGATCCTCTGTACAAGTACTTTCGTTCGAAGAGCATTGCAAACATTCTGAGGACTGGGGACACCAGGGTGTCGTCTTGATGGGCTACCCAGAGGTAGCAAAAGGGTCTGGGATCGTCAGTCGGTTCTAAAACGGCCAGATGACTTATCTGAATGTTGTCTTCCAGGGGGGGACTGATCCATCTGACTACTCCATCGAGCTGCCACAGGACTACATGACCAAGGCATGCGGAGACGATACACCCGATTTTTCGTGAACAGGTGAGGAATGTTGTGAGGGGATCCTGCAGGGGGGAGGACTCGAAATCCTCACGTTTGAAGGAAATATACCTTTCAATTCTCGTAGACATGAGATTGTGAAAAGCATGGCGCTCGCGATTCCGATGTCTAAGGGTAGTGGAGGGTTCCTGGGTCTCCAGTTCTGCCGGATTCGCTTCAGCATAAACGGGACAAGCTCGCGAGTCCTCCCAGGAATTGCGACGAAGATCAATAATCAAGTGATCGAAGCTCCTCAGGGCCACACAGGCCAGTCCCGAGGCTCCAGGGAGAACATCCAGCCGTTTATCATCAGGATCCTCCCAAGACGCACCCCCCGTGATGATGCAGAGGTGCTCGACGCCTGACGGAGTTCTTATCGCCCGCAGAACTTGAGATATCGTGCAGTCGAAGACGCAGATGAGCCCTTGGGATTCTCGCAGACGAAGTGCGTCATTGTCGAGGCCCACGAGGAGGAGGGGAATGTGACCTGGGGGAGAGGGGAAGGGGCAGACTGAGGATATTCGATGGCGGAATGTCCAGGAGGAGATGCTTGCGCCCGTTCGAGTGTTGAAGACGGTCAGGCGTGAAAAATTGGTGATGTAACAGTAGTGGGTGTCTGGGAAAAATCCACCCAGGGTGGATGAGGGGGAGGGAGAGTGGGGGGACGCGTCATCCTCGAGGGAGGTTTTTGAGGAGAGGGGGGAAAGCTGAAGGTCCACGGATCTGCGAACCTGGAGAGGGACAAAACATTTTCTTTATTTGGTTTGCGGTTTTTAATCGAAACTTGCAATCAACTGAATGGGATCCCTAACCTTCAATAAAGATTTCATTCTTCATAGCCGAACTACTTCATTAACTCCGTAATTAATTGCTTTGCTCAAAAGGTGAGTAGAATGAATTATTAAGAAAGTATCAATCATTTATGGCAAACATTCTCATTAGAATAAACATGTCACTTTGTTATTTATTGGAGTGAATCAGTACTTGACATAAAAATTGGTATTTCAGTCAGTCACTCGAATATTGGCGGTATCGGAGGCATTTTCACGCAAAGCATGACCTTCCCTGATTCCTTACACCCTAGCCCTCCCGGGGAGCAATACAATTCCCCCGAGTAATTTACCTCGCAGTGTGTGTCCTCCAAATCATTCATAATTCCAAAAGAAATCACAATCCCCTTCCGCCCGCTGAATCCAGCATTGATGAAGCCGTTGATCTCGTTCTTGAGGTTATGTTCACTCCGTCTGTATCAATTAAGGACTTCTGCCAAACTGATTACATCAATTACAAGGCTATCATGAGAATTTTAATGAAGTTGAAGGTACTTGAGACTTTAACTACCGTTTTTATCGTGATAATTCTTCAAAAATTGTTATAAAAAAGTGTGATCGGTTAATCAACTGCTCGTGTAACCATTTTAAAACCGCACAGCCGAGTGCGGCCCGGGCCTCTACAGGTCCTCCCGGAAACTCGCCGAGGGCCATTTTGGCGCCTTTTCACATTTCATTTTGAAAAATCATGTAAAATTCGCAAAGCAAAATTTCGTAGCGGGAATGTTTTACAATCGATCTTTTTGTTTTTCGCGTTTTTCTCGGCTTCTGGGCCTCCTACAGCCAAAAGCCTACCATCCGAGTCAGCCACGTAATGCCTTACCGACAGGCACGCTCATGACATTCTCGTTCAATAACATCTAGATAGTAGATTAGTTAGTTATTTGAAAATAAGATAAAAATTCTCGTATATTTGGCAACCCTGCGCTTTAGAATCCCTTTCAGTTTCTCTTTCCGTTTCTCTACTCGTGGTGGAGCTCGTGGTAAGCCATCTTCGAATTATCATAAAATATCAGTTTTTGATAGCTATTTAAGTTGAAATAAGTTGATTAATTTGTTTTTTAATTGTTATGAGATGGCGGATGCTAAGGCAAAGACGCTCGCAAAGCCCGAGACTCCGGCTATCAAAAAGGGTCGTCCGAGAAACTACGACCTGGGAAACGGAATTTATCGTTTCAGTAGGACACGTATGTTCCATAAAAAAGCTGTGTACAAGTTCCTAGACAAGAAAACTCCCAAGACCGTATGTTTTTTTTTCTGTTGTCTTTCTAAATGATTTTTTTCTGCCATGTTTCTTGAATACATTAAATTGAATATTCACGGATTCCCGTTGATGAATTTTTTAATGAATTTTGTAAATTAGGTGAAGCCCAAGAAGCCTGTGACGATTGAAAAAAAAATCAATGGTGAGAAGAACGGAGGTACCCGTATCGTTCGTCTCCAGAAGAGACGGCCCAACTATCCAACGTCAGACCCAGTAACAGTTCATCACGCAAAAAAAACTTTCCGTGATCACACCCGTTATGTACGACCAACCCTGACACCTGGAACAGTTTGCATTCTTTTGGCAGGACCACACAAGGGCAAACGCGTGGTTTTACTGAAGGTGCTCAAGAGTGGTCTTCTTCTCGTGAATGGTAAGCTCAATTAACTTGTCTATCATTAACTAAATAAACCTAGTGATTTTTTCAATTTGCAATTTTTTTTGCTCCTATAAATTGTCCCTGATATGGTTTTCTTTTTCTAATGTGACTCAAGGGCCATTCCTCATCAACGCTTGTCCTCTTCGTCGTGTTAGCCAACATTATGTCATCGCCACATCTACGAAGATCGATATTTCTGACGTACAACTCCCTGATGTTCTGAACGACGAATACTTCCAGAGGAAACGCGACAAGCGTGCCAAGAAGGAAGAGGGAGATATTTTCCGCCAAAAGAAAGCGGAGTATAAACCCAGCGAGCAGAGGAAGTCCGACCAGAAGGTCGTTGACAAACTTATAATCGCAGCCATTAAAAAACGGGAAGACAGGAAAATGCTGTTCACGTACTTGTCAGCAATGTTCGGGCTCCGTAGTAGCCAATACCCACATAGACTGAAATTCTAAACTAATTTTCCAAATAAAATTTGAAAAACATCATTTAATGTGTCATTCTGTAATGCTCATTCTGTACAATCTATTCATTAAAATATATTTCATAATTTCAATTGTATAACTGTAGGGTGAGGGTGTAAATAATTTCAAAAAACAACTCTAAAAAACATCATACGCTTTAATTTTTTCAACAGCAAAAAATCATTAAAAATCATATCAGATTTTTAGGATTAAATTTTAACCTATTCCATCTCTGGCGTCACGGCGCTGCCGTCAGTGATGAACGTCATGAACGTATCGTTTACCATTTGCACTCGGTTACCCTCTTCAATCATCCGAATGTTTTGTTCATAATCTCGAATATCAGATCATCTCATAATTATTGCAACACTCGTAAGTGCCTGACAATGGATAATAAATAACATACATAAATAATTTGAAATACATCCTTTGGGAATGTGTATATGATGACAAACGTAACTATCGCGACGAGGTTATCACTCGAATACACAAATACTCCTTGAAGAATTAATTTTCAGAATAATGACTACGATAAAGGTTCACGGTGGAATTGACATTCTGCGGCTGCCTGTTAACGAAGAGGAACACATTTTTCCACCCTGGCAGATTAAATACACTCAGTCCCATATTTTACACTCAAAGTGTTCGAAAAATGAAGAGTCCTGTGGCCAAGATCCAGAGCCTTGTCAATTCTGTGTGTAAGTAATCCTGTTTGTTAGTTAATTACTTCACTTGTGAATTTATAAACTCATTAACTATATAACTCTCATGGTAATTTTCCTCAAGTTTTTCTACTGAAAATTCGCTTCAATAATTACACATTTCGGTGAATTTCACGTCACCCTGGAGTGCTCAATGAAAATATAAAAAAGAATTGTTGTCATTCAGGTACAATAGAGCCTTGGAAATGCCTCATATGCCAGACATGGTATTTCCAAACAATATTCTCTACCTAAAACATCAAAATGGGGCTAAAATTCAATTCAACGCCCTGGATGCATTGAAACGTGTGTCGAATGGAAAAATAAATATCCAGTTGGCTTGTGCAGAGTCCTGGAAAGAATCAAGGTATGTATTCATAAACTCCCTAGAGTTGCTTTAGGTCCCTAAAATTGCTCTACATCGAGAATATTTACATAAGCAAACATAGACTCATTTCTTTTGGAAATATGGCTACTAATTAATTTTATTTGTACATTGTCCTAAGGGCCGATTGCAAAGAATACCTGGAGGAGAAAGTGAAGCCCTTCGACTGGACATTCACTACTGACTATACAGGTACAATGGAAGACGTGACCATCGAAGAAACCAAGGAGAGAATTGACATGGAGAAATTGAAACGAAAGGAGAAAATTCTGTTTTATCACGAGCTCACACTCTTCGAAGACGAGCTACACGACAATGGAATAGGTTCTCTCTCGGTGAAAATAGTAAGTTTGTTTATTTTTCCAGCGAAAGATCAGAAGCGTAGCCCCGTAATTCATATTTTATTTTATTAATTTTTTACAGCGTGTCATGCCGGGCAGTCTCTTCATCCTGCTGCGTTATTTTCTCAGGATAGATAACGTAATGCTTAGGATAAATGACACCAGACTCTACCACGAATTCGACAAGAGCTATGTACTGAGGGAATATACGTCTAGGGAAGCACAAGTGAAAGATCTTCATGTACGTAGTTTATTATCACTGATCGGATAGCCAGATAAATAGTAATTTAAAATTCTTACAGGTCTTAAAATTAGGTAATTTTGTCTTCGAGAATTTCCATAATTCCTTCTGAATTATTTGGAATATAATTTTATTACTTAATAAATCAAATTAGGTAATTTATTTTTCAGGAATCACCAACTCTTTTCATCGAGCCCAGTCATATCGCCCCTTACTTACCTCTCATTCAGAGCCATTATCACAAGCTCATACTTCCAAGAAAAACCAACCCCGTGGTTAATGAAAAAAAAGAAACGATAAATTCAACGTCTGACAATTCGGAGGCCACTTCATCCAAAATCTCTGATGACAAAGCAGTCAATGATTCAACAACGTAGAGTTATTTTTTCAATATAATGATTACTGTAATAATGAATACAGCATGAATGAAAGGTGAGCCTAGCTGTAGGCACAACCGAAACATATGAAATAAACGCAGATGAATTCCGAATCAGCAAGGAAGAGCATTTGGTGAGTTTTTTTTATTTTTATTTTTTTATTATTTACATTTGACGTATTGGAGTGATATCTAGTACCTCCAGAGCATGACGAAGAACAATTAGAATGGCTTTTAGAAGCCACAATCGGGCTGTCATGATTGGAATCAGGTGCTCCCGGTCCTCCTGAGTGAATAAGCAGTGAAATTATAAAATCATTTTTTCGAAAGAAATTGATTATTTCCTCTTACCGTTAATATTCGGGTGCGACGGTAATAAATGCTGAATTTCTGGCTGAAATGAGATAAAAATGTGCAGAGGAGCTGGGGACACAGCTCCAGACCGTCTCCGTGTAGCACAGAATTCCTCAATACTTGTGGATAGGCTAGGACAAAATTGTAGGCGAGTTCCCACTCTTCCTGGAATATAAATCAACAGTAGTAAATAATCAGACTTAATTCTGAATTGTTTTTTATTCAATAAAATTAATTCTTGCTCACTTGCGACAAAAGTTGCCCGAAATCAACTCGATCAACATCCTCCATTCCTTCCCACTTCTCAATTCTGTACTGCTTTTCGAATTTCTGGAAAATCGCTTCAATTCTCGCCACATTATACAGTACGAAAGATCCTCCCTTTGAGCTGGCAATTGATTGCTCAGGGTTGCGTGAGATTTCGATGAAACTGGCGCGACTGGGTCTGACCCCCAGCATTTCAAAAGTCAAGATAGCCTCGGCAACCCTTCGGAGCTTCACTTCATTGTGATTTAACGCTTCTGATTCCCTCCCCTCGTTCAGCTCCTCGAGAATTTTCATTTTTCTCTGCATATACGAGTCTTTTGTTTCCAATACTTCTTTAGCATTCGTCTTGGGGTTTTTCACCACCCCACAGACATATTTTCTGTAGCCATCATCAATTGGACCTTGTGATTTGGTTGTCAGCAAATATTTCTCTAAAGAAGTGTCTGTTATTTCGTACCCCTGAAGTTTAAAGATATTTTCAATGACACTTTTTAATTTTTCAAGTCGAAAAGTTGTAAGCCTTGACGTCGGATCAGCATTGATACAAAAAAAAATTGTCTTATTCTCCTGGATCAATCGAATTGGGTGTTTTATTGTGTCTCTGATTATTTTCCCGATGGCTAGAGGACGATTTAGAAAGAGGCAGACTCGTCCTCGGTCGAGACATCCCCTCTCTAATTTGAATTCCCAGTCTGTACTGGCTGCTATCAACGCACCAATCGCCTGGAGACAATTTTATAGGTTAACAACACCTTTGAAATAAGGCTGTGGATATTTTAGGGATGAATTCTCACCTTTTGTGTGATGCTCTCATTGGATAAACCAGAAATATCTATTTTTTTTCGTTTTGTGTACAACTCCAAGATGTCTTTCGGTTTGTTGTCATTATCTGGTATGATCAAACCCCTCCAGGCTAGAAGGTTAGAGGGAAACCACAAATCACCATTAGTCCACGTATCGTCAGTATTAATTCTTATTATTTTTGTTTTATTATCGATTTTTCCAGTTATTTCATATAGAATGTCGTTTATTGTTTTTGTTATGCCAAAAATCATTGTTGATTCTCCTTCAAACTTCGAAGGAATGTAAAATTGTTTACGGATAGAGTAGAGTCACTGACACGTATGAGGATAATGGCAATTTTAGGGAAGTCAAATGAACAATTAATTTTTTTTCAATATAAAAACTCATAAAAGTACATTCATAAAAAGTTTATTTTCCTTTTTTATTAATATCTAATACTTATAAATATAATCCCCCGTATGACAATACAATATAGTACAATATGCATATTTAATGAATTATTTTGAAGTTAAAAGTGGGAAATCTGTTGCCGAAAACGACTGAAAATTAAAAATGAATCTTTTATTCGAGCAAAAGTACAATTGTGCATCTTTGTAAACACTTCTTCCGAACATAATTGAACGATCTCTATTATTTGTACATGACTCTAGACTATTTTAACAAATTTTACACTTATTAAGGTACACGCGTTGCATTGGACTTATTTCCTTATTCACATGGAATGTTGATACTTCACGTAAGCTATTGCGGCGAGTTCCTTACAAAATTCTTCAGTTATAACTACACTCTCGTATAAAATATTCTCTGTGACTCTGAAATAAAATTTAAAAATCAGTTTTTTCAATCTATCCACAGTCAAGATTAAGTTGTAAAAATTTCATATAATTGAGGAAAAGCAAAAGAAAACATGAACAGGTAAACAAGATACATACAGTCCTGGCGAATCTTCTAACAATTTCCTCCTCGTCTCCCTGAGACTCTCCTTGAATTTGGGTAACTTGGTGGTCTCTCCTACCAAAGTTTTAACAATCTTCTGCAAACAAGTAAAGAGACTCTTGGTGCCAGGTGCCAATGGCAACAGTGGATTCAACAGAAATTCATGCAGGTACGGATGTGGTAATAGTGCCAGCCTTGACACGACAACCGTCAACTGGAGATTGATCTCGTATTTTTGATTTGGAATGTTTGAAACTTTATCCAAGAGCATGGTGAGGAAAGGCCCCATATAGAAACGTGATGAACAGTGATCTGCCTCGGGTCTTGAATCGTAACTGCCTGTGTCATCGATGCTAACGGCCTCCAGAGGCCAGGCAAATAGAGCGCAGTCGACTTTTGCTCGTTGATATTGCTTCTCCCAGTCTGCCATGTAACGTTCATAATTGTCCTCCCCGGGGTCTGTCTGGAGTTGTCTCGGCATGAGTGATAAGAAACTAAACAAACGGAATCGTAAGAGCGATATGAAAGAAAAATTCAATTGAATTTTTTATCTGACACACTATTGAATGGAGTGGTAAATTTTTTAACAAAAAATTACCAATTTATCATTCTGTGAATATTACTGGGAGCCAATGTCCTGCTGTGACTCTGCTCAGTGGAAAAATCCAGTGCTCCCTTCTTCTCTCGTTCACGTTCATCTTCCTCATCGCTCCAGGAAGCTATAGCGCTGTCAGCAGCTGTGCTGTCATAGTATCCACGCAACGAGAGGTATGACAATACCATGCAGTGAAGAACGTGCTCATTTCGTTTATTCATTATTTCCTCCAAAAGCTTGAGCGTTTCCAGGGTTAAGTCATCGCTGTCTGTGTAGCAATTCTCGATCAGTCGTTCCACCACCGATGAGGGGCACACGTCGGCAATCATTGGGTCTCTTTGCTCACCCACGAGCCAGTAGTTCATCTCTGAGTGATAATGAGTTTCATTTGTAATGATACAGGATTTTTAATGGCTAAAACAACTAAAAGGAATGCAAATTGTCGGTGTTGACGAATTGACTCACCTGTGCTTAGCAAGTGTGACGTTATTTTTTTCAATGTCTCTGTAATAAGTGCTGTTATCAAGACAACGTGATGCTCTGACAATGCAGGTGTCACGACTTTCTCAAAGAACAATAGTCTTATTGTTCTGGCAAGTTCATGAGCAACATCAGAATGCGCTTCTTTGATCAATTGATCGCAGTAGTCGAGCCACATGAAATAGGCAGCCACTTGTCGACAACCAGGAAATTTTTTCTCATTTGTCCAGAGGGGTGAGTCGAGACCCCAGGTGACATCGATATCGTCTAGCTCTGCTGGATCAACGTGTGCGGGAATTGAATTGAAGAGGCACTCCAGGCGATTGGTTACTACTCTTGGCAAATCACTCTTCGCCATGGTTCTAGCAAATGAGGGGTCCTCCAGTGATGTCAGGACCATTATTCCCTCGCAGGCTCGAATTCTGACTGTGTTATCCTTGAATTAAAAATATTGTTCTTAATGTTTTTTTCTTTTCGTTGTGGTATGCAACAAATTGAAGATGAAATCTAAAATCAAGTCTGTGCATAGTTGATATTTTTTTTACTGAGTCAGTCATTGTCATGAAGTACCTACAGCAGTATTAATGTAACTAATTAAGGCATCGAAGAGCAGACTGCTGGAGTCCTCCTCTACAGAGGGCATTGTGAGACTCTGGTTGGATTCATCAGGTTCGTTCGCCCTATTGTAGTATTCGGTAGAAATTCGCAGCTCCTCTAAATCCCGAATATTATCAGCATAAATATTGGCCAGCCTGCCACAGCCCTGACAATGCTGGGTATCCTCAACAGCCCCCAAATCCCGTCTCAGTTTACCCAAGACTGGACTGGAGCACCCGGAGGCATTCTCCGTATCTCTCGAAGAATTTGATTCGCTCGATGTTGCATTGAGCTTTCGTTCCTCCTTCCCCTTGTCACCTTCGTCCATCAGCTTGTGACGTTCGGAGACTATTGACTTTCGTCTCTGCTGATCGCAAGTGAATAGATTCGGGTTTATCAGGGTGACGGCCAGGGTATTGAGCGGTTCGAACAGGGGATTCAAGCTATTTCGTTTCTTCGAGGAAACGTACGTAACGGAATGCTTGTCATTCGTTTCGTTGGCACTGGCGTGTGCCCCTGTGTCCACCCTGACCGCATTTGAGTCACTCACAATGTTCGTGACGTGGGGGTAACGACAAACGAGAAAGCAAATTGTCAACAAAAAGTGAATTTCCTCGGTTTCGATTGGCGATGGTATCTTCCCACTGCAGATACTTATCAATCGTTGAACGGGACCGTAAACGGCAGCCTGGTGCAGCAGGGGAAATCTCGATCGTCCCAGCAAACGTCTCATGAAGTAGAGACAGGCGTGACGCATCCCCGGTGGCGTTTCCACGGTCGCCAGGGTCGTCAACCAATCCAGCAGCTTGTGCTGCAGCAAGTACTCGAGACATGGACCTGGATTGTCGTCAATCTTCTCCTCATCGAGAAGGATCTCAAGGAGACGCTCCAGGTGGTGGGGTATGCAGGTACTCTCGATCGGTAGTTTACTGTTTGTCTGGTGACTTGCGTAATAGTTCATCAGCTGTTTCCAGTGATATGTGAAATCTTGAATCGGCGTTGCTGGAGGTGCTATCTAGAATTCAAGGCCTCAGGCAATTAGCGCGAGTGGATATTGCAGAATGATTTTTACTCCCGTTTCACTTTATAATCTTTATAACTGAGAATTAATCACAGAACGATGAATAAGCTAAGGAAAGTGGCAATAAAGTCACCCGTGAAAGATACCCATTGGAAGAATCATTTTATTTGTTCATGTGATTTATTTACCTTTGAACCCTGGAAAATTTTAATTTCCGCTCACCAATTTTCTACTCATTTATTGGAAAATAGGTCGAGCATTTTTTGTATACAGTAAATAGATAATTTAATTTTTCGGTATCTGGCCCTCGGCCTTTTCCAGATTATTTCACAATTTTTTTGCTCGCATGTAAACATTATTAAAGCAGATATGTATTTATATTGATATAATCAAAAGCCTGCGTCCGATAATTAAATAATATGAATAACAATTGGAATGAGTATAATGAGGAGTGGGAATAATGAAATAAAGTGTAACAAAAACAAAATATTTATTTATTTATAATCGTCTGGTATATGTACATGAAGAAAAATTAATAATGAGGTGATATCGATTGATTAATGAAAACAGAAGTACTTTGATGTGACAAAATAGTGATTTGAGAAGCGACAAAGGAAAATTAATTAACACATATAATAACAAAGCAGTAGTCCTCAGGCGGTACATTAATAACACTCACCACGTCAATAGTATTTTTCAAGGCTAATTGAAATCCACTGATCATATTGCTTCGTTTATTTACGCTATTAGTTAGCAGGAAAGATTGTTAGTGTCGAAATACTGATTGGCTAATTGGAGGGATTGCTAAGTATCACTTTGTTATTGAGATGTGATTATTTATATTCAAAACATTTGCCAGTCGTGGCTGCTACATTATTGTTATTTTTTCTACTGACATTAGGATTTTTTTTAAGGTCCGAGAAGTTGTACACTACTACCATCTAACGAAGATAGTAACAGTTAGATAGTACCCCCACCAGTTTGGTCGATAAAATAACGCTCATGCGTATCACATGAATTTACGAATAGAAACCCAGCAAGACTTCTTTTGCAGTTTAGTAAAAACAGTATAAATATTGTGGTGTCAGTTTAGGATTGAAAAATTTACTTATTTCTTATCGGAGATGGCAATCGTAAATGAACTACATTCTCCTCTAGACTAGTAATGGTAAAGTAATGTTTTCTAAGTTATTCCTTTGCAAATATCACGTTCGGAAGGGAGAATAATGTATGATCACTTTTCACGATATTTTTTTATTCAAAAAATTTCAATAACAATGATTAATTTCATCCGTGAATATTAATACAAACGAAGTTACTCACCCATTTTAATCCTCTTAGACGTCTCAGCATGATATTTTTAAAATACAAACGAATAGATAAAAAAAACAATAGTCAACAGATAAATGAAGAATTTACTTTTGTTGACGATACGTTTTATAGTATGTTAGGTAACATAACTATTTTAGCTGTATGAACTGGCATTTTCCTTATTTCTCAAGAAGATATCTCTTCATACTAGCATAACCTATTATCTATTTGCCCAGTGTTCGGCAGCACTGGCAATTTCATTATCAAATTTCACATCATGAATGTATTTTTGATAACATACAAAGGTATGTCGAGGTAAGAAATGATTGTGCTTGTCCATTTTCATTCGTTGATCGTTAAGTGAGTTTAAAACCTGAAATAACTCTAATTTTTTTCTTCATTTTGTCTTAATATTTATTTCGTTCAATTTATGCTGATTTAATAATGATACAAATAATTTATAAATTGTCTTAAGTGTCGGTTTTCTGTTCTCATATGTTTTCGGATTGAATAAATAATTCGTTCCATTCAATTGTTGTTAGCATCAATGCTGATGACTTTTCCTTCTCTTACAGTCACATTTGCATACATACTCACAGGATAATCATAAAATACTCTCACCCACTCATCGCCCATTTGTCTGTTCCTGACTTTACGATTGTTATTCTCACAGATAAACTATGGAAATTATTACAAAATGAAATTAAGTAACCGGTGTGTAATTGCTATTTCGTCTGCATTATAATGGTTCCTTTTTTGGTTTTGAATATCCACTTTGACATTGTTTTGTCCTTCCAGAATTACATAGAATTGAGAATAAAATTGTAATAATTGTTTCACCTCTCGATTTCCCTCAATATCGACCAGACTAATACTCCTAATTCACGCTAGTCAACGACCTGGGCTATCATTAAGTCTATACAATATTCTGTTTTAATATTCAAATCAATCATCTTTTATCTTTGTGCTCTATTTACAAGTAGTCTGACAAACAAAGTACTTCATCATTCAATTGTATTTAATTTACATCTAAAAATTCGATTAATTATCAAATTGTTGATTAATCGGTGAATCTTCACCGCTTTTGTGCTGCTACTGCAGCCACAAGCGCTGCACCACGACCACTTCCATCTTCTGACAGCATCAAATCGAACTGTAATTTAAACAACGCGTGTTATTTTTATTTCAATTATTATTTTAATACTTGAACTTGAAAGCTTCTGGAAAAAAAAATATTTTGCTCAGCTTTCTTTGACAAATATTTTTACCAAATTAACTATCAGAAGGATTCGTAAAATAAAGTACCCCAAATTATTCGTCGGACCCTTCTGAACGACATTTTATCAATTAAAGATTAATGGAAAAATGGAAAGAACATACCTTGTACGTCTGTAGTTGGCTAATTTTCTCAGTCATAAGATCATGAAAATGTGGATGAAATCTGTAGACTGAACCGTCAATACCAACAGTAACATTGTCCTCGCCAATTTTTACAAGTAAGCAAGCGATGCCGGCACTTGCCAAATGTGCAGCTCTCCTTGACACGACTGAACACACGTATCTAACATTTTCACAGTCTTGATCAGATGGATTGCGTATACCCAATTCCGCCAAAACCTCTCGGCAATTTGTGTATTTTCCCTTGGGATCTCTGGAATATTAGAAAAAACTGGTTATCATTTTTGTCCCTTCCTTTATAGCCCACTAGGTTAATTCCTAAACAACTCACGCTTCAATTTCCGAGACGTATTTAGTGAAAAATTTCCCTCGTGTCTTCAAATCCACCGGGCACTTGCCGCCGAACAGTAAGCCATTGTCAACAAGTTTTTCAAGCACGAGTCGGGCTAATTCACCCATATACATGCCTGATATCATTTTCTCGAATATCTGTTTATTAGGATTTATTGAATTTCTATCGATTGCCTCGTCGTACTCAGTCACGACGAAGTCGAGGGTACCAGACTCTCCAAATGCACCCCATTCCGTATTGACCAGCATATTTGCCTTCTCAGAGTCATAATTACCAGCAACTGCGCACTCTGTATTCCTGGTTTTTTCTACGTAACATGCATTACTTCCAGTTCCAACAATAAGACCAATCCGGCATCCAGGCTTTTTCCACGCACAGGACATTAATGTACCTGTTGTATCATTCAATATGGCGCAGACGTCAATTTTTACATCATTTCTTCTGGCAATGGCCTCCTCCAACAGTCTGACGACATCCTCACCGACAACTCCACTGCAATCAAAGCCCTTGGTCCACCTCGCGAGATACCCCTCTGTCAATCCGACCTGCGTAAGTGGAAAACTAAATGTAAATCCAAGGGGCAGTACCTCGTTCTCCATCTCCAGGTCTTTAACGAAAAGAGCAAGACACTGGGCTATGTGATCAAACAGCTGGGTACCAGTTCCCAGCATGAGACTCTGTGGAATCGCGTAGATTTTGCTCTTCATGTCGAAATTGTGGCCGTCAAGGGTGATCAAGAGAACCCGGAAATTTGTACCACCCAGATCCAGTGCCAGGAAATTACCCTTTTCTGAATAAATCAAAAAATTATAAATTCACATTAAATTTCAAAAATAAATGAAGAGAAATATTTTAATCTTCAAATTTGCAATGACATACTCGTCAATGTGTAATCAATAAATAATGAATAACAGGAAGTAATTACCTGTGCCATTGGGTAAATTCTGAACGTAAGTCGTGAAACACTTGACGATGGCCTCCTCATGTGTTTCCTTAGCTAAACCTCGATTAATTTCATGGGTCAATCGCTGCATAACCAGCCTGAGCTGTTCGTCAGAGAGCACGAGACCCTTGCAAGCATCTTTGATCTGAAAACATTCGAAACAATATCTCAGTGACATTGAACAAGCTTTCCTCAATCTCATGGCAATATACGTGACAATCATTCAGCCGTAAACCCGCGGGCACGTGATAAGTGCACTGTAATAAATTTATTGCGCAATAATTCTCGTTAATCCTGAATATCACAGGACTTTTCCTGCATTACATCGATAATAAAAATCGTCAACATCCATCGAGCTTATCACAAATGTCTCGACTCATTAATCATTCGGTATTTACCTTTGTAGTTGTTCGAAATGGCCTTATCTTTAGGTTTACCATACAAATTGGAGTACTATTCTTCACCTCGAGCCTGAGGTATTGGAAAAATCTGTGATCGGGAAGGGGGGAGTAAGGAGCAAAAAAAACGTTCGACTGGTCAAGGGAGTTCGCCACAATGAATCATTGCTCTCATAATTCTACATTTTTTTCTATCCGTTCCGATAAAATGCAATTCGAAGTTAGAGGACAGAATCCATTCCCCTAATATCTCAGAGACTAGTGGGTTAAACGGTTCGCTGTCTCTTAAATTGTTACTGACAGTTTATATCGAAGTTTTTTGATAAAAAAAAATTCTCAATGGTGTTATCCCCAACCCCCGCTTCATTCCAATTTCCCGCGCTAGACCATTGAAACCGGATGCTGCCAACCGGAATAAAGAAGCTATAGCTATAGATCTATCCCAATGACGTCACAGACACACCCGCCGAACGTCCAATGGGGGTAGCGCTGTTGGAATATATGAATGGACAGGAAAAATAAAATACCCCTCGGCATTCTCGACGAATACAATAACGTACCTTGGGCTCACGCGCATCTGCGATTGTAGTTCGCCGCTGGAGTCGCGATAAAATAAATCAAGCAAAAGCCGACGGGGATCTTTCTCATGTTTAGCGAAACGCGTGCGCGCATACACGCGACTTTATTAAAGGCCTACGCGCTTGTCAATTACGAGAGAACGTACACGTGGACGTTCGAGACGTTGATTTTTGGATTGTGAATATAACTCGATAGTTCATTGGAAGAAAATTTCACTCCATCGATTGGCATTTTCATTAAAATTAAAAAATTTTCCTCACAGTTCTCACACTACTTGAGTTTTTAATTTTTAAAATTAAATTCCTGGTTATCTATCAACATTATGGGGCAGATCGGGTTACAGGGCGGAGTACGAACTGTTCTAATGTTAATGAGATATGAATGAAACATTTGTGTAAACATGTCGCACTATAACTGATAAAATAACGTTGAAATATTGTGTGTGAAAATTTCTAACTGTTAAAAGGTCATTGACATCATAAAAAAAATCTCCAATTGCTTAACTATTCAAATTATTTATTGGGAACCCATGAAGGGTGAAAAATTAATTCTGAATAAAAAAATTGGCCGATTAACGCAAAATGTTTATCGTATGTAATTTTTTTCTCATGCAGATGACAAATTTGATGATTTAAAATGGTTGAACTGTAAAAAACACTGGAATATCCATGAGCCGTTTAACTGAAACCGTTTTACCCTTCATTACTCATTATCTGACTTGTTAATTATTCCAAAAAAATTCTCCCAACTGGACAATAAAATTTTTCATCAGTGTACGATCACTCCCAGCCAGTGAAAAAGAAATTCACATGTTCTGGAGCACTCGGGTTATTTCGTTTCCGTAACACAATTCGGAGTAGCGATGCCCTCGTGACGTATGTGAGAGCGGATCGATGAGTCGGCCCCGCCGGCAGGCCTCGTGCCTGCTACGTAATAATTAATAATCGTATTGGTATTAGTGCGAAGAAATGAAGCACAAACAAATTGCTCGCAGGAGCTGTAATTTTTCAAAGCGCACATTACGTATCGCCATCGGGGATTTATCCTCAATTAAATTTGCCCGATCTATCGTTCATCTCGATTTTCATCAATCAGAGAGAAGAATACCAGGTCTCACCTCTGGTTTTAGGAGGCTGTCGGCATAAGTCGGTGATGTCTTCATGTCTCTCTTCATCTGGAGCGGAAAAATTCCAGGAAAATCCTCGAGTAAAATTTAAACAATCACCACTGACACTGAAAAACTTCCGGAGTCTAGTCAACTGTGCGTTACGTTAAATAAATGAATCAACTTTTTTCCAGTTTTCCGAGGAAATTCACTCACTCAACGAATCCGATAACTGTAGCGCGAGGCCAGATCGTTCGATAACTCCTAGTCAAATCTCGAACGAAAAATTGTTCAGTGAAAAATCCTCCTGATATGGGAATATGGAACGATTGAACGACTATTTTAACTGCCCCTATGTACCTGACGAATTTATCAACTCTGGATTTGTTAAATAAATTTCAGTCTAGTTTCAGTTAGTATCGTCCAGTGTCTGGATGGAGAAGTCGCGAGTTGCCCGAGTTTTATATCGCGACTGTGGTGCTGGAGGCGCCTCTACACGCGTCCACCTCCAGCTCTCGTTCGGCTCCGCTCTCCCCCACGTCGTACCCGACAAGGGGGGAAATTCTCCTCGGTGGGGGTATAACCGTACTCCACCTAGTGCGGCTGCCCGCTAAAATATCAGCTCCGAGAGTGGATTTTTCAGGAACAAATGCCGATGACATCCACAGAACGAAAATCCGAGAGATAATTCGGGTGCCCCCAGGACATCTGGTGAAATGATTTTTAATGCGGATCCATGATTTCTTTGGGGATTTTTTTTAAACCGGGGGACGACGGACCTTTTCTTTCCAGATGCCGATCTTTCTCACGAGGTTTCCCCTCTTTTCTGAAACCTCTCGTTTCGTCTCTGTCGCACCCGTACTCGCAGCCCAGTCCTTTTCCTACTCCTCAACTGCGCGCGGTATCACGTCAATGACTGCGCCAACTCCGTGGAGGCTCGTCCGCGATTTCAAGGGCGAATAGGGTCGCGACGGCAATGGGGAGGGGAACACTGGGAGTTTTCATCCCCACAGCGGGAAAATTGGAATTATTTTACATCAAACTAATGGATTTTTTCCAGATGGAAATTTAATTTTTTTTTAATATTCCAACATTGAAAAGATGTTGGACGTGTATTTACTCATTTCTGTAAATGATATAATTTTTAACGAGCTATGGAAGTTGAAGGTTTCGACATTGTGACATCATGGACTGAGGGAAAAATGTTTTTACACTGCCAGATTGCCCAGTCAGAGAATGCGAATACCATTGGGATTTTCATCGCTACAGCGGAAAAATTCGAATTGTTGTTCATCATTCTCATGTTTTTTTATTATTGGGGCCAAACAGCAATTGTTCTTTGCTAATTGTTGATGAAAAATCTGATCAATGGTAGACCCTAGACAAAGTACATTTATACTATTGTGGAGGGAATTTGACCTCCACTCTGCACTACGTGGAAGACTTATCGTTCACAGTTTCAAGGGCAAAGAAGGTCGGAATGTCGGGGGCGTGCGTACAACTCCGGCTTTTCATCTCTTCGGAGGGCAAATGATAACTGTGGCATCATTTTTCAAATTGAGAGGAAAATTGTAAATATATATTTTTCTATTTCAAGAAAACTGGGCAGTATGACGTTATAATGCATAGATTGTCCCCAATGTTCGTAGAGAGATAAAACAAGGGGATTCATCATTGGGACCAGTCGCCGGTGTGAGATTAGGAAATAATGGATCTATGATAAAGCGAAATGAATGACATATTGTTATACTTGAATATAAGTGTTCAGTAATAATCACCGAGTTGAAGGAATACGGTGGGGACTTGCATTGTGTTGCGAAGAAAATAGAAAAATAGCGCGAAACCCATAAAAATCGATTCATTTATTATTTTCAAACGATAAAAATTGAGTTGCATTAAATATTCTCTGAATGACGACACAGGAGTTAGCGGCAATTGCATGAAGCCAGTATCACGCAATGTGGAAACATCGTTTCCAAGGGTGACGCAAAAATCCTTTAGCTTTCAGTCAACAGTAATAGAAGCTGAAATGCCATTGGTCGAGATACCAGGGGGCTCGTGCACCCGGTCGATCCCTCACGGTGTGTTACGTCACACTAAACTTCCGTGTGCAACAAAAAGGATAGTGGATGTGACGGCCGTCTTTTGCAACCGAGAAAAATGCATTTTTTTCGCTATTATTGACTAGATTTTTAATATATTGTGAATTGCAAATATTATTTCTCCGGGAAAAAGGGACTATGGCACGTCAAACAATGGACTCGGTTGAGAATAGTCCTATGAACCAGGTAAAAGCGGTCAAGAGGGTTCATTTGGGTCCCTAATTACTTTCTCGTGCAGTCCAACCAAAAGTAAAATTGCAGGTCAAAATCCTTAGTTGAGACTATATGAGAGTAACGATGTCATTGTCTCGTTGATCCTTTAACAGCAGTGCTTAAGTTCAATAATGATTCACGGCCTGAATACCCCGGTCGGCCCTCTACCCTTCTTCATTAACGCTGTCCCCATTGCTGGCTAAGGTTAACTCCCATTGCACCCCGGGACTTGGGATATTTATCAGTTACTTTATATCATTGTTGAATTTTTAAAAAATATTTCCAACTCGCTACTAAATTATTTATTAATAAATATGGATTTTATTGCGATTTTTCGTGCGATTCGATTCTCTAGCGTCCCAGTTAAGCTGTTACAAATATTTTCCTCCTGATAATTTCAAAATTCTTAATTATCAAGTGAGTACCGAGAAAAAGAACGTGAGAGCATCTCTAATAAATTTATCGGACGCTGTAATTTCCGGTCTTATCAACCAAAATTTTATCCACCGTCTTGATGATAACATGCCTTATATATTTTTTCTCCGTATGATGTAAGGATAGTGCAACGTAACCGTATTTGATCCACCTCCACCAGAAGCCAAGTGAAACAATATCTAATCATTTTACTAAACTGACTGATAACAATGAGGAAGTCTCGTGGGATTTCTCCCAGAAATTTTCGCCTCACCCCTGACCCAGGGATCAAGTCCAATGACGATTAAAGAAATGTCCATCAGTCGTTGAAAATTATCACCAAGACTCTCATCTTTAGTCACCCTTCGAGGAAATATATTTCTCCGCTGTTATCGATAAGATTAAATGACTCCGGTCTTCCCGGAAAATCAAAGTTCGATACGCTCAGAGTCATAATTCATTTGTAGAAATGATTCTCTCTAGGTTGCTATCATTCATCAGTCAATGGAGCAGTAATTTGCTAATGTTTGTCGAAAATATGCTTAACAGTAATTATTTATTAAAATATATGCACGCGCCTGTTACTCCTCGAGATGATGCAATTGAATAGGGCATATGCATCAGGCGATTGGGATCTAGCGTAATAGAACCAGAAATATTACTTTGAATGGATCCAGGCTGACGAAAATGTAAAGACAGAAATGAAAGAAATTCTTGAAAGAAATTATTCAGATTAGCCCAATCAAATTATATTTAACATTTCCAGAAAACACTTGAACTTGATGGAATGGTTGAAAAAATCAGAATACTGCGGTGACAAATGCTAGTAAATATCTCAGTGAACATTTCCTTTCTTGATAGGCCGTATCTATACTCCACTATAAATTAGAATGAAATTTTCTCACTCTATAATTGCATTACGTACACACTGTCATTATTCAACATTGAATTTCACATAATGATTTTACGCTGTATCGCAGTTGCTGAGTTATGTAACAGCGATATTTCCGTCTTAGAAGCAATGAAAAATGAAAACTTCAGATAGAGAAGAAACCCGATAGAGGTAATGTACAATGCTAATCTAGAATGAATGCATGTGTGTAGATTATTAGGGGATACGTGTGTGTTGTCATGTGGAGATGCATACATTTTAATATCACTGATTGTGAGTTGTTGAGACTTCGGGAATAAATTTACGTCAATTGTGACGTTCGATACTACTTCCCCGGACTACAAGCACCGGCTTTTGATCGTCTAGTGACCAATCGCGAATTAAGGCGCCACTCTTTCTATTTTAATTATTCAAAACAAATTCAGTGGTGAAGCGGTAAAAAAAACCGCATGATTCAGCTCCCGGCTGAGTTTTTGAGAAATATCTTTGAAACAACGGGGTATAACAATACGTCGGTGTATAACTTTGTTGTAAAGCAAATTGAGAGCTACAAAAAAGTTTAAATAAACAACTGTGTATCTATATTAGTTTACAAGTTATACATTGAAAATTGATCGGTAGTTCACAACATCTCGAAGTGCTTTACCCTCGGTTCTGCTGCGTTGCTATTGAATTTTCATAGTAATTTCGTTGTTGTTTTCAGTAATACAACTTCCTTTGTTGACATTCAATTATAAATGCCAGATATATATTTAAATAAAGACGACACGATACAAAGTAAAATGTCTAAATTAACTCTCTGAGGAGCTCTGAGGAAACATTTTTCATTAACAACTCTTTTGTCCAGTTCTGATCATTCAACCGTGACAACAGTATGAGTAATAATTATATGGGGCCCATGAACCATATTAATGCAAAATTATAGTAATTATAATTACAATATTCTTCAAGAATATGTGATTTTTTTCAACTCCGGTGAGATTGGAGGGAAAAAAATAAGAGTTGAACTGTTTTTGCGACTCTAGAAGCGTTGGGTCCTCTATAATTGCTGAAGGAATGTTTATTCATCGTCTCGTGATACTATTGTAACAACAAATAAGACGTTGGTACATGACTCGCGATTTGAACAATTTTCAAAGACTATTCGGGAGTTTTCTGTAGCTCTGTATCCTTTGCAAACTAAAATACTCAGAGTTCATTCGGATTTTTCTCTCAAGAGGGACTCGGAATGTGGCCTACTAACACCAACACCGAAACTTCGGAAAATGTATATTTACCGAACATCCACAGACGTGTCAATCCCCATTCGTGCATAGTTCAAGGGCAAAACGGGCGAAAGGACTTCGGTGAACGTATATCAATGCACGTGACGTTCAATGGGAGCCATTAATTTTGAAAACACGTGGATTTATCGAAATCTCATGACCTAATTTCAGGTTCATTGAACTTGGAATCGTTGGTGAAGCATCAATGCGAATTATCGAATCAAAATGATAAGGAATATTAACTTGAAAATTGCATTTGTGGATGATACACTAGCCATATCGTTTGCAGAAATAATGATTGAGATTTTGGTGCAAGTAATTATTTTTTTTTAATGGGTCAATAGTGTAGATTGTTGCTTACTCGTAGACAGTAATTTCCTTTCTTTAATTGTACTAGCGGGCCAGAGAAATCGGTTCGCTCATTTCTCGATCAAATTGTTAACGAGTCGAAAGGGAAATTTATGGGAAATTCAACAGCGAATGAGTTAAACGGTTAATTAATGGTTTTTTGATATTTTGAAGAGTTGAAAAGGTTTGAGTTTTCAGAAATACCTTTTTATGTATCAATGAAATTTCTAATTAATTCCGCGGTCGATATTCGACATTATCGAATCAGATAAATCAAGTCTGATTTAAAACTCGATTGAAAAAACATTTTCTTATGAAAAAATGTCATCATCAATATTTTCTAAAATACTTACATTTAAAATGGAAATGAGGAGTAGTGTCGTAAGAAAAATTTTCACTAAATCATAAATTTTATGATGCAAGAGATAATTTAAATTAATCGGCTCTCTTTTTTCAGAATTGTTCAGAATTTTTTAATTTGTCACACAATCCCGCGAAAATTATAAACATTCTATGCAAATTCGTTATCAATGTCATGAATAATTTTTATTCAAAGTGCAATAGAAAAATTGCCAAGAAAAATTCCCCGAAATTTGATTTCCACATTTGATTGATTTGTTTCATTCCCACATCTCCCCTAATAAATTAAGTAAATAAACTCACGAGCTGTTCGTTGGTTGGAGTCCTCATGACGCAGACACCTGACTATCACAACGACAAATAATAAACAAATAATTAATATCCAAACGTCACTTTTTCTTTTTTCTCAAAAATATTGCAGTGTCACGAATAAAATTTAATGCTCATGGAATGGCTGTTAGACCACGACTGCCTAAACTTGAAATCTCAGAAGTATTATAGTCGGTAAGGTGTAATATACGTGGAAAGCGTCACGACGAGGCCACCAATCCGGTTTAGTAGCTGAGCCGAACAGTCGGCAAGAATTCGGCCAATGACAAATGCCCCTGCGCTAGCCTCTGCTATTCAATTTCTCCCTTCACAACTTCGAAAATCCATCATAAACCATGGGCTATTGACCAATTGTACGTGATCTGAGAATCCTAATGGCGTTTTTGACATATTGCCCGATAATTGCCAGTTGTACTTGAGACCAATGACGAAATTTATTATTTTAAAATGTCAGCTTTGGTTCTACTTTCCTTTCAGTCATAATGACGACTGTCTACGTCATAGTCTATACAATTTATACTCGTCTCTGGGGTCTCTAAAATAGCCCATAAAATCGACAAGTTCCTGCGAAATCTGAGAAATTTTAATGCATGAACTCAAAACTGTCTATAACACTAGTGGACAGTAACAGTTTAGTAGTGAAGTGATAAAATGAGGTAAGTCACTCTTGACTATTGACCGGTTGTTAATGAATATGTCGAACTCTGGAACTACTACAACAAATCTAATGTCATGATGAAAATTTTGTTATCTCTCTTAGATCTTAAGATAGGCTCAAAAACTCGAGTCGAAGATAAGTCAACTTATCTCATTTTACCACTCAGTTGCAAAGTTGTAGGTGGGGAATAAGTGACAGACAAAAAATGTTTATTGTCTAGGGCTAGAAAAAATATTTATTGTATGGAAATAAATATATTTTGATTTCAGAGTTTTCGTTCTATTTATCATTGCTATCGAGATATCAAGTCTAGGGTCACCGTAGTGGGAAGATCGTGCAACTCACCACGTACTCCACCCACGCTCCAATGACATCGGTCGGAAATTGAGAAGAAAATGAGGAGAAAATTCATTTTAAAAAGTTGAAATGATTTCTAGCCCGAACGTGTCTATTATAAATTTCCCCGAAATTAAAAAAGGGATTAACGAAAAACAAGATCTCCAGATGATTCTTCTTTCAAAAATTCTGTGGGGCTTTCAGGAAAGTAATTCGATCGATTGCGACTGCATAAAATCGAAGAAATGTTATAAAAAAAATCGCCATTCATTAATTTTGAAAATCAGTCCTTTGAATATCCTCACTCCTTGGAAAAACTCGTACATCCTGGGGCGCACGCGTCACCGCTAGGTCAATACAAAGCCCATCCGGTTCGGCAACACTCGGAGGCTCGCGTGATTCATTACGTAGCTGTCCGATCATCGTAAACGTCGCAAACATATGTACATGCACATCCAACTTAAATCTCAAATCCCCCAATAATTCTCTGTCCTCCTCTTTCCCATTCGCTCCCAACCTCTATTAAAATATTTTTAAAAATCCGATTTCCGAACTCCCGGTGCCCCCGTGAGCGGGCGTGACCATGAACTTGGCGCACCGCAAGTGCAACGACATCATCCAACCAGCACCATAGCTATAACTCCTATTTTCTATTATTAAAATAACTATTACTGAAATACCTGTGGTGTAACGTCTAACGGTTCTCCAAGTGATTCATCCCCATCAATCAATTCACTACCCCTGTCTCCTCCACAGCACTTGCATATTCTGCTGAACACTGAGAAATTTTTCGTCTTCATTGTTACGCAATGAAGACTATTGTGTCGAATTGTTTATTGTAGCAACTGCCAATGGTACTTTAATTTTTTTTTTAATATTACGATACGTCAGCATCCGTCGCGTTATACTGATTTATCGTGCGAATCTTTACCCCCATGAAACTGAGTTTTAAGGGTGTGTTGGGAAAATTTTCAGGGACACGGGGCGATTGCGCCTGAGCATTTGACGTCTTCAAGTTCACCTGCATCAAAGGTCAGTTCAATCAGCTGTATTTATATGTCATGAATCCCCACCATTCTTATCGACCAATGATGAGGGGATTTATCGATTTGAAAAATCGATTTTGTGATAATTCTTTTATTAGGGGAACTTTATTGGGGGATTAGTCAATCGAGAGAGTGCACCACCAATGTGGAAAGCCGATAGTATTCAGTAAAAATTACGGAACAGTTAATATTTATTTGAATTATGTCAAAAAGTGAGAGATCGATATATCGCACACCATCTCTGACGTCTGTCAAAAGGCGAAAAAAAATCTTATGAATAAAATACTTCATTCTGGTCCATCCCCAACTCACAGTCAACAAGAAAGTTTTCATCGTTTCATTACACACCCGAGACTGGGGATTTAATTAAGTTGAGTGCTCTAATTAGTCCTCGTACACATGCATCTCGATATCGCGTTAATTGTCCTCGGTGTGTCGTGATGATGCTTGTGGGTGATGACGACGATGGAAGTGGAGATCATGGGCGGATTCTTGAGATCAGGGGAAGGACAGTTGACCACATTGTGTGGCTCTGTGGGAGAATTTTTAATGAAACAAATCCCACGAGAGAAGAAATAAAACAGTGGATTACGGTTGGGCGAACGTTATTGTAACAGTCGAATGAATTTCCGGGTGCTTACGTGTCAGAGTCTGAAGAAAGAGATTAGATTGTGAGAATGGTCATTTTGATTTGTACCAGAGGGGATTCCCAATATGTTTAGTGTTCAAATGACGAAAGGGCGGGAGGGAGGGGGGCTGAGTGGAAATAAAAATGGTGACACAATTATCATGGCTAATATTTTTCTCAATTATCGCTGCCGAAATCCATCCGTATTTAAACGGCTCCAATTTCCATTATCAATTTGAAAATTGAATGACTGATTGACTGAAGGCCCTCGGGCAACGGCCAAAAAATAATTGAATCCCTAATTTTTTTTCTACGACAAATATCGATAGGTTTTATAAATTGCAGTAAAAGTTTCTAAATGAGTGGGTATAAATATGTTTGGATAATGATATTTTAATTTAAGGCCTTATATTTTTATGAACAATTCTTTAAATAAAGGATTCACAATGACAGGATTTTCCAATTAAATTGCATGAATTAGGATTTTTTTTATTTTCAATTTTATAGCACTCCCTGAGGCATTAGGTCCCTCAGTTCGGTGTGTTGTTAAAGCAATAATTCAAGAATGATGCTGATGTTTTTGTCACACGTCGGGATAGGGCTTGCCAAAAAGACTCGAGGTCTCATTGCACTGACCCTCGACTCTCTGTTACGTCGAACAAATGGTGCTTCGCAAATTATTTTATGTCTCATTACATATTCGAGAATTATTTTCTTGTTATCACAGGGATTCCCCTCATGTACCCGTTACAACCGCCGTAATTTTATCAATTGTTACACTTCGAACGAAGATTATCGCGTCAAGAATAACGCACTTGTGATAATTTTATAAATATTGATGTGGTGCTTGAATCGACGGTGAAAAATAGTTTTATTTATCGACGTAACATGATCCCTGAACTTGACACATCGCCTTGTTGTTACTTAACGTTTCTCCGGAATTGTATTCATTAATACAAAACTATTCAAGCGCAATGCGAATTTCAAAAGGGAGAATGAACCGTAGAACAAGGTTTCATCATTCAGTTAATGTTCTACGACGATTGTTAGTGTTAATTCATTAAGTTTCGATGCAAGTCCATCGGAAGTCCTCAACAAAATTGCATAAATAATTATGAACACAAAATGGTCAGACAATTTCATTTTGCCCCATTTTTTTCCTGTGCAGATAATTGTTAGATAATTGACTCACCACTGGCTCAATGTTTTCCCACTTTTCACCAAGATAGTCCCATTTTTCATTAGCCATTCTCTGCAAATTCTTCTCTGGTTTACGCTCTCAGTCACTATGACTGTGGATTTTTCTATTCACTGAGATGACAAACAGTAATTCGGGTGAGTTTACTCACGGACGGTTACCGCACGTCGACTGATGGGCATCAATATTTTACACCTTACATCATCAATCTCTTATTCTCTGTTCTTCTAAGCGACAAATATAATAACTTCAGAGCGTTTGGAGTTATTTTTACTTTGTGTCGCACGCGCCCTCATCAGACTCATTACCTATTTCCCGCGCAGATTTGTTTAATTTTTTCAGGATTTAAAGCTTTTCGACTTTCGGGGAGGGAGGGGAAATTATTGAGTGACTTTTTTCCTATTTTGTAAAACAACAGGAAGATGTTCTAATACATTTTCATGGGAGTCCGAGGTGATTTCGTATTTCAAGAACTGTTGATAAAATATCATCATTCAGTCAGGATGGCCGAGCGGTCTAAGGCGCTGCGTTCAGGTCGCAGTCCACTTCTGTGGGCGTGGGTTCGAATCCCACTTCTGACAATTTTTTTTAATTAACAAAAGAATTTACAATAATTGATGTGAGTCTTTAATTAATCGATATAATTGTGAACATTTTTATTCAGCCAGATACTTTCTGAGTTGATGAGATGTCTATTTACTTTATGTGTAGAAAAAACATCTAATAAACGACATATTAATTGCCATTCGCTGTTAACAGTGTCATTAGATTTTGCAAAAAGTCCCAAAAAGGTAAAACTGTATGGATTTTCATAAACAATCGCAAGTACTTTTTTACCGCTTACTCCCTCCCTCGCGGCTCATTCTATACGCAACGAATCAGCGCGAATGGGAAATAACAATAGTCAATATGGCGGATAACGGATTGATGGTTACGATTTCTGGTGCAGCTCTTTCGCTGTTGTTTTACGAAAATGCACGGAGCCGAGGTGATCAGGTAAATATTCCTTCATAATTACCTCAATTCCTCGATACAATACGAGCAAAAATTTGCAACTACTTTTGTGTGTAAACAAAGCTCTAGATGACAACTAGTATCTAACCTTAAAAATGTCATTTGAGCGGCGATTTTCGTTGACGTTTGGATGCATTTGGTTGAGTGCAATTGTTACTTATTTGCAGATGGGATTTCTGCTGGGAGAAGTTATGTCATTCGTTACCAAAAACGTTACTGATTCAGAGAGACATGTGGAGTCGGTAAAGGTTCATGTTGGTGAGTGTTTAGTAATTTTTGTTGGTGGTGGATGTTAACGAGACTGAGTCATTTTATTTTTAATTGAACTTTCGATTTTCAAGAGTCATCCTCTCAGGAGCAAATACAAAACAAAGAATTATTATTAGAACCTTTTTTGGGGGGCGAATGTAGTACTACTGTAGTTTTATTGTATATCTTATTGATCTTTTAATATAAAAATAATTGAATGTCGATAGGAAAAGCTGAATTTATTTCCTTTATAGATATTCAAAGTGTAGTAAAATGCCTACCAACGGATCAGATTTACGACTCGGGTGGAAAAGTAAATGAAGAAAAACTGAAGGACATAATGAGGGACAAGGGTAAGAGCGTCGTGGGATGGTTCAGATTCCGTCGTAATGCCTCACTGACCCCCACTTTGAGGGATAAAATACTCCACAAACAGTTTCTATCGATCTTTCGAGGCGCCGGTAATCAGATCAATGAGAATTATTTTGTCGTTTGTATGCTTAATGCCTCTGTGTCTCCGGGAGAAGGGACTCACAAGTTCAAACATGTTTTTCTTCATTATAAACGTGGGTAAGGCATTTCTTTGAATGTTTGAGTAATTCTCATTATATATATATGAAAAGAAAAGAAAAAAAGTGACGTTTTTTATGATTCAGAATGTACAATGCAGTTCCACTGAGGATTAACAACCTGGGACATGACGCCACGAAACACGATGGAACAGACTACAAACCAACGCCTAGAAAATATTCCAATGAGAAAGATCCTTTTGCAAAGCTCATTAACTCATTACAGTGAGTAAATACAAATGAATTTCATTACTCTCTGACTGGTAATTGTTCACCAAAAGTCAATAAACGATCCTAACGTTTTAATTTTTAGTTTGAATTTGGCTCGCACGCCTGGTATTCAATCGATCTGCCAGATCGAGGAAGCTGCTGAGCAATACCTGGAGGAACTAGTGCCCCAGGTTGTCAAGACTGATTTGGAGGTCGCTGCACTGGAGAATAAGGTGCTGGAGGCCCGAAAAAAGGTGTTCGAGAAAATCATGCAAAAGGACATCGAAAGGAAAGAGAAACGCAGTATTGATAATAAGTATAGAGCTCGGAGGGAGAGGGATAAGGTTCAGAGGAATGAGGAGCCCACTTCCAGTGCTCCCCGTTGTCAGGATGTTGTATATATGCAGGACGAGACATCAGTCACTAGTGTAAGCTCAGACTTAATATTCAGACACTTTTTTATCCATTTATTTGGGGGAAAAAATTGAGTCGTTTTCCCTAATGGCTGTTATATCAAAAACTCATTGCACATTAGCGTTAGTCACTTGCAAATTCTATTATCAATCCTTCTTATTTTTCCAGAAGCAAAAGAATCGCTCTGCCGTGGAATTCGTTAACCGATCATCACTCACCCGTGATAGGGTTCGAAATCCCTATGCAGTTAACAATAAAAAAAGCTTTGCACAGTCAAGCAGCGATGAAAATCTCTGAAGGTACGCTGAATGACTGTACTACTCTACGACTGTTGATAATTCATAAAATTGCGTTCATACTTTCATCGAGCTATTTTTTCATTCATTTAATTTTTTTCTGCATTTTGAAAAAAAATTGAGACGTTAAAAGAGACTAAATAGGAGAGTTTAATATTTATCCAAAGAGATTGTTATCTGTATCGTTGGATTAAAATACCCAATGTATTTTCTATCACAGAGACCCACTGATAATATACGTCGCTGTAAATATTTTCTTACGTGAAAATATAATTATTAACGAGGGTTAATACTTAAGTCCGTTTATTCATCACTTGTACTTTCAATTTGTTTTTTATTCATTTATTTACAATTTGCATTATTAAATTTTTTTGGCTTTCTGACGAGAGAAAAGAAAAACAAAATTAATAACAAAGTGTTGATAATAAACTAAATGGCCTATAAATACTGTGTTTTTCATAGACATGTGATTAAAAAATGTATGAAAAAATCGTCCCTTCGGGACTATCAGTAAACATAAAAATTAATAAAAAGGACAACATAAAAACCTACACTAGATCAGCGGGGTTGTTGGGAAGTCCAGTAACCTCCCAGATTGTAGCTGCAAGTCTTCGCGAGTGCTCAAGGACACATGAGGACGTTGCGAGTCCCAAGTGAACGCAGTAGAGCTCATAAATTTGTATTTTGTTGACTGGAATCTTTGGAAAACATGCCTGGCCCAACTTTTTGTAATAATCGTCGCATAAAATTCCAGGCACTGGAAAATTTTTCATCACATTGTTGAAGTAGGTTTTGCATTTTAGTGGAGAGCCCTGGAATAATATCAAGTCTAGCAACTCGCAGAACAATACCATTTTGATATAGATAGAGATATCACACGAAAAAATCGATTTTTAACTTACCGAACTGTCCTCAAACCACAAAAAATACGCATAATTAAACGTAGTATCCTTCCACATAACGGAGAAATGTCCCTCCTGGAGATGACTTCTTCCGTGATCGATCATAGACCAAATTTTTTTAGTGGTCAATGCCAGTGTTTCCGGATTCGTGAAATCCAGAGTGGGTGCGGTCAGTCTGTGAGTGGTCCTGTCGATATAAATAAAATGCACAAGTCCTGGGAACTCCTCCAGGTATTTATTAATTGTCAAGGAAGTTCTGGATCTCAGGGTGAAGTTCTTCAGAGCCTTGACCTTGAGAAATCCACTGAAATCGGTAAATTTCTGCTTGACAAGTCTGCAAACAGTGAGAATGACATCGTTGGCCTGCTGCAAAAAGTTTCTGCCGAAGCAAGTGAGTTTGAACAGCTCCTTCATGGTCTCAATGAATCCAGAAATATTGGATTCAATTTGAAGAATGACCTCGGGATCCCTGGACTTGAGAAGCTCGAGGTACTTCTTCCTCACAAATTCCCATTTGACTTGCAATCGTCTCTGGCACATATCCACGTCGTTACTCACGTGACCACGATTTTTCTTGATTCCATCAATTGTTTTCTTGATCGCATTATCGAACTTGTCGAAGGCTATTCGTAGCTCGTCAAGGTCCCTCTGCAGCTGAAGGCCATTCATCACATTGAGATGATAGAAACTCTCGTAAATTCCCGAGGATATGCCCAGATTTGTCACCTCCAAGATTATCACCAGATGAATGCCCTCGGATATCTCATAAATATGAACAGCATTGGCTGTTCTGCTCTGCTCTGGCCCTAAGAGCACCAGCTGACTATAGAGGCCATCCTCAGCTAGAGAATTCAGACCCTCATTTATTGACGACTGCCTGGTGTCATTGAAAAGGTGTCCAATGTCTGCTAAAGTTGGATTAGCCAGCTTTCCACCAATATCGAGGGATCCCTCATCACTCGACCCATGACTCTGGCTCAACAGTATGTCTGGCTCATTGTCCAAAGTATCTGATTTTGAACTATCACTGGTGACGACTCTGCACATTAGGACCATCAAGAGGATGTCGGCCGCTCTCAGGTCCTGTGCATTTTTGCTAGAGTAGAGGGATAGAAATTTGTTCTCCACCAGTACCAGAACGTGTACATTTGAAAGCTCTGACTGGGTCCTCAGCTTGTCGGAGGCGTCGTGCAGGATTTTTAGCATTGTTGATGCTATATCTGCGTTAACAGATAGTTGCTCGACAGACTCGGTTAGGATACTCTGCTCACTCTGACGAAGCGTCCTCCAAGCGTCCAGGAGGGAAGATACGAGGCTTGCTTTTTGTCTACTTGATTTCAATCTGCAATTTTAAATACTTATAATGCTTTTGAAATTCAGAAAATGGGTTTCAAAACAAAACTCAATTCAACTCACGCAGCGATGTCAGGTCCACAGACATGACTGACAATCATAACACAAATGCCGAGTGTTCTCTTCATGAACTCTACATCATCAGTGGAAACATAAATGAAGGTGTATCCCATAGCATCATCGAAGACCATGTTTGTGCCGTCCTGGCACTGCATGGAAGTGTAAGAATTTCCAAATTGCGAGGCCATCACCTGTTGTGATGTAACAACCGGTGAAAACAGTTGCATTATCACATTTGCACTGAGTTGCCATGGCTCTTCGTCCTTGTTAAAGTGAGATGAAAATTCGTAATTAAGTTTAGTAATTCAATTACATTATGTATTTGTCTCTGCTCCATTTACCTCGTTGTCCGGAATTAATCCCTGAATTTTACCCAGATTTTGTACGTGTTTCGAAAATTTCAGGTTGCATTTTGTGAACAGAACGTCATTGAGATGATCGAAGATCAATATTCCCCTCATTTTTTCAATTGTCGATGTTTAAAATTTGCTATGCTGCACCTTATCAAAATCAATAATGACGTTTACCTTTGGCTTTACATCTGGACCGGTACTGACAAGTCTTTCAAAACTTCATCTCCATGAAATATCAATAAAAAAATCCACAGAAAGTTTGTTTATTAACCATTGCGAAGAGGTCAATATTGTCATCATAACTTGGTAAATAATTTCACAAAGTGTCGCTTGACAGAATGCAATTTTGACTGGGAGGTATCCCCACTCTGTCCAATCACCATTTGCAATTCGTATGTCGATCGCCAACAGATGATTGCTTTCCCCACAATGAACTAATTTTATCGTTTGTACTAAGTTTGTACCCGTTTGTACGGAGGTGAAAATGTTTCGTAACTTTTTATTTATTTTTAAATAAATAATTAAATGATTGGCCTTCAGATGTAAGGTATGTTACAGGGAGGTATTTGTCAACCTTTGGATTGACAACTACCTCCGGAAGCCGTACGTGGCGCTGTACACCGCCTTCCCCGCGCGTTTCGTCCCTTCCCCTCAGCCAGTTCAAGAGTCCAGCAAAAAATGACACAAACGATTTTAGAATATTCCGGGAGCCCTAGACAAATCGCAAATCATCGAGATTTCATAAAGACAAAACAATTCAATTAGCAATCGATTTTTATTATTTTTTTTAACGATCCAATACATCAGAGTACATAACACCTATGTTTATCTCAATCTCATATACTTTACCTCCACTAAATGAATAAGTTCAGTGATTGAATTGTTCCATTATGTTTAAATCGTTGATAATAAATACACGATTGCACTCATTCATTATTTAATCTGCCAGTAAATGCCAGTGACAGAGTGCGAATCAAGGTGTTTATATATCACCTACGAATACTCTCACTACTGGTGTAGTTATATAATTATTGCTGTATACATATAATCATATAATATATCTGTATAATTTTAATTTATTTCTCTATCATAGTACACGCCTGTAATTCGTTTACATTGGTACAACAATTATGTACATAACGAATTGTATCGTTGCTATATAAACTAAGTGGTATTGACGCTTGAGGACTCATCACATTGATAATTATGAATTCATTATGATTAATGAATCTATAAAATACAATTAGTGATCGTAAAAGCTTCACAAATTCAATTATCGTATATCTTGCTGACCACTTATCCGAGTTTGCAGATGAAAGGAATAAGACTGATAATCAGCGAATCAAATTTAAAGAAGACAAACAATATTGACTTTGATTTCACAATTGATCTTGATTATTCACTTAATCGTAGATCATATAAATATACTATGACTTTATGATAACAACTTGCTATCTATATTGACCTGCCACCACTTTTCATCCCGATTTTTTAAAAATACAAACAATCCGGAGAATTTTTATCGGATGATCCTATCAACAATTCCCTGATATTTTCTACAGAACTTTTTCGAACTCTTTGGAAAAAGCTGCGTCAATTGTTTTTATAGACATGTAGAATTACCCAGGGAATTTTTACTGTGAAAAAATACTAGCGAAATAAATGTGATCACAGGAAAACGTGACCGAAGGAATAGTACGAGTTAAGAGGAGATATATGATTCATAATTATTCATTAAATATATTCGTTGAATGCCTGAGAATCATTAAGACATAAAACATTCTCCTTTAATAATTTTGGTACATTGGAAGCGTTAGAAGCTCTCGTGAATAAGCCCAGATAATCTCTTAATGATAATCGTTCTCTCCCACTGTGTCGATTCTGGTCCACGTACAGTAATATATAATATGGACTACATAATTTCCAACTCGTATAATTAAACATGTGGTGTTTAATAGTAATTTTGTGAGTGACGGAAGCCGTGCACAGTCCGAATAACGGGGCGCTTTTCTATATAATATTATAATATCATCATTTGTTTAACAATAAAATTTTCTAAATGGCTAAAAGATTAACACAGCTATTTAACGTCGAACAGTCAATCGATCTAAACATTCGTTTCCATTTACTTTACATAAGTTCCATAATTAACTAGCTATATAGAGCCACTGCGCGATCCTTGAATTTTCATTGAGCTATTGCCGAAAATATCGATAAATCTTCTCAATTGAACAAATAATTTTCAGACTGAGAATATTAATATCATAGGTCAATAAATTTTCATTTTTTCAAAAATCAATGGAATTCTCGTAATTAATAGAAATTTATCGGGATTCCTTTTGCATTAAAAATCAAAGTTCCTCCACTCGAAAAATTAAATGATTTCAGAGAAACATAGACCGCGCAGAGTCTGAAGTGTTGTAGATACTTTCATCGGATTAAGGCTCAATTATTGTCTTTCTTGGATATTTTTATCACCCCGTTTGCGTGAAGGGTGTCTCCAATCAACGAGGCATCCTCTCTTTCTCTCTCTCTCTCTATTTCCCAAGTCAATGAATAATTTCCCTCCTCCGCATTGATATTAATCTTCCACGCTAACGAGGATTGTATTTTGATCTCACGACAAATTGTTGAGCGATTTTCACGCAATCACCCAGCGCGCTCTTAATATCTATTGCTCTTGACTCATTAAATATATTAAATCTCGATAAAGCAAATAAAATTTATCTCGGAAGATCTATGCATGAGGAAGCTATACAATTATGCGTCGTTACAACTCACTAAACGATATAATCGTCCAATCACCGTTATCCGTCTTGAAACAGCTATCGATACTAAATTTTATCATCATTATTTCAACTATTCTTTATCTCATCATGTAATTTTATAAACATATAAATCTTTCACCACCTCCGAGCACTTTTAGGCTTAATATTCACGTGAATTGAATGATTTAATTTGTAAATTAAAGTCTAAATAAATATATACTAATAAAATAATTATCTTCTTTATGATTGATGGAACTTTTGAGCTTCCATTCATTTAATTTTGGGTATTTTCGATGTTTTTTATTCAGGGACACGCGTGTTTGGTTGCGTGAGGACGATATCATGACTATCAATCGTTGATCTAATTTGCAGATTCTCATTATTTTCATTAGGCAATTATCTGTATTGGCCGCGCGTGTGCAAATATTTCATTGAAAAATCTAGTGTTTTATGAGAAATTCTATTCTGAATTCTTCAAAAATTCTATTTATTTTTTTTCCTTATTTATACAGATGATTATGCAGCGTATCATGTGGAGAAATATTTTATGACAAAAACTCGTCACAAAATTTATAAATTTTTCTATAGAAACTCTTGGGCATAAATTTTGTGCACTTTTTTCGATGTTCCTGTGAGTTCTTCATTATCAAAGATAAGAAGAAAGAATGGAAAATTCATACCAAAGAATTTGGACAGAAATAATTCCAACAAAATCATTTAAGTAGCGAAATAATCATCAATTGACACAAGAAAACGAAATAGAATTTTTCTATAAAAGTAGTCAAACGCGCTAGATCATGCTATTGAATAATTTTGCAGAATGTAATGATCAATACCTTCATAGTCCCTTCATAGTCTTCATACTTTGCAACAAGGACAGCACGTAATACTGATACAATATTGTCTCTATAATTTTGGTATTAATTAATCTTGTAATAATCTCCGTGTTTGTATTGAATAATTTACAACGCTTTAGTTTCACTGTTCCTCCTCCCTCATGAATTTTAAATTCACTTTCATTCTTCGTTAACGAATTAATCTCGTTGAATTATGGTGGTTTAATAATTACTCGGACACGTTGGCTGGTTCCAATTGCCGAATACATTGAGCTCGTACATTGTGGCAAATACAATGAAAATCAGGTACCAGGCCATCAACACTGCACCGTACCTTCGATCGAGCTTCCAGCCATTCAAGTGAGTCGCGAATACCAGGAATACTACGGTTGATAGGAGTGACACCGTCGAGTACGTTAAACCTGGAGAACAATTTACATTCGTCATTTATTTAACGATTTTTTTACTGCTATTTTTCTTCATTGTTTCTACGAGAGTGCCAGTGCTTTAATTCACTAATGACATGTATGAATTACTGAAAGTTCCATAAATATCGTCCTAAGGACGAGAAATTTTACGAAACTTTCAGGAAACTAATTTTTTTATACATAATTACCTCTGCTGGTGACATTGACATGAGACCCAGGTTGAATCATGGCTGTTTGGATGAACCAGGGCAGCCCGAGACACACGAGAATATCAAAAACATTGCTGCCGACGGCGTTGCTCACTGCCATGTCTCCAAGACCCTCTTTAATCACCGCCAGTGATGACAGGGCGTCTGGAACGCTGACACCAGCAGCGACAAATGTCAGGCCCATCACGGTGTCAGGAATGCCAAATGTACTGCCTGTTTTCCGGACAACAAAGCGAAAGAACGAAAAAGTCAGAATAATAAAAAATACTCTGTTGTTGTCACCTCAAAATGAAAACTTTTCCTCACCGATAATTGTAATCATCCAAACCATAATGTAGCTGTAGAAACTGATCCACACCATGGACACACAGAAGGTGAACGGATACCAACTGCGCCACTTAGGCTGGCGGCAATCAGGCATGGTGGCACGACAAGTGTAATGAATTGGATACACCAGATGCCAGGTAAAGAGTCTCCATTGACTCGCATCTACCGGTCTCTCCAGTGGAGATATTTCATTAGGGTCTGCCTCTTTTGCTTTGTAGTACTGCGGTTGCGATGCCGGGGGTGGGGGAGGAGGCTGCTGAGAATTAGATTGCTCACCAGGTGCTGGTATTCCTGGAGATGATGATTCGAATTTTTAATCGCTCGTAATTCAGTAATAAAGTGATAAAACCAGATAATTAATACGGTCGTTTAATTACACATTTCGCTTTAACAAAAAGAACGCGAAATCATGAGTAATTCCATTAGAATACGAACCATCTTGACTCTTAATTTGCTCAGTAACCGGTGAATTAGGCCCGGTATAGGACTGCCTGTCCTCCTGTAACGATCTGTAGCTGACAAGTGCACTCTGCTCAGCGGGTTCATCATCTTTAGGAAGGAAGGGAATGTTGTAGGACTTTGCCCAGCGCTCGAGTCTCTCGTTGTAAGATAGTGCAACGCAATAAATAACGTAAGTAATCAGCATGAGCAATGCCTCGGGCCTGGAGATACAATGAAATTGAGCGAGTCATTGGTATTCTACGAATGCGATGGAATAGAGTTGAAATTAGTTTGAATTTAGGGCAGTACCAGCTTATTATTTTGTTGTAGATTGTTCCCAGCATCACTAGAATCGATATAAAATAGAAGAAACAGTCCCGACACAGGGGCCACCAATTTAACTTTGATACTGTTGTTGTGCATAGACCGCAGACAGCTATCACGAACATTATGTTAAATACTGCACTGCCGATCACTCCACTCACCTTCAAAACGACAATATATTGTATTATATTGTTCTCAAACATCCGTATAATATTCCAGTATGCTATTTTTAATAATAAATGGGCCATCGTTTGATTGTGCCAACGAAAAGATCTACAAAAAAAGGGAAAGGAAAAATCTAATGAATTCACTAAGGGAGAGTGTAGTATCTGAAAATGCGTGAATAGTTTCGCTTGCGTAGTACTGAGGAAAAACCATCGATTCATTAGAGCGATGAATTACCCCGATATCATCCTGAGCGAAGAACACACCGACAATAACTGTAGCCAATTCAGGAGCTGAGGAGCCAGCAGCCATAAAGGTTGCCCCAGCAACGTCTGGAGACAGTCTCAGTTCCTCGCAAATTCTGTCCAGGCTTGCGACGAAGTAGTCGTCACAAACAATAGCCAGACCGAGAAACGTATAAATGGCGGCCAAAATGTGAATTATCAGCCCACCGTGTTCTCTACCCCATTTACCCATAAATGGCTTTGGAAATTGCTCAATTGCCGGAGCTGTGCAATTTTCGCGAGGAGGACGCCACGTTGGATGATGATGTGAGACAACTGAGGAATCTGTTGTTTTTGCTGAAGACATCTAAAGTGTCATAGAAAGTTTTCTGTGATAAAATGCTCGCATAAATTGATATTTTTTAAATAAATTCAGTGCAATATTCGTGGCAGAAAAACTTTCCCTATCATCCCTAGACGCCGAGCTATTCATCAAAAATTGGTCAATAGTTAAAAGGAACTTATGTCCTTTTACCACCTCCCTTCTGCTTTTGTCCATAGTTTATTTTTTCCATGACATATTTTTTCGGAACTATTTCTCGTGGGTTTCTCTGCTGATAAATAATGCACGTATCCTCGAGAATAAAGTTCCGACATTTCCCAAAGTTAGCAATAACTGTATGTAAAAAAATTATTTGTACCGTTGTCGGTGACTCATTTTTTCTGTCACTTCTGGCCGTAGTTTCATATTTCTTCTTCACTTCAGTAGTCGTTGAAGTGGCCTGAGTGGTGACTTCTTCTTTCTTCAATGTAGTACTACTCCTAATACTCGTTACTGTTGTTGTATAAGTTTGATGATCAGGTGGTATCGTTGACGTGGAAGGATTTGAGGAAGTCACAAGTTGTATGAAAATGTATATTATAAATAAGGCCAAATGTAGTGGCCATTTTTGTCTTCGTGTCAATCGTCTCGGTGGTATACTCATGGCCTACGATAAAACATATGAAGTATGACAGATTACAGTTATCGTTCAGTACCTCAATTAATATAATTAACTCGTAATTGACATCCGTTAATTATTTTCATCTCTATCGGTAGCATCCGCATGTTGCCATTGAGGCCTTGGTACAGATCGATATCACATCTCTCGCTGAATGGTCACGTATTTCAAACACACGTCGGGAGGAAGAGAGATGAGACAACGTGGAAACAGATGAGTCAACGCTTTTTCCGTTTGTAATCGATTTCTTCTATTCTCGTTTTATTAGACTGATGACAGTGATTTTTCGATAGAATGATTAATAATCATTATGGTGACAAGGATTATATTAATCCAGGAATATTTTCAATTCAACAAACTGATCTAAAAGCAGCAAAAATTCGAATTGCCGGATCAGCTGTATTTCGATAAATTAAAAATCCTACTTTCTGATTGAAATGAAAAATTCTCGGTTTACCCGCCAAAATTATTAACAATGTGGCATTAATCCAAGGTAAAATTGAAGCCCGTTTACAGCGAGCTTTGGTCTCCTTTGAACCTAAACCGAAACTTAACTTCAAACAATTGATTTTCCGACGCCCCCGTGCGATCTCCACCCCTTACCCTGAATTCCCCGATCCTCCGCGTAATTTTCATGCCCCCAAGGGCCACTGTTAAACAATCATCTGATTAAATTGACTCGTGACATCTCAATCACACGAAAAACTCTCGGGGGAGAGGGGAAAGGAGGTGAAGAGTCCATTGAGAAACTTGAACACAATCCAGTAACGTGACTGATCATCGATTCATAAAAAAAAACAATGCTACATATGATTGCGCTGTCAGTTGTTTATTCAGGTCTAGTTGAAAGATTCATCTTCCCATAGGGAGACGAATAAAAAATAAAGATGACGATAAGAACCCCCCGAGTAGAAATTCATTCAAGTACTCTTCCTATTCAGTCGATTTTTCCGTTCCTCAACCCTTTTGATATTTTTTTCCCAAAACTCTTCATCGATCGGGCCTCTTCCAATGCTCTCGCACGTCACTGGCAACTCAATTAACCGTGTCCTCACTCAAATCACCCAGAGCAAATGAAACTGATTGCGCAATGAGTGCACCTGAGTTTGGCGTTATGAATGTAAAAGTTCCATTGATTGAAATTGCGACAACTAATAAACCAATGGAAATGTTTTCAATAGCTATATAAGCTGTTTATGCAAGACACCAGTGACCTAAAAAGACTTATCAACACACCGAATAAAACATTTTCCCCCAGAAGGAGAACCCCGGGCCCGAGGGGAGCAAAACTTTTAAAATTGACGGCCAACTAATGACATTATTGATTTATCCAAAGTACCCGAGACGTGACGTGAATAATAAAAAAAAGAATAACAAGGAATAGTGAAAATATGGATAATTTAAAGTCAACTTACCCCAGCACTCGATGTCACAGCCATAGCATTCGGCATTCTTATCACTTCCTTACCTCGTTTATTTTCCTTATTATACTCCACTTGTCTTTTGATTTTTTTTCTTCTTTTATTTTACTCCCATTCACATTTCACCCGCATCTGATCTTTTCAAGTCGAACACCCCGAGTACCTCTCCTCGTATATTTTATCTATCCTACTTCGACATTATACATCTCATCCGGAACTGAGATATGAAAAAAAACACTCGATGCTCATTGGTGCGTTATTGAACAATCCGTCAAACCACCCTTCAAACTCCAGTTATAGGAAAATTTATTATTATTATCGGTATTATTTATCGTCTATTTTCGTAGTGCGAGGGTATTGATACCCACGCTCTGACTGTCACCCTTAGGAGGGGAGCTTTTGCTGGGACGAGAGCCACACCGAGCTTTCGGCCGGTTATCCAACGCCTACGGGATATCTTCGGGTTACAATGGTTGCAGCTTTTCGATTCAACTTGGACGCTTGCGCAATAACTGATACTCCAACTTGAGGGAGTTTTTTTTACGGCGTGGGAGGGGGTAGGGTGGCTTGTAAATCGGGTGAACGTCACACGACCCGCGGGAGATTCCGGATAACGGCGGAGTAGACGCAAGTACATTGTAATTTGCCTTTTTTATTCTTTTTTATGGATTGATATCCGCACTTTCCAGGGGATTCATTCAGGGGAGAAATGGTCTCGATTAAAGAGGACAACTAATGAACCAGAGATTTTTATAGATAAAATTCAGTCATTAATCTACTTTATTGATATACGTTTCTTTGTTTTATCATTCACCTTAAAGACACTTATCTGAATGGAGGTCTCGTTTGAATTTATGATGGTTGAGGATTAACTGGGGTTCTGATTAAATTTTACGGAATAGCCGCCTGAGGATGGGTCCTGCTCCATCTTGAAATTCTCGGTGGACAAACCGAATGGTCGAAGAATCATGTTACCCAGGTCCTTGAGTTTTCCCAACATCTCCTGTTTCAGTTTTTCATTTCGTTCGTCGATTAGTGGGGGTAATCGCTGAAAATTTCAAGGTATTTGAAGGAAATTTTTTCATTGTATTCTCTGGAGGTGAGGACGATACATACCCTCAGCGCGTAATTGGCGTCTGTATTTTGGGGATCGAGTTCCAGGATCTTTTTGAAGTCAGCTAGTGCCTCGTCCAACTTGTCCTCCTGCTCATACAGTTGGGCACGTCTCAGATAGGCTTTCAGGTAGGTTAAATTCAACTCAATAGCTTTTGAGCAATCTTCTATAGCTAAAGTTCTTTCCTGTGGGAGGATTTTTTATAGTTATTATTCCATACAAGTGCCAAGACTTGACGAGAAGTTTAAAAATTACTTTGATGATCGTTTTGCAAGGAAAATATCAGTAACAGGAAAAAATTAACAAGCTCCCAAGGATTTCGTGTTTTATTTCTATGAATCTAGAATTTGTATAAAAATATTTATGAAAAAAATATTTTGTCTGGATTGAACTCAATCGATTAATTATTTTTTGGTAACACGAGGTAACTACCTCACATTTCGCCCTTGCAGCTCCTCTATTAGCAAACAATATCGCACGATCTGTGGTATACGCCAACGGACATGTCTGGAGGGCCTGGGTGTACTTCACCATTGCTTCTCTAAACTCAGAAGATTTGAATAAGCTATTCCCCTCGTTTTTCAACTCCTCAGCTTCTGTTTTCAGTTTCTAAACCCAGATAAAATTCGTTAATTAAGTTTCGAAGATAAATTAGACGTATCATTATAAAATTAATCAAACCTCTTTCTCCTCTTCACTCAGAGATATCTCTCTATCCGCGAGCGCCTGCTCATCAATCCAATTGTCCCGGAGCTCGGGTGGAATAGGTACACTATTCTCTGAATTCTCCTCCAACACATTCTCCACGTTCTCCCAGGATTCCTCTTCTGATTTAACATTAATATAATCACTCTCCAAGTTGTCATCACCAGAAGTTTTATTTTTCGTATCGATACACGACTTTTCCAGGTCTTGCATTAAATCCTGGATAATCTCCTCGTTCGATGGAATTTTACTACTCTCTTTTTCCATTTCTCCGATCCTCTGTCAATTGATTTAGCGTATTTTATGGTTCTTTGTTATTCTAGAGAGGTTATGATTATCACTTTAATCGATTGACAGGATTTATAACATTTCTCTTATGAAGACCACCAACAATGGATGATAATTTAACTGCCTTGTCGAGTAATTCGATTAATCGATGATTATTGCAAAACGAATGATTGTCCTTTTATTTATTATTACTTGACATAACCGCGTTGACAGCTCTGATGACTCACGCAGATTCTATGACAATTCTACGACTGTGGATGCAGAAATCTACTGTATTGACTAACGCAGAGGTGCGGGCATTTAGATGTATTTGCAATCTTGCTAAGGGCCGGGAATATTCTAAAATGCTCCTACAGCAAAAAGGGCCTGAATTGGGGATTTCAAATCGTGAGGAGATCTGCGAGTTTCCTAAGGCTCCGGGAATATTCTAAAAGACATTTTTATGCTGTTGTAGTCAATCTCCCTTACAATATCTGCCACCAGCCGCCAGAACTGATGGTGGCGCCTTCCCCTACCGAGTTCGTTACTAACATAGACCCTCACGAAGATGAGCCTCTTCCTTAGGTCTATGCTCTTTGCCGACAGACATCAAATCACGATAGTGCACCATAGAGCGTGCTGACTGATCTTCCAACAGTTCTTTTACGGTTATGTTCTATGTTTACGTTGAAAAAAAGTTTTTCATGTACTAAATATTTCTGGAGAAGTCACTGCTGGCATAAGGTAAGTAATATTATTCCCAGAAAGTGTTTTAGTGATTCTAATTGATACACGTACTTCCAGGAGTAGAAATAATCACCCAGAGAATTGGTGAATGGCCACAGCCACTTGATGCATGTCGCAAAGACCAAATAAAAACTACCAATAAATTGATATTTTTTATACAAATATTGAAACTTGAGTACAAATAAATAATTTGTGCCTGACAATGTCCGACTCAGAGGATAGTAACTACTCGGGTAGTGAGAGAGGTGGTCGGAGTGGTAGTGGTTCAGTAAGATCACCAGCTGGAAGTGCGAGATCCGTGTCTCGTAGTCGCTCACGATCCCGTAGCCACTCCAGAAGTCGGTCAAGATCTCGTTCAGGTTCTGCATCGGAAAGAGGACGAGCTGACGAAGCCGAGGAGGCACGATCTGACGAGGATGTGGAGCCCGAGGAGGAGCCCGAGGGTGAGGATCTCGACAGTGAGGAGGAGGACGAGGAGGATGACAGGCCCAAGAAGAAAAAAAAGAAGGACAGATTCTGTGGTTTTATCGATGATGAGGCTGAGGTTGACGATGACGTCGAGGATGATGATGAATGGGAGGAGGGGGCACAGGAGATGGGAATTGTTGGGAATGAGGTGGACGAGGTGGGGCCAACGGCCAGGGAAATTGAGGGTCGTAGACGCGGAACTAATCTGTGGGATTCACACAGAGAGGATGAGATTGAGGAGTACTTGAAGAAGAAGTATGCAGGAGAGTGTGGTGCTGCCAGACATTTTGGTGATGGTGGTGAAGATATGGGAGATGAAATAACACAACAGACACTTTTGCCAGGTGTTAAGGATCCGAATTTGTGGATGGTCAAGTGTAGAATCGGCGAAGAAAAGGCAACTGTTCTTCTGTTGATGCGTAAATTCTTGACTTATCAATTTTCCAAGGATCCCCTCCAAATAAAATCAGTTGTTGCACCTGAGGGGGTTAAAGGTTATATTTACATTGAGGCGTATAAGCAACCTCACGTTAAAGCTGCTATTGAGAATGTCGGTAATCTCAGGATGGGTGTTTGGAAGCAACAGATGGTACCTATTAAAGAAATGACCGATGTCCTCAGAGTTGTCAAGGAACAAACTGGATTGAGAGTTAAACAGTGGGTGAGACTCAAGAGGGGACTCTACAAGGATGATATTGCCCAAGTGGATAATATTGATGACTTGAAGCACAATCAGGTGACACTGAAACTTTTACCGAGAATTGATTATACGAAGCCAAGAGGAGCCTTGAGAACAGCTCAATCTGAGAGCGATGCTTTGAAGAGGAAGAAGGGAAGACGCCCGCCAGCTAAACTCTTCGATCCAGGAGCGATAAGAGCTATCGGAGGGGACATCACAAGTGATGGAGATTTTCTCATGTTCGAGGGAAATCCTTACAGTCCAAAGGGCTTTTTATACAAGAAATTTTTGATCAATGCTATTGTCACTGAGGGAATCAAGCCGACTTTATCAGAGCTTGAGAAATTTGAGGAGGCACCGGAAGGTGTGGACCTCGAGCTCGATAGACCTGATGGCTCGCGAAAAAAGGATATGGTTCCCACTCACTCGTTCAGTACTGGTGACAATGTCGAAGTTTGCGAGGGTGAGTTGATGAATCTTCAGGGTAAAATCGTGTCAATCGATGGCAACATGATTATGGTACTGCCCAAGCACGAGGAGCTCAATGAGCCCCTGGAGTTTCAGGCCAATGAGCTGAGAAAATACTTCAAGATGGGTGATCACGTCAGAGTTATTGCTGGGAGATACGAGGGTGATACTGGTCTGATTCTCAGAGTTGAACAGAATCTTATGGTCCTATTCTCCGATCTGTCTAACCACGAATTGGAGGTACTACCCAGGGACTTGCAGTTGAGCCCTGATGTGGCAACTGGGGTCGACAGATTGGGACAGTTTCAATGGGGCGATCTTGTCGATGTTGACAAGCAAACTGTTGGCATGATTGTGCGTCTCGAGCGTGAGAATTTTCATGTACTGCAGAATGACGGTAAAGTTGTCCAGAAAAGACCACAGGAATTGACAAAACGACGTGAAAATCGCAATGCATTTGCCCTTGATCATCAGCAAAATGAAATACGTAGAAGAGATATTGTTAAGATCATCGATGGACCACATACAGGTAGAGGTGGTGAAATTAAGCATCTGTACAGGAGTTTTGCATTTGTCTATTCACGATTGTACGTGGACAACGGTGGTATCTATGTCTGCAAGACGAGATATCTCCAGTTAGCTGGTGGTGCCAAGAACAATTCGTCATCGGGAAGTGGACTCGGTTTTATGTCGCCACGCATCAGTTCTCCAATGCATCCAAGTAGCGGAGGAGGAAGGGGAGGTGGTGGTGGTGGTGGTGGTGGTCGAGGCCGTGGTCGAGGGGGTGGAGGTCATGGTATGCGTCGTGAACTTGATTTGATTGGTAGCACTATTAAGATCACTGGTGGACCTTACAAAGGAAATGTCGGCATTGTCAAGGACGCTACAGATCGTACAGCCAGGGTGGAGCTGCACACCACCTGCCAGACCATATCTGTTGACAGATCCCATATTGCCAAGGTGGGTGTGCCAACCAAGGACGGCCGTTTCAGCTCATACACAAGAACCCCAGTGCACTCGACTGGAGGACAGACACCAATGTACGGCTCCAAGACTCCTATGCACGGCTCACAGACTCCGATGTACGAGAATGGCTCCAGGACACCTCATTATGGCTCTATGACACCCTCACACGATGGCTCGAGAACACCTGGACAGTCTGGCGCTTGGGATCCAACGGTTACCAATACACCAGCCAGAAACAATGACTTTGATGTTTACAGTCTGGAAGACGGTGGCTCGCCAGGATACGGTTATCCCTCAACTGGAGAGCCCTTTACTCCACAGACACCTGGCACCATGTATGGCTCAGAGCAGAGCTACAGCCCTTATCAGCCAAGTCCAAGTCCAAATGCCAGTGTTGGAGCTAGTCCCAGCCCAGCTGGATATGTTGCTCCATCACCATCTGGAACTGGCTATACTACCAGCCCACGGATTTTCCCATCTCCATCACCTATTGGCTACAGCCCCATGACCCCTGGAGCCAATAGTCCTTACAATCCACAGACACCGGGATCTGGCCTCGATACGGGAATGGGTGGGGGTATTATGGGGAATACTGAGTGGCACACCGTTGATATCGAAGTTCGAATCAGAGATTCACATCAGGATCCTGCCCTCGCTGGACAACAGGGAGTCATTCGGGGAATATCGGTAAGTTATTGCATTGAAAATAGTAATTATTTGCTCCTTTGTCAGGTAAATAGATAAGCTGCCAAATCTCCTGTAGAATTTTCATCAAGCAAGGAAAGAATTTTTCAATAGAATTTGATTACCAGATTGTCTCAGAGAAAGAGCCAAGGTTTTATGTGAAATTTTCTTTCACGTACTTTCATTGCAAATGAAATACTGTCGATTTATTCATCTGGCAATAATGAACTCATATCTATTGATCTTTTAGGGTGGAATGTGCTCTGTGTTCCTGCCGGCTGAAGATCGCGTCGTAAATCTGCTTTGTGAACAACTGGAACCAGTTGTGCCCACTCATGGTGATCGAGTCAAGGTTGTACTTGGTGAATCGCGCGAGGCTGTTGGGACTCTCTTGTCCATTGATACACAGGAAGGAGTTGTTAAGCTCGCCAGTGGAGAAGTGGCTATGTTGCAGTTGAGATATTTGTGTAAAATGAAAAGCTCGGCTTAGGGTTTCCGTTGAAATCAATTTCTACTCATTCCTCATTCTTTTCTTTTTATTAATCATTCGTGTGGGGTATATGGGTGCAACCCCAGTTTTTTTCCAATATTTTTCTTTAGTTCATTTATATTACAAGCATATTATTTTAAAAACTTTCAATTAGGGAATCCTGTTTATCATTGTTTAACTATCTTTTTTGTTTTTATTCGTGGAAATATTATCGAACAATAATTTGCTATAGTTAAACCACTGCCGAAGGGATTGACAGAAGTTTGTTTGAGAGGAGAGCGCGGGGCAAAATAGATATGAATTGATAACTCTCAAATTTAATGAATTCAGAGTCGGCTATGAATGTGAAAGAAATGTTGAATATCCATTTTACGCCAATTATTTCTTATAAAAGTGAGAATTGGTAAGAATCCAGTAGCGAAGTGATAAAACGAATTCCGAATCAACTTATCTCAGTTTACCAGTTCGTTATTGAACTCAACGTCTTTATCATTACACGTTTTTTTTTCAAATCAATTTATTTTCCAAATGATCTTCCAGAATACGAGGTCAAATAAATTTATGAACTCGCTAAAAATATTCTGCGACTGGACAATTCGCGTTATGCAAAATTTTTTAGGGACTAAAAAAATCTGGAAAACTGCGTGAACCACGTGTCGAATACTTTTGGAGTTTCTTAGCTGAATAAAGACCTGAATTTTTGGACTAAACGTCTTGTTCTTTCAATTAATCATAAAATTCCGTATTACGCGCAGGCGTGATTATGTTTATGCGCGTTGTGTATGATCTTTCCAATGTTCGCCATTGCGATCAACACGTTCAACACCAGCGCAATCAGTCCCAGGGCCCCCAGTCCACAATCCCTGGAAAACACTGGTGAGGTTAAGCCCTGCCTCGACACTCATATGCCAGTATACGCCAGATGGCGGAACGGTTAACTCCGTTCGAAATATCTGGAAAAAAAATTCCAGCGTGCAAATTTCACCCTAAATCCTTCCAAAAAAAAATCCCATCCCTCACTTAATATCCTCCAAGTTCCTTTGGTGCCCATAAATTACACCTCAAAATCTCCAGAAAGATCCGAAAAAAATTTTTAATTATCTTCAGTAATAACTCCAGGAACCCGAAAATTTCCGATTGGTCGTCGTGTTAAATCACGTGACCCGACCGGCGGGACGCGACACTAGCGCCAAGCGTATTTGGCGGGCTTTCCCTCTCGGTGGCATCGACACACGGCGTCTACTCGTGCTGTAGTGTATATTGGAGTGAACAGTAGTGAGCGCTGCGTCTCCCCTATAATTTTTTTTTATCCCCAAATCGTTTTGTGAGCCAACAGTAGGTAGTTGAAAAACGTTACACGACAAAGCTTCAAGATAAAATGGTGAGTTTAATCGCGTGTTTGCTAATAAATCGTCACATCAATCCATCGATAATTAATAAGTGAATAATGAGTGAAAATTAATGGCCAATTTTTGTGTGTGAATATTAACAGGCTGGCGGTAAAACTGGTAAAGACTCGGGGAAGGCTAAGTCCAAGGCGGTATCACGTTCAGCGAGGGCCGGCTTGCAGGTAAATTATCCTATTTTTATTTATTATTTTTTCCCCAACGAAAAACTCTCCAATATTTGACAAATAAATTCTCCGATTTAGCACGTGCAGTTCTCCCCTTTTTTCCCTTCGCTTGAGAATAAAAAAATCATCAAACCAAGTTGGCGCGAAAAATAATCTCAGCGTTAGTTCGATGTTATTTTGTTTTTACGTATGTTTAACACTACCTTTCGTTATTTTCAATCATTCGAGATATTGCTATTTTGTTTTACAACAGTGGGGACAGATTTTTGGGGGAGTTTTTAGTCAGTTATTTCAAGTTTTAGGGGTTTTTAGTGAAGTGGTTGAACGATGCTGACGGTGTTTGAAAACAAGGGATCGGAACGGACCGTTTACATGCCCCTTTCCTCCTCGCCCCCTCCTCCCCCTTTACCCCTCACGACACTCCAATATTCTTGTTATTATGTCCTTCTTCCCGTGGTTTTTATGGGGGGGGTACACCGAGGGCATTTGAATTCAATCGAGGGGTTAATTGCGGAGCCATTCACTGGGCAATTAAATTTTTCATTTGATTCTCTTTTTCTTTTTTTTCTGGAGACAATGGGAGAATGAGATTTTGTGGAAAATGTGGGAATGGAGGAGGGACACGAGGCGTTTGGGAAAAAGTGGGGAATATATTTTTGGAGTTGATAAGGCCCTGAGGGCGATCTTAACCCCTCGGCTGTCGCCAATAATTAATGAAACTTGTTTATCAGGTATCAATGAAGGTATATTTGTTGGTGTGGAATAGGCGTAGCCCAGTTGAATGATGAAATAATGTGTGTAAAACTCGCAAAGCTCTCTCGCCAAAGCCCAGGCGTTCGATACGAGAGTTTGTGAAATATCGTGCGCAGCCCGGCCACGACGACATTCCCAAATAAATTCCCGATAATTTTTTTTCTCAACCTTCGACACAGGCATTTTCACTCGGAGTTTTGAAATTTCGAGGAACGATGAGAGGGTGGGAGATGAGGAGGTACACAAGGGGGTGGATTTAATTGGGGAATGATAATTATAATTAAAACAGGGGAAGAATGCGAGACGGGACATTGAATGGCGAAGGCGGTTCGATATTGTTGAAAGCTGCTGACGCTTCCTCTGACTGATGTTTTTGGAATGGACTGAGATCAGGGATTTAGATGAAAACATCAGGCTGATGATGGAATTGATGGATTATTCATTGTTTCGTGGCTGAGTGGAAGTCCACAGATACATTTTTTTCGGCGGTTTTTGATTGGGGAAGGATGAGCGAGGGAGGAATCATGATTTTTTTTTTCTGTTTAGTTTCCAGTTGGAAGGATCCACAGGCATCTGAAGAACAGAACGACCAGTCATGGAAGAGTCGGTGCCACGGCGGCAGTTTATAGTGCTGCTATCTTGGAATACCTTACGGCTGAGGTGGGTTATGTGATGCATTGGTTGAGGGGCTGGGGAAAGGGGGGCAGGCGTCCTGAAACGCTCAGGGAGGGATAGTCGAGGGGTCTTGAGACAGTGTAGGCACTGCTATGACGCATGTTGACGCCACAACATGGCCGAAACTCCCGCCAATTTTTGATTGATGAGAATGTTTTTTGGTAGATGTTTGTCATTGAGGAATGTGGGGAAAAAATTATTATTTTGTTATCGGATTTAATTATTTTATATGAATTCATATTTTTATATGAATTTTTTCATGTTTCCAGGTACTTGAGTTAGCGGGTAACGCATCGAAAGACTTGAAAGTGAAACGTATCACACCGAGACATTTGCAATTAGCCATTCGTGGTGACGAGGAGCTCGACAGTCTCATCAAAGCAACAATCGCTGGAGGAGGTGCGTTTCCCTTTCCTGTTTTAAACCCCTTAAAATACCCCGTATCCCATAAATACTTAATCACGATTATCATCTGTCTTTCAGGTGTCATTCCACATATCCACAAATCACTCATTGGAAAGAAGGGCTCTCAGAAGCCAGCATAATCTGGACTATAGTTAAAACAAGGGCGAAGCAAGAGGAATAATGCGTTCATGGGTGCAGGACAATGATTTAAAAATGTAATGGGTATGATACGAAAAAAAATGAGAGAGTAAAAATAAAAGAATGTCGCGAGTGATTGTTGATGAAAGAACAAAGTGTACCTACGTTTAAAAAAATGGAGACCTAAGGGGACGACAAAAGAGCAAATGGGACAGGCGTGATATATATAGTTATATAAATATTGATATAATTTAATTAATAGGCAATGCGTGGGGGGAGAGAAGAGGGGATTATCTTTTTCAATTTTGCGCAGCATTGACATAAACTGATAGACGAAAGCATAAGAATGGCACACAAGAAATTTATTTGTAATCTGATTTTGACGATATCTGACATTTTTCTCCTCTTTTTTTCGAAACTTAAATTGTTCACTCAATTGGACCATTAACACACAATTAAATCTTCAGCAATAAATTAAGAAATGTCAAAGAATTTTTTTTCTTCAATAGTTTCCCATTATCTTGGATTAAGTGTGAGAATTTAGCTGTAGAAAGTTAAATGGAAGATTATTTTTTCAATCGAAATTTATGGTATTTTCAGTCAATAGCACGTATTCCTATGAGGTTAGTTGAGATTTTTTGATCCCTGAGTTTTTTTTTCTTGTTTCACCAAAGCTAGGGTGAAAAGGAAGAATGATGGAAGAAACTTGTAAGAAATAAATAAATGAAATTAATGAATAATGAAGTGAGTGTGAACGAGAGAATGGGAGAATAACCGAGGATTATTTACGTTTGGAATCGATCGTTCTATTTTCAAAGTCTATTTTTGTCATTACCAATTTAGAGAGATCGAGTTAACTATGAAAATGAAGACGAAAAGGTCAATTTAATGGAGAAAACTTGTCATTTTGATTCAATGTTCGTGTTTTTTTTTTGTTTTTCATTTGTAGGTTTTCACTCGGTCATTTCTTTTTTCGTCCTCATTCTCGCTAATTGAATATCAGAGGAACAATTTTAACGAGCTAAATCAGGGAAATTTCCATGAAAAATTAAAACAAAAATTGTATAGAACATTGATTTTAATAGCTTAAGCATCATATCCGTTATTCGATTAATTTTCTCTTCTGTGTAATGGTAAGGAGTATCACTAAGGCAAACTCGAGTGTTCTTGTTTGATATTCTGTTAATATTCAGTTCATTGTGGGATGAAGATGTTTCTTTTGAGAATTCTGAGGGTACTGAAGTTTATAGGAGAATTATTTACCATTTTTTTTGCCTTTTTTACCTAAATATAAAGTTTAATGTTTTTTCATTCACTAGTAGATTACGGTCTACTGCCGTGCATTGACGAACACAATTACCAGCCATATGTAAAAGTTCATTTTCACAATAAAGCTAAATTTTACAATTAAGCCCTGCCTTTAAAAATATTTTTTCACCCCTTTACATGAGACCAATAAAATTTTGATTATCATGGAATAAAAAACACCGCCAATATTTCCAGATCAAGAGTAAATCTGCAAGAAAGCTCTTGACAGAAATATTGCTATTTCTCCTACTTTTCGAAATAATCACCGATACCTGGCCAAGAATGGAAATTCACTTGAACATTTTTACCTCTCGACTCCATAAACTCGTCGGTAATGAGGGAAGCGCTGGATAACACGGTCCATCAATAGATGGTGCTGTCTGTCCTCCATTCGCGCGATATCCGCGAGATCTGCACAGCCGGGATGAGGCCGCCGTATTCCCGGAACGCGACGAGGACAGAGAGCCTTTACAACGTGTTGGAAACGAGCCGACGGAGGCTGAACCATTGAGGTCCACGATATTCCCCACTTCTTCCCTGGAACACACAACAGTGCAGTTGCCTTTCACAAGCATCGCCGATAGGACGCGGCGTGAGCTGCCACAGCTGGCAGTAGCACGAGAATTTACAAATTAATCAAATAAACAACAAGAACCGTTTGCCGACTGCAATGTTCAACGCATCTATCAACAGATTCAATGGTAATATGGACTCCCAGGGTGAGAGAATCGTTGATTGATCTAGAATTTATTATCAAGCTCAGGATATCTGACGCTCCAGGCTCTCCCGCAGAGTACGTTTGTCAAACAATCGAGTGAGATCCCGTTGTGCCCCGTTGTCGTGCGAAAGACCATGGACAATAAGTGATGTGAATTTTTTTTTACAAATAAGTGGAAGAGAAAAATTTACTTTTATTCAGCAAGGACCCACGTGTGGGCTGGGCGTTGGTTAAATTCCCTGTCTTCGCTATTTTGTTCTTTCCAAGGGAACAGAAAACGTGAGTGGTGAAATGAATGCTCAGTGAACTTCAGTGAAAAGAAAAATCAATTCTGAGAATACTCAAGACGAATTGTCATTGCCACTGGTGTACGAGGATGGGCAAGGATCCAGGATTAACGTGAGTAACTTCGTCTTATCGTTAACTGGCCCACAAACGGAATGTGGCATTTATTTTTTATTTTTGGGAAATGTCAGGGAATTCTGGAATGCGCGCGAGACCTGTGTGATGTAGAATGAGGAACAGGTGGAAGGCGGGTTTAAACCAGCTTCAGGTATCCCGTTATTTCGGGTATGAAGGCTTCAACTTGTGCTTGTATGGCCAGACACTAGATTTTTAAAAAATTCCCTGCGGTTTGCACTTTTTGTCGAACAAGGTCGCCCGACGGCCGGTGAAAGTGTAGGGATAATAGTGCTCGAAGGATAAATCCTGGGTGACGATAAATAATATCATACCGAGAAAAATAGAGACTTCAGGGTGTTGAGATACTCATAACCTGAAAGTTTCCAAAAGGACAATATGCCAAACATTTGCTAATCGAATTCCGAATTTTCCCCGATTTTTCCTGACGATGAAGACTATTGTTCACCACAAGACAGGGACTTCTCACATCAAATAAATTTTAATTGGCTTATTTGATAGGTTTTTAAGCTCCTCCGATTTTTTTTTAATGTAAAAACCCGTCGAACAAAGTTGACAATTTATATTCTTTACGAACAATGTAAAATTTCGGAGCGAAAGAATTCTGTTCTCACATTCATAATGAAAAAAAAAAAAGAAATGTTCATGGTTCTCACGCATTCCTACACGTGCGTCATTACTAACTGATTAATTAATTTATACGAGAGACTAAAATGATTTGTCCATCGAAATTGCTTAATTGAATTCGCGAAGACGATAGAATTGAGAAACAATATTTCCTGATGAGCGCACGTTGACAGAATAATGAAAAGAGGAACCAGTGACGTAGGAATGCCGGTACGGAAGCATTCACCCAGCGATTACATTCACCCAGATTGCGCAATCCTCGCTATAGAAACTGCAATGTTGTATACAATCCGTTGAAGCCTCCTTTTAAAGGCTCAGTTGTAACAGAACGCAGGGAGCAAGAGAAAGAGAGAGATGGAAAATTGGCGAATGGTTTGTCAGTTTTATCCCAATGACTAGAGGTAATCTTCAATCTCTAGCCGACATCTCGCCAGTTTGCTCATTGTTTTTTGGTGCATGGACACCGTTGGCTCTCTCACGCCTCCATTTTCCCGCAGACGGGAGAGAATTTTGTTTGTTGAAGTGACTTAAATTGATAAAGAATAGTGAAAGAAGTCGATTGTTCTCGCCCCAGTCGGAGTCTTATCATTCTCAGCGTTATTTTTTTAACGAATCCTGAAGGACTGAGGGTTCCCTTGATAGGCTTTTTGTGGATCTTGCGCGTCTTCTTTTCCAGATGAAAAAAAAAAATTTAATAAAACATTTTTTTTCAACAAAAACATCTATTCCACATAGTTTAGTCTATCACCCCATTGTCTATTGCATTCACCATGGGAAGAGAATTCACTCGAATTTCCAATTGCATTGAATAAACAATAATATGGAAATATCATGTGAAAAAGAGTATGAGAACAATTTAATCTCCAGAGAAAATGCAATCAGCTGAGATATTCATATCTCCCTGGACCATGAACATCGCTATACAGCATCCAGTATGAGTGCACCGAGTCCGTATGAATTTTATGACGCGATGCAAGGAAAATGCCACTGGCCTATCTGCCGTAATATAACCGCTAGCTAGCTATGACACATAACTCGTGTCACGTACATCAGTCGACCTAACCGTCCAGCTCATTTACATATATTGCAGGGCCTAGAAAAGGACGAGTTTAGATGGGAGAAATACTGTCCCTCTCTCCACATCATTTGTACCCGGTTGGTAAAATAACGGTTTCTCCGAAACCGAACGAATTCGCTGATGTTGGAACATTTTCGACGATTCATTCGGCCCTACCCTGACCTCGATTAGTGTGAATCATTTTTTTTTTAATTAATATGTTGAAATAATTGAGGCTCGTATGTTCCAACAGTTCAGTATGAAAAATCGAGAAATAATTTGAAGTCTCTAAATCAGATGTACGTACCACAGAGACAAGTCCATTGTCTATGTGAAGTACATGGATGAGGGTTCTCTAGGTGGTTGTTATGTGCAGATGCACATCATGTGTGGTTAACATGACTACCAGAGGGAAACCGACAAGGCAGACCGAGGAGCGGACAAGATGAGGATCGACGGTTCGATATTACATGTGTGTGGGAACATTCACTGTGGATAAACCCCACAGTGTCCTCCCCTACCCTTCCCTCCTCTCATCTGATCGATTCATCGACACTGTCCAGGGTACTCTGTTTGACGCCAACGTTTACAACCAATTTAGCCTTATCAGATGATTAACTCAATCATTTATCAGTGGGAAAGAGGTACCATGAGGAGAAAAAAAATGGATTATGTAAAGGGAGATTTTTTTTTGGGGAAAAATCCCTCTCAGTTGGGGATATTTTTGTGAATAAGAAAAATGGGAACGTGGCAGAGGTGCATTCTTCATTGTTAGAGTCTCAAATCCCCTGTGAAAAAGTATCAGGGAGTAAGACCACGTGAATACACTGTACACTTGACCCGTTCACTCACAACTCAAGTGAATAACAAGCAGAAAATAGGTGCAGAAGAAAAATAATGAAGGTAGAGGAGAAAAACAAAATGATGTCAATGATGGAGGAGCTGTGTGGCTGATGTATTCATTAGTCGAAGCACCATGCTGTCCAGATATTTCCTAGATTCGGAAAAAAAAATTTTGTTGGCCCGAAAATTGGAAAAATGTGTCTAATGAAGATCAATATATTTTTACCACCTACTCACATATTAAATTGAATAGTAATTATTTACCTCATAAAGTATCCGTTCATTCAAGTGGAAATGGAAAATAGTAATTGCAGTGTCAATGACGTAGAAAGTCCCGGGACTTTTACTGAAGTACGTAAATGCAGTTTACATTTTGCTATGTAGAAAGCTGCTGACTTTCAGCATTCATCGGTGATAATCAAATTCCAATTAACACGAGTACACATAGGGAAATTCCAAATGGATTGGAATGCATTCAGTTTAACGGTGGGGGAGAGTAATTGAGTAAGCCAAAATTTTGACATACCTCGATCAACAAATTGATTAATCATGTTGGAAAATTAATGGTTTTCTATCGAAATATTTCCAGGATAATTTAATGACGTTGGGTTGGGGATCATTAAAATATTGTTTTATGGTGTTATCAACACAGTTGAGGCCATTTGTGGATATTAATGTGGGCGATGGATGTATGCACATTAAATCCATGAATCTAATCGTGGGCTGACTATGTAAGTACTGCGGGAGTTTGGATTTTGATGAAGAGTGGGGGTGTAGGGGAGGAAGAGCATATGTAACCCGAGGAAATTATTGATTCAAATTTGAATCCGTGTTTGAGTTAGGGGCGTTCCTTCCCGAATAATTAACACGACGATTTGAATTTTAAATGAGCGGATCATCGCTGTTGTTTGAGATAATTATCTATTTTTTCGATAATTCGTCAACTCTTTGGTTTCATCTGATGAATTGGTGAAGATCTATGAAACAGACTTCAGCTGAATTAATGAAATCGTAATGAAATCCTGGTTAAGCCCAGATTAATAAAAATATATTTATTACTTAAATTCAAATCTTATTCGAATCTCTGAGGTAAAAATCACAATTCTACCGCGAAAAAACAATTCAAAATCGCCCATTGGAAAGCAAAAACCTGAGGGAATTGACACTCGCGATATCTCACCTCATTCTCTATAAATAATCCATTGATCCCTCATCACTTATTTATTGGGAGCCGACATATTTCACCTGTTGGCACAGATGGTGCATCCAGAAATTTCCCAAGACGGCAATTTCCCACTGGCACACGAGACACGTCGATATCGAAAATAAATACGAGCCAACGGTGAAGGAAGTAAACTAAAATGACTGTATGCCAATCCCATTTCACCGAGAATTCACCACTAGTCTGACACGATGTGACCAATTTGTGATAAAATATTCTAGTCCTCTGGGCGGACATGCGAACCTCATTCCATCGTTCACTCTGTCCTTTTATTTACATCAAAGGCACGTACCAGAGAACAGGAATTTTATTTAGATTTTTTTTTATTTCTTTCTCGTCGTCATCTAGGGGAAACTTTATTTTTTGAAACCTTTGACATGACTTTTGGAATGCACTGACAAACTACTGAGAGGATGATGAGGAAGTCGAGTGTATACGTGATTCCTCTCGTCTTCCTTGCATTCTGGATGTTGTACTTGAGTAATAAAGTTGGATATACCCTCACCTCCCCCCTCACTGACTGAACTCTACAGTTACTCTGAAATTGGTTGGATTCGTGAGAAATGCCATGGAATATATACTTTGCGGTAGGAGGAGGGGGAGAGGGAGGAAAGGATCACCAAAGTGGAACAGATGTAAATTTAAGGGGACTTGAGAGTTCTGGGCTGTGCATCCGTACACCGGTAAGAATGAAAATGCGGGTTCAAGGGCTTTTGTATACCGGGTGAATTGCATTGGGGAGAAATATAAATTTACGGAGATGTACTTAATCATATCAGGGTTTGTCTGGAAATTTTAGTAGTCGCGGCTCGGTGGTGGGCCAACGTAGAGAGAATTGTTTAAATGCGGCGACAGTATTATTTATTATCAATTATATTTATTCGAGGAGGAAGGGAATTTGTATTTATTGGCTTCCCGGAGTAAAATCATTTGTAAAAAGGTAATTGACAAAAATTTCATATGGGAAAACTTTTGATTACGAGGTCATGTAATTTAGATAGAGTCGTCTTGTTGAAAATTCCGCTCGAGATCACAGATAGAGAAAGAGGTATAAGTGAGTAAGTGCAAGTGACTCCGATGAGGAAATTTCAACTGCAACTTACTCACTCATTGCCTCCACCCAAGAGTTACCCTCACATCCTCGAAATTATTCCCTTTCCCCGGACATTCACCGCACCCATAACTGACTCTCATCCCCAACTCTATCTCACTTTACACTTGCCGCCCTAAAGCCTTGCGACAGATGTTTCAAACGACTTCCCCTTGCGCCAAAACTTGTCCCTTTCTACTGTGCTTGGTGAGGAGGAGGAGGAGGAGGAGAATGAGGATGTGTCCGAGTCTGCATGGGAAATAGCTACCTTTGCTCGCTCCTCTTACCCCACCCCCGGTGCACACCACCGTCTGTTAGCGATTGGGCATTTTGACCTTTCCGCTTTGCTTGGGCCCTTTCAAAGGCCATTTCGCCGAACTTTGAAGCCGGAGTTCTGCTATTGGTTTATTACCATTTCGCTGCCTGCAAATTCGATCCTTTGTCACGAAACTGACAAAGTATTCCTCTAATGGAAGATGTTATCTTAATGAAGGTGAGTTTAATCAATAAGCCAGAGTGCAATTTACCTCAATCAAACGAGAGGGAATCTCATGAGAGGAAATTTAGTTTTTCTTCTCTAAAGAAAAACAAATCATACATCAATTTGTTAAAAATGTCAAGGGACATTTCTCAAGCTCTCTTCTTGAGGGATTCTGTAATTACAATAATTACAGAAATGTGAAAGAACATATCCCTCCCTTGAATACAACCCTTTCAAGACTCCGTATATGAATTCAAGTTACAGTTCAATCCCAAAATTACTCAGACGAAAATAACTGATTTGAATTGAGACGTGAAATCCAATTCACCCTCTCATCCTCACCGACTTCCACTAATTCAATTACCAATTAAATCAAACTGGCTCTCAACACGCTAGTAATACCCTTGGAGAAATTTATTCATCCGAAAGTTACTGAGATTGGTTTTGGGATTGTCCAGCAATCGGTGGTTTCACATAATTCAATTATGAATGATTCATGAGGCTCTTTTGGGAAAGGTGGGGCCATTTTGAGGCCATCAGTGCACATCGATGGTGCTTTATTAAGGGTTGAATGCCATTTTCCCCTACGCCCTCCTCAGGTCCCTTTCCAGGGTGCCATTATCGAGACGAGAGCGCCTTATCGTTCTGCTCGCCGAATGCTAGAGAGATATCTCGGTGAAGTTGGATGGAATGTTATACCGTGTGCTACCAAGTGGAAAGCTCGCTATTTCGTTATGGAGGAGTCGATGGTGATGGTGGGGGAAGGTTGGGGGTGGTGCCTTGAATGTGTAAGGTGGATTGGAAGGGCCTGGGATACCCCGGATGTCGATCGAGCCGGTAGGAAGCAAATTCCTTCCCTCTTCATTCGATTTTTCAATGTCGTTATGAAGAAAAGAGAAATTCTGGTGCACTCGAGGGAGAGGGGGACAAAAATACCGGATATATTGTCATTATTGGGCTGGTATCGTCTTTCTCGGAGATGTTGAGAGGGGATATGACATTTTCTGCGCGTCTAACGATCAATTGATTTGACGTGGAGGAGGGAAGAAATAAATCGAAGGGGCTCAGCGAGGAATCAATGATACGAATGGCTTTTTATCTTCGTAAATTTTTTAGGATATTGTTGTTGCACGGAGTGCAACAATACAATTTACCCTAACTATCCCCTTTCAACAAAGACCGGGTCCTCATGCATATTTGGGTCAGATTATGGGGTACATAGGGAATACTGGCAAGCAAGGAAATTAGTGGGAACGAGTTGGAGTTGCATTAATACTCATGCAAGACCGCCTCGGGTAGAGCAGGGGAGGGGGTTAAATTTAATTAGGGTGATTACACGTGGTAAGCCTTCGACGTGATGAGATCTCTCTCTCTCTCTCGCTCGCTTTTGCTCGCCCATCACCGATATGCTCAGTGAATAAGACGTTTAGTCGGTGAGAAAGATGAGGTACTTTCTGGAAATTATTCAAATCCCCAGGAAGAACTTGACGGTAGTAGTTCTTTTTTATTCTTTCATCTTTTGTTCATTACTTTCGCGGGATTGAGATTAAAATCAACGATGGCGAGATGGTTATAGCCAGGATTCACTCAGGAAGTAGTCGGGTTTCGTAAGTCTGGTTGAATTATTGAGGGAGGCGAATTATTTTATGATTTAACGGAGAGGAAAATATATCCGTCATGTTGTGAAATTTTTTATTTCAACAACAACTATTTTTTAATCGTTATATATTATTTCATCGGCTAGTTCTATTGTAAAATTGAAAGGGAAAATCACTTCCGTGATGCAGTTTCAGTTTTGCACATCATAAAAGTGGAGAAACCTTTTTGTAAATGAACGTCGTTTGTTCATCCTGGAGATAAGTCAAACCACTAGTTCTCACAAAACTATCCACGTCATTTACTCATTAATTGCGTAAGAACTCTGGTTATGGGGAGCGAGTACAGCAGTGCAACTCTCGAATTACATTGTTGGTATTTTTTCGTGATGGTGTGGATATTCGCACGAAGAATGCGAAGCGACAAAGTGCGATAAATTTAAAAAAACGCTTCACTAATTCTTTTCTTTCTTTTGGTTTAAAAATGCGTTGGATTTCGATTTAATTTTATAAAATGTGAATTTTTTGTTGCAGTTTTACTAGACAATATCTTTCGAAATATTTTCCAGATAATAATAGCGAAACCTGAAAATTTAATGAAAGTAAATACTTTTCATTTCATCTCGCGTTCTCCACTCACCCGGTGAATTCCCCAAAAAGCCCCTAATGGATGCTGTTAAAACGCATAACAGCATAACAGCAGGCATCGACGGTTGCGAATTCCCCCCGGGCGTTACATGCCTGCAAGTTATATCAATTTGCTAAATTTCGGCTTTATACGGCACAGAAGATGCCAATATAATTCACAGCACAGCCGTGCGCGTAATGTTCCACTCGGCACGTACATAAATTCGCTTTGGTACAAACCCTTGCACCCTCGCGAAAATCAATGGCGTACGTTGGCCAGCATTGGCTCTGTTTAAACGCTTTTCCACTGGCTACCGGGGACATATGTATACGATAAAACCAGTGAAAATGTTATGTATCATGGGGAGACAAAGCTGGCCATGGTCTGCCATGTTTACAACCCAAAAGTCCCGGTATGCAGACTTGTCCAAGTCACGTTTTCTCCAACTTGCACTCTCACTCTCCTCACTTTCGCGGTCTCCATTTCGTTCTGCAGGAATTTTCAACAAAATCCCGAGGTTTATTTGCACTCGTGCATGCGTGTGAGTACGTTAATCCGCTTTTACTGGTAAATGCTGCTACAACTTTAAACTCCGAGTTCGTTAGGCGGAAGTGACTGATTACTAGCGGAATGTTAATGCACCAGTCGGAATTGATTTAATTTTTAGTTTTATTAGTCTTTAAAATTTCGAGTGGCTTCAAATTAACTTATTGAATTTATTCCACTTCTCTCAATTCGAGAAAAAAAATCAAATATAGTGCACATAAATATATAATGCATTATATATGTATATGAATTTTTTTTATTGTAAAAAAGGGAAATACACACTCGGAAGGTCGTCACACTGAATTTTGAAATGTAAAATATATATTTGTATTGATTAATAGCTCATTAATGTATATATTCCTGATTACTGCCCTTTTATTTAGAAATTTCCGGCCGAATTTACTCTCAGCAGTGCCATTTGCGGATCAGCACGTGCCCGTGCACTTTATACCCCTCTCAGTTCGTGCGTTATCTCCACAATCCCCAAACGTCCACATTTACGTTTACTATCCTTCCAACCCCTCTGAATGTTCTCTTTTAGTGGAGTCCGGTTTATTCTCGCATAAATTGAAAAACGAACACCCCAAATATATGTTTCGCCGGAACTTTTTCGTTTTTTAATGTAAAACCTGAGGGAATGAAGAGATGAAAGACCCTTTGGCATCCGGCACGTGAAAAATTAATTCTTCGAGTGGAAATGCGAGAAATTTGCAAATCTCCAGAGGGGATGATTTGTTTTTTTTTTCTTTTGGACTATCAAATACTGTTGATTCAGCTATCGACCAATGAGGTATTTTCTACCAAAACCCGGGAATGCCGGGATACGGGGTAAATATACGGCATAGGGGCTGTGGTACGATAAAAGCACTCAGGGCTTGCGTGCACTGTATGCTGGATTGTAACAAAATGTAGGAAAAAGTCCCACTAAAACGCTTATACCCCTTCCCTGGGGGTTGTCCACATCTCTGACGGGGATAATGAATAGTGAAACGAGTTGCCTATACTTGAGCATTACCCCGAGAACCTTCATGGATTTTCCATCATCCTTCGTCAAGGTTTTTCCCTTTGTTCGTAACGAAATATTCCGGTTGGCGACTGACTTATTAAAAATTATCCAAATACGAAGAGAAATGTTCAGTAAAAATTGTATATATACATATATAAACTTGTCATATTCATTCCAATATTTTTCCCTTGTTTGCTGGGACAATGGGGGCCCCTAATTCGGTTTCAAGAGACCACGTAATAAGCCCTCGGGATTTTCTCTCTACACTGTCACTGTCGAATTTCACGATCCGTTTCGTTTCACATCACGCACGAGATGGCTTTACCTCAATTTTTACGCTCGACCTTTTCCGATAGTTCTCAATGGAACACGGGGGAAAATTGTCTTCCAATTTTTCTTTCCACGGAATTGGAAAACGCTAACGTATTACGCTGCGCTCCCAGTAAATTGGTCAAGAGGAAATACAAAATGTCTCGTTTTCGGGAAATTTGTCCGATTGATTCGTCTCGATTCTTGTCTCATTAGCTCGGTTAGCCACGGGGGAGGGAGATTGGAGGGAGGGGACAGGGAAGGGTTGGAATCGTTACAGTATACCCATTGCCACAACGGAATTAATCAAGTTGCTGGGGTATCCAAGCAAATTGTTCGGCAAATTAACACTGTCCATAGCTCCTGGTTAAAAATAGCTGCTCCCTATGTGCTTTATGTACATTCAACATGGGTTTTAATACCACGTTTGTTGATATTTACTTGCTTACTTCGATACTACCATTATATCGATCCACCCCTCGTCACCATGTCAGGGAGATATGGGAGGGGAGAGGGGTTTGAATTGTTTAAAATGTCTTCAATTGAAAAAAGCATTTCTACTTTTATTTTCGTCCCATTAATTCCTTTATTTGTGCAAAATCCTCATTTAATTAAAAAAATAATTAGAAAGGGTTATGCACGAAAAAAAATTCCATAACAATTATATACCCCTTCTGTAATACCGGAGCATTATCGAATGGTGAAAAGTTTTACGGAAATGTTTTTGAAACGTTCCGTCATTTTTACTGAAGATTTCTCGCCGTAATAATACTGATTAATTTTTTTTGTGATTAAAAGAGAAAAAGAATTTTGTTCCGCGCAATCGAGCTAATCTAGTGAACGCTTCTGTGACGCCGTCGCTAGGGGGCAATCGCCGAGTGCCTCGTGCGCACCTCTCAACAAAGACTTGATTCAAATTAAATGCTCGCCTTTTCTTCCCACCCCTTGATGCCATTTTCATTGTCTATTTTATATGTATATATGTATATATATGTACGTTGTCGCTCAGGGACTGTCAACTTAATGGCGTATACCATTCTCAATCACTTCTCCCCAATCTTTCGAGTGACTACAGTCAGTGAGCTTCTCACTACTTTCATTCACTTTCATTGTCATTATGTATTCGTTTCTCCTTCAAAATTACGAAATTCTCCCGTTGAAAATTATTCCTTTGTTCGGGTTATGTATAGTGAGGTAATTATTCATTACTGTGTACATGAGATTGTTAGGCATCTGTTTTGTTCCCTCATGCAAGTACATTTTTTTTATTACATCAAGTAATTACCGCACTGATGACATTTATCCCCGGATTAACGATATAAATTCTCATCAAATCCATGTCGGGAATATAATCTACGGATAATAGAGTACTTTTTGTTTCTGCGACAAATTTATTGGAAATTATAGCACGTTATGGACGATAAAAAAGGGATCATCGACCGCCTTCGTGGATTCTCTATAACGAATTGAAACTCTAAAGACATCTCTGAAGTAAATAGATTTGTTAAAAATATTTTGTTCAGGACAAAGTCCATTTTTGCCTTCGAATTAATTCCCTGAAGAAGTGACAAGAGACTGGGCCTCGATGCTCTGTTTAAAAGCTGAAGCCAACTTTTTTTTTTTCAACTCCTGCCCTTGGTGACACTTCAGAAAAGTTCACTCATCTCTCCCTCACTCAACCCCTGTTTTTTTCTCCCCCGTTGATTTTACAATCGCCCGATACAGTCCGAAAACTTTTTGGTGAGAAAGTTGGCACTGACATTTGCGGTCTCGATTATCGTTTCTAGAGAGTGTTTCAGAGAGCTCTGGGTACATTCAGACGAAGTGCACTCCTTTGGATTATCCTATACATGCGTCAAGGTTCTTGCCCAAATGCGTTTTACACGAGGGATTAACGGATATTACATTCATGCACAGCGCTCGGGTACTTCCTGTCACGTCGACATTTTACCGATACCCCAGCATAATGAAGGTGAATGACTCTAGGCAAGCCAAGGGTAGAAGGTATTTTGATGCAAAAAAATGTCTTGTTAATGAGTTTCTGGGATGTTCTGAACGCATCGCTGATGAACCTTCAGCTCCGCCTATGCAGTACAAAGTAAAGATGATGAAAGCCACATCACAAAAATCGAAAGTCCCAGCAAAAGTATAGAATAGCTTGAGTGTAATAAAATAGTGAAGCACAAAAGCATAAAAATGAGACACGTGATAAGATAACCCACGGATGAACCATCGGAAAATAATGAAAATCATGAGGTAGTTACATAAAGTATACAAAAGAAATAAAAAAATATTTATCAAGAAAAGAGTTCATCTCGAGGATAAATAAAGAGGAAAAAAAATCTGAAATGGGATTTCACCGGTTCTTTTTCCTTCACTGATCCCCATCTTTTCATCCTTCCATCAATAAAAGTATAAATTGTTGTTTTAAAACTCCAGCAGGAGATGTTGTTGACGGGAGAAAAGAAAGTTACTAATAAACTTGATAACTTTAAAGGCAATGGTGATTTGGTGAGAACATGTTTCTTGATACGATGAAAAACTTGAAATGCTGAGGGAGTACCCGGCATTGGAAAACAAATAGTGAAAAGAAAAATAAATAAAACTTTTGTAATAAAGGTAACAATAGTGGCTGAAAGCTCGTTAGTGGACTTTTCTAGAGGTACCTAAAACTTTGACGATTACGTAAAAATCAACTATTAAAAATGCATCACTTGTACCGACTCACTTTACCAGCGTGTTATTTTTATTTCACTGTGAGAAACTTCTTCACCACTTTATTAAACTTGCTGGTCGTCTATTGAGTTCGATTGAAGATACGAGTAAATCAATATTAGATTTGTTGTCGAGTTATACAACTTTTATTAGTTTTTATTCAATTTAAAATTGTGAGAGAGAAACTTTTCATCTTCTGGTACTTGTTGAACAGTTGTTTGAATTTTTGATTTTTACAAATCAATATATATTTTATGACGAGCCCGGAAAGTTTTTTTATCGGATTATAATTTCCCGATATTGTCCGAGAGCTTAGATGAATAATTGATAAAAATATTTTTAAAAATCCCATCTGGTACCGAAATGCACCGTTGAATGCGAAGTTTGCCAAATGGGAGACGTACTACGTATGAAAGGGCTGGAAGGGAAGAGGGACGGAGATTGAGAAGCGGAAAATAGAGTAGAATGTACTGCTTAGGGGAGTTTTGAATGCAATGAGGAAGGGAGATTGAGATAACTCGTTGGGAGGGAAATGAAAATATCGGGTTTGGATGTTCACTCGGTGGTTACACCGGAAACTAGCCCAAGAGAGGAAAACCAATCTCTGCGGTCGAATATTAAAGCCCAAAGTGAAATGACGAGTCGAAAAAAGGACGACCTATAGACAGCCCCACTGGCCGCGCTTATGGTCCATAATCTATTGACTTTTGAATGTGAGCTTCGGTGGTGCTGCATAATGTGGATTGCCGATGTGGTTCAATGTTCAATTGCATTTCATTTAGCTGATGCAATTTTATATCAGTTAATTTAGAACCTCGAAGTTCATGAGTCTGAAACTAGTACAAGTCTTGCAATCAAACGGAGATTAATCGACTCCCAAACTCATGAGTTTGTCGAAGAGATTAAAAGGAGCAATCGGGTTTGTATTTTGATGGAAGCGCTGAAATTAATGGTCGACTTTTGGTGGAAGAGCGAGAGAGAGAGAGAGAGGGAGAGGAGATGAAATTGATTCGTTCGTAGTTGAATCCAGTGATTCCCTGTGAGTGACTTGCTCCTGATGAAGGATCGAATTCCCCTCAGAACATTATCGAAGGCATCTCAATTTTTTAACGCATTATATTCCTCTCCTCATCATTTCCATACCGTATTCCAGGGTAATTGTACATGATATGGTAGCTACACGAGAATTAAGTGAACCGGAATGCTGATGGAATTGGGTATGGGAACAGGAGTGTAGATCGTACACCTCTTGTCTCAACACGGGTATATTCCACGACGAGCTTTACCAGCTTAAGTTTCTATCCTCTGTGCGCTAAACCGCTTAAAATGATAATAAATCCAGGCACCGCAGCAGATGAAGATGTTGAAAATCAGATGTGAATTTATAATTCAGCGTGGTACTCGGTCAATATCTATTTGTCTATGCAATTTTATGATAATTTTGCGTTCAATGGAGTTGGACGATTTACTGTAATTATGGGATTTCATTAATTTCAATTAATTTCGTGGAGTTGAGTGATACAATTCAATTGGAATTTTTTCCAGTAATTTCATGTCGTTGAACGACATATTGTCAGCAAAAAGTAATGCATATGTTAGCACTTTTTGAGCATAAGTTTAGAGAGAAAAAAAAAGTTACAGTAGCATTAAAAGTTTTTACGCTCGCTGTTGAGTCCGAGTAATTGGTGTCAATTAAATTCGAGTGACGCTGACCAAAGCCACTTTAACGTTGGTAATAAATTTTTTTTTTACTCCGGCAAACCCTTTTTCACCGGAAAGGGGAGAAATGCGGTGGTGGAAGAGTTACAAGAATTACGATTCACACGCGATAGAGTGGGCATAGTACACGGTGAGAATAATTAGAGTAAGATTAAATGACCCTAACTGGGACGTCGGGTGTTGTTGGACACTGGGAGAAGTGAGAATGGTGGGGACAAAGAACCAGCGTTCCCAGTCAAGTACTGTAGAGTTACTCGGAATATTTTTGTCTGTTGGGCTTGCCAGTGAAACGATACTGGACACCGTCTGCGACGACCTGTCGCTCTAGCGTTAATTAGCCAGGACTTGGCTTCGGGAGTAGAACTTAATTGCGCGCGACTGCTCAATCTCACTAGTATTTTTTTTATTCAATTTCATTTTATTTCGCGGGGTAATTATTTGCGAGAGATGAGAGTTGATTGCTCATTAATAAAAAAAAATCGGAGTGCGTGTCTGAGGTTGAAAGGGACAGAAAAATTGTCATATTTTTCTCTCCGTGCGGAAAAAGCCTGTCTCTTTGTCAATAACGAACAATTATTGAAGAAGAAATATAAATGGTTATTGATCGCGGATCTGCCTGCGAGCTTACTACGAACTGATTTTTATCACAACAGAATGCAATTACGTCACCTGTCCTGGGCCAAGACAATGGGGTACGTTATTTAACCGGTGGACTCCAAGTTTATCAGTCGTTGGGCTACGCCCACTGTAATTTAGTTTAACGAGAGGGCCCTTTTACGGGATATGCATCCCAGAAACAAGTATATTCTCGATTCAACCAACAATTGGCTCTACTTTCTGTTCACAGGTTCACCACCAAGGGATGCCACCTCCTGGCCATTTGGCTCCTTGCCACGTGTGTGGGTAAGTCTAGTCGGATATACGTATCTCCGAGATTTCCGTCAATTTTTTTTTTATCTTGTGTAATGAGAGACACATTGTGGAATGGGCTACAGCTAGAGGGTCGGCCTGAGATTCCCTGGACTTTTTAACAATTTTTTATCTTCTCCCACGCTGTACCAAGTTTTACCATTTTTATTATTACGTAAAAACCACGTAACGCTTATTCTCATGTACATAAATTATAATTATCGGCTTTTCCACCCTGGCAAATTTTTCTCGTTTATTTTAAAGTTTCGGGGAAGGCTGTTTGGGGTTAATGAGAGTTTAATGCAGAAAAAAATGAAGAATTCAGGGATAATGCAGCGGTGGCTTTCAATACTCAGAGAGAATAATTCCATATAAATTATCAGAAACACTTAAAAATGACATTTGGCAAATGGGACATGGAATATTCGTGTGCTTCTGTTTTCATCAGTTGAACAATAAGAAGAAAAATAATTTCCAAAGCTCTGGAGTTAAAAACAGTAGCAGATTTTTTCTGCTCTCTTTCAAATACCTCGAGAACAATTCAAGGAGAATGAAGTAGTTGAAGAGGGCTTTGTATGGTGAATTTTCCGACCGCTCTGATGAGATAACTCTCATCCCCATCTCATTCTCGAGATATTCCGAGTTACCAGCGAAGTATGAGTGAGGAGAAAAAATGATGAATTAATATCACTCTCCAATATCTCTCTTTCATCCCCAAATACCTGAAATACTTCTTTAATATGAATACACAACTGTGAAATTCTAGTTGCATTTTCTGTATATCAATTCGTCCCTTTCCGCATGCGAGACCAAGATTTAAACGTTTGGATTCCCCAAAGGGAACTTAAATATCTCGTCCTCGAGGTAAAACCAGAAGGTGGAGATTCAACGACACCGGGAAGAAGCGCGAGTAAATAAAAAAATGAAAATAAGTTTCTTCTCTTTCTCTCTCTCTTCTGCGAATGAAAGGGACGAGAAAAAAAATGACGCTTTTCCCTTTTCCCAGTGATTGCCAGAAGCGCAGAAGAAGAAAGGAACAAACCGGAAGTCTGTATGGGTTCACTTCTCGTATCTCTTTCAGTGGATATAAGAGACACGGACGCTTGGGAAAACCTTAGCCCGGGAAAACGCTCCACGGGACCGTGAATAACGTGTCGTGTCCTTTGGAGATATCTCTGTACCAGTCACACACATACACGTACACTTTTTCGACCCTTGGGAGTAAAACTGTAGCGATACATTTAATTCCATTTTTCTTATCCCTATAATTCCCCTTGGGCTGGTGGACAATCAGATTCTCCTATTTTCGTGATCGCAGGAGACTTTTACCTATAGGAACGTATTTTTTCAACAAATTTTTCACTCGGTAGATTATAAATTTTAAAAAATATGTGGACTTGGCTGAAATTATATGTTCCCTGGGGACTTTCAGAGAATAAAAATAAAAATTGTTGAATTAATGTTATCACTGTAACGAGATAGAGTTGGGAGTACGTGTGTCTACACGTTTTCGGTCCACAAAGGCACAAGACTTGGAGACTGAGTGAACTCCGGAGGGCTATCGATCGTCTCCAAGGCGAGTCGCGGGGACGACGCGTTGCACGGGCGCATTGTGCGTACCATCTTTCCACAAAATCAAAGTGATTTCAAAGTTTATAAATTTTCCCAATATCCTCCACTTGTGTGGAATTTCCACATTCCAAAAAAAAATTCCCATCTCTCTTTATAATTTTTATTGGAAAAGTTTGATGGAAAATAACCTCGTAATCTTTTCCCCGAATAAAATTGGCCTCGTGAATACGGAGGGATTTTTTGATTTCACGCCATCTTGATTAGTGCGAAGTTTAATGGATTCGGAAATAAGATTAGAAATGCAGAGTAATCCAAGTGACGGTAGAATGCGCGGTAATTAAGATACTTGTGGAATTCCAGGGAATCAGTAATTTCAAACTCCACTGGGAATAGATTGCGACATTTACGGAGAGAAAGGTTCAGTAAAAATGACCGAACTCACATCCGAAGACAGAATCGACTCAACAAAATTGAGAATTTATTTTTTTTTTAATGAAATGCGAATAAATATAAATAATTGCACATTTCAAGGTAAAATTACCGGATATTTGCCCCAAGTTTTCTATCACACTGAGAAAAATTCCTGCGAGAGATTGTAGGGCCATTGTAATATTTTTAACAGCACTAGACTCTTGTAATTTTTTACTGAACATTTCTCTCATGGTAAAATCTTTGCATATAAAAGTGTGGAAATTCCAGTTTTGTGTCAACCCGACTTGGATTGGCTGTTATGACCGCAATTTAAGTTTATGTCCGTGGGTAGAATGCCTGCATAACCGTAACTGCTATTGACGTGATACGATTTTAAGATGAACTCAGTGTGTGTGATGTGTGCCGGGGGGTGTGAGCAATACACTCTAAAGGTACAGGGGAGAAGGAAATAGAAGAAAGGCGAAACGGAAAATTGGAAAGAAAGGAGAGGAGGGAATAAAAGGAGAAATATATTGAACACATTATCCGCTAAATGCGCCTCGGTGAATCCAGCATTATCGGAAACTCGTTGAACCTAGTTTTTATCCTAGCAGCCGTGCCTTAACGGAAGCCGCGTGAAACGCGACACATTTGCAATATCACTTGGGGAATAAAAATGTGAACATTAAAAATATTTGATAATAAATTTCGAGTAAAATGATAATTTCTTTGAACTTTTATCATACACGAATTGATGAATTATTATTGAGAGATGATTATCTATAAAAAGTCTGCAACTATTTACTATATTTGTTGGTCGATAATCGAGATCTTTCCTTGGAAAAATTAATTGATGACATTCGTCTTGGAAATTTACTGCACGCCCTTTGACGCAATATTTCTCCCATCTTTTTCCCATCGACGTTTGAAGTAGCAAAGGGAATGATTAATTGACTCGATGTATTGGTACTGAGGTCCCTCTCGACGTACCATATTTTTCCTCGTCAGTATTTTCAATTTTATTTCTCTTTATTCTGTATTTTTCGTACATTCTTCGTTCTCTCTTTTTCAACATCCACTAGGTCTGCAGTTAATTGGATTTTAACGAACAAAAACCCGTTACTTCGCCCCCTGGAGTAATTTTTCCTTGACGTCGTTGGTAGTTACCCGGGAGTTCGTAATTCCACAAGCAAACAGAAAGAAAATGCGGAGACGAGGAAGTGGAAGGGTAGAGCGTGTAGATAGGTGAAATAAAAAAAAGCCAAGGAAAGCAGAAGAAAAGAGCACAATCTCGCATTTACATTACCATTTTTTTGAAGAATTTCGTATGTAAATCAGGGTGAAGTGTGAATAAATTCATTAAAATTGACCATAGTTTGGTCACGTGTCATCGAAACGATGTAACACCGTGAATAGCCAATATTTCGCTCGACTGCGCGACACCAGAGAGAAGTTCGATTCATCGGGGAATTCAATTAGCCCCAGTTGCCGGAAACCTCAAGTTATTTGCAGCCGGTTCACGATTTCCCAACCACCCACATCACCTGATGCCTGATATACATGTACAACCAGACATCTTATCCAGAGTACAGTTCTTCCCCCGGAAAACACTCTGGGGGTAACATTGCATTCTCTTCATCCCCCTCAGTCACTCTCACCAATATTCCCATCTTGGAATTTCGGGGAACAAGAAATATTCTCCTGGTGAGGACAACTTGCACGTACACTTTACCAATAGTCCAAGGAACTTGGTAACTCAATTCACGTTTCAATTCAACGCTCGAGGGGTGGTAGAGTGTTTTTTACTATTGTAAGTTAAAGTTGACAGAAAATTTATTTATTCAAAGTGAATGGAGAACTTGACGGGCTCATTCAAGTGCTCTGCAGAATAAATTCGAGTCCTTTAAATTTATTTTTTATAAATTAAGTTTTTTAGTGGATCAATCGGTTAATTGGTCTGGAGACAGAGGAGAAAGATTTATAAAAGATATAAATTTCCTAATCTCCTTATCCAATATTTCCCATAAAAACTCATATATACACAATGAATTATACTTTCTCCGTCAACTCATTAAAATTCGATTTGCCACCCTTCGGGGAAAACCCGAAGACTCGACTCACCCCCCGGAATGATGAAATCAAATGCCTGAAGTTCTCCAGCAGTAAATTGAAACTTCAGGGGCATTCTATTCCATTAGTGAAAAAAAACACCCGGGAATATTCGTACTACAACAGCTGAATTTATTCCATTTCAACTTACCTCGCCCCCTCCCCCTTTACCACCCGTCGTAAAACAGTTCTTTATTTTCTTCGAAAATTTTTAGTGGTTGTCGATTCCAGTGGCGCGACGCGAAGAATAAAATGAATAAAAATTCATTCCCCACCGCCCCCTCCCCCTCACCTGTATTTTGCATAGTTGTCTTGTGCTTTTATTTTCTCCCTTGAGCTACAGGGCTGTGTGTTCAGAAGTTTGCATCGTGCGATTCAACTTTGAAGTGGTTTTTCCTTCACCTCACGTCATTCCAACGTGAAGATCTGTCTCAGCGGTGCTGAGGGCCTTCAAGCGCTTGCTAGAAACCACGAACAAAGGTCTGGCTTTTGATCGAACCAAAGAGGCTTATCGAAGCTGGTGTACGTTAGCATAAAAGTGAAGTTTTTATAAAAATTTAAATTAATGCGTTCCTCTTTAAAAACACTGAAGAGGTCTAGACTATTTAAAGTTTATTTCTGTCAAGTTAATGACACTAAGGGCTCAATATGATAAGTTCATATAGATTTTTCCCACAACATTTCAAATAATTTAAAAGCTGATGACAAGGGGAAAAAACATTGCTTTTTGCTCCCTCAAAGTAGCCAAACAATTATTTCTCACGATCGTTTTCTTCACAATCTCACTTCCAGCCACGATATATTTTTCCTCTCGAGTTCCATCCTCACTCAGTACACTTCAGTACATTTCCATCTTTTTTTCTCGCGTGCGCTTGTACTGAAGGAAGAGAGGGTGAGATGGATAGAGAGATGTTACGGTGGTAGAAAAAACAAGATAAAAATATATACTGAAAGAGAAAAAAAATGTTTGGTTGGAGGAACACGAAACAGGATCCTCTTACCAACTGCCAACGTGATATTGTGAGAGCTGTGTCGTGCCGTTATCACACGCGCAATATCACTTCCACGATTCGCGAAAGACGTGGACAAATGTTTTTTTTTTTTCAATTTATATATTTTTCTCTCCGCGTAGTGATTTTTTTTCTAAAATTTCCCGTGAAATTTTCATGTAGACTTGGGGAAAATGTCTTGTTCTGTTTGGTGCAGGGACTGTATCTCCATCTATCGCGGATTCTGCTTCTCCTAACTGACAAGCGTGTTAGAGATACGAAGCTTTATATATAGTTAGAAACGGACGTGAAAGCTTACCAACGGGATCTACCCTTTTCTGAGGGAATCGACGTTTATTACTATCCTTTCTGGTGTTGCCTCAATGGATAAGCTTCTTCAGCATTTGCACTGTATATTTATCTCTATCGGTTTCAATATATCTACCTACGAAAAATGTATGTGCAGCCTTTTGCGGGAGGAGAGGAAGGGCTGCATCACCTGTCTCAAACCACCGTATCCTCGGTAAATTGAATCGTACGATCACATTGGATTTCACCTAACGGACGGAAATGGAAGGATCCCGGGGGTTTGCGTTTGGCTCGGCAAAAATTTATTGCGAATGAATGTCACTCGATTGTATTTTACGGCAGCGAATTTTCAACCCCGAAATTTCATTCACCCATATCGGTTGAGATCTTCTAAAATTTTATGGAGCCATTTTTTTTCTCGACAGTCTTTCATTCAAAATTAAATTCTTTCCGATATTTATTGCTTTACCCTGATATTTTTTAAATCTAATTATTGACTAGTTCGCTACTGATTTTGTATTTTGATTTAATTTTCCATAATATTTCCAAGTCCAAAATTTCTTTACTTTTAATATTCGCTGAGCCTTCCTATCGCCAAATATCAGTTGCACAAGGTATTTAAACTGACGTCTGATGCGGGTTAGATTGTCCTGGGAAATCACTACCGCAAAACGTATCCAAAATGAACATGAACCATCACAACCATACAACCCCATGTATCACAGAGATTTTACGGGTGTTTCCACAATTGCAATGCCACCGATGCGATAGGATGAATGTTCTCTTCACACCCTATCTCGAGGGGGTGCCACTCCATCGTATTTATCATTCGACAGACAGAAATGATAAGGGATAGTCCCTCTTCATCCGCTCCACCATTATTAGGTGAAGGGAAATAGAGTGAGCTTTCCCATTTTTTATTCCCTTCCCTATCGAGACCCTCTTTTTATTAACCACACCGTCGTAATTGATATCAATTGGTCAATCTCTTTATCTCTCTGGGCTGATTGAGCGACGAGAAAGGGATTGCGATCAAGTGGACAGCTCATTCTCCATTCATTATTTAATTAAAAATATTAGCAGTTGTCCGATAACGACTATTTTCATTCTACGGTGGAATTTCCAAATTAAATTTTGAATGGAAAATAATTTAAGTTACAGAACAATTTGTTTAGACACTTCACAAAAAATTCTAATTATTAAATTAATTAATGTTTTTTTTTATGGTTTAGGTTGATGAATAAAGTGTGAAAAAAAATTGGCCGGTAGTATTGGAGATTAATTTCAATAATTGAATCCTCATTCGATTTGATCACAAATTCAATTCAATAATATTCGAGGAATTTTTGTTCAGTGATTTATCGGATTCAAACGTTAAAACCACATTCGTTATCAGCAAGAAATTGATATTCGCACAACAAGTCAATTGTTCTATCCACAGAATTGGAATTTCAAAGTACATTCTTCGTTTCATTACCCGCCGATGAATTTTCCAATATGGGCTCAACCGTGCCTTGTGCAGTACACCACTCTCTAACCGAGGAATTTGTTTTGATGAAAATTAACCAAAGCTCTTCCCCCATGTCTATCCCTCCTGGCGTTCGATATTGCCCACGGGTATGAAAATGGAATAGCAGTGATCGAAAATTCAACTAGATGCCAAAGGTAGAACACAATGGCAAATCATAATCAGTGAATAGGAATAAAACAGTAGAAGAGAATATTTGAATTTTCAAAAAACGAATTGAATATGTTTTAGACTATAAAAAAATGGCGAAATAAAATTGACGGAACAGGCACGTAATTTTTCAAGAATTTTACTCTTCATATAATTTTAACTGTGAGAGCTACCCATCATCATCGAGGACATCCAAATATCCGGCATTTCCCCCCACCAACCCCAGACAGAATAATTCAACAATCGTGATAGAATGACACAGATGCAACTGTCACGATGGAAATCGAACAATTCTGGCGTAGCCCGCCAATGGTCACCAATCGTCGGTGAGCACTGACCGGAAGGCCACCACCAATATTCGTACGTCTGGTCCAGAGAACACTGTGTATCATACAAATGAACAGGGAAATAGTGTTCGACTACGCGCTTGTCAAACACTCCCTACCCCATTCTAAAATATTCAATTCATGCCCATTTGTATAGCAACAAATTTCACATGTGAACGACATTCGGCCATTTTCTCGGAATGAAAACGTAAAATTCATTCATCATAGGAAGCGTAAAACGTCAATCAATGGGCAGTTAAAACACCAGAGGGGAGAGATAACAATTTTTACTGCTTCATTTTCCATGTCGAAGGGCTAAATAGAATATTTTTTTATTGTTTGTACCGTTTCCAGTAAGAAAATATTCTTGACGAGAAACTCCAATAATTAATTGGGATAAGTGAACGGAAAATAAATAATTTAATGAGACGTTAATCAAGTGAATTTGAGGCTGACTCTGCGAGAATTGATGAATAATAAAATCGAAGACAGTGCATTGTTCCCCCATTTGGAATGGCCCTTTAAATATTAAATGGCAAATTCACTTGGTCGAGTGACGGTGACAGGTGAAAATGCCAAGTGGTTCTCCACGAATTGCCCTGAAATTCCTCACGTGAATTGATTAATGATTGAAAAAGTGTAATGTCTATTAAATAAATAAATAAAATTGAAACAATCGCAATTATTATTTAAAACACCAGATCCCTCAATAATGAAGAAGAGAGAAATGAAATTGTTTAAAAATTTCTTGGAAACGAATGTGCTCCATAAACCCACAATAAGTTTATAAAACAATAAAGCGCCGAACGTTCAGTGACACAAATCTTCATGATTTTCTCTAAAGCTCAGCTTTTTCACTTCTTCTTCCAAACAAAAACCATTCAAACTCTGTTGGGCCATAAGTTTTAAGACAATTCCAAAGTTTTCACCTCCGCATTTTAATGAATGGTCTTTTCAAGCAATAGTTTCCTGGTAGAAATTCAAAGCTTCACCTCGACGTTCCCTCCGATATCGACAGCTTGAGGAATGTATAAAGCTCACTACCAAAAGCCTTCGACATTCAATCTAATGATCACCTTAACTGCAGTATATTTCGCTCATTTTGCTCTCGGGATAATCCACATTGAAGTACCTTGGTAATTTTGCCAGCGTATCGCCAGCACTAGATTTTCCCAATTTCTCAACTGCTTTTTGTTGGATTAACGAGAACCAATGAATTGAGTTTACACTAATGGTCCCGGGCATTGAATAGATTAAACCAGATGTGCGGAATTAATGAGCTTCATTCAATTATTTGTACCGACATTTGTGTGCGAAAAGTGGCGATCATTTTTGTCGGTATTAATCCGACAGTTAATCTATTAAAACTGATGGTGTTTTATGTGAATTAATTCGGAAAAAAGTGGAAATTATTTTACGGAGGGAATCATATCCTCATGTCCCGAAAAAGATTGTTTCATTTACGAAATTCGTCATTTCAATTTATTTAATTGTCGCCCAATCAATTTTTTTTATTGCACTCGCTGGTGTGCGCTAATAAATAAAAAATTGAAAGTACAAACATTTAGAAGGTCGTTCCTATACGAACTGAGGGAGCTTCACGGGGCATTGTAAAGTCTAACAATAGGATTAGCCGGATTACATACCACCGACAATTACACATCAACTGTATATGGATAGTATTGTATTTCATTTTCCCTCGTTTTTCCCCATCTTTGTTGTCTGACTTTTCTCCCTTTTCCCTGCAAACTACACTATTCCTTTTTTTTGTGCAATTATTTTTCACAATGTGCACGAATTTGTGTTTGCACACATGTTCGCTTGAACTGTGGCTTGATGTGTTACTGGGGGATATAAACTCGTTAATATTGCTAATTGCTTTGCACATTGGACATTGGAGAATTGCACAACAAACTTTTGCCCGGTCCACAGTTTATTTGAAATTGAAAAAAAAAAGTTTGACAAACTCATAACAATGGAGGGTCTCCAAATGTTCACCGAAGGGGGTAGATGGGGTCCTTAATAATGCCTCGGGTAGACACCGATATCGACGGAGAATTAATCCTCGATTATACAGTTCTAGACTCCTCCCATTCCCAGTATTATATTTCAACGGATTAAATCCGTTACTGTGGAAACGTTCCACGAAACTTTGCCAGACTATAGTGAGAGCATTTGGGTAGATTTGGGGTATATGGATTTAGCGATTATTCACATATTTCCATTTTTAATGGAGTATTATGGACTGACATTTTGAGAATTGAACATTAACTTCTCATGCTACCGCCTGAAATACTGCCATTTTACGATGAAAATAATTGAGATCGATGGCTGCAGAGAAGAAGTGGAGTATATTTTTATATCATCCCCCTCATCCCCCATTTTTATTCCTGATCTGACGTAAGCGGATTGAAATTCTCCTGCGCCACTAACGGAGCTGAATAAGCAATTTCTCGACAGGGAGGAGAGGAGTTTTCTTGAAAAATTTTAATACATCATTCAAAGATTTATGTCGTCAAGTTTTTTAAAGAACTTGTTACTTAATAATTTTTCATAAAAATTATAGGTAATTACTAGTTTTTTTGTCCATTTTTCCGTATAGAGAGTGTTTCTCGTTTTTAATATATCAATTTTTACACGTGAGTAATTGCGGAGTTTTAATCGAGCTTTCATCCACCTGTTCCGGATGAAATGACACTTACGAATTCTATAAAATCGCGAAATTTCCCCCAGGAAATGATCCCACACCGTTCAGGATCTCTCCATCTCTCGGGAGATGTCAATGATCACCTGCAAGAGCTAGGGTCGGTTTTTTCTTTAATATGTTCCAATTAATTTTGAGGTATGACCAACGCCATTTTTTAATTTGGAGATTCACGAGTGAACGACGAAAAAAAAACCCATGGGGCGAGGTCTATAGAATATCAAGAAGAAATCCATCTCTAGTTCAAATAAATCCAACAATTTTTTTCTTAAATTAGCTATTACCCATAGCCTCAATAATTAATTCCTGTCCTATATTATTGTACAGAATTTAATAATTTAGCATAAATTTAATGCTCTCTGTGAGTCAATGTGTAAAGGATAAACCGAGCATGGGTCTCGTTCTTGGTTCATTCAATACGCAATCCTCTCAGAATTGTTAATGCAATTTTCCTGAGAGCCCACCTGCATGGGTATTCTCGAGGGTTACGTAAAATTTTAGGAAAGAAGAAGCATTCGTCTGAGTTACGGAGTGTATCCATTATATTCCTCAGATAATAAAGAATATATGTATGTGTATACCGTATATTTCTATCAGAATCACATAAAAATTGGAGAATATTTGATGTTTCACTATGTCTCGGATTTCAGGCGGAAAATTTTATACCATTCTCACACGAGAAATTTGGATAATTCGGTAGGAGCATTGATGAATTATTTGCTTTCTGTTTCAGCGAGTAACAACGTCAATGAACCCCCAATTTTCGAGCCGGGGGGCTTTCCACTTGGCTTACCACTCTCCGAAGCGACCGAAGTGGGCACCAAGATAGCCACCCTGAAGGGCCACGACCCGGAAGGTTCACCAGTCAAATATGGAATCCAACCAACTGACAAGTTTACTGTTGACCCTGTCAGTGGTGTCATCACCCTCGCAAAACCCCTGGATCGTGAGGTAATTCGATATTTCGCGTTGCATCGACGGTTTCTTGGAGTAAAAACAGAAGTTTTCCAACTTCTGTTCCCTCATCACGAAAAATTTCATTACATTGAGAAAACGTAGTATATTTTCTTTTCCACTCGGTAATAGTGAAAATTTTTAATGAAGTACTTTCTTTTGTCCCTGTTATACAACCCCAGAAAGTCCCACGTTGAAACATACATACAGCCCCCTTTTGCTCTGATAATTTCAACACAATCCTTTCATAAAATAATTCATGCCACTTTTTGCCCCTCTCTCCCTCATCGCTAACCGCTTTCAATTCACAATTAGTGAGCATTAGACCACTCTCCAATACCGAATCCCATCCATTGGGTTTTCATTAATTAATCCTCATTAACCTAACAATGAGACCGGTAGATCCGTTATTCAGAGCCCTCCGATGACTGAGCAGTCGCCCAATCGCACCCTCGGGCAATGTTTATTGGATCACCGGTATCCCCAGCAACGACCCTACGAGAAGCTAACCAACCCCCAAGAATTTCGAAACTGTTCTATCAATGTTAGCAACTTGGGCTTTGAAAAACTAGATCTCTTCAGCTTCAAGATATTCTTTATTATATTTTTAAGGACTAATGTCTGTATAAATGGTTTTTCAATTACATCTACTTGAAAAAAAATTCTAAACTGTCTGACATGTTTAAGAATTGATCACTGAAAGCCGCACCGTAAATTTCTTCTACCTAACTCAATTATCAGTCATCAATTGAAAGTATTTAATTAACAATCAATTTAAGAATTCGATATTTAAACCGCTTGTAAAAAAAACTACCAAAACTACAAGAGAATAACAGGAGAAAAAAAAACATTTCCAACAATTTGTGTCTATTGTGCGTCGCTGAATAAAAACTTTGCGTTCGTTTAAATGCGTTTTCACACGGCATAGAAAATCTAAATGAGTGTAACTAAAAAAAAACACGAGTGTAGCCGATAGAGGGAAAACCAAACGCAGTAAAATGAACGTGAACAAGAAGGGTGTGAGGGTAGAGACAGTGGGAGTACATGAGGGGGTGAAAAGAGGCGCTGGGGATGAGTTTTGTCTGGCGTTTGGTGGCTTGTCGACAGCAGGTACCCCCGGACAAAATAAAAAGAAAAAAAAACCCTGACGGCCCTTTGTCCAGCCTGGGTACTGGGTATATTTCGCGATACCACTGGTACCATTCACGTGTCTGTACTCAGGCGATACAACTCCATTGTCGTTTCATCTCTCGTCCATTCTCATTCTTCAGCAATCTTCCGCTTTTTTTCTTGCTTCTGTGCATCTGTTCTGAAGCCCCCAACGAAGAGAATTAAAGGTATAGAGAAAGGACAGGGGAGGAGGAGGAGGAGGAGAATTCACTGTGAAATTACGTTAAAGAGAGACATCGACATTTCCATGTACGACATGAAAAGAAAAAAGATTGACTTGTCAATGCAAATTATAGTCATCCTTTGTGCATTTCTTTCCAATGAATTTCTTTTTCTCTAATGGATTCCCCCATTTTGTTAGAGTTCACCTTTTCCATTATAATTACCAGACAATTAATTATTAATTATTATAGTCTCGATTAGAATGAATGTAAATTACAAATCATTTTTTGCTTGCATAATAGGTAGAGTTGTAATAGAATAATGGGCAATACAGGCTAGACAAAGTGAATTTAATGTTTCCGAACATTTCTAAACCGCATGTTGAATAACCAAGGTCAACATCCTTTTCATTAAACTTACAGCCACGTATTCGTTGAGCAACAAACATTCCTTTCACGTGAAAGATTCCCCTCCCCTGTGGTAATCTCATTCAAAGCTAACCACCATAGAGTCTGGTCTTATTGTTTGAACCTCAGGGTGGAATGCAAATTGCATTCAACAGAGTAGACTCCTGGGATGCATTAAACGACGAGAATCGCGATTGTTACCGAGATACCCCGGACACCATTATTTTTATCTTAAAAAATTGAAAATTTACGAGGAAATCATTATTTCATGAATAATAAATCAACGAGATTCATCAGTCTCTTGTTAAAATTCAACAGTTGATGAATTTATGAACTTCAACTACTACCTAGCCATGACAATGCTTTACAGGAAAACGACACAGTGCGATTTCTCGTAAGCCTCGAGGATCAAGTGACAGAGGGTCAACAGCCCAACATCGTTGGTGTAGATGCTTACGTCATCATTCTGGATGTCAATGACAATCCACCAAAATTCTCGGGCACTCCTTACGAGGCAATGGCCGACGAAGATACTCCAATTGGTACGACAATACTCCCTGGTATACGTGTCACTGATCCAGATCTCATTGGAGGCAATATTGAATTGTCCTGTGTATCACAGCTCCAGGTGACTATACTTTCTCTAGTGCATATGCCATAACACGAGGTCTGGTGATATTATTTTTTTATCCGTGATCACTGAATCGAGCCATTGAAATGGAATATTGCCACTGTCCAGGGCTAGCCAATAATCCAGTGCATTCATTTGTAAAGATAAATGACGGATATTTTTTTAAATAACAGTCTTTCCTATCACTCGGTTTTTCACAATTATTTATGATTATTCCCGTTTACTTGTTGAATGCTCTACTTTAATTTCGCATTTTTAGTATTGAAAAACTACTTAATTAATGTATTCTTCAAAATCTAATAATATAACTTGCAAATTTCGTAGAAAATGCCTTTAAAAAAATTGCTATTGGAACTTTGCAACTTCCTAGATAGTAATTTTAATTTTATAATGTACAACAATTAATGGCATTGCCCTGCTTATCCCTGCAATTAAGCAGGACAAAGGGCCTTGGCTGCAACGCCCAGATAACCAACTTCTCTCTCCCCTACCAGTTCGTAATAGTGTTAGGGAAGGTGTTAATTAATATCGGAAACTCATTACTCGCTCTGTGCCCATCCAACAGTTTCCCGATGCCTGCGCCAAGTTTGGCATTGTCGACGTGGAGAAGAGTGAGAATACATACGTGGGTGCACTGGTGCTACGTGAGCCACTTGACTATAAGCAGAGGCCCTTTTACCAATTGCTACTGCGGGCTAGTGTAAGTTGCTAACATTTGTTGTAGAACTCAATAATCAAAAGCGACTTATCTCTTTTTACTACTCCTCCGCTGAATTTGTTTTTCATTTTTTTTTGTAATAATAATTTTCCAGGATGGTACAAATGTAGAGACCACTGGAGTGGAAATTAAAGTGGCTGATATACAGAACAGTCCCCCCGAATTTTTGGATTCCCTGACTGGAATAGTCAAGGAGAATGATTCAATTGGTACATTAGTAATGACGGTAAAGGCCAGAGATGGTGACAGGGGAATGCCGCGACAAATTGTATACGAACTGGAGACCAATCCATTTGATTATTTTCTCCTGGATCGTGAATCAGGTGAACTGAGAACAGCGAAGCCCTTGGATCGAGAAGCCTTGGAAGACTCAACGGGGGTATTGACGTTAAAGATAAAAGCACGAGAAGTTGTGAATGGTATCCCTGGTAACGATGAGTCGACAGTTTCGACAGCAAATGCAACGGTAACGATAAAAGACGTGAATGACGAGCCACCGACGTTCAATAAACGAGAGTACAATATAGAGATACCTGAAAACGTGCCCGATGGCACGCTTTTGCCCCATCTAGACATGACCGTTAAAGATCCAGACGTTGTAAGTGCTAATTTCTCAAATTTTTCATTCACTGACTTTCAATTTTTCAAATTATGAGACCAAAGTTTTTCTTTTAATGTATTAAAAATTTTATTATTTTTTCATATAAAAAAATACGTGTTCAGTATTTTTTCTTCGATATTAATTCCCAATATTACTAAATTCTCATGTAAAATTCCATTTTGCGGCTCACTGTTTCACGTCAATATGATTCCCTACTTCCTCAGGGATTTAACTCGGAATTCTCTCTCCGCCTGGAGGACATAACGGGTGCATTTACCGTGGAGCCGTCCGTTGCAACAGGCAGTACCTCTGTCAACATTCGAGTATCGAATGGTTCCCTAGACTACGAGAATCCAAATCAGCAGAAGTTCATAATTCTCGTAATAGCCGAGGAATTACACACAAACCCAAAGTTATCATCAACTGCAACTGTTACGGTGACAATAACGGACGCAAATGACAATGCCCCGTCCTTCAGTTCTCCCACCTACACAGCAGTGGTCTCGGAGACGTCACCCCCAGGCACCCCAGTGGCAACAATCAGAGCGAAAGATCGTGACAGTGGACGTTTCGGTACCGCAGGGATAGTTTATCAGTTGCTCGGTCAGGGAGCTGAGCACTTTGCAGTTGACAAGCGCAACGGGAGTATAGCAGTTGCCCCCTGTCCCTCCCCAGGTGCCTCACCATGTCTGGACTTTGAGGAGCAGAACGAGTACTTCTTGAACTACAAAGCAATCGATGACGATGGCAATGGACAAACGACAACAGTCTCCCTGAGGATATCCCTGGCAGATGCCAATGACAGTCCTCCAAAATTCCTACAGGAGAAGTACAGGGCAGTGGTTGATGAAGGTGCTGACAAGTTCGAGCCAGAGCTGAAGGTTCAAGCACGCGATCGAGATAAGACGTCAAAGATAACGTACTCTATAATCGATGGAAATGAATTAGGCTTCTTCGAAATCCATCCCAGTACTGGGGAGATCAGAGTAACCAACAATGGGCCAGTTGACCTCACCAATTCGACCCACGATTGGATATCACTGACAGTCAGTGCAACAGATGGTTTATTTTCCGATACAGCGATTGTCAACGTTACGGTACGAGACGTCAACAACAACGAACCCATATTTCTACACGAGGTTTATACAGCGAGTGTACCAGAGACAGCATCTCCTGGTACAGAAGTCGAGGAACTATACGCCACTGACGCCGATAGTGGCGTTAACGCTGAATTGAAATATCGAATCCAAAAGGGAGCTTTCGATGATTTTGTGATCAATGAAACAACGGGAATGATATCGGTCTCAGGTAATCTGGACTACGACACGAGAAATGTCTACAACATCGAGGTTATTGCACTGGATGGAGGCATCCCAAGTCTCAGTGGAACAACCACATTGATGATAAAGATTGAAAATACTAATAATAAGGCCCCTTACTTCACTCCAAACACTCAACGCGCAGAAGTCACTGAAGACTCCCCAGTGGGAACAGTCTTCACATCTCTAAAAGCTGTTGACCCTGATAGCACAACTCAGGATGCCCTGAGATTCTCGATAACTGAGCCGATAACAGCGATCGATAAGAATGGCCAATTGGTCTCATCCAACATAACTTCCTTCAAGGATTTTTTCGCGATTGATCCAAAGACCGGACAAGTCTCAGTGGTTCGTCCCCTGGACCGAGAGACAGCTGCAACTGTCAGTCTGAATGTCATTGTGACGGATACATCGGCTTCTGGGGTTCAACAGGGTACGGGAACTCTTGTTATCACGATAATAGACGTCAACCATTTGCCTCCTGAATTTTTGAAGCCATGGACAAAGGAAAATCCAAAATATCCCATTGAAATGCAAGAGGAGCAACCGACTGGAGCAATAGTTGGGGCCTTCACAGCCACTGATGTAGACAGCAACATCTCAGGATACGCAATAGACCCACCCAGCCCATACTTCAACATTGACAATGTAACGGGAATCGTTCGAACTAGTCAAGTGATTGATTATGAGGAAACCAAGCAACTTGAGTTTACAGTTGTAGCGTACGATTCTGGAGTTCCTCAGTTATCATCAACTGCTAAAATCACGGTCAATATCATCAACGTTAACGATCAAGATCCCAAATTTCAACAGCAGTCTTACAACGTCACTGTGAAGGAGAATGCTCCTCCAGGGACTCACGTGACTGTGGTTAAAGCTATTGATGGAGACGAAGGTGCATTCGGAGAGGTCAGCTACAGCCTCATCGGCGAGCACGCCTCCGACTTCAATATTGGACATGAAACTGGAGAGATTACTGTTGGAGTTGCTACTGTTCTCGATCGTGAGGAGAGGTCGGAGATAACCGTGACGGTGATGGCAAGTGATAATGCTCCAGTGAACTCCAGAAGAACAACAACTGTTCCTGTTGTCATTCATCTGGAGGATGTCAACGACAATAAACCACTTTTTACACAGCACAGTTATCGTGCCTCAGTTGCTGAGAATCTCTCCATCAATCCACCAGCTACGATTCTTCAAGTTCGGGCTGAGGATAACGATGAGGGCTTGAATGGAAAAGTATCATACACGATAGTGAGTGGGAACGATGACGGAGCGTTCAATTTGAATGGAGATTCAGGATTTTTGTATCCAGCAATCAGCCTCGTCGGTCGTTCTGGTAATTACAGAATTGAAGTTGAGGCGAGAGACGGAGGAGGCAAGGGACCCCACTCGGACAGAGCCTTCGTGGATATCCGAGTCATTCCTGTCAACCAACATAAACCTGAATTTGTAATGCCAGAGTTGGCAAACGCAACAGTGGAGGTGCCAGAAAATTCTGGTGTACCAAACTATCTTGTGATGACAGTGAGAGCAATTGACGAAGATTCAGGGGAGAATGGAAGAATCAATTACTACCTAAAAGTGGGAAATCGTAATGTCCCAGAGACCGATGAATTTGTTATCGATCAAGAGACTGGAGAACTTCGAGCGAAAATCATTCTCGATAGGGAAGTCAAGAGCAAGTTTGAGTTGGTTTTGGTTGCCACAGATCATGGAAATCCAACAAATTACGAGAGTCTACGTTTATTAACAATTCTACTTGTCGATACAAATGACAATGTTCCCGAATTCTATGAGGAGTACAATTTTCAAGTGCCGGAAAATCGACCGAAGGATTACGTCGTCGGTAGGGTTGCAGCTGAGGACAAGGACGAGGGACGACACGCCAGGGTTTACTACTACATCGCGGGTGGCAATGATAATAGTTCATTCTATATCGATAAATCGGACGGAACAATTTACGCAAATAGAACGTTCGATCGAGAGACACGAGACAGTTATGTACTGTCTATTCTAGCTGCTAACGATCCAGATCTTTACGTTTCTTCGTCAGACGCTGATAAATCGGTGATACTTAATCCTGAGCATGGACATGTCAACGTAACGATAACGATTTTAGATGAAAATGATAGTCCACCGGTATTCGAGAGAAGCGATTATTATACAGGAATTAATTCAATGGCTAATGTCAATGATATTGTTGCTAAAGTAAACGCTTATGATCAGGATCTCGGGGAGAATGGCACTCTATACTACTACGTTGCATCAGCAAATCTGTATAAATATGGATCGGATAAGCCAAGTGGATCGATAGTACCGAGTCCATTCAACGTATCCCAGGATGGAAAACTCAGGACCAGTGGATACATGGCCGAGTACAATCAGGACAGATTTATAGTTGAAATTGTTGCAAAAGAGACAGCCTCACCCGAGAGATTTGCAATGGCAAGAGTTCACGTGTGGGTATTCGAGCCTTCGCAATTGATAAGAGTTATCCTATCACGCCCACCAGACGAAGTTCACAGGCAAAGGGACGAAATAGTATCGGAATTGTCAAACGCAACACAGAGTAGAGTTGTTGTGGATGAGATAAGGTACCACGTGGATTCAGCTGGAAAGATCAGGCGAGAGTGGTGTGATATGTATTTGCACGTTGTCGATCCCAAAAATCAGAATATCACACCAGTACCACAGGTTCTCCGAGCTATTGACGCCAAATACGATGTCCTCAAGGATTACTATATTGGTTTTGCCATTGAAAATGTTGTTCCTGCCTTCGCCGGTCGACAGGAAGCGCCCTTTGATCCTGCTTTGGCTGCTCTCATAGCTCTTCTAGTTGTATTACTTGTTGGAGCTGTCACTGTCACCGTTGTCTGCTGCTGTCTCAGGCACTGGGTCATCACTGTACCCAGTGATATCAGGAAAAAAGACGGACTCATCAAGAAACAGATTATTGACGAGTTGAATACTACGGAAAATCCACTGTGGATTGAACAGAAGTTGAAGCTGTATGAGGAACAGGAGCTGACGATGCAGGTCTTCAGTGAACCCGAGGGGGGACTTATAACGGAGAGAAGGGGCAGTGGTGGTAGTGTTGGTATGGATACCTCGCAGGACAACACTTATGCCACTATTCAACATCCAACACCTGCCAATAGGCATCGCCCGACAACACCTGATTATACGACATTGCCTGGTAATCACAGTCTTTATGAATCGGCAATGGGATTTCAGGGATCAACGTTTCAGCCATCAACAACTGTTGTTCCACAGTTAACGCTAGACCGAGATGGACAGCCGCAATTTGTCTCGGGACTCGTGTAAAAGGCCAAATTATCATTTCGAATTTTTTTATTTCATCGCAATCAGTGTATTCAGTAGCAAAGGTTTTCGAAAAGGCTGCGAATGTTGAAATCTGCGTGAGATTGAAAAATTTTCCTCAGGGACTTTTTATAGAGCGAGTCGAGGCTGTAAAAAAGGCCATGAGAATGATATTTTTATCTCTCTTAGATTGGAAGATATTCATTATTTGGTGAAACTTCAAAGGGTTTTCGCTACTGCACTGGAAACTGTGAAATGTGCCTATTTGTCAGACACAACCATTCATCTTCGCATTATTTATTATAAAAATTCGATGGTCCAGTGATTACTGGAAGGAATTAATATTAAAAACTCACATCCAAGAACCTTGACAATAACTGAATCATATGGTTTGGTTCGAAGTGTGAGTTTTTGAGTAAAATTTAATGTTTCATTCAAAACGGACTATTTCTCAGATTCATATACATCCCATCGCGTCATAATCATCGTCATGTAAGCTCGTTTATCTTCTGTCTCACTGACAATTTCAATGGTAAAATTAATAATTCAATGAATAAGTATTAGGCATGTTAAAGGATTTATTAGAGAATTGAACTTGAAAACGATTATGTATCAATGTAGCTGGTGTGTGCATGTATATATTTGTGCGTTGCCAAACTGGGGTACAATAATAATTGACGAATTGATTTTGCCGATTGAGTCGAGGTTAATCCTACGCTAGATCGTTAATTTTAAGATCACCTATTAAATGGAGAAAAAAAATTGTAGGGTTCTTTTGTCGAGCGACCGACGCTTGACACGACAGGTATATTATGTATATAAGTGAATGTTTAGATGGATCCGTCCAGCCCAAGTCCACACTTTTTTCTAATTAACTGCACTGTTGAAAAGAAAAACTAATTGAATTTTCCGGAAGAAAACTCAATTCTTAGCAGAAAAAAAATTGAAAATAAAATTCCTTGAAATGTCCGTAGTCAAATGATTTGCTAGAAATTTTCGAGGTCTTTACCGGAAATTTTACTGGGAAATTTTTAACAGTGTATCGTAAAATATATTCATACTGCTCTCATTTGTTGTTCTTTTAACTAACTTATGCATTTTTATTTTATACGTTTATACTGCCAATTTGTGTGGGCATCCCAGCTCATTGTTAAGTCATTAGCCATTACTCGTAATTATTATTGTAAAAGTTTATGAGTGAGGTAGCGTTGAATAATTCACGATCGTTCGAATGTTGATGAATAATTTCAAATATTTAATTTATCCTGATGTTGAAATTGTGAGGATATTTTGAAACTGTGATTTGGTGATGGTTGATTGGTATTGATTGTGAATTTATCGAGTGCATTAACTAATTAATGATTTTGTTAATTGATTGAGTCCACGGGACTTTGGGCGGACTTAGTCATATCATAGTTGAATTAAAAAATCAATGGAAAATTGAAAAAAAAAATATATATAGATAATTGAACGGTGACGTCGATTCGCAACGAATCCCGATTCCATCCGTACGATTGAATAATTCTTCACTCGCCAACAATGGTTTGTACAACTTAAAAGCGCTCAAGCCGTCCTTCTTCCATTTTTACAAAACTCATCAAAGCAAATAAAGAGATAGTGAGGTGTCAATGAAAATTCATAAAAAATGGTGGATTTTGCTGCGAATAGCAATCACCGGGCAAATTTAGGGTCCCACGTATTTAGGGTAGATGTTTTCACGAATTAATTTGAGGGAAGTGATTGAACGACAAGATGAATACAGGACAGCAGACTACTTCCCTGATAATCCGTGTTATCATTAACATCGTATATATTATTACTACATTGTATGGTTGCTCTTATTATTAATCGAAATTAGGAAAAATTATTGTCTGTTTATTGATTACAATATTGATTGTAATACTGTAACATATTTTATGTAAGCGATTATTATAAAAATATTCGTACGCAATAATGGTAGTAAAATTATTTCGCCCTGTCTCACCCTTTTTCGAATTCAAGATCTGGTTTTTTTTATTGGTGATCCTATCACCATCATATTTGGTCTTAATCTTCGAAAGATAATTTCAATTTAAACGGAGGTAACAACATCACAAGAATTTTTCTCTTTCATTGGTCCCACAGACCGCTCAATTAGCTTCCCATCTCTGTCGACTATGTCTACAGGTTTTGGAGTGTAATCAAAAGTTTTAACAACAGACTCCGCCTGTTCGGTCCACAATTTATACCCCCGTTTCGTTGGAATTGTCCTAGTCGTTTTGCACAGGAGGCACGTCCACTTTACAGCCTTAACTGGCTTCGATATTAATCTGACTTTGGCAGATTCCCCAGGTACCAGGGGTACCTGACAGCTCTTACAGATGCTTCGTTTGATTTCGGGTTCCCTGAGCAAGGAAAAAAAAATTAATAAATAACCTCAGATAGCCACGAGAAATATTTTTTTATTGTTGATATTCTTTACATTCTGAGAACAGATCGTTTTGAACAGTTGACCATAACGTTTCCACATAACGAAGCAGCAACATGATCCCTCCTTGATAGTAACTGACCCGCCTGGAAGAGATAATTCATCCTCTCGAAGACGTCCTTTCCCTGGCACAATTGCTCGCCTTCAATAGTTCCCATTTTGTTACAAACAAATTTTCTTTTTGAGAGGAATAAAAATACTTACCCATTGCACTAGACACACAAATTCACCACCGAAAGAGGTTATGTTCTGTCACAACACAAGTTACCACAAAATCAAATGATTTATCGTCACTACTCATGTCTGAAGCTTCTCATTAGTGAGAAACAATTAGTACTATACACTAGAATGTTATTTAATTTATTTTTAAGACCAAGAACATCGATAAATGCACTAGCACCACCACTTCATTATCACTAGTACTACACTGTCACTGATCGTCGCTAGTATAACCTCAATTAGAGTAAATAAAATGGAGTTTTTTCACAGAATATGAAACAATTGGGTTTATTTACAGTTGCATGGTTCTATAAAAAATCGTATTCGTTGACAAAAAATGTAATAAAAAAGATATTTGTAGATGTAAGCATATCTCGACAACTGAAGTGTTAGGCCTTGTAATAATAAGGAGAATAGAGGGGTTCCCGAGGATAACCTGACGAAGTGGATGCCGTCAGGGGAGTCTTACTGGATACCTCCAATTTCAAGGAAGCAAGACTCTTGATAACAGGAGTGGCAATGAATTTAGGCATGTCGTTTTTCGTTGATTTGTTGGGAGCAATGTTTTCTTGCTCATTTGCAGGCATGTCTATGGGACATTCGCCGGTAATTTCGAGACTTTCCATCATGTCTGGAGTCAAGATACTGCTGTTCCCATCAGTTTCTCGTGCCCTAAAGGAGTATCAATGAATTCAATGACTGCTGAGACTAATAAATCTGCTCCTGGTTGGAAAAACCACTCACAATTTTGACTGCTCAAGGCTCCCATATCCAAATTCAGTCAAAAGAGTCTCAATTTCGTCTACTTGTTGCTTTATATCCTCGTAAATACTTGCACATTCGTCCGAGAACCTGTCCACGTCTGCGATGTAGTCATCCCTTGGCTGATTGTCTTCAATAATTTCATCCTACATGTGAGTTTATTGATTAAAAAACAAAAATGAAAAAAAAATCCCAAATAAACTGCTGGAAGTCCAAGTGATTCAAATCTTCATAAATCGCGAGGAACTCACTCACGTGAATGTCTTTAATTGTTTCCAAAAAATTCTCCAATTGTTTGCTCGCCTCTCCTTCTCCACATTTATTTATGAAAATATGTGGCGTCTCCCATTGTTTATCCAGCCGTTTGATCCCCTCGTCGACAATCTTCCCTTTTCTTCGTAAATTCTCCCAATAATCCGACATGTCCTCACATTATTCACAAATATAATAAAAACAAATCGACACGTTTGTTATCGATGCTCAATGGCTTCGGTCCAAACGGTCTTGGAATTTTAAAAGGACCATAAGCCAGCGGAAAACAGTTATCGACAGGCACGTTCACCATCGTAGTTCATGCGCCACCACTATGAAATTTGACAGTTGAAGCGCCTCCATAAGAGTCAACAATCTCCCCTATAAACCCTGGCAGTGGTAGCCAATCACGCATGAACATTTTCGTTGGATCTTCAAGCCAGTATCCCACCTATTGTCCGTTACTCCCCTTTCATCGTAAAAACCGGTTGCCGGTGATCCTCTGAGCGTGTTACAACTGTAGAGCCATTACAATACGCTCTCTCGTGTAAGTTTCATCGAGATTTCCGCTCCACGTTCTGACTGATTTTTACCAGTATTTAACGAGCCTGCCAGAAGTTCTCGTCACCAAAAAAATTCAAGGTGAGTTGATTGATTTGGTCCCGTTGTTTGTGTCGTCATTTCATTTTCACTGTCTTTAACATCATTTTTTTGAAAATATTTCAAAGGATTTTTTATTCCTTTGTTCTACGAAACTCACCAAGAATCACAGTACTCGAACGAGTCATGGTTACGCAACTTCATATGTATTTGTAATTCGGTACAAAAGTTTTTGTCACTTTTATCATTGCCTTCTTGATGAAATCATCATAACGATTCTTTTACTGAGTGTAGTATTTCGCGAATTACTTTCGATTTTTCCTCGTCAAGAGAGAAAAACCTTATGATGTCATTGTTAATTAATAATGAAGATTCATTTGAGACAATTAAATAAGAGGATAGACAATTGGATGTTCTGGTACATGAAAATTACCTCAAACCGTAAAAAAATATCATTCACTTAATTTTTTATTTTATCTAAGTTTCTGTTAAAGAAGTGATAAGATAGTTCGTTATGTGAAAAAAATAGCCCGTCATCTAGTACTCAAGGACGTTTAGATCGAAATAACCATTTGGGAATAGTCGGGCGTCCCTCGGCTCTCCAATCATGACAATAATGGCCAGAGAAGCCATAATTCCCCTAACTTGCGCGAAAATAATTATTACTTGCTCACCATAATGTCCCAGCTTTCATAAATATCGTAGAATTAATACTATTAGAGTGCACGTTTATTTGCAAGAGATTAGTTGTCATTGTCAGGGTCTTGGTGATTGTCAATATCAATGTCAATGTACGTTAAGCGTATCACTTGCCTCAGTTTAATGCATATTTACCAATGAAAATTCATGAATGATTTACATGCTGATGCAACTGCCACGCGAACAGAGAAATAATTAGCACAGAGGTGTAGTGAAATATATTAATTTTGTTTGGATTTTGACCAGTGGTGAATCATTTCAATGATTTACCCAGCGATCACAAGAATTCATTTATTATCTATTTATCTATCTACTGATTTATTTCCTGATAAAGATTAAGTAGTTCCATTGAATTTATTCGCTATCGTAATTTTGTAGATGTCACTAGCCCTTCAGAAACCAGCACCAATTTTCAAAGGCACTGCTGTCGTCAACGGACAGTTCAAGGACATCTCCTTGACTGATTACAAAGGAAAATATGTTATTCTCTTCTTCTATCCCCTTGACTTGTAAGTAGAATGATTTTCATTGCAGTCAGATTAGTTTTAAGATCACCCTTTTTCAATCTTGAAACATGTTTTGACCTCCAATGAAGTTGTAACGAAGTCCTAGATGTTCTCCAGAATATTTATCACGTTGACAAATAATTTGAGATTTTTTTATAACGTATTTCTAGCACTTTTGTCTGTCCCACTGAGATCATTGCATTCTCAGACCGTGCATCTGAGTTTCGTGAGATCAACTGTGAGGTAATTGGAGCCTCATGTGATTCACATTTCTCCCATCTTGCCTGGATTAATACAGATCGTAAACAGGGAGGTATTGGAAAAATGGACATTCCTCTTCTTGCTGACAAGAGCATGAAAACTGCACGTGCTTATGGTGTTCTTGATGAGGAGACTGGTATTCCATTCCGCGGTCTCTTCATTATCGATGACAAGCAGAATCTCAGGCAGATCACTGTCAATGATTTGCCAGTTGGACGGTGAGTCTTGAATTCCATAATTGGGAACTTGTGAATTTGTGAACATGCAGTCCTTGAAACGGTCTTATTTGCCGAGAAAAAGACAATCGCCTGTAAGTCGCTCTAATTTGTTTTTTTCAATTTTCACAGCTCAGTGGATGAGGCTCTACGTCTAGTCCAAGCGTTCCAGTACACTGATAAACATGGCGAGGTCTGTCCAGCTGGGTGGAAACCAGGCAAAAAAACTATGAAACCAGACCCAGCCGGATCCAAGGAGTACTTTCAAAACAACTGAATGTTCAAGTCCAATGACAAGGAAGAGGAAGAGGGAATAATATTTTTCATTCACATATTTGTTCAATTCACACTGAGGATAAAGAAGTCTCTTAAACATTTTCTGATCAATTAATTCCAGTAGTTTTAAGGGCGTTCGCGAGTCTCGAAGGATTCGTAACTTTGTCACTCATCACGCTAGTCGTGAGCATTATTCTTTTTTGAAAGAAATAAATAAATGAAGCATTGTCATAAAATACTGGGCGTTGTTCATTTTTCAACCGTTTTTTATCATAATTTTTTTTGGTCAACGATGTGAAGGTTAATACGGAGTATTAAATGATCATTAAGGATTAACCTTCAAAGGCAGAAAGAGAACTGGTAATAATTATTTCTCAACGGCAGAACGTCATCGAAAAATTCCAGAATGAATGAAATTTATGAGAATGCCATTACGAAAACAGGCAAGTTTGTGCGATTTTGTAAGATTTTTCCATGTCAACGAGGGTTATCTGAGCTGCAGATATTACCAACGTCAATTGCATTTTTAAACTTGTATTATTTTAATTCCATTATTTAGCTGATTGATAAGTAATAATTATCAAGTTTTGACGAATTCATTATCTTTATCAGGATGGGGATTGTGCAATTACTTTATCATCGGTTTATGCTCTATGTGTACTATGGCCGAGGCTGGGGCATCTCTGGTTGTCGTTATACTGACACCACTTCTCGCCTGTGATCGCGCCTACGGGAAACAGGATGTAATGACGTTGAACGCTGTTTCCTCCCTCGGTATCTTAAAAATTGAATATTATTTTACTCGAGGAGTAAAAAATATGAGACACATTCTTCCCATTTGTTCTTAGTTTAATAAAAAAAATCGCACGTAGGAATGGCTGTAGGTGCACTAATCTTCGGAACTCTGGGTGACAGTAACGGCCGTAAACTGCAAATTCCCACGACCATGATTGTCATATTCTGTGCCTCCATTGGCTTGTCATTCTCCCAGAGTTATATCCTCATCGGTTTCTGCATATTTATCCTTGGAGTCGGGTAAACCCGGTGCAATATACAATTAAAATATTATTGCATTCTTCGAATGATTTTCTAGAGTTTCAGGTAACAATGCAATTCTTCGTGTCTACATGATCGAGTGCCTTCCAGCAAAACGTCGAGGAATTTGCCTCGCTTTTCTAGACTTTATGTGGATCGCCGGCATGATCTTGGCACTTGGTATGGAAAAATTATATTCATCGAAAATTTAATTGCTCATTTATGTTGGGGCTATTTGACAGCAATGTCCTGGTGGCTGGTGCCTTCAATAATTCGAATGCTTGGGAATGAGTTTCGTCCGAGTTCGTGGAGGGTCTTGGCAGGAATCAGTGGAGCTCCGAGTCTCATAATGGCTTGTGCAACGAGTCTATTACCATCGAGTCCGAGATACCTAGTCTCTAGACGACGTCCAGTCCAAGCACTGTCTGTTCTCCAGCAGATATTTGCCATCAATCACGCTAACCACGCCGACAATTTCCCAGTAAATCATTCACTCATGAATCATTTCATGGTCAACTGAAATTTGTGATGTTTTTTTCTTCTGAATATTCCAGCAGTGCAATCTAGATGGAGATGTCACAGTAGATGAGGATCCTGAAGGGACTGCTAGTACTTTAGTCACTGTAAAACGTCATTTTTCGAAGACTTGGAAACGAATTGTCCTCGTCTGTTCTCCGAAATTTATGAAAAATACACTTTTACTCCTTGTCATTCGTGCACTGCTGTTTCCCGGGTAAGTTTTAAACATTCGTTACTCTCTCACGTATGTCGAATGTAAATAAATATTTTTTTAATTAGATAAATAAATGTAAATCAATACAGCTTCGCAAAATGATTTAGGTTCATCTGGATGTCACTGTGGACCACCCATCTCACCCACGTAACCAGTAACAGGGAAAATACAACCTTGACATTGAGTGAACATTGCGTAACTGACACTGGGGATATTGTTATGAGCTTTCTTCATAATTGTCACGTCGCCAACTATTCGTTCTTCGAGTACTCAATTATTTTATCATCGGGGTATGCTCTCGGGGAATGTCTCTTGATGCTTGGCGTCGACGCCATTGGGAAAAAGTTATCCATCAGTATGTGGAGTTGTTTATATATATTTTATACCAGTAAAAAATTTGGAAAAATTGCTACAATTGTTTAGATAAGTCATTGAAACTATTCACCCGTCCTGGATTTTTTTTAATCTACAAACAGTTTATAAATAAACTTCTGGACATTGAGTTGTATTGAAATCCGATGGATGGATTTCAACCGGAAGTGGAGAGTGATTGATCGTGCCTGGGCGGTATAAACTGAAGTACTAAAAATACTTGACTCGCCAAAGTTGTTACTGGGGCTGGAGAATTCGAGATTCTCCTGCAAGTGCAACAATTGGAAATATTCAATATTCTCGCTGATTATAACTCACTAATTCAAAGTTTCCAAACTTGACGGCCGCAATTACAAATCAATTTTTAAAAATTAAAAAATTATTTGAATCCGAGAAAAAAAATTCCCTAGTCATGTGAAATCTTCAAAACGACAAATATTAATATTTCAGTTACTTCAAGTCTTACCGGAGGAACATCCCTAATCGCCCTGATATTTCTTTTTCCCAATGCACCTGTTCTATCGATAACTTTCCTGGCCTCATACTCGATTATGCATACGATTACCACCATTTTACTCCTCGAAAATTATCCAACATCTGTGCGGTAAGCCACTATTTTTACGATAGTTGTGTTATTCTGCTGCGTTTTATTTTATTGCGAGTTTTGAATTGCAGAGGAACGATGACAGGTCTAACCGGAGTACTGCCCCACCTCGTCTCATTCTTCATAAAGTTCCTCATGCACATCCCATGTACAACCACACTCTACATAGTATCCAGTCTTTTAATAGGTACAAGTTAAAAAATAGCACTTGTTGAAAAAAATCATAGCCTCATGTCGATGTTTTTGCACACGTGTTAACCACACGCCGAGCATTTAAAAGCCACCGAAAATACCCGAAAAATGAGGAAAAACTGTTTACAGACAGTGAATAGGAAAAATTTCCCCTCGTCTCCCTCCCGCCCCCTTTTTCACCGCTGTTGTAGGGAAAATGTTGATAGTATACATCCGACTATAATTAACATACTTGAGATTGATTTAGTTTTGTATTTTCGCACAAGGAGCTGCGATACCAGCTTTGCTTATACCAGATTTTACCAACGCCCCAATGCAAGAGTAAAACGCCTTCAAGAATGTTTGAAATTTACGATCGACTGCTGTTATCCATCAGAAGGAGGAGCTATTCATTCTTCAAACTACCTCGAAATACAAGATAATATTACGTAATGTGTGTAAATTTCTACTGATTGATACAAAAAAAATACAATAAAATTTCATTACACCAAAAAGCCATAATTTTTCTCCAATAATGTTGAATATAAATATAATTTAATGAATCGCTTAAATGTTTTAAGTACTTTCCATTTTACTTCTGTTGTACTGCAAAAATAAATCACCTTAAAAAATATGTAAAATTCAATGTAAAAGGTTTTTAATTAAATTTATTTTCTTTGAAGAGTTGAAACTTGATTGAAACAATTTTTTCCTACAATTCCCGAGATCATTTTTGCGAAATCCTTGGAAATTTCCTAACATCGCGAGTCAAATAAACAACCCTAGGGGCGATGTTTAACGTACTTATCTGTCCGAAAAACCCCTATAAAAGTGCGAAAAACAAAATCAGAGAGGTGAAAAAAAGAAATCGTAGAAGCAATGGACCGCCTTCCGCGTGTCTATTTTAACCGGCGTGAGTAGATGAAGAGCATTTATAATTGCGCATGCCCACTAGATCCAACTCAACACTCGTTGAACTCCGAAACTTGGTGATTCTTGGCAGTATCCACTGGGGAGTCATGCACACGGTGTAGAGTACCAAAAATTTTCAAAAATATGGTGAAAATAGTAATCATCCGCTTCATTCATCGGGATAAATTTACAGAATTAAATTCCTAAGAAATGCCATTCCGTTCTAATTTTCCATTTTCCGGAGAACCGATTAAGAAAAATGAAAAAACGATTGATAACTCGTCTTAACAGTCTATACACCCGGAAAACCTCAACTAAATAATGAAATTGGGGAGAAAAGTGAGAAACTGTGTGAATCAATAAAATATTTGTTACGCAAAACACAAAAATAAATGACAAGGGCGAGAATGGAGGAGCTCTGAAGATGAATTTATCCCGATTAATCGTCACTAGATACCAAAGTGCTTAGTATGGACCCCCATATGGCTCAGACATCATCTTTCCCCAGGAAAAAATGGTCCCGCAAGCGTGGACGACTCGAGAGGGATTTACCAGCCACCCCTCCGGATCCCACCCCATCCCCCAGGAATTCCCCAGGTGTATCAGCACCACCAGTGGCTGTTCTGAATGTCGATGATGCATTTGATCACCTGTCCAAGCTCTACAGCCTTGTTGAGCAAATAGTCGAGATGAGAAATAGAAGTTCAAAGACATTCAACAAAGTCCGTCAGCTGGAGCGTGTGAAAACCCTGAAGAAAGTTAACAGTGATTTGGAGAAGGCACTGTCAACAGGTCACCACGTACCCCTGCCCGACGAAGACGTGGGATTTGCAGAGTCTCTGTTGGGTGCCATGTTGGCTAGTAGTTTTGAGGTGCCTCGGCGAAACTCCAACATCAACAGAGCCTCGTCATCGGCGATGAGAGGAGGAAGTTTATCGGTGAGCATGGAGCAGAGAAGAGTCTCCTGTCCGATGGCGGTTGAAGTGCCAAAAAGACACTCTGCGAGACCAATTGCCAGAACTTTTTCAACTACTGCGGAGGCTACTCAGAAGAAGAGACCTTCTCTGGTCATTGGACTACCCAAAGTGTCCAAATGGACCCGGGTGAAGGCCGCTTTCAGGTGGGAAAGAGCTGCCTGCAACGCGACAGAAGTCCCCCTCGAGGCCGGGACTCCTACGAAATTACTCAATATACCGGAGGGTAATGCGGGCATCAGTGAAGTATCTGGGCCCTCGACACCCGCTGGAACTATTTCTTCGTCTTCGTCTATTGATGACGTCTTTCACAGTGAGTTACCGAACCACCTCAGACCACTATTGATTATTGATGAATTTTGGAAAATTAAACGGCACAAATGAATTCTTTCATTTCACACGAGTTATGCGGACATTTTTCAGACTCAAATAACGTAGGAATAATATACAAATTTGTTTCCATTTCAGACAGTCGCGTAAAATTTTTTAATGTCAAAAATGTATCAAAATGTGGGGAAAATTCAAGCATTCGTTTTTGCGGAGTTATGTTTGAATGTATTTTCGACGGGGCCATGTGTTTTCGGGTGTTCTCATTGTGGCAAACGGTATCTGTCACGATGTGATCCACACGGAGAAAAAAAGAAATTCTATTGATAAATCGATATCCGTAATTATTAATATGGATTATATTCCTTCGAAGGACCACGGATTGACAGCAATCATCAGAGAACGGAAATTGATGATTCAGATCCATCAAGAAGAAGTCGATCATTAGATGGAGAAGCACTGGTTCCAACGACATTCAATTGCCAGCGAGAAAAGGTGATTTGACTATTATCATAACTCTGACTATTCTTTTAAAATAAATGAACCGCGTTCCGCCAATTATTAAAACTAAGAAATAAATCATCAAGAGCCTTACATTTCGTTACCCTGTCTCCCCCAGGATTCTCTAAACGCTGGGAAAATCGAGTGCCGGATGCCGAAAACCCCGTGGGGAAAAATGAAGGACATGATGCAGCTTCGCCGTGACAGCTTGGGAAGACAAACAAGCAGAAATTCGCGAAATGAAGACAACCATTCAACATCAAGTTTAGACTCAGCTGATTTACACAGAACAGAGGTGATTGTCAATGAAAACAAACTTTGCAAGGTTCATTGTTCCTCCTCCTAGACTTTTTTTTTTGCGAAAGAATTTCTATGACAAAACGTACCCATCACACAAATGCCGAAGGGTATGGTTTTTTCAGTAGCGATTAGAGGTCGACATCCTCAGTTAAAGACTGAATCGTCGGCAGCGACGTGTTAGCCCACTTCTGCATTTAAAAATACCTCAGTATGTATACAAGAATGAAAAGATATTCCCCGTGGCTCGTTTCAATCGTTGCACACTGCGCAGAGTGAGAAAAAGTGTGCAGTATTTTCTTTTTTCAGTCCCTTGACTTTTCATCTCATCAATAGGACACCTGTCGCCATATTAAACACTATTTCTTTCCCTTAAAACCATAACTTTACACTTTCAAATGACTGAAAAAACTATATTGACAGCTTGGTGAAAGAAATTGTCGGAGACACGTAATTTTTAATTTAATTATTTTCTTGAAGATACGTTGATTTTTTCAGAACGATGGAAGAGCGCCCCGGGTTCGAATCACGTCAGATCCATCAGGATCATCAATGAGCATTGCCAAGTCTCGAGTCCAGCTGTCTGAATTCAAGGACATTGCTTCAAGAAGACTCACACCAATGTTAACCATAACTGTCCCCTCGAGTGAAGAACTGAGAAGTATATCTTCACCCGAATCAATAACTCCACCACCTCCAAGACACTTGTCAGGGAAATCATCACCAGGAGGTGAAATCGCACGGGATAAAACGGGTCAGATTTCTCCGGGTTTGTCGGGACCTGGAGGAATCCTCAAGTATGGACTGGGTAGATCTAAAACATCGCAGACTGTTTCCAGCGACTTGAAACATCAGCAGCTGTTGACTGGAGACTCTCTGGGATCTTCACCAAAGATGCAGAGGAGAAATTCCAAATGGAATAAAGTGAAGAGGGCGTTCCTGACTAGTGCTACGTCAGTCCCCACGAGTCCTAGCAGAATTTCGTCCTATTTTTTCGATGGTGAGGCTATCATTCTCCACAATAATTATAAAATTAATCAATTGATTATTTCCTATCGGATGATTTTAGCTCCAGACGTCTGATGAAATCAGACAGTTCGTCAGACAAATTACTCGTATTCTTCTGATACTCCTTGAAAATTGTTTTAGACATCAATCTACGTTTACTTAAGACATCATCGTGAGTCCTTTCTAATGTTTCGATTTGTCGCTTCAGATCCTGATCAAGTTGATCTAGTAATTCAACCGCTTGGACTCCCCTTGACTTCACACATTCCCCCAAAGACTCTGGTGATTGACAATTTTTGCAATGAGCCATTGTCTTCATTATAGTATCTATTTTGCAACAGGTATCATTTACGAGATTGTCCAAGTCTTTATGAAGACTCTCGAGGGCCATTTCTGAGCTTCTGTTCGAGACTTTGATTTTTTGACTCGCTTGATCAGTTAATTTGAGAACTTTGAACTTATTTGTAAGGCCACACTTGACGTCTAAGTCTACAAGGACTCTCATCTTCTTGTCAATACTGCAGATGATCTTCCGCATGTCTTCGATATCTTGGAGGCCTGTCGCATCTAATTGTTTTCTCATATCAATCAGGAGCGAACTCTTTCGAGTTTGCAGGAATTTCATTAGCTCTGAGGCTCGCAATCTGAGTATTCTCTGAGATCTGAGGTACACATCTGCTGCATTCTCAGTCTAAAATATTTGACGAACGACTGTCGATATACTTTTTCGTTAATAAAATTTTCATACCGCTAGTATTAATTGTCAACCTTGAGAATGGATGAATTATCTTCAGCGTCATACGACGGACAGGTTTCTTTAGGTAATATTTTCGGACATTTTTCAATCGCTTCCCTCATTCTATCGCAACGACTTTTGGTAGTTCGTCCAATTTTTTGTCTTTTAACACACCGTTTGGCGTCATTCGAACAGGGAGAGAGTAACGATGCGATCGTCTGAAATTTTTTAACGAAAACATTTCGTGCAATTTTACTGGAGATTTTTTGGTTAAATTTTGCAAGATACATGTCAAAATTGAAAACAGACGTTAAATTCAACCAATTGAACGTCGATTTCGTTTCGAACCATAATTGAAATGATAATTGCAGACGGTGAGGCAACGACGGGGAGTTACAGTGCTAGTGCAAGTGCTGAGGACCTGGACAACGAGGGATCCCCCAATCCTGCCGTGCAAGCGGAGATTCAAAGAAACTATCGACTTCTTCATGACAAATTAGGGGCTGAATTTTACCGAAAATTGGCTGAATGGGACAAGGTAAAATCGTCAAACGCGAAGGACTCATTGCGATTAGTTCGTGATAAAGATGTGGACAGTCTTCGGCTACTGAGTGAAGAAAAGTTGACCCCTGAGTTTAAGAAAAAATTGGAGGAATGGAAGAAAATGAGCAAGGGTGGCATATCTCCAGAGCCCCGTGCTCTCGGAAAAAGGAGATTAACAGATTGGCAGCTCTGGAGATCCCCTTCGAAGATGGAGAACAAGCCAGAGTCACCAGGAAAACTCTCCGACGATTTTGTGAAAAAAATGGAAGGTTGGACGAGAATAAAAGCCGCGGCGCGAAAGGACCTGGATCATGATGTGAAGAGGATTGAAGCTGAAGAGGAAAAGCATGAGGAGGATGAAGTCGTGGCGGAGGAGCAGGGAGAGCAAGAGGATGCTCGTATCAATGAGTTGATGAATCGAACTAAATTTTCGGAGAGATTTAAATCGTGGAAGGGCTTGGAGGACGAGGAGTTCAAGTCACTTGGAAAAATTATTAGCAATATGGAGAGAGATCAACAAACAAGGTATTATATTAAATTTAAACAAGTATGGTATTTCGGGAAAATTTCAAAGATGAAAAAAAACTAAACTACCGAACATTGTACTCAAAAAAGAAATGCAGCGATGAATGAAAACAATTTAAATCGCTAAAATCCTTTCAGATTATCAAAGTTGCATAGAGTCGTTGGCTCAGCACCAGAGAAAACTCAAGAAATACTAATTCACACGTCAACTGGATTATATCGATTTGAAGGTATATCTCGACAATTTACGAGAAAATTGTACGAGTGGGAAAAGAGCCAGGGAATAGCACCGGAATGTTCGACATTTCGTCTACTCGATCCTTTGAGATACGGCATAAGCTCGAGACCCAGATTAATGATGCACGCAGATGTTGTTGGTGGGTATTTATATTCAACGAATGATATTATTAAATTCCATTCACTTCTGTAACATTTACATATTTTTAAAGCTGAACGTAAGCCTTCGAGGATCCTCAATCGATCAAAATCAGTGGGTAGTATTCAGGTGGATAGCTTTACCACCAGTGATGGCAAATCTCAAGCACGACCACCCTCCAGTCTCTCCTTGAATGATATCGACAGTTTAGATACCAGAAGTTGCATGGTAGGATCTGTTCCAACAATTCCAGATGAAGAAGACACGTCGGAGGATATTGCTCTTGATGATTCGGAAGTCGATCCTGAGTTAGAGCCTGAAGCGATGATTATCGACATCGAGGACGTTGTGGAGGAAACAGCAAGTCCAATGGCAAAGTATCAACCACATCAGACACCGGTCTATAGTGTTGCCGGAAGTGAAACAACCAGTATAGCAATTCCTCTTGGAACTGTCACATCAAGCCACGAACCATCACCTGCTATTCTCATTCAACCTGATGAGATTCATCCAATTACAGCACAGGCTTGCATAGTTGAGGAAGTTGATGATGATCATGTGGGAGTTATTAGAATATCTGAAGTCACGTCGAGATATGGAGAAGGTGCTGATGAAGAGAGGCATTGCTCCTTAGGTACGGTAAATTTGGCGAAAAATATTAAATAATGTACGATGAAATTAGAATAAAAAAATTAGAGATTTGAAGTCCTAGAATATTTATTATTTTGTTTCAGGAGATGACGAAGGCTGTGAGATTATCGACAGCTGGATTGGTAAATTACCTGGCAAGAGACCAATGCCGGTGAATACCTCACGCCGACAAAACGGCTCTCTCCCATCGCCTGCCGACCTTCACAAGATGGCAGTACCAACCACTGGTGAGAATCATTCTCATAAATCACCCCCATAGGCCTCCCAGCCCCAATGATAAATGACTCTTTTGTCCTAGAAAATAGCAAGGATGTGGAATCGGTAACAAGGAACCGTAATCGAACCGACGAAGATGGAGACGCTATAACAGAAGTGGTAATAACTGTTGCCAGTAATTCAAGACACACGAGAAAGTACCTGAAGACACGTCGACTAACCGATACCCAGATTGGCTACGATCATCGTCATACCTCCTCCAATGAATTTCAAGTAAATGAACCCCAATTAGCCTTAACTGGGAGAAAACAATCACCAGAACGAATTAATGATTATCCTGAAGGATCTCATCGGGAGAAGATCAAAATCAATGAAAATACATTAAACAAAATAGTTGTGCCAACGAATTCAGGAACAATTTCAATGGTGGACGAGGTATCGGTGAGATTGAAGTTGAAAAATCAAGATGATTCAGATAATAAGAAAGAAAAGAGAGATCCGTCGAGTGTTTTTGTAAAAACAAAGAGAATTGTATTTTCCCCGTTCAGACGAACATCGAAATCTTCGTCACTATCAGTTACCCCTGAAACGGAATCTGCACCAGATCCTCCGATGGCCCTAGAAACCCCGCCAGAGAGGAAGAAAATTCACGCACCTCCGTCACCGATTCCAACGCGAAAAGAATATAAAACAGCTTCTCCTAAAGAGACAGCCCCCAGTATCAGAATGATGATAAAAAAATATAATGAAAAAATCGAATCTTCGGGATCTGGTATGGGACCAGGTTCAGCTACGAGCAGCGGAAGTGGTTCACCGATCTGGCGATCTCCCGTTAGTGAACGACGAATAACGACCAGAATGGAGAAGTATCAGGAGGAAGTGAGGAAGGCCATAGCAGGGCCCAGTATATTTGGTATATCAAAAAGTTCAACCATTGATTTTGCCAAGGCCCGAAGGACAGACGAACCTCTTAATTTACTCAATAATGTGGTGAGGAGTGAGACAGCCCCACAGATACCCCAGATCGGAATCGACAAATTAAGAGAACAGGGAAAAGGTACGTCCACAACATCCGTGAGAGCCTTGATGATTCGACGAGCTAAGGAGGAGTTTCTCTCGCGCGATTTAAATAAAAATAATATACCAGATAGCGAATGTATTCAACCGATTGATGAAAATAATAAAACTTGTTTCAATTCAGTTGAAACAATTGCTAGAACTGACCTAGTCAAGTCAGCAAGTGTTGGAATGATTAATATTGATTCGGAGGCCTTTGAGAGACTTCAAACAGCCGATTCACTCATATTAACCAGAAATTGTGATTCATTGCCCCGATCCGCTGATCATCTTCGTCAGCAGGTTGACAAATGTGGTATCAAAGAGTCGAGATTTCATCAGTTAGCGAGTAAATTCAGACGAGCAAAATTAAAACGATCGAAGGATAAGGAGGCGAACATGAGTACAGTAACAATGCTCTGTAGACAGAGTTTACTTGTAGATATTGCCAATGGGGAAGGATCAAAAAGTTGTCCAACAACTCCATCGCCCCACTATGATAACGAGGATGAAAAGATAGGACCTAATCTTGTGCGCAAAAGCAAATAATATTTTACTGTTAAAAATTAACAATGGATTTTCATTGATTTAACGTTTAGTACGTCATATGCTTGAACGTTTGTATCTTTATAAAATTCATTGACATGAGAATAAATGTATATTAACTCAAATATCCTGTCAATTGGTCTCTCTTATTGATCGATAGTGATCGTTATTTTATTCATCCATCTCTTTACTAAAAACCGCTCGAGTATATATAAAACGAGAGACAAAAATGTGGGAATGAACAATTGAAGAATCGAGCATGCGTTAAATTGCGGACGAGTGCGACTTCAAGTGTTTGGTGTTGTCCGGTTAAATGGAAGTAATAAAAAGGGGGAAGGTTTTTTTTTTGCGGGTGTCTCTTGGGTTTTTCAAACGCGTGCCAGTGCCAGGGGGAATTCGGGGCCGACTATTTGGGGTATGAGAATCGGTTGAGAGGGAAATGGAAATTATTTGGAATTGAGACCAAATATTAGATGATCATAATCAGATTAAATATTGAAACTTCAACTTGCAATTTCACTTCTCTATACGAAGCCAATCTAATTAATTTTCTCATTAATATATTTTGAAATTTTCTCAATACAAAGAATTGATGGAACTTTTCTCTCGCAAATCACGGAACGAATAAATTTTTTACGAGCGAAAAAAATGTTATGTTGAAAATCATTTAAACCCAATTATTCTCACTGAATGAAATAGGACAGCCCGGGGCAATATATAAACGTGACCTTGGCAAAATTAGAATTTCATGAGTTACTGTAATCTGGGGCGAATTACCAAAAAGGTCCACGAATAATCCTTTCATAATATAATTTTTTTTTCCAACAATGGTCAACGATGAGCGGGCGAAGAAACCCCTCGAGGGATCCATGAGGGCGTCTACGATTTTTATTTTTCACCTTTTTTATACCTGAAATAGTGGTTATAATATGGAGGTAAATGGGTTTGTCTCAAGCCTAACCGCAGGTCGCCCCTATAATCCAGTAGCATTTGCAACAGCTCACGCATACGTCAGTGATACAGAATAGACGATTAACTTGAACAAAAATTTTGGATATGGACTGTTACGCGTGTATGTTTTGAAAACCAGAGGATGATACTCCGGTGTTGGTAGCACGGAAGTACAAATAGGAAGGCCCTCTCTTCCGAGTGGCTTTTTTTTTTTTTTATTCAGACTGAAAAGGAGAGAAGGGGAGAGGCATCAATGGACTTCCCGTCAGACCACCCCGTGTGAATCCTTTCAGTTTTTCCTATACGTGACATTTACGATAGTCAGACAATATATGTTACGTAAATGCCAAAATTTATGGTGTTTTCGAGGTGTAAATCTTGTGCAATTTTAATAATTCTAATCAACCAGCTAAAAACTTGCTCCCGAGGGGAAAAATATGATGGATCACTGGTGAGGGAGAGGGATGAGAAGGAGAAGATTCACTGGTGTTAATACCAGCCTCGGAGAGTGAGAAATACATTGGGTTTTAAAATTATTATAGTGGCCGAATAATTGCGAGAATTCCAATTGTGGTTGGAATTGTCAAGATACCGGTGGAGAGGATTAGGTGAGATGGGAATGTGATTAACGACGATCTAATAAACTCTCTTACCGAGCTATACCGCTACCTCAGCGACGTAAATATCCAAACCGAGAGAATTATAATTCTCATGTATCTGTGTATGTGTCCCGATCGTCGGATACACATACACTGAAAAAATCAAGAATTCTGGGCAATATGTTGAGCTTGAGAACAAAGCCCAGCCGCTGATAGGCGGCTACCGTTCCTCTTGTTCTTGTCTTGATCGAACGATTGCTTTATTTAAAAATACATTAAACTCCCTTTGGCTACATTTGGTAGGGGAGGAAAAAAAAATATATGAAGTTACCCAGGACTTGGTATGAGCGTGTGCCCTTGGGCTATTGGAATATGGGAATAATGTAATCTCCATTCGGCGATCAAGCACGATAAATACAATCAGTCGTCGACAATTTGTCTCGTAAAAGTGCACCTGTAGGATATTTTTGGAGAAAAAAAAAATAGTTATAGAGTCCAGTTCGTGATGCACAGTTTAGATTTTTATCAGTGGAGTTGAGGTATTTGGAGAATTGGTGGAGCAATACTGGTGAGCAATTTAGTGGGGTCAAGGGTGAAAGTTTAATTTAAGAAGAGAAGATTTTATCGAATTTCGGTGTTGGATATTTATTATTTATGTTATTATACGGTAGATGCATTTTTCAATTCAATTCGAAAACGCTAAGAATTTTGTGAAAAATCCATAAAATTTGATAGTAACTTTACTTCTGTCATAAATGGAACAAGAAAATATTAAATATCCAAAGCTAATTGACTCATTCATTGCGTTTAAACGAACGCCGTTAATATTTAATTTTCATAACTCAAAAAATCAATGAGTATCCGCTGATAATCGTGAAATTGACACTGACATATATCGTATAAAATTTAAAATCTTCTAAAATGAATAACATACACACAGCATCACACCGGTAGTGCAACTTGAAAAGGTAATGGTGCGTTCGAGAGATAATCATGAAGACGCTATTATGGTTTTAAAGCGCCTACCCACGGTGAAGATTTACGTCGCCGAGAACGCACAGACCGTAAATTAACTCCGGTACGTAATTTCTAGTGCTAGCAGTTCATACGGGGAAACAAAAAATATTGTATGGAGCCACCCGAAGCTGCATCCCAATTACGTATACATTCAGCCGACAGTGGAGTGAGGGGAGGGATTGTACCATGAGTTGAATATATTTTTCATCTATTGCCCGTGTAATTCGGTCATCGTTTCTTTTTCCACCCTTTTGTTTGATCATCAGGAGACGAGTCCTGTCATGCCCATAAAATTTATGAGCGCCTCCTGCTTCTTTCTAAAGCAGTCTACCTCCCCGGGCCCCCCCTCTTCCTCCCACCCGCCATACAAATGGCCAGTAAAACGAGCTACCGAAAGCCGGAAGTTTGCATACAATGAGGTTTGCGAAATGTGGAAAAGTACGAGAGCATAAGAATTATGAAAAATTTTTAAACGCGAGAAAAAAAAAATATATATATGTATATATATATATATAGTTGAGTTGTGCTTTATTTTTCAAGCAATCTCGGTGCCTTTTACCAGCTCAAACTTGTGGTTTTCTAATACACAACGAGGATGATTCTAGGGTAGTAGAGTAAGTGGAAATGTTTGGTGAGAACGGGGTGAATATCTCCATGAATTATAATTGCTACTTTGGAAGGATGGGGGGGAGTCTGTGGTGCAGCTCGTATCAGATATGTGTGTGGGAAATATTTATATGAGCAGATTTACCAAAGCAACAACAAATTATCGAAATGTCAGAATCGTTTTCGAGAGATGATCAATTAATTTGATTAATTCACCACTTCCTGAACAATTTAATTAATTCCACAAGGCGATTACTTTTTTCTGAGGCGATTAAAAAAAAAAAGAATAGAAAAATTGAAAACGAGTTAATCTCGAGAGCGAAGAAAGTGCGATCAAGCCACAAAAACCTAAACGTTTTCCGGTATCAGTCGGGGGTAGTCAAAATCGGTTAATCGTGGTTTAATATCCCGTTGTGAACGTGAGAGTCGCTCAGTTGTGGAACACACACGTAGAATGCATCGCGTATACACAAGTGCCGGTGCGACAAAAAAAAAGTGAGTGAGAAAAAATGGTATCTGTGAGGGGGAGAGAGAGAGAGAGCAAGTGAGACAGAGGAGAGGTGCGTCGAGGGGGTACAAGTCTCACGCATGCTGGAATAATATAGTGGGGCACAGGGGTTGGCTTGTCGACGGGGGTTGTTGTCGGTTCATTGCACCATTCCATAGTTTCACCTCACGTGGCTCGAGTCCCTTTTATTCGTACCCAGTGCCTTCTTTCAATACAACTGAAAGGATCTCTTCTCGCCGTTCTTTATTTTTTGCCGCTCGTATGAAGTACTCAAAAGCCAGCCCAGCAGGAACTTAATATCCTTGGGGCCACCTAATTTCCGAGGCGTTTGACCGTACGTGATTCCCATGATCTAGTTTTTACTATTGTGGAATAAATTGTTGAATTTTCATTTTATCGTCATTACAAGCCCTTCAATGAATAGAAAAATTCAAATTTTTTACTGAATTATTAATTGACTGTGTCATTAAAAATTACAATATTAGAAATATTTCCGCGTGACATTAACAAACTGTGTAATTCATATTTTTAATGTTTCAAGTGATTCGGCATAATTTCCAAACAAAATTAGAGAATGTGAAAATTGGAAAATTACAGCGCTTCCATTTGGATGGAAAAAATGTTAATAGATAGTTACGAGGGCTAATAACACCCGTTATACCCGTGAAGAGTCATTTCTTCATTTATATACCACCGAGTGATAAAAAAAAATTGTAGAAAACACAAATTGTCGGGAATAGAGAGAATCACTAATCTCCCCACTGTCCGCTTTTTCCTATAATTCTCTCTCATATCTCGTAATTTTTGTGATAAAACTAACCTTCCTCCCTCATTTCGCCTCGTGGAGGTCTAATTTTTACGTAAAATCGATTCAACGATTGGTAGCAAAAAAATATTTTTAATTTGAAAAAGTATATATGTATTTAAGTGTTTGCAACGGCAGCAGGACATGTACATCACTCATAAGTGATCTACACCGGTAAAGACAGCCTCCTCCTGTGGGTCTCTCAGGTGGGCTTTAAACGCTCTTTCATAGGAGGTTATATGGCCACTTCGATGCGCTACGATGAGCCAGTCTCTCACTTCTCTGCTGTGAATCCCGCGCATTAAACCAAGTCGCGCGCATAGATAGATCCTGAGGAGCTCAAAATCGTTTCGAGTTTAACAACAACCCGTTGCCGCTTTGGACTCGTAACTCTAAGGATAATGAGTCTCTTCTGGTTTTTTTCCTTTAAAATTTTTCCTACTCTGTGTTGCGCCTCGCTGATGAACAAGGGGATGCTTGCAAGGTGGTCCTTCGTTTTTTAAAAATTCACATATTCTTTTTTATCTTCATTAAATTAATGATGAAATTATTTGGGCGCATTTCATTAGAAATTTATCGTGTGGAATCGCGTATCATTTGATATGTAATAAATGAAAAATATAACGCATGCACATAAATGAGGGCTTTTCGCTGGGCTCAACAATTATTTCATTAAATTATTCTTCGCTTCGTTACTTCGATGTCAAATAATTTATTTTTCTAGTTGAAAAAAATTGAGGGAAGAAAAATGATAATTTATTGAAAACTTTCTAAGGATTCTCGTGAAGAAGAAGAAAGTAAAAGATTTCATAATAAAATTTCATGGAATTTTTCTTCCCTCATAACTTTAAGAGTTTCTCCCTAAAAAAGTTCTCTCCGCCCCACCCATTCTTATCTTTCATAATGTGAAATATTTTTGATTTTTCGTGTGAAAAATCTTAGTGTTAGAATTGAAGTCATTTTATTTTCAACAAATAAAATCCCTCCTCGAACGTATCACCAATCAATGAATTACCATGGGGTAAATTTTGGGAATTCAATACGAAAAATTGAATGTACACTGGGTCCCTATACCTAGACGCCGAAAGATAGTGGAGGAAGGGGAATAGGCCATCTCAAATTGCGATGAAACCGAGCACCAGGACGAAGCGTTCGATGGGCTGCTTCTCGAATGACGACATGGGACCACCGATGACGATAGGGAACATTTTCGTCGTAGCCTCCCTCTCGAAGCCCACAATCACATAGTACGAAAAAGCGAGAGAATTTTTTAGAGAGAAACAATGATTATGTAATACAACAGGATTTATATAAATTTTATAAGTTTATTTGCACTCTGTAATTTCACAGAGGAAAAATATCGCCTACATCTCAGTCTCAAGTACTTACGCACCGACAATAGTATTATAAATATTTTACATAGATAATATATAAAATAAATTCAGGAGGAGTTCCTTCAAAAAATACGCATATGTGTTTTACATATTCTTAATAAATTTAAAAAATATATGGAATCGGTGGAAATGATATTTTTAGTATAAACTTTCCCGTTAGCCAGTACAAAATAAAGTGTTTTCTTTCGACAATTAAAATCTCAATAATTTTGCTTACGCATTTGTTTTTCTATACAGAAAACTTATGACCTAATCTAATATTTTATGATACAAAAATTTACAAACTCCAGCAGCAAGAAACTGTTCTTTACAATTTTTAATTCTTAAAATAACTTTCATTTTCCCAACTTCCCCAAATATTTCCAAAAAACTTCAACTCTTGATCGTGCTTCTTTTGCGGTTCTAAAAATTCTAAACCAACAATTTCTCACTGTCCTAACTCAGTCTCTCCGATAAACATAACAATTTTATACACAAATTCCCGTCAATTTACTAAAAATCACGAGAACGACAATGAAATAAATCACTGCAGTAAATCGTACAAGGCAGTGATGTAAGACTGTGCCATCTGCAGTGTCTCATATTTAGACAGTTGTCTGTCATTTCCAAGAGACGGTAGATAAGCCCTGAGTCTGTCAAAGGCTTTATTAAGATTTTGCATACGCCTCCGTTCCCGAGCATTGGCAGCGAGTCTTCGTTTTCTGACAACAGTTGAACTCACGTACTTTCCCCGCCTCCTGGTGGCTTCATCAACATCACTGGCACCATCGCTCTCCAGATCGATGTCCATTCGCTCCTCGAATGAGCTCGATGTGCTGACAACGCTCCGCCTGGACGACAATTTCTCCTCCCCAGTATTGTCCTCTTCATCATCATCAACACCAGTCACTTGAACATGAACCTGAAGGACATTCCTCTGACTATCCTCATCGGAGTTTCGTCGATCCCTTCGTCTTTTTCCTTGCGGCTGGATCATCTCCTTTTGATGACCAGAACGATCCAGATCCGAGGACGCTGAGAGGGTTGTCGAGGGTGAGACCGAGCGAAGACTCGCTGGGGGACTTGGGGTATTCCAGCCATCGCTGTTGTTGTCATACATCATGTGGGGTTGAACTGTCAGTACAGATGACACCGGTGGCAGGTGAACACTCTTCTCCTTGATGAAGGTATACTCTGGCAGCTCCATATACGTCGGGGTTATGTGTTGATCCTCTTGAGTAGGAAACATGTAACTGTACCGGAACATCTCCTGGAACTCCATTTCCCGAAGACTTTGCACACACGAATAAAAATCAACTTCACAAGCACTTGAGTTTTCCTCTCTTCCCTCACAAAGTTTTTAAACAATTGTCTCTTGTTTTTAATTTCCCACGACTTTTTCCAAGTGACGAGGGGAGGAAATTTTTGAAAAAATTTTTCGACTCCTCGGGGTTAAATGCTCGCTCAAAACTCGAGGTGGTTCTGAGGTGGGAAGACCGGAGAACCGGGGATTTATGCTCTCGGGGAGCGAGGCACCCTCGAGCAGCACGTGCCGAACTACCAATGGGCTTTCAGAGTATTTCCCCCACTGGTTTTTGTGGAGATACGTTGGGGCCGCCCAAGTGAGGATCTCTAACAGGTGGCAGGGAACACGGCGCCTCTACCTGTATGTGCGGTGTGTCATACACTCGTGGTGATACGGTTTTCACGAGGGATACGATCTATTGGGCATTTATTGCCGGGGGATAATTGCAAATTACTTCTTGTCGACGATAAGGAGAGAATTAGTTTGTTAAAATAATGGGATTCGTAGTCATCTTAAATTGGGTGAGAGTTTCGAAAGATTTCAAAAATTTATGTCACTTTACTTCTAAAGGTTCATAATCACTCAAAATTATAATTAATTCATTGTAAAATCATGGTATCGTGTCGTAAAATATATGACAGTAAAAGCCTGTCACTCTCCATTTAGTGTTTATAACAAGAAAATTGAGGATTCAACTACCAACGAATTTCTATAACTCCAATAGTCAATTTCATGGCCAATAATTTAGTATGTATTCAACATTTAGAGATTTACATTGTCAGAGACTCCGGGACAAACCGCAAATTCCATTATTATTTCCCCAGGTCATTCCCTATTTCGTTTACGTTCCGCTATCTCTGTTATTTTCCCCCTCCCTTTTATTCTCACTAGTTCTCCTCTCATTATCGCTATTGTTCGGCACGTCGAGTCATCCCGAGGCGGCAAGAAAAATCAGTAGCCTGTCCCTCCTTTTCGTTTTTACGTGTCTATTTTTCAAAAAAGCAAATTTTTTTTCCATATCGGCACGCGTATCCCTCGAACCTAATGATTCCGAGAAACTTGTAAATGATTCTGAAGATTGAATGCACGTGTAGAGATGGTCCACACCAATTTTTGGAAAAAAAAAAATGGGGACTGGATGAAAAATTAGCAAAATACTGAATGGAGAGAAATATTTAATGGAATGGACTGGAGTTGCTGAGCACAGACGTTTCAAAAATGAATCGCAATTTGAAAAGATTTTCCAAGACAAATGTTGAGAAGAAAAAAAAAAGAAGTGGTAGAGATGATAAAAGCAAGATGCTATCGCTTAATATGTTTCTCCTCCTTCCCAAAAAGAAAATAAAAAGGGTGCAAATACCTCAGGGGCGTAAGGTCCAGTTACATCTTTCCTCGCTCAATTAGCGAAAACAGGTAGGATAAAGTTTTGCGGTGAAGCGCTTAGGTGGTCTCCACCCCAAAAACTTGGCAACCCGATCTCTGCCCAATTTTTCCATCTCCCTCCCATCTCTGAAGCCCCCACCCTCCCCCACACCTCTGTCATTTCAGAGTGCACCTTAGCATCTTGTATTTCGCGATCAGAGGGCCGCCAACACCAAAAAATGTCCAGTCTAAGTAGCAGCCCCCAGTAATAATCCGTCGTGTACTTAAAGTCCCTCACCCCTTGGGGGATTCCAAACTCTTTATTTCATCTCTCGTATTTTCTTTCGAGTCTTTTTTCTTTCACTCAACTGGACACTATTTCATAATGAATAACGCGATAATTAACCCTTATACGTACCACCCCTCGATTAAATTCGGAAAATTAAAAAAATCCAAAGTCCATTTCACACATGAAGAAAAAAAAACCGACAAAATGAAAAGAAAATGAAAGGAGAAAATCCGAAATGACCAAAAAATTGGAAAAATTTGATTTAATACCCCTCTCGTTGAGGGCAGCCGCAGGGGTATGAATCAATCCCCTTTCAAAATAGTTCCAACCCACTTTCGATTTCGATGGAACAACAGGCCATTCCGTGTTGTCCAACATCCCAGCCAAAATGATAATAACGAATTACTTTCATCTATCAAGATCTCGTTCGGCTCGGGGGTGAAACCTAGTAATTAGGCGAGTGGATTTTTATCCAAATGCTTCGCGGGAGTTTTTCAAAATCCCCTGAAGAATATTAGGGAAACGTTTGGGGATCGGTAGAACGAATGAAAGTTGGAACGACTCTTTGCGAATGAAGGGGTGGGGGGAGAGGAAAAAAAAATAAGAGGAGTGGAGCGGAGAGTGATCTGTTCTTCGAGGGCGGTCGAGAGATTTCGGGACTCTCGGGTGGGCGTGAGACGAGTAATTAAATACAAAGTGAACTCATTTGGTGGAGCTCGGTGGCAAATAACACGTTTTTCCACGGGGTAATATTCCTCCACAACTAGGGAATTATTTATGAGCGAACTGGCGGCGCGGGAAGATAGAGCCACCCCTGAGCTGGTCACTGTATTTATTGAGATATTCGGTGATTGATGGTCGATCAATCGATTCAGATTCTTTTGTTTTTTTTTTCCAGGGATTTTCGGGGGATTTTAGGTCACTTCTCAGCGTCATTATGCAATCATTGACCGGGGGTTTTGGGTAGACCTTATTCGAAATTGAGGCGATGGAGATGTTGAATCGCGGGATTAATGGTTTTAAAATCGAGACTACAGATCGGAGGAATTTTTCCATTTTGTGAGAATTTTTGTGAGAGGAAATGAGATGGATAAGTTTTTACTAAACATTTCTATGTGTTAAGTCGAAAATATTGAATTGTGCATGCAGTTGATATGTTAAATTATGATTGAGGATAGATCGATAAGATTTTCGTGGTGGTGATGGCCTCGGGGTACTTTTTAACGCACGAAATAATGATGAAAAAAAGAAGAGGGGAATCACGAGAGGCTTCGACGAATTTTCTCGGAACTCGATCATCGAATTATCCAGTCTCGCTACCACATTGAGAATTATTTGGGGAGTGGGACGTCGGCTAGTCAAGGTCAGGGGGGAGGAATTTTGACTATTTCACGGTGTAATTTTTGAATTATCTATTTCTGCTAATCTAACGTAATTTTAATAATTTTTTTGTCCCAGAAAACAATTTTTTTTCGCTGTAAGAAAAAAAATAAAAATTTTTTTCCCTGAACGGTGATCATTAATACAATTTATTAATTAAATAAATGAAAGGAGGCAGCTGACTCTTTCCTTTCATTAGTATAAATCATGGACCGATCAATCAAGAAAAGGGGGCAGAGAAATGACAAAAAAAAATATAGAAAAAATGACGGAAATGGAAAGGGCTAAAAGGACATGAGAGTCCATCGAGGGATACGATAAAAGTTGATTAATAAAAACGGTTACAAAAAATATGAACCCTTTAAATTCACTTCACATATGAAAATCACTGTTTAATATTCAATACTAAAATTGAATACAGTATTACGATATGATTGTCCATGGGACTCGCGTATATGCTAAATTTAATGGTGAAATCATCTTGTGTGGTCCATATTATTTGCGTTATGAGCCATCATTTTCGAGGATGCGTAATAGATTTCACTGATCCCTTCGAATTTGCAATACTGATATCACAATTTGCACGGCAGAAAAAAACGAGGCAAAAAATATTCGACTGCATAGGAAATTTGCAGTCACATTTTGAAAAATTATTTCCAATTCCCCTCTCCCTCCCCCATCGTCGGTTCCTATTTGTGATTACATTGTGTCCTACTATACTTGTGTATACTTTGAAATTACAAAAACGTAAAATGGCCAATGGTGAGAGGAGTGAATTGGATAATGCGTGTCAAACGATGTGTTTGGGATTCGGTGCATCGTTTTCGTGGTACTGAATTAGCATAATAGACCCTCCAATGGTCTATCCCCCCCTCCCCAAACCACCCTTGATTCAGAAGGCCTGTTTGGCTACCAGGATCAATTGTTTTTCATGGTAAAATATCGCCTCGAGCCCCAGCACGCAATTAATCAATAGCCAAAGCAGTGGAGCATGAATAAGTCAATGATTTGAAACATGTGAGAAAATTGGCGAAGACAAGTCGTAAAATTACGAGTTACTGGTACCGCAATTTTTCTCCTCAATTTTATGACTGTAATTACAGTATCTAAAGCCAATATTGAAAATTGAATTTTATCGAGACGGAAAAAAATTTAACACTCAAAATTTTTGAAACTCTTCAATGAACCATCGCGTGTTCTAAGTCGCGATCAAGGGAAAACAATAATCGTTGGTGAATCTTGAGCAGAGGGAGGGAATTTGTAACCTTAGGGGAAGGTAAAAGTAGAAAAGGAGAAAGGGAGCACGCGCCAGCCACACGACCCAAGACTTTTACGTATATACACCTGGGACAGTTGGCTAGCGAGGAATATATGTTGGGAACAACCAAAAATAATTCCCTCTCTCTCTCACACAGCCTCAACACTCCATACAACACCTACATTTTGCCTTTCATTTCACTCTTTCCGATCTATTCCCCTTTGGAGAAAAAAAAAAACACTTCTCCCTTCTCCGATTTCCTCAAAATCCCACGTGCCACCATTTTCTCATTTTCTAGGTAGCAAGTATCTCAGTGCAATGAGACGACAAGGGTTTTTTTTATAACACGTGTTTTTTCTATCGGCCATAAGAGTTCCCAAATATTTTTTAGTTGAGGCTACAAACATAGGGAGTATTTCTTCTTGATATTTCGTTTTGGTGTAATGCTCAATCACTTCAATAAAAGCTTAAGAAAGTGTGACGGGTGGAGGGGAGGGACGCGTGCCAGGACGTCTCTCTATATCTTGAGAAGGTAATTCACCCTCTTTACCACCCTCAAGACGCTCAAAGTGCGTTTGAGCCCACCTGATTTTTTTTTTCATCGCTTTTTTTGACAGTAGTTTGTCAGTAGATTAAAGCCACAGCCAGCCCTGCTCGCCGTATGCTACCCATATGGCTCAAATACTTGGTTTGAAAATCAACAGTGAAATGGACAAAAGGAAGGAGTCAGTTCCTCTTTTTATTTTCCAACACTTCAACTTGCAACTAAAATGAAAATTCATTGACAAACGTGAAAATTCAAAATTTCCTTGAGAATGAATTCCCAACCATCACCAGCCACCCTTACCCCCAGCATTACTACAATATCTCCAGAAAATTTCTCTCCATGAATAATTTTTCCCAGACTTTCCTCTCCCCCCTCGTCCCCCAAAACTATCTGCCCGGGTCAGTCGAGTGGAGTTTGAAAAAAAAAATCGCTGAAAAAGAGCTAATATTGGGACCCTCTTAGTGATTTATAGCGCAAGCAACCAATTACAACGCGATCCGGATCACACTGAGGATAAAAACCCCTCTCCCATCATCCCCCGGAGACCGTGAACTACATGGCGATAGGCCACACTCGCACAAAAAAAAAATATTAAGGATATTCGGCACGTAGGTAAGAATTAAGGGTGTATGGTATATATTAATGCGTCGGAGTATGAGAAAACCAACATTGAGTGACGGGTGATGGGTGGCAACGGATGTAGGCGGCCCCGTGATATACAAGTTTGGTATATGTATTGTACCTACCGACTAAAAACCCCACCAGTTTGCCCGATTAAGCCACTATCGACTTTCATCTTCGAATTTCGATAGGCCCTCGGGGCCCTTCCAATGCCTTCTCACTGTCTCACTCAGATCCACTGGATTTTTTATTTTTTAATATATATATATACATATATATGTTTACTTTTAAAGCATCCTTCACCCGTAAAACTTTATTACAAAAGAGGGGGCCCCCTTAACATCCACAAGACGCATCTCTCTTTTTGAATTAGCGGGCGGAAGCAGCAAGAAGCTATTTTTTATAATTTCGTAAATGTATACATTGTATACATATTTTTTATATGAGTGAAGGGGAGAATTATTCGAGTGGTGGCTATTGTGATGTTGTAATACAGGAAATTGATATTTCAACGTTGAAAAATTGACTATAATTTTGATGGAATATTTTTGAAATTTATCGATGATCGTGGGGGGAATTAACGGGTATATTCCGTTAATATCAATTATCAAAACGAACGGTTAATTCATTATTTATCGAATCATCATTGTTTTTCGGATGGAATAAAATCAAAAAACATGTATTTATGATTTTAGAAAAATTTTCAAAACTCCCGCAAAGAAAATCGAACTTTTTGTAAGCGTTCCCCTATTAGTTGTCCCATTTGTCCTCTATTACTGTCAAAGATCTTCAGGGAGGAGCGATACATCAATCCTCTTTATTTTAAAAATCATCAAAACATGACAAAAACTGAGGAAGGATTACAAGATAACACGGGGTACGGGGTTGTCGAACACGATACGTTTACACGAAGAGATCGTATCCCGATCGTATAAAGAAAGGAAGTTTCTGAGGGTTACCAAGGCCCAAGATCCAGATCGTCCTCCAAGAAACTAAGCCGAGAATTGAGGTGAAACAAACCATCGGTTAGAACCCGTACAGTATTGATTGATGAGAGATTTCGATAGAAGGCTGTTAAAATAGGTGCTAAGTCCGTAAAGACCTAGTTTATTGTCACCACATTTAGCTGTTTTCCTTATTTTTTTTTTCTTTCCAAAAGTGAACGATCAAGATTACACTGAGAGAAAATTGATGCAGGAAAAAATGGGCTAGAATATTTCCAACGTTCACTTTTTCAATCACCTTTATCACTTTCTATCTCTCGAAATTACTGAATATGCATGGTCAACAGATACACAGAGATAAATCGAGCAACAAATAGTTGGAATATATTGAAGTTAGTCAATGGATCACTCCTGTTTCCCTGAAATTTTTTAATCCCTGTGGGATATTGATTTAAAGGATAAGAATCGATAGTCTGATGCCTTGGCAAGCTTACAGGTGTCAAAGAAATTCCAAAATATCCTCCGTAGGTCGTAGGATACTTGACACCAACTTGATCCAAATTTCACCGGGTGGTCCTGACGAGTTACCGACTATGTCAAACTATACAGCCCGTTCAAATGTCCTTACGGACGATTTATAAAAAAATTCATTAACATTGTCGTTGTTAGCAATGTAAATAGCTTTCCCTTAAAAATTTTTCAAATAATTTTCTGGCAATTTCTTTCCCTCTAACCCATATTGCCTAACCATAACTCATTTCTATTATTTCCCAAGAACGAGGACAAATGATCTTCCTCTCCTCCGTCACCAAGTTTGTGGTGTTTCTGGAGCGACAAAATCGAAGAAATTTCTACAGCCCATTCCATCCCATACCAATACTGTAAACCACCCGGCAACTACCACCAGCGTTGTTCTCAATTTCTGTCAATCACTAGTTTTTAGAAGCTAATAGCAAAGTTGTTAAGCCATCTTCCCCAGTATCCTAATAATTAGAGAGAAGCAAACGAGTTTCCAAGATCTCTACCAAAAATCACCGAACAAATTGACCCGTTTGTGACTCCTGACCTCGTGTTTTAATGCCCCTGCTCCCTGTCATGACGGCAAAATAACCGACAAAGGGCGCAGAATCTTCCGGACAGCATTGCCTCATAAATAATAACCGAGAGACTACTACCAACGGCTTGTGCCATCTTCACCACTCTATCGACTTATTGCAACCACGTGCCAACAATCCACTCACGGATACCTGGGGCACAATGGCATGGGTATGAAAAGTTATTTTCAGAAGACGGGGTTTGAAGGCGCCAAAATTAAAGACATTCAAATGCCTGGAGTCGCAGAGAAATTTAAAAAAATCCTTAAAAATTCTTAAAAATGAGAAAAAAATTTTTTTCCCTAGATTTTTAATGTTCGAGAACATTTCCTCGACCAAATAAAAATTTTAATTTTTCAATGGGTATCTTATTGTCTCCCCAAATATTAAAAGTACTTCCTACGCAAAAATTACTCATAAAGAATAATGTGAAATGCACTATTAAAAATTATTATCTAAATTGTCCCAACTGCGCGTTCCGTCTCATGAAATAAATAAATCGTTCTATCACTGAGTGGTAATGATACTATGGTATTTTTCCCAACAAGCACTCACACATTCCGTGATATCCACACGTTCATGTATGTACAGAAATGGTGATTGTTCATGTAATTCACTGGATACTGCGTTAGAAATGAAGAAGCATAACACGACGGTTTCGGTTGTTAGGTCATTTGTATAATCGTACCTCTTGATGCCTGTAGAATTTTAGTCCCGTATAGGTCATTTTGTACCTCAGCGTTGAGCATCTGGGATATATCCTCTCCCAGGGGCAGGTGCCTTTCAATGTGCGGGGAAATGTTTTGAAGCTGTTTTATCGCTCGCGCCAACTCTTAGTCGTGTTATACGGCTTCCTGTCCCATCTGGACCCTGAGACCCCTTCCGAAATGAGGGAGGGTTATTGTCTTGGAGGGAGAATACTACGCATGATTTTTCAGAGATAGAACTCCATTAATTCCTCCGAATCAATTTCATTTGCCATGAAATGTCCATTAAACAATATGTTTTAACCCCATTTTAGGGGATTAAAAATTATTTTGGGCAGAAAAATCCATTCAAGCCATTCAACTCTGAATAATTTTTGACCATCGGTAGAATGGTCAGGAGCTTTCAACATATTACTTCAAATTGAGTGCTGGACAAAGTCCAATGATATGTGAATAAAAAAAAAAGGCAGCACGTGTTGGTGGAATAGGTGAGATAAAATTTACGTAGTTCCCCGAGCCGTCGGCCAATGGAACAGACATATATTGAGGAAGAGGCGGGTTACTTCATTACAAACTTGGCATTTGTGGATGTATTTTTCAACCACAAATCAAATGTGTATGTGTCACTATGAGAAACGGGTTATAGCTGTCATATTAATCACCCCTGAGAACGCTTGAAACAACATACCAGTCATCATTACGAATAAATTCACAATTGTATTGCACTTAAACATTCCATTCTAATCTTCATAAAATAATTTTAATTTCAAACCCGCAAAATGAATTTAATAGTCGTATTATTTGTATTTTATTTCTACTGCTTTCAATGCTCGTAATTGTGTCTGTGAGGGTGGAGGGGTGCAATGGAAAATGTGAATGGGGTTGGGGAGAAGGGAGAGATGAGAGAAAGGAGCGGAAAAATGAGTCGAAAGAATTGTTGGGCCACCCACGGCCAGTGATGGCAGCATTAATCATCATTCGGCTGGACCATTGGAACATCTCTATTTGGTTGACCGCTCTCTACGCGTCAACGCCCATTCTGTCTGTTCTCATAAATACCAAAGACCCACTCATGCTCCCCTTTCTTTCTTCTACATATAACCTATCGTAGGCGGTGAAAATTCGTCCATGTGAATGAGATGCCTCGATTCTATCGAAAATTGACTATAAACAGTTGGATATACATTTCTCCAATTTTCCAATGATCCTTTGGAATTATCTTGCAACACCCATTTTTTGGGTTAATGTTTTGGAATCTAACTTTCACTCTCTACCTGGGGAGTTTTTTATTGCGATTGACGCTGACTCAAAATGGGGGGTCGAATGATTTTTTATTTATTTTTTGACAATTGAAATGGAAACCCTTGTGGAAATATTATATAAAATAGATTTGGTAGACGCTTTAATGACATGTAATTGACTTCATCTTGTCCTCATTTTTTCGTTTTTTTTTCTCATCTCCGTTCTCATTATGTTTATTAAGTGGAATATTCTCATTGTAACTCTCATGTGAAAATTTCAATTACCGTCTAAAATTAAACTCGAAAAATCCCCAAACGCTTCATAAACTCCCCAATTCTTCTATCAACTCGACTTGATTATCTCCATTTAGACGGTGAATGGTGTCGACATGTCGAAAAAAAAAAAATGAAACACCGGGTGAAATTTGCAGAAGTGAAGGAGAGGAGTATTATCCCATCATCATTTTGAGATGACGAGTAAATCCGAAAAGTTCGTGACCACGAGACCTCTGTAAAAGCCCCCCACCTGACACGTCCGCCCACGCCAAAATCCCAGCGAGTCTTGTTATCCATTGGCCTGACATACACACCATTCGGAGGTGTTATAATACTATTGACCTTTGACTTAATTTTTCGAGCTTTAAATCCTTCATTCTTTCACCCCAAAATTTTTTAAATTATACTCCAGCTCAGCATTTAAATTATTAAAATCTATCGCGTCAACGTCAAACCCCAAAACTTGAAATAATTTTAAATAATTTGAAATAACATTTTTTTCAATAAATAATTGGAATGACCAGGAAATTGAAATATATAGAGCCGAAAGCACCAGAGAATTTTATCTTCCGATATTCAAACGAAATAATTTCAGCCAGAGAATTGACGGAACCGCGATGACCACGACTATATAGACAATATTAGCTATGATTTATTTTATGTTGTGCGAACATCGTAGCCTCAGGTTTCTCAATTTATACGAAATCTAATCTAATAAAGCAATTAAGTTAATACGATAATCTAGGTATAAATATGAAAGTGCTTTTTTAGCGGAAAGAGGAGATGATCCCGTCATTATGGTCCCCTTTAATTATGTGGTTCAACAATGGATTCGATCGGTCCTTGCCCGTAAAGTTGTTTGATCAGCCAATTCGTCCAGCGCTAAATCTTAATGAGAATATAGTACAGCCCTCATCCAAAAACTCTATTATCATTTTTTTTTATTCAATCATTTATTTAAACTTTTCGCTGTTTACCGGTCTTAATCCCGTCGCGGTATAATATTTCGCGCAATATTATGAGAAATTTAATTTTAAAAAAGTTATTGATTATTGATACTTAATAATCTTTAGCTCATTATTCAGTAAATAATTTCAAATGTCATGGGAGAATTCTTCGATTATAAATATAATCGTCAATTCAATGAATATTCAATTTTAATTAAACATTCTCATCCAGTGGATAAAAAAAAATTTAAGGCGATTCAAAATTGATGATTGAACTGATGTCTGCTTAATAATTTGATTGTTAACCTCGTGACCTTGTGACTTGGGCGGATTCGCATTTTTTTTCTTTTTGCACGCTTCTCTAATTTCTTCTATTCCACTATATATATTTTTTTCGAAATTTCAACTTCGAAGAACTGAAGATGAGATCTAAATTATTTCTAAGCGGAAGTCGTTGGTAGTGGATTAATTGCCTCCAGTATCGTCGGTATATTATTGCATAAATATTATTGTACAGGGGTAAGTGGATATTTTTACGGGTTGAAATTAATTTTGAAAATGTTTTGAAAAGCTCATGAACCCCAATTTCCCAGTGGATTTTACGAACCCACTCAATGCATACTCGAGGAGGCTTGTGACACTGTGTAAATATTACGGACACGTGTCAGAGATTAATTGCGAGCTTTCATTTGTAGGCTCACGCAAAGGTAAATCAAAAAATTCCTCATGGTTGAAATAATTTGATGTAAATCAATTCGGAAACGGTACGCATTGCTTTTAAGCAACTTAACGCCATGTTTATCATAAATTAATTACTGTTTGTAATGTCAAATATATAACTGTTGCTAATACTACTACTACTGCTACTACTACGAACCATAGTGAACATTACAATAAAGTTGAAAAGTAGTGTAATGTAATGTTGCATATGATAAAATAAAAATTACAACAACAGTAATAATATAAATTCCTACCTTTGACTGCAACAACAGCTGACGAAAAAAGGACGAATTATGCGGCATCACTCCTGTGTTTATCCAACTCCACACACCTGCAACATTGTTATCGTAAATTAATCAAATTTCCGGGCATGTCAAAAAAAATGGTGAATAAAAATTATTATTGAAATGATGTATCAGAATTCGAAACTCAATTCTAATACCAATGCAAAGCCATAACACTTGAACCCAGTTGGGTATGGATGAGGAGGGCGGGGAGGGGGTGAGAGTGTTCAGATCAATTTTTGCTTCCTCTCATTCAACTATAGCGTATATTTAGCATATCCAGCCAAGACTGACAGCGTGTTATTTCACCAACAAATAATACGCAAGAAAAAAAGGGGGGAAATAAAAGAGTGGGGGTGCGCATTGTGGTGAGATGTTGGAGGGAAAAAAAAATCATATAAAAAGAAGAGAAGACGGATCTCGGCCATGATGTAGGCCGTGTGCCAGAGGAGAGGTCCACTTCAAGAGCTCGAGGGGGCTTACCCCTTAAATGCTTTTAAATACGTGCGAAGAATGCACGGAACCCCGGGCCAAAGTGGCGGGGAGGAGGGAGGGGCGGGGGGGGGGATGAATAAGGACAGGGTATACCTGTTAAATTACAATGAGTTACCGACGGTTCCATTCAATCCAGAATTCACCTCCAATTAAATTTTGAATTGAAGAGAAAAGTAAATCAGCAATTGAAAAAATTATTTGAAGAATAGTATTAAAATTTTTATTGAAAACGGTATCAATCAATTGATTAGGAAACTTGGAAAATTTTTATTGTAATAATTAATGATGACGGGATTTTTGTTGTTTTATTCATACTCCTCACCCCCTCGGTCACTAATAAAATTTTCATCGAATCCTTTAAGCCTCCCCCTCCCTCAAAACAAGGATATTTACACTGGCACCGGAGTACCGATCTCGAGTGTCATTCAAATTATTCATTACAAGTGGCACTCGGGCTGAACAGAATAGCTGAGACAATATAGGGGACTTCAGTGTGTGTACACACAGGCTGAATCAAATCTGTGAACGATTGGAGGGTACTTCAGGGATAGTTTGCCGATTAGTGAAGTGTCGTGAGGATTAATCAGGTCCTTTGGGATTTTGTTTATTTTCTTTTTTTTTTTGAGCGACGTACTTGAGATGACTAACTCTCCCATAGAAATAAAGGGCCCCGTAATTTTTAGACTAGACATTCTTTCAAATTTTAACCAATAAAAAATATTGGAAAAAACTTTGTTGAAATAAACAAATTGTCCTGAATTATTATTAACAAAAGTACATAGAAATGGTAAATATTTGACGAATCGATCCTCAGTTGAAAGCAACCCCTATTCTATTATTGAGAAATAAATGTCTACAAAAAAAAACCCAACAATTGAGTTAATGAATCTTCTGACTGATTTGGCGTAACAATCGGACGAGAGGATTCAAAGTTTGTCGGCTTTACTGTCTCTATTAAAAATTTGCATTTCAGAAAAAAATCATCTCGATGATAAAAGTGAAGAGGATCAGATTACTATTAACTCTATTTAGCTGTCACATCCCCCTTGAGAGCTTCAACACCTGTGCAGAGGCAGTCTCATAACTTGTCAACATATTTCGTTATTAAGAGACAATTTAACCAGGCGGATTAGCATATGTTTGGCCGAGAGAATTCGTTCTCCCCTAGTCTAACCGTCTCCAAAGTCGTGTAAAAAAAAAATACCTGATTACAGCTGATGAGAAGCCGAAAAAAAAAGGTGAGTCGACTTTTTGAAAAGCGTTAATTCGGCGTTTTGTTTTAACACCCGAGGGACCTTAAAAAATCACTGAAACCGTGACTGTGACCTACTCCTCTGGGTGGGATTATAACCATTGACGTTGAGAGACTGTCCAGGGGATACTTAAAGATTTTCGCTTCACAAATTGCCGGAGAAGGAAAATACTCAAAATTAGAGGATTTTTTTTTTGAATCATTAGTGAGGACAGAAGGTTTCCTACGATTAGGTCCGTCGACGATAATATTTTTCTAATGATTCAAATAATAAGGTTGAGTTTTACACGAACAAACGTATTTTTTTTTTTAATTAGAAAAAAGGAAAAATTATAAATTTTCACCAAATTCTTGAAGACTATAAAGATCAATGAATCAATAATTATAATATGTGGAGAATGAGCCGCACCTATTGCCTAATTTTCTGTAAAATACCTCATTCCTGTCATCTCTAGTTACCGATATACAAAACCGAGAGCATCAAGAGTAGGGAATTTACCCCGAGTGCGAAAGAGCCGAGAAATAAAATTCAGCAGACACGGTACCCTTAGATTCACGAATGAACGAGAGTGAGGGAGTGAGAAAGAGAGACGTAAAAGCGGCAACACGAGATATCCCATGAAAGTTTTAAACTGCATCTTTCGCATCGTCTTCACATGCTTCCCACGGAGTCGCATCGTTTCACCTCTTTGCCCTCTCACTCTCTCTCTCTGGTCCAAAGGCATTTCTCCCATCCTCCCAAGACTCTGTCCGTCTCCACCCTCTTTTACCTCGTTCACTCCTACAGAGCCCCTTTTTCATTGACTTTTTGGGTGGCTATCGGGTGAGAAAAATCCCTGAGACTTTCTCACCTTTCCCATATACTTCAGACTGACAAATATCGTGGGTGGGGATTTTCGGTAATTAAAATTCAGTTTTTTTCATCTCGATTTTTCAATCTCTGATGCGTTACGGAAGTTCACTGACGGGAGCCATTCGTCAATTTGTAAAGACGTGCAATAGAATTCCACATTTATTTTTTTAATTTCAAGTAAAATAATTTTCAGCCCCCGAAAAAATGACGATTAAACAAAAATCCTCCTTAATGGTCCGGAAATACTTTTAAACTTCTGATTTCATTCGAAATATTTCAAGTTCTTTTTCACGTGGGAAACGGAAATATCCTCAGACAAATCGATTTATCATGGGTCAATTGTCGAACCAGTGAGAGAAAGAAAAGTGAAAATTCAGGAAACTGTGTAATTTGCCAGATAAATTTAGGGGTATAATTGAAAAATGAATTACACAGGCCACAGGTCTGTTTTGTTTTATGGACGGAAGTCACAAAGATGCTGCAGGAAGTCATTTCATAAATAGCAATTTAATAGGCTCCTAGGCGGACAAACCCCAACATTCCACCGGATTTTCTATTTCGAGTGAAAGGGAGTCCTTTGAAAATTCGGAAAGGTATCTTTGATCATTGGGCACAATTTTCCTCCACTTTTCTGCGTCTCGTCACAGTCGCCTCAGCGAGGAAAAAAAATTTTAAAAAACAATGAGGACCAATCTTTCAGATGAAATGCCGGTTTTTATGAAATAAAAAAAAAATGGGTATTGAATTGAAATGGAGACAATGGTACGGCACCCTCTGGCGCGACTAACGCTGCGGTGTGGAGGATTACAAAAAAAACGATTGTGCGGTCAATAAAGACTGAAAAGTGAGAATGACCGATTGAATATTAATTTACGAAAAATTGATGATATTCGGAAAATGGAAAGTGAGAAAAAAATTAATGATTTTGATTATCCATTCAGAACAATGCTGAAGAATTAATAAAAAGAATTCATTTATATTGTATTCTATGTTATTAAATTGAGTGAGATAGTTTTCAACGAAATTTCGAACAAATAAATGATTTACCAAAAGAAATGGCTACACGAGTTCAATTTAAGTGAATTTGTTTAGCTAACTATAAATTACTGTTATTAATAATTAATTTAAAAAATATCCGCCCCCCTCTAATAATAATCCATCATTTATTGTACCTGATAAATGTAATTTTCTGCTTGCTATTGCATTATTTTCATTCGTTAACGAAAAATCGAAAATACTGCAATTATCCGTGAAAAAGTATCTTATTTTATTTCCCCACTTGTTCATTGATTAAGCCCGAACCCTGTGGGTTTTTAGTCACGCCGACAAGGCGGCGGAAGATGCTTCTTTTTTTTTCTAAATGGGATTCCTGGTTAGGCATCGGCATCTTTTGGAAGAAAAAAAAATTGCTACTTTTGCGGTTCGCCCCCTATTGCGGTACTGGTTAGAAGCCTCGTTATAGAGTTTCTCGTATTTGAATTGTTTTGTCCAATATTTTAGTGAAACGAGAAGAATTGAAAAGCCGCTGTATTGTTGGTTGAAAATATTTTGCCTTTTAATATCGTTCCATTGTGTTTTGATTTGGCCAATTAAAGGAATCACCGACTCACGTGGCCATTTATATATTTGGAAAAAAAAATGAACCACAGGCTTTTTAGGCCAGACAAATATCAAATGTTTGGCCTAGTGCATTCAGTCTATTTCAGTTCTTCTCATCTGCTCCAAATATTTCATTTTTTTTATACTTTTATTTCTTTCGATCGCGAATTTTTCAACGAAAATCTCACGTGCCCGTCGAGTGTCTGACCAGTTGACCCCTTTGGCTCGTCTATACTTGGTAATTATCCAATTAAATTCCAGGCATTTTGCGTAAGAGTTGAGTCGAAAATAAAAGTAAAAATATCGAAATTGGAGGAACTCTCGTATTGGAGACGCAAGTGGGGGTGCCAGGTTTAATTTGATAATTGCATTATTTTCAGAGGAACTTAAACACCACCTTTCTGATGGCAAATGCAAGCTCGAATTCCTGATTTTCAGATATATTTCAGCCCTTCCTACTTTCTTTTTACTTCTCTACAGTCGAATTGACGCGTGGGTGTTCCAACGAGAATGGGATTCAGTAGAAAACAAATCATTTTTCATTCCTCATCTCCTACGAGAGTTGCCTTGTACTAATTTCATCAATTTTGTAAAAGAGAACTGCAATGGAATCGACTCCTTCTTCGCAACTTCGACGGACCACGATCCCTCTCTTTATTCGGGACAACAATTTCCTGTCACTCGTCACTGACCCACTGAAAACTCAGCCAGACACGATTACCAAGTATGACGGGAAAGCAGTGAAAAAAAAATATGATTAAAAAAAAAAACAGGAACGTGTGCAGTGGGTATGATGAGGTGGGGATAAGCACGCGTCCGCCACGCTTCCCCGTGCACACACCTGGGGCTCCAGTTGGTCAGCGTGAGGGAGTCCTCTCTGTTTCTCTCTTTGCTCACTTGCCAAAACTTGCGGAACCAATGCCCAATTATTAACGAATTATGCGTAGCGCAAATCAACCGACAATCTTCCGGAAATACGGAAACCCAAACAGTCTACAATATGTGCTATATATGTGATATTTTTTAAAAAGTATCTCCTTTGCCACGAATACTTAAGACTGCCAGCATTATGAATCAATTTTATATGCGGCGAAGGAAGAGAAAATTTATGAGAGGTTTGACAGGACGAAACTTGTAAGAACTCAGAGGAAGTTGTGAATATGCAATCAAGCGTATTTCCAAGATTAATGAGATCACTCGACTGTTTATTTTTGTAATCAGAAAACAGCTAGATGCAGCACCTCATTGCTCGCAGATGACGTACTGACTTGCTTGAATAATTTACCCCCAAGCCCCAAATAAATAAAGTACCATTTAAAGAGCCCAAAAATTACCCAAAAAAATTTTCTCGCACCGCCTGTAAATTAGATTATGACTTCATGAACCGAGTGGGTGTGAAAATACCTCAATAAAGAGTAAAGAGAGGAAGGAAGTGTGGGCCGTATTGAAGAGCAAAGGGTCCATTATTTTTTGTTCCATCGAACGTGGAAAAGAGAGAAGTTTAAGCGAGTGGTGGTTTTAATGCCAATGAAGGCGCCTGAGCCGTCGTTGATCGCACGCCCGATATGAATACGCCCACTAGTTAACCCCACTGCCTCTTCATCCCCTCATCGTTATTATAATATTTGCCCAAGCAAAATATAGTAATTGCATATTTGCCTTTCGGTCCCAATTACCCCGTTCACGTCTGCACAGCCTCTTTTATCGGGTGTTTTTATTTATTTTCTTTTGATTTTTTTCATCAACTTTTTTCTTCACAGTTTGGAACATGTCGGGATCTATAAAGCTCCCGTACCGACACACCTTCATTCGACGATCGAAGATAATACGCGGAGAGAGGAGTATTGGAGGCTTAAGGGGTGTTATTATGACTTCGATACAGCTATTTACTATGATTTCGTGGTTTTGCATCAATTTTGGACAGAAAAGCCCGATTGGAATAATCTCTGGAGATGCTAAGACTCATGGATTCATCAAACATTAAAAATTCACATCCTCATATATAATATATAATATATAACACCATGAGGATGCCAATCACTATTCAATAAAGGGATAAAGGGTTCTTTCCCAAAGAAATTATTATTTCCGCCGAAATATTTTATGGAATCATTCTAAAGCCTACAATGTTCCCAACCAAAACATGAAATACAGCATCTCCGTTGTGGTAAGTAAAATAGCTCCTGTGTTAGAAAGTAAACAGTCCCCATCGCGCCTTTATTCACGCACTGGAGATGTTTACATCGTCGACCTCATCGCCCATAGCCTTCGAATGGGAAACCCGAGGCGATACACATGACGCAATTTGTTGTAAAAATTATAAAAATGCAAATAAATGTGCCATAGAGGGATAAACTCGAGAGTTGCTATATTCTTTACAGGTTATTTGCTCCATAAACGACTATTTCAAGCAAAATATGCCATCACGGCGTCACATAGTCCCCCCCCCAAAATCGGTAAAAACCGCGAACAAACGGCCATTGTTGTTATGAATGTACGTACTCACGTTTTTGCTGTGAAAAAGGCCAATTTCATTTCACTATCACTGTCACTATCACTGCACGGTTTAAAAGATACTTTCACTGCACATTTATATTAATTATATTGGACAAATAGTCGAAGATTTCCTTCGATTCAAGCGGAAAGGCTACGAGCCCTCCAAAACGCCGGCTAACACTGCGTACTGTCATGGCGGACGGTGGTACTAGATATGGCCGCTCGGTAGGTAAGCGCCACTTGGATTACCAAGGCGCGATAAACGAGTGTACTAAGCAGCTCACGATAATAATAATTCTTGGGGCAGGGGATGTCTCCTGGTGATGTCGTGTTTCACCCTGAGGATTCACAGATGGTGATAATCTGGATCTAACGGAAATAATTCCCCAAAGCCGTGCGAAGGGGGGCACGTGCAGGGTAGCAAATGTTTTTCAAGTGAATTCATCAGATCGCTTGCCAATTTTGACACTTGTCTCATACTTGCATCGGATTACAATCGATATTCCAGTAATTTTCAACTGTAAAAATCATGGATTTACTCGGTTCTATACTTAATTCCATGGATAAACCTCCCACTGTCAGTGACAAGCAAAAGGCGTTGATAAAAAGTGAGTTAATTGTCTTAGGCTTTACGGGGAACTGAGCCCTTCCGCATAATTTTTTTGAGGGTTATGCATTGAAATACAGCAAAAAAAATTAAAAAGTCGTTGTTGAGCCTCGTTAATAATAAATATTTTTTTATTATATGAAATTAGAGCAACGCGAGGAACACGAGAAACGCCAGAAAGCAGAGGCCGATAGGTTGAAGAAATTCCGTGAACAGGTCCACATTTGCACATTTAATAAACGCCTTTATTATCCTTTCTCATGACCAATTGTATCTTCAATCATAATTGCTCCTTTGCAGGTTGAACACAAGATTAATAAATTTCTAAAGGATGAGAATCTCAAGGAGTATAAATTTGCTCCAATGGAAAAGGTTTACCGTACAATTGTGTAAGTGAAATGTCTACAATTATAGGTGAAATCATTTGTCAACTGCTTGAAAAGAATTCCAAATCTATATGCCAAAAATAAATTGGTATAGAATGGCCATTTACTACTGGTAATGCTTGAGGTGGAAACCACGACCAATTAAGTGTCTACGTAAAGAGTTAAAAATATATGAATAACAGTACGAGTAATGAGAGCTACGTTGTTATCTTCCAGACATGATGTTGCTGAAGTTGCTAGTGTGTGGGCGTACTCCTTCGGTGAGGAGGGTATCGACAGGCACATCATGCTTTTTAAAAGAGAACATGCCCCCTCAGAAGACCAACTGAACGCACTCCGCAGAGGTGAGGAATGGAACGACGAAATTGCCAAGCAATTACAGATAGACAGAGAACGACAAGCCAAGGAGGATGCTGAATACGCAAAAAGTCGCAAACGAAAGGACAATTTCGTACCAAATTCCAATTACAAAGACAAATATGAACATTTGATTGGAAAGGAATCAGCACTTGAGGCTGCGAGAAAGACTGAATCAAGCAGTAGCTACGGCTTTGGTAAATTGAAACGATCGTCTCATCCTAATGATTTTTTATTCCCCAATATTTCTGCAGGAAAAGCAAAAAAAATGTTTTCCTTTTTTTGCAGTCCCCAGTGAGAACAAAAAAGACCAGCGAAGTATAGAGCAGACTCTGGCTGACATCAGAGCAAAGAGGAGAAGAATCGAAGCTGAGAATCAGTTCCAGACGGAAACGAAGGAAGAGGCTGACTAAAATCTGGTCAGATTACTTGTCACTTATTTTTCGAGAATAATGAATGAACTGTACATATAAATCAAGTAGTTGGAATATTTCCCTCCGAGATTATAAATAATCGTAATTAATTAATTGAATAATTTCATTGTTCAATATATTTACAAGTATGTTACAATTTTTAAGTAGTCAATGGTGATGATCGATTGAATAATCACAAGTATTCGGTAGCTGAATATTTTTGAACTGAAGTCCTCGGCGCTGGCTTCGGCTTACTAGCAGGAACTGGATCGAATACGATCTGTTGTTTAAGTTCGATAAATTTGCTAAATTCCTTCCCTGTTGTACTCTTGTAGAGCTCCAAACCCCGTTCGATAATAATATCACGAACATAAACTGCGTTGTCCTGGACTAATTTTCTCTGTGAAACGTGTACCACAAAATTACTAGATAATCAACCGTAAATGACAAAAATAAACTAAAAACACTTTTCATTGTTCTTGTGGAAAAGCATGAAAAGAAAATCTAGATAATTAATAAAAATTTTAATTTAAAAAATTCAATGTGGTATATTTTACTAATTGAGCAAAGCGACAGCTATCTACGTTGTGAACCAATAAACAAAATCAAAAACGGCAAATTTACCTTTTTTATACAAAACAAAAAATTTTTCCAAAAGAATTACCTCCTGCTTCAAGTTAATATTATTTAACGAAGCAACCAGATGTTGCACCTGAGCCTTCATGACCAGAGCAAGAACATTATCAATAGTATAAATCAACTCTGGAGTGGCAACACTGAGGCAATCCTCCAATAATCCCACGTACAATCTGGCAAAGGCGATGGTGTTGCTGGTCAGTGATATCCAACAGTCGCCAGTGAGACACCCCTTGGGAACAGGAATACCCTGATCGTAAAGCTCAGTCATCAGTTTATGAAGATTTTGGGGATTCTGAAGATTCGAAGGTCTCCAGGTATCCTCGCCAGCCCTAACTTTGACAGCATCGAGGTACTTCTCACCAGCGTCTTGTAAAGCTCTGACCAGGGGAATCCTCAGCTGTCCGTCCAGCTGATACCTCAGATCCATGCCCAGCTGAGTCAGCTGATCACAGTGGGCCCTCATAGTCCCAATGCACTCCACCAGAGTCCCGAGAATTACTTGTGGAATGAACAGTTGTTTAATCAAGTGCGAAGTCAAATGTTTGACCTCCTGACTGCACCAGACGACGAGGCTTGATGTGCAGTTGGTGGACTCTGGGAAGAGTTTGAGAAATTCCCTCGCCATTTCCACGATGTTACTGAATGCTATTGCACTGAGCTGCTTGACGTAGGGGGTCGTTGCCCCCTCTCGTTTCACACGCTTCAGTCTGGCTTTTAAGGCAGCATTGCAGAGCTGGAGGTAGAGCTGACAGGCTTGAGCACTCCTATCCAGTTGGATTAGGAGTCTCACTGCACGACGAGCAGATCTGAGGCCCCCTCCTTGTAAGGATTTTGCTTCAGCGCTCAGTTCTAGTTCGCGAGTGAGAATATCCACTAGACGACCTCCACGATCTTCCACTTTAGTCTTGATGTCGGTCAAGCTAAGTGTTTGCTGTGCATCCTTGAGGTAATTTTTCGCTTTTTCCAAGAGAGCATAAGCTTCTTCAAAATGTCGTTGAGCCATGCAAGAGTCCAGATCTTCAGTAACCTCAAGAAGCCACTCCGGGAGAGGCTCGAGGCTCTCAGACTCATCCCCATCGTCCATAGGAGTATTAGAGTCCAAAGAGAGTGATCTCGAAGGGACTATCGTAGAGTCCTTAGGGGGTTCTTGTGCATTAGAGTCTGATGGTTGTGCGTTCTCCTGATTCAAACGAGCTCGTTTAGTCTGTTCACATTTGTCCAGCCACTCCTTCTTGCTGGTGGCAGTGGGACACTGAAAGACACGAGTGTCAGGAAAGGCGAGGAGCTTGAAGGCAAGTTTAACAGAACCCAGATCTCGAACGTTGACGATCGCAAGACTCTGAAGATTGTAGACAGCTTGCATCTTGTACCGAGGGGGTCCTCGACGACCTCCTGTCGCTAGCCACGAGGCGATCATGAGGACATCATTGAAAAGATACGCGTGGATTCGCTTCAGAGGTGTGCCATCAAGGGGATCAAGCTCTAGGAGGGAGCCCTCATGGAGGCAGATCCGTCCTGGGGTCTCCACTAGGCTCATCGCACCCTCAACGTTCTCCAGAAGTTGCACAAGCTTCTGTTTCTGTTCTTCCTCCTTTGACATGTGAGTGTTGTCGTTGTCATTCACCTGCTGGGACTCCAGAGCCTCATCGAAAATTGGTCCAGTGGTTCTACTGGAGCCCACGGTGCTCAGGAGGGATCTCTGCTCCCCAAGAAGCTGCGACAACTGGTACATCTCACTCTCGAGATGGGATATCTCCTTGGCAGTCTCGATAAACTGCATGTAATTCTGGTAGACATTTCGCTTGAGCTGGGCTGACGTGTCATCAGCTAATTCCTGGATCCTTGCTCGTTGCTTGCGAAGCTCATCAGCCCCCACACACTGAGCACTGAGTTCTTTGACAAATTTGTCAGGATTGAACTCTTCAGAAGCAAAACTTCTGGCTAATGAATCGGTCATTTTGACGATTTTTAATTGGTATCCAAAATGAAAGATATGTCAGTCAGGTTATGACTGTCACTACACTACCCACACTGGAACTGCCACCATTTTTCATATTTCACACCACGAAGCGCATTATTTTGTTTATTATTGTAATTTCAGATGAATAAAAAATGGGGGATAAGTGTATAATTGTTTTGCAATAATTTCTCGAGAATGAGAGCTTCCTGCTGTATAAAAGGCCAACAACGGTGGGTAATATATATGTACGCATGAGCTATTGTATATACTGTCAGTATGCGCGCGCAAAGCCGCGAAAATTGTAGGAGATGACAGAAATTCAATTATTGTTTTGTGTCAGATTGTCATTTGACATTCGACTTTTGAAGAAAACCGAGATCATAGTAGATTTGGGAGAATCCTTAATTATGAAATTTATTTCTAATAGAAATGAATAGCTATGAGATGGTTTCTAACCAGGAAGTGCAACTTCTGATCTTTTGGGCAGACAAGAGGACTGAAAAGGCTAAAGAATAACTATTGAATTTGTATTTTCCTTCAATTTTTGTCCCTCAATTATTGGAACATTTCCCGGAAATTTCTTGAAAAGTAAAAAAAATTACTTCACAGCGAATCGACAGTCGTTCTTCGCAATTTCTTACGTTTTCCTTTCACCATCCTCTCCCACTCCTCGCCCCGTCATCTATTGCACAAATTGCAAGTGAAAACGCATCCTTTCTTTCATTTCTAATCACGGAACCGCATTGAAAAGGAAACCTCGTCCCCAAAGCTCAGGTCGTCGACATTTTTTGCGCCTTCAAAAATCCTCAATAACCTAACCAACCCAGCTGTTTCCATGTCTCGTTCCATAATGAATTAATAAATTAATGAATAAATCATACAAAATTTCCACCTCTCCTGTTGTCTCCGGTATCGCCGTCCATTTTTCTCCGAAGAAAGTTCCACAAATCTCGGTACGCCAGTGACTCCATGGCATCCCTCTTCTACCGAAGGTGAAATGAGTTGGTCCATCGTGTGTTGTCTTTTTAATATTGATTTGCGGCGACGTGGTACGTTACTCGATGCCGCCGAACAGCCGTAATCCCAGGACATTCTCCCCTTGAATGAAATGTCTCTCCTCTCGAGATAAATCCGCCCTAACCTCCCCCCTCCCCCTTGCCGGGGAAGGCCGTCGAATCGAAGAAGTATCGATCACAGACGATTCTTCATCGAAGTCAAAAATACGTGTTTGCATTGTACATGATAAAAGGTTGAGAAAAATATATATATACATTCGCTTTCGTTACGAGTACCTGCTCGGGATAAATACGCGCAGCGTATTTACTATGTACTCCACAATTGCGACGATATACCAACCATTCGGAAAACATCAGTCTGCCCCTGGGGGGCGGGGGGGTGGCGCAAAAACCCTACGTCGGGGGAAATTCTTACGTTACTTACCATTACTTACCACTATTACATCAGCAATTAACAATTTATCTTTGATATTGTTGCATCAATTGGGTGAATTTGTGCCGATTTCTTGGCTGTAAAATTGTCAAATTTGTGGTATTATGTACTGGTGGTGATAATTAACGAGTATAACCAAACCAAGTGCTCCCCACCGGCCCCTCTACGCACTGTCTTGCCCCGGTTTTTTGTGAAGGGCATGGGCGTGCATGTGTCGTTCTCTTCTGGAAGAATTCTAATGGCAGATTGCGGCTGAGGTACGTGGGACTCAGAATTCTTATCCTCTTCACCGGTGATTTTGGGGTTTAGAGTGACTCAGAGATATTGGATTGCTATTTTGTGTAATTGGGGAATTATCGTTGGCGCTCGGAGGCGAAGATTTGCAAAATTACGTGTTGGAAGGGGGAGGGGGAGAGATTGAGATCTGAGGGTGGTTATTTTATGCATTGGGGAGGGTTTATGGGATTCTTTGACAATCAGGAGGACGTGGAGTTGGTAGTGGTCATGATGATAATGATGTTTGGTGATTGAAGCTTGGAATTGGCAGTTGTGGAGTGAACATTACTGGCAATTGCGTTTTTTAGTCAATTTTTGTGGCAATTCTATTAAAAACTGGGAAACTCGTCGGAAACTTTTGTTGGAAAACATTTTTTGACACTTTTTTGGCTTTTTTCAGGATTGCTTAGTGAGGGAGGAACTAGAAAACGATTATTTGACAGTAATCATGATGCTCTATGCTGCGGATGATGCTGTTGTTATCACTCACTATTTGTCATCCTTTCCTCGTAATTGTTATTCGCAAGTGAGTAATTGTGATGATAATAGTGACAGGATTTGATCCACTTGTGACTGTTTGTTGACATTGATAATGATACGGAGAAGGGATGCGTGGAGTTCGTGCTAATGACGTGAATTAGAGATTTTTAGGTGATAATGTAGAGCGTTCAGAATCTGTTGATAATCTCTTGAGAGGATTCAACTCGTAGAATCGAGGATAGCGATCGACATTGAGGTTTTTGGTGGACAATGGATTCTCCACCATCGTGTTCACTTAGTGCCACTGGACCTCTCAGTGATATTGGCAGCAGTGGACTTGGGGGATCTATATCCAGTGATTCTGTCAGAGCACAACTTGCTATTGAGGTAAAATCAAAATGATTTCTTGTAGTTTTTTTACAGGTGATTTATCGTCGAGATGATTTGATACAGCTGCTAATTTAAATCGAGTAAAAAATGAATGAAAAAAGAAACAATGAGACTTGACAGAACATCCAAAGGTCATTCATAGAATTTTTTTTTATCGAGCCGCCTTTTGAATCTCTTTCCTTGACATTTCAAGGACATTTATTTGAGTATTCAACATATATCGTATTGACCGTGGAAAAGTTTAAACTCCATCACCTCGATAAATTTCAACAGATGCAGGAGAGTGACATCGAGTCAAAGTCCCTCTCCCAAGACTCGTTCGACTACTCGGACGGCATGTGCCACCAGAACTTCAATACCCTGAAGAAAGGACCAGGCTGGGCGGACCTGGATCCGAAGCTGTCCGTGGAGGACGTGGCAATAAAGCCACCGCCCGAATTCCAAGACAGTCCCTCCCCGCCAGACTCCGTAACCTCAAACCCACCCCTGGTTCTGCATTACCGTCTGGGAAAAGTGAAAATTCTCCCCTGGATAGACGAATTAGCGGACTCCCTGATTCACCAGGTGATCTCCCAGGCACTAGCCCTGGCATGTCGTGTCTCCTGGCCAGAGAGTCACCTAAGTCTTTCCCAGGCTCGTCCTCATCAGACATCAGCCACTCACTGTCCCCACCAGGCTCCAAAGCAGCGTTTTTGGGCATCTGAAATGCTTCCGTCATCCTCGTCACGTCAGGCTAGCACAGCAACGATAACAATCACCCCCTACAATACCCTGAACCGTCCCAACTCGAGGTGCTCCCTGGCCTCGTCACGTCTCTCCTCCTCTCACAATTCCATAAATACCACTGGCCTCTGCAAAGCCGACGACAGTAGCTTCATCACCTCAGCGATGTCCCACGATGTCCTGACAACTTCCGAGATAAGCGATATGTACAACGTGCCCTTCGACTCGGACATTTACACTGTCCCCATCGACGTTGTACGTCCTTTCCACGAACTTCGCACCCCTCAGCGTCCAAAACGCCACCGACATCACCGAAAACGAAGAAGAAATGTGTCCGCCAGCTCCCAGAGCGAACTGGAGGCACACATTCAACAGGCGAGACACTACTGCGGTAAACCACGTGCCATAACTCATGTCATCAAGTCCCAGAGGCTCTTAGCTGAGGTCTGCTGCAGTGACAGTGGAAATGGTAAACGTCATAGTGTTCCTGGAACTTCAGGACGTCATCGCACACCCAGTCATCAGCACAACAACATCGGCGAGCCCATTCACATGACATTGCACGAGGTCAGACAATACTTGGAGACACTGTACTCAAGCTCCAGTGATTCAAGTGAAAATAAAATAAAGAGGGATAAATTGCCCAGTCAGACGCCCATTCATCTCGGCATACCAAAGGGTCTCAGTGTAAATAATAACAACAATAATAATAACAATAACAACAACAATAGGTACAGTAATCCACACACGGATTCATCAACAGACACTCCACTATCGAATAAAAGCACAAATGGACTGATTAACAATAACAACAACAATGGAAATGCTAGAAAGCACAAGAAAAGTGGATTGGTTAATAAACATAAAAAGAAGGAGGAAGGTAAAGAGGGTGGAAAGGGAGAGGTAGAGAGGGAGAAGATGAAGAAGAGCCAGAGGAACTTTTCGTTGAACTTGAAGCAGACGTTGTGCAATATATTCAGATTTAGGAGGCTGGGATCGCCGGAGAATTTTGGTGATAAGAGAAACAGCATTGTACAGGGTGAAATTGTTGAGGAGGAGGAAGGGGGTGACAATGAGGCCCTCGGTATTGGTATTAATAATAACAACAGTGGAGGTGACGTGGGGGAGGTGAAGATGCCGTTCTTTAAGAGGGCTCTGCCACCTCTTCCCAGGAGCAATGGAGGCGTTGGGCATGTAGAGCAAGGGGAGGACGCCTTGACGTCTATTGGCGAGAAGGGGGATTCTCCGGCATCGGTGCAGCAGATCAGCCCTGGGAGAGAGGGTGAACTGCTGCCGCCTGAGGATACTAGTATGGATTTTGCTGCGAGCATCGAGAAGGTCAAGGATTATGGTTGGTACTGGGGGCCAATGTCTGGTGAAGCTGCCGAGAAGATCCTGTCGAATGAGCCCGATGGGTCATTCATCGTAAGGGACAGTAGTGATGATCATTATATATTTTCACTGTCGTTCAGATTGAACAGTTGCGTGAGACACGTGAGGATTGAACACGATCAAGGTAATTTCAGTTTCGGCAGTTGCACAAAATTCAAATCTCACACGATAGTAGATTTTATTGAGAACGCAGTGGAGCACTCGAGAAGTGGTCGCTATTTATTTTTTCTCCATCGTCGGCCTGTCCTTGGCCCCATGAGAGTCCAACTGCTCCATCCAGTGTCGAGATTCAAACAGGTCCAGTCACTTCAGCACACCTGTCGTTTTGTCATTTTAAAAATGGTTCGCAGAGACCTCATTCCCACCTTACCACTTCCACGGAGACTTATCGACTACTTAAGTACACCCCATTACTACAGCGAACAATTGGCTGAGCAGGATGATCGAGCCGAATCACCAGTTAGCTCCTCTACGGGTGAATTGGAGAAGATTTGTTTCACACCCCAGGGCCTATCGTGAGAGTTTCATCGCAAAACACTTATTCCATACGAACCAATGCTCCTGCGATTACACTCGGAACTGCAGCTGCATAAATTTTACTAGATTGAAAGTAAAATAATTACTAAAATTAGTAATAAATATAGATGATTGAAATTGGCCATATTCTCAGTGGTATCAGCCAATCGACAAGTGATTAACCAAGTGTAAAGGTGAGAATAATGTACATGCCATCGACCAAAGTAAAATTGCTGAAAATATAGAATTGAAAATCGTAAAAGCACAGGCGGAAATAAGTGAAACTACTAGTAAGTGTCATTGATTGACGTTTGTTACATCTTTTACTTTTTTAACAATTTTTTACGTTGAATGAAAATGTCAAACGATGAATGCGAATGCGAGACAACATTGATACACCTATTATTGCCTAAAAATTGCAAATAAGCTACATGAGTCGCGCTTCATTGTGTGATCATTCAAATTAATGAACTTATATCGTGACTGTGATGCTTGTTTACCAAGCCAAGCACAATTTTCAAGTTGATGAAGCTAATGTTTCATTCACTTCATGACTAGTTTTTTTTTTTTCAATGTGTAGAATGATAGTAAAATGTAATGAGTCAATTCGTATTCATAAGAAATTCTTAGAAGAAATTATTATTTTTTTATTTATTTAATATTGTTTAATAACCTTGATAACGACTGAGTTCACAAGGAAATGCCACACTTTTCCTTTCCATAATTTAATTTCTTTTCTCATTACATTTTACTATTTTTCGATTACAATTGGTACCTTCAATTTATCGTTCATCGCGAAATATTATTATTTTTATTTTCGATAACCAATCGAAAATAGACACATTATAAATCCAATAAAAATCGGTCAAAAAAAGTGGTGAACCGTGATAACACAATTTTAATGAACATAATTTTTTTCTGAATGACGTTTAGAAACACAGGTTGTTAAAAGAAAAGAACTTTAGGTTTCACCACTTATTAACATCCGGAATAAATGCTAATGATCCACTGTCAAAATTAATTTGAATTATAAAATGTTTATCGATATATATAATGTTGTTAATTGTTGCAATGAAAGGAACATGCTAGTCATTAACATTAAAATTTAAGATTGGGCCTCGAACTGACTCTCGAAGGATACCAGGGTTACGTAGAGAATGAAAATGTGAATACTAAAAGTTCCAAGCTCATACGCAAGTTCATGAACATAGACTATTAATTATTAATTATTATCACGTGCAAATGACTTTTTGTACAGTAGAATTTTTCAATCTATTGGATAGAAGGAGAGGAAAGATTATAAGTAATTAATTATTACGTAAGTAGTGAATTTACTCCCATTGTATTTTTATTACTGATAAGTGTGGGGTTATTAATTGGTTCGAGGCCCCTGTCTTAAATTACATGCATGAAAAAATCATGTAGACATGTTATAGGGGACTTTTTTTTACCTGAAAATTTCCCAAGGGGAATGCAGCTGCATGAGATAATAATTATTGTTCTGTAACGGAATGATGAATATATATTGGGATAATGCTCATAGAATTCTATTTTTATCTTTTTTCAAGAGTTCAGAATTTTTTCCCATGTTAAAATTGATTCTTTGAATATCCTGAATTTTGTCACTCTCAATTTTCGCTTTCAATGGTCCGCAACCACGTCTATTTAACAATTGAGTCTGTCGACTAACAAGTATAATTATCCTGCAATTGTGTGTAAACCGATTTATTGATGAGAATCGGATTTCTCCGCCAAAAAATTCAAAAACGCAAATTCTAGAATTTTTCCTCCCAAATTTTTCTTTTAGAATTCTCCACAGAGCAAAATCCCAAAAATTTCATATTAAAAACTCTCAGAGTCCTGCAGGACATGTCAATAGAATTGCTTCACACGTGATAATTCTCTTCAGTATTTATTCAGTTCGCAGTTAGGTGAATATGTTGTACGTACTATTTTTACTATTAAAAATTCATTAAAACATTTTGTGTTCACTAAGAAAAGTACTTCATTAACCATTTTATCACTTGGAGTATTTTTTCAGCGATAGAGTAATCTTTCGATCGCATCGAAAGAAGATAATCCCAATCGATACGTAAATCTCTAGTTTACGAGAAAAAAAATAAAATAAATAAGATTAAAAAATTGAAAAGAAAGACATTTCATCACAATGTTCGATTCGCTTCTTGAGGCTGATTACAGTGAATTGAGATGAATTAATGAGCGATATATGCTGCACTCACGTGATTTTCGTACTAGAAAAGTTGAAGAGGCTTGTATATTTAAAAAATGGTGATCCTTGACATTTTCGCACGGACAAAGCACTTGTTTTCGATATATTTGCATTATTTGAAAAGACTGGCGTAATTAAAGTGTTAAATATGGAATTATCTGGAAGAAATGTTTCTTGATATCTTCCCACTTTAATAAAAAAATAATTACCGAACAGTAACATTCACTCAGTCGATGCCCAGGATTATTTGGATTAATCAAATCCATAAAAATAAAAAAAAACAAGCAGTTGAATTCAGAATCGTAATACTGAAGGAATTTTGATAATCTACACAGCACTAATGTACAGAATTATATAGTAAAGCCACGGAATAGAGAGAATGAAAAATGAAATTGTAACCACACGCTCTTGAATATATAAATCGTTTTGAATTTTTCGTCGAACAGAGTAAAAAATGCTTCTGTATATAAAATCAATGCAGTAGAAGAAATCATTGAGACTCCGATTAATTTTTTATTTTTATTTTTATTTTTCAAAAAAATAATTATTCACTCAGGCTATTCGTTGAACGAGAGAGAAATTTCAAGAACTGGAGCTGTAGGATCAGCAAAGTGCAAAAGTTCAGAATTTTTTTTTTTATCTTAACGATCACTAAAATATTTTGGAGGTGTTTCTGGTAAATCTATTCTATAGAGAATTTAATCAGTTGCCAAAGAGATCTTTTGATGTTTGCCCTGAGTCCATTGCTGCGGAGATAATTTCCGAATATCTAAATTTGTTTTTTTTGTGACAGTTTCGACTGTAAAAAAAGCCAATGAATTTCCACATTGACTTCCACCATTTGACTTGATAAACTTCAAATTAAAATGTATCGATGCACAACAATTGTGACTGACTAATAATTTCATTTCCATGAATAACGATAAAGAATAAAAATTATGAAAAGTAAAAAGAGAAAAGTAATTAATCGTAAATAAAAGGTATACATTTCCATCCAGAACTAAACTACGCTGCGATGAAAGAGAAAATAAAAATGATGCAACAGTATGGCTAGACAATGAAACTGTCAAATAAATAAGTAAGTAAATAGTCTAGTATAAGTATAATAAAGGAAGGTGAAGCACAAGTATGTAAGATCGCCTCGTATGATTCATTGATTTAATTGTATTAACGAAGGGATGAGTAATGTAAGTTTAATATATGCGCATGTAGCTGACTAACAACGTTTGTACTGCAATGTTGACAATGAAATAAATTTTTGAGACCAAACCATTAACATTAATGTTAAGTGCACCATTGACTGAACAATATTGCATTAAAAAAATCCATAAATTTGAAAAATTCAGTTTCTTTTTAAAAAAACGACCGCCAGAGGCAAAAATTGGAAATGAATAAACTCCATTTATTTGAAAAATATCCTATATCATATTTTTTATTGATAAATATACATATGCCTAAAGAATATACAGATGATCGGAATAACTACACTGTTAAAATTTTCCATCAATTGAATTCAACGATTTAAAGATTAATCTGATAATGGAACTTAATTCCACTTCAGACAAAAAATAAGTGACCTCCTCAAACTGAAAAATATTGAAATGAATATATTTAATCGAAGAAAATGAACAAATCATCATTAACTAAAATAGATAAATTCGTCAGTCTCATGAAAATTTTAACAGTGTATTCTCGCGACGTCAAGAAGTATTTTACCAAATACATCCTAACGAAAATTTTGAATAAATTTCGCTCTCAATGATACAACTTTACATGGATCAATGTACATCCAGATCCCCTCGTACACAGAACCGTCCTACTCAGTGCTGGGGCAAAAATGTTTCTGACGGTGGGTCCAAGAAAAAAAGTTGTCACATAACTGATGAACAGAGCAATAATTATAAGAGAAATTCACCCATAAATTGCATTTGATTCCTTGGTCTTTCCCAAAAATACATCATACCTACATCGCGTAAACTTTTTGATAGCTCTAATGTCTCTCTCTAACGAATCATCTCAACTTATGATTTTACAGTATATTCATCTCTCTCAATCACGACTTCTGGGGTCTCCCTCGTTTTTTACTCGCTGTATTCGCTGACTCCTTTGTGATACTCGCTTTCCTCCTTCGTAACGTTGGAATACTACTATGACTGCGCAAGTGGCGAATGTATAGATATTTCGATCTGAAGACTTTTTTGCACTTTCGACATCTTTGAACTTTCATTTTTTCTGAAACTGATTCAATAAAAAATTCTAAATCTCTATAATTAAAATAATTATAATTAAATAGACCATCGAAAAAAATATTTCAACTTTGGCGACTTCCATTACATTAGTTCCAAATCTTCCTTTTTTAATGAAAGTCCCTAGAACAAACAAAAATGAGTCCTTACCAATTTTCTTGGTGGCATGTTGCAGAGAATGTGCGAGCATGGCTGCAAGACTGGGAAAGGACCTTTTGCACCGGTAGCAATTGATTCTCTTGGTCCCAGCGTTACTCCAAATTCTCCCCCTCCTGGCCTTCCTGAATCCCTCCCCCATTTTCGTGACGACCTTCGTCTCGACCTCCCGTTTCCTCAAATCTCTCCTTGTGCTCCTCTCCTCCCTCTCTTCCGTCTTCTTGTCCTCCTTTCTGAACGTATTGATCTTCTTCCTCAACGAGTGCATGAGCTTGACATGCCTGGCAAGAGCCACCACAACATCAAACCTCTCATGACAGATCTTGCACTTATACTCCTTTTTTCCCCTGTCCTTATCCCTGTTCCCCACATTCAGAGACTTGAGCCTGGCAGATCTGATGGGAGCACTACGTCTAGTGCCACTCCTAGTCCTCTCCGAAATAGTCTCCTGAGCTTTTCCCCCCTTGGAACACATCCTCAAGTGCATCTCCAGTCCCCTCTTCCCCCTGAACTCCCGCCTGCACCTCCGGCACTTTAGTATCTCCCGCAATCGCCTTCTGAGTCCTCTCCTCCCCCTCCTCTCAGCCCCATCGTCGTAATCACTGTCATCACTGTCGTCCACCTCCACGTCCTCTTCTTTATCCTCATCGTCCTCAGAGTCTCCCACCATGATAACGTCGTTCTCCTTGTCACTGGAACCTTTCTCTTTGCCATCCTCCAGGGTTATGATCTCCCTGTTAACGTCCTCTAGATCGATATCAATCACCTCAATCCTGTATTTCTTTTTTTTCGCTTTACTCGTCTTCCTCCTGGTCCTCATATACGGCGTCTTCATCTTTGTGTCTTTCTTCTTTTTACGTCGTCCCCTCTTCTTCGGCTGGATCTTCCAGCCATTTGCGTACACGTTCTCCTCATCCACTTCAGTCATTATTGCCGGTTGAATTATTATCTCTGAATCAGCTCGATTCACAGTCGTCAGCTGTTGCTTCCTCGGACGTTTTATCCTCAGAACTTCTGAGGAGTTCAACTTCGTGAAGGTGCTATCCTGGGGGCTGGTCTCATGCTCCTCGACGAACTGATTGTCGACAGGCTCGAAGTCCAGATCATCCTCCCCTGGATTTCCACTCTCTGATTTCAATTCTTTGCCTGAACAATTCCTCTTCCTTGTAATCAACTGATCCTTGTTCAGAATCTTCTCGATGTCATCTAGTGTCAGGTCTGAGGAGTCTGGTGGAGGGTCGTCCGACAGAATATATTGCACTTCCTCCGTCACTTTGGTCTTGATCTTCTCTTTTACTGAGGTCCTCTGCCTATTCTCAGGCTCTCTCTGAGCTTCAATCATTGAATTTTCCTGTACCACCAGGTAAACGTTGTCCGATGGCCAACTCTCGTATAATTCAGGATTCGAGACGTTTTCATCGAAAGTCAAACTGCTTTTTTCATCACTCTCTAGAAGATTGTCGTCTTCATCGTCGGAGAATGAAGTTTCATTCTTCACATATCTCTGGGGAAGTGTGAACTCTCTGATTATCTCCTTCGGTAGAATGGGAGCTTCCTCTGGTGGCTCAGGAGAAGCTGGGGGTGGTGATCTGGCTGTTTCCATATCGTAAATTTGCTTTTTAAACTGAGATGTTTTTTTAACCGTTCTCACGGCCCCCTCGCCAATCAATTTCTCCACGTCATCCCTCATGAGGAACTGAAAGTCAGTCGGAGGCTCCCCGGACTCATCGTAGACAGCCACTGCGAAGATCTCGTCGGAATCCTCCACTGCATATAGTGCCAGCTGCTGACCAGCTGCTGTTATGAATGTGGCTATCGTCTCCTCGTCTGAATCCCCTTCTGGGGGTGGGTCCAACAGAATCAGATTGGGGTTGTAGTCGTCCAGCTCCTTCTTGACGTTATTATTCTGCAACATCGCCGGCGAGGGGGTGTTCTCTCGGTGAAAGAGGTTGAACGTCTCCTCCTTGACTTGGATGTTGTACTCGAGCAAGGGATGAGGGGGCGAGCTGACCTCGGGAAGCGACGAGGAGGTTAATCTCTCGTTTACCTGGGAATCCATCGGTTGATTGACCTCGTTAGGTTAGCGAAGTACCTTACTTTGAGGGTGGGAATTTTATACTATCATTTTTCATTTTCCAGTTAATCTTTTCGAAGCTGACAAGAAGAGATAATTGAAGGTAATATATGCTACATTCAACTGTCATAAAATTGGCACTTGTATGTGAATTGTGATTGTCGTAAAGATGGACTTCAATAGAAAAGATAGTTTTTTAGAGGGAATTGTATTTTTGTGAAATGTCTACAGTTTACGATTAATTCACAGAGCCGAACTGCATTATGACAAAAAGTCGCTCCATACCGTTCTAAAATTGATAATTCTGTTCTTCAAAATTAAATGAGCAATGATAACAACTCACCTACAACTTTTTGACAAATCAATGAATGAAATCTAATGAGAGGAATTAATTCATTAATTACTACCAACTCACCATGTTTCTCACTGAGAATGTGCCTGTCTATAAATATATTATGACATTCTAGATTCAACTTTTCCCAAGCTGTACTTTCGCCAATTGCACATCTACCCAACCCACATTACGGTGCCTTCAATAATTATCATGTTGACTGGGGAAATTTGAAAATCTTCAACATCTGCAATGAAATCAATCATCCTAAGCCGATGAAACATAAAAATGATCATATATTCACTTGGACTTACAGGTTATGTTTTTTATATTTTTAGATGAAGATGTGGGGTATGTGTTTTCCTATTTACCTCCTTCCCTCGACCTGAAATTGAATCGCCAGCAAAACGTCGCGCACACACGAAATATTATGTAAACACAGGCTCTACCGATATTAATATTCACAACTCATGGAATTATTTTGAGATGCGCCCGATAATAAACTGATAGTGATCAATTGTAATGCATCGGGCTACTCCAAAAGGCGTAAGTAGCATAACACAACCACACACGTATCCCTTATTCCGTATATTCATTATCAATCATGAAGGCGCATTTTCACTCCGCGAAGCTAAGAGCATCGAGATACCGATTAGAAGACGATATCTCATGAGGTAACGATGCGAATTTAAAAAATCATCATTAATTTTAAAGCCCATGAGAGAATCCTCAGTCCTTCTGAAAATGAAGGAAAATTCAGTTAGTCGATTGTAAAGTATTCTGTCAAACAAGACCATCCACCCGGAGTGTGAGTTATTCAAAATGGCGGCGGGAATATGACGCCAAGCGAAGGAATGGCGCAATAAGTTTATTGTGTGAGTATCAATCCATGTGTCCCCCAAATATCCCATACATTTATAGAGCATCGAGAGTACACCGGGAGGTAAAAAGCAACAGAACAATCCGTTTATTCGTATTTTAATGCGTTCAAGGGTCCGAGAGTTTTATTCTGCCAATTAATGGGTAGGTGGTATTTTAAAAAATCGACTTTTTCATGAAATATCAAATAACGTCTTGATCCACGTTTTGTCCTTGAGTCGGCTTTACTCATTATGGGCACACGTGGACGTAACTGATATAACCCCAGTGTTAACGATCTCAATGTCGATGATAAGTGACGCACTGATTGTGAGATACGATATTTCCCTCGTTATTTAAATTTTCGAATGAGCTATGGGGTAAATTGACTTGATTGCTGGACTAATTATGCCAGGGGATTGTTTCAGAGAATGATTGTCCCGTCTGCACAAAACGCAAGACAATCAGAGGGAACATCGCATGAAGAAAACTGGAATTTATAGGCTTTCTCGAACATTAGATAGGAAATTTTGTATCGTTGATTTTTTGAAAATTTGTGCCTGAAATATTGAAAAAAAAGACTTCAAAATGAGCAAGGGAGTCGATCCGAAGGAACTGGAACCCATGAATGCAGCTGGAGCTGGAAAACATGAAAAAATCAGGATGAAAAAACAGTTGGGGTTGATGGAGGGAGTTGCTATCATCCTGGGCATTATTTTTGGTTCAGGTAACATAAGAATGTTTTTTTATCTATCGTAAATTTTTGTTAATATCTTCTTGATTATTTTATGACGAGATTAATTGAGGAATTTTTTTAATCCATACAATTATATTTGATGATAAATTTTTGCTTCCACAGGAATTTTCATATCACCAACAGGTGTAATCCAGGAAGTGGGTAGTGTTGGTATGTCCCTGGTAATTTGGGTACTGTGTGGATTGCTGTCAATGATCGGGGCACTTTGTTACGCAGAACTGGGGACAAGTATACCCAGAAGTGGTGGAGATTATGCGTATATTCACGAGGCCTTTGGTGCATTACCTTCATTTTTGTATTTGTGGGCAGCGAATCTCATTTTCGTGTAAGAAGACCAATTTAATCAAGACATGTTTCAATTTCATGAATTAAACTTCAACTCTTTTTCCATATCTGACAAATCAAGAAAACAAATCCTTCTTCTAATTCTGAACTTCTACATTTATAATCGACATAAAATTGTTTCTATTGATTTTTATATTTCTCTCTAACAATAGACCAACAACAAATGCAATTATGGCATTGACCTTTGCCAAGTATGTGCTGCAGCCGTTTTTCATTGGCTGCAGTATCCCTGACGGCAGCGTGCGGTTGATAGCAGCTTTAACCATCTGTAAATATCCCATTCAAAACAAATTAATCCATTAAATTATAAAACTAACGATCTAATTTTCAGGTTTATTAACATTCATAAATTGTTACGACGTGAAGGAGACCTCCAAAATGCAAAACATGTTCATGTTCGCCAAGATTGCAGCCCTAGTGCTCATTATTCTCGCGGGTTTGGGGTGGCTTATCCTTGGTAGGGTCGAGAATTTCCACGATTCCTTCAAGGACACCACCAGTGATCCGGGGAGGATTGCTGTTGCCTTTTACTCTGGTATTTTTTCCTACTCTGGGTGGAATTACCTTAATTTCATGACTGAGGAGTTGAAAGATCCCTATGTGTGAGTATTTCGTCGTAGTCCCCATTATTTGAATTTAATTTTTATTAGTAGATATTTTTTTGCAGGAATTTACCTCGTGCCATCTACATTTCTCTACCACTAGTGACTTTAATTTATGGTCTTGCCAATATTGCTTATCTTGCTGTTCTCAATCCAACGGAGATGATGGCCTCTAGTGCGATTGCAGTGGTAAGATGTCATTCACAATAATTAAATTAACAACACAGCAATCTAGCTCTTCACATTTATTAATTTGAAAATCCGTTATTACATCTCGTTAAAATAATTTTGAAATGAAATTTAAATTTCTTCAGACTCTCGCAGACCGAACCCTGGGCGCTATGTCCTGGGTTATGCCAGTTCTCGTAGCAGCATCAGCTTTTGGTGGTTTGAGTGTCCACATAATGACATCCTCAAGAATGTGTTTTGTTGGGGCACGTAATGGACACTTTCCAGCAATGCTCAGTCATCTCAATATCAGAAGTCTTACTCCCACCCCGGCCCTCGTTTTTCTGGTGATTTGAGCTCGCAATGTGATCCGATTATATCCACGTGCGAACCCATGAATAATCGAATTTTTCTTTCAGTGTATATTATCCCTGATGATGCTGTACACCAGTGATATTTATGTACTTATAACTTACTGCAGCATCGTCGAATCATTTTTCATAATGGTGTCGGTTGCTGGCATTCTTTGGTTGAGATATTCGCGACCCAAAATGGACAGGCCAATAAAGGTAATTAAATTTGTTGTCTTCATCACAAAAGAAATGTTCACGGGTGAAATTCTCTTCAAATTTTTGTCTAAATTATCTAACCATCCACTTCTCTTTTTTTTCAATTTTCAGGTGGCTTTATGGATTCCCATAACATTTGTCTCGATTTGTGCCTTCTTAGTTCTCGTCCCTTGTTATGTGAGACCTCGGGAGGTCATCATGGGGACTGTAATCACGCTTTCTGGGATTCCAGCTTATTTTGTGGGAATTGTTTGGAAAAATAAGCCAGACTGGTTCCAGCGTTACAATGGTATTTCCCTAATTTCTAAATACTTTACTAAGAAACCCTCCAATTCTTTTTCATTTCAATAACTCGTATTATTATATTATTTTTCATCATAATTGTGGTATAACTTTGCAGTTAGAGCCACGCACTTCATCCAGAAGTTGTTCATATCAGCGAAGGAGGAACAAGACGACTAAACGATCATTTTCTAATGAGAAATTGTTCGGAAGATAATGCTCTCAATAACCTCCAAGCCAAATATTGATTGACTGTGCTCCTCATGAATCTCATACCCCCTGAATCTCATCGTACATCACGTGCATCAATTATTTATTTATGCATTACGCTTTATGCCCGAGGATTGATATTTATTTACTCACAAACAGATCACAGAACTGCAGGAGGCAGTCTCGGAATAAATCTCGTCCTCATTTTACTTTATTTATTTTTTTCTCGTACAATTCAACGCACAGAGGTAAGAATTAACGTTAACAAGTCGCCCATCTTGTTGACTAAACAATCTGGAGCAATACTTTATTTTGTCCAGTTAATTATTTACATAATTCGGCTAATACAATTTTTACATGTGTCGCATGAATAAAGATATTTTGGTTTAGTTAACAAGCTTCAATTCAATATTTCAAACCATTCGAATCATTTAATTATTGCAGCACTCGGAATGTTGGATAATTTAAGTAATTGAATTTTATTTGAAGAACAACGCGACGAAGACATTTACGAAATATATTCAATCGAGAATGTGGATTATTTATAATTATTGATGAACGATAATTACGTTTGTTTGGTGATGGAAATCAGTGAATGTCTTCGGGATTGAACATGCCCTACGGAAAATAAATTGGTTGCAATTATTATTCTCCGAATTATCCCCAGTGTTGGAGGCAGAATAAGGCAAACTGGATTTTTTTTTTAATGCCAATAACTCAGGAAATCATTTTTTAATCCTGACCAATTTTTCCGACGATCATGAACGTAAAAAAAAATCTAGTTTTTAATCGCCTCATCAGCCCTAGTAAATTCAATCTCTTACCTTAGCCCGACGCAGGATTGAATCTTTGCTGGCGTCGTAGGGATGATCTTTGCTGGGAATTTCGAGGACTGAGGGGACGGGGGCTGTGTGGCTGTCAATCACGTGGCGAATCATCTCTGCCACCTGGAAAAAACAAGTGTTTTTTTACTCAAACTAAATTAATTTATTACACAATCTATTGATTGTTCAAAGTCGAGCAAATTATTATCACGTACGTTCTGATTGATGAGAATGATGTCGATATCGTCACGTTTGACGAAACGTTTGAAGGTTTCTTCGATCTCACCAACTGGTGTGTCTGTTTTAAAAAAGTGAGATAAGTGACAACAGTAATGAGGAAATTGGATTTTATTGACTTTTGGGGAAGAAAGTTCACAAGACTGATATTTACTTTTATCCACAACCATGAAATTGGGCTGGCGATTTTTGTTAATTTCTCCAACTCCACCGAGTAAGAATCCCACACACGTATCCTGAAAAAATCCCCAAAAATGAATCCTACCTAAATGAATTGATTAATTGAGATTGATAATCGTACAGCAATCAGTACGAACACAACTTTTTTAAAGCTGAATGCAGGCTCACCTCGTCCCCAATAACCGCCAGGAGTTTACCCTTTCCTGCGGAGTGAAGAGCCATATTTAAAGATGTTTAAGGATAAAGATACTCGAATCAATCGATTTTGATGCTGGGGGGATTTCAATTTACGAAAAACCACGTATTTTTAATTTAATTGACTATGAACCGTCACACCTTCGTCTCACTCGTGACCAGCTGACTCCACCTATCAAAACTGGAAATAAAATCCAGGAAAATGTCAAACTGGCGGCACATTACGAAGCCCAGAGGCATCAGCCTCAGCACGAGGTACCTGTCACCACCTCGAGATGTCGTTAAAAGAGAATTCTGCAGCTGAGCATCGACTTTGTGCATCCAAAGAGATTTTCGAGATCAAGATCACCTCCAAAACCGATTGATTTCTTTATTTACTGGGTCAAAGAGGTGTAGATACTCACGATCTATGTAGGAAGAATCCTCTCGAATTGGTCGACGTCTCTTCTTCTCCTCGGGTTCGAACACCGGGTCCGCCCTGAGGGACCAATCATCAAATTATTTTCGATTGTTTTTGATTGTATTTATGGGGAGGATCATCTGATGAAGAGATATTTTGATGTGATTGACGGTGCTCAGTGTTTTGGATATTGAAAGGGACAAGAGGAACGTAAAACTGTCCGGCAATCGAGAGTAAGTGTAATTGTCAGAGATATAGCTTTCATTTTGTGTTGTTTATATTTTTTTAGCTTTGGCCATTCCCCATTCCAGCAAAATATTTAATAATTTTTTCAATTAAATAAAAATGTGTATTTTGATACTTATTTTAACAATCTCTCATTCGTAGAGTAATTGAATGTTGAATGACAAAAAAAATTGAATTTAATGGATCAAGCAAATCCAATTTCTCAATGAATTAATGATCCAATTGACCAAATTATTATAAAAGACGGATTTAAGCACAAAGAATAAAGAATCTAAATATAAACTTCACTGCAGGATCAAAGATCAATGTCAAGTGATCTCCTACTGAACTCCACAGATTCCTCCCATCGAGAGCCCTCAAACACCTCGAACCCTCGAATACTTCGCCTCACTCCTCAATCAAATAATACAAAAGTCCACTTGACAATTTATCAACCACTTACATCTCCACAGATCCCATTTCCGCGGAATGTCTGGTCCCCCACTGACACTCACCCACGTTCCCAGTTGATCTTGATGTGTTTCTGGCAAATCACCAATACTTAAATGTAAATTGTGACACAGGCGTTGAGCCAGAAATGACCGACCACGAAATTAAATTAACCCAAAGCCCAGTTATTCCACAGAATTATAAAAAAAAAATCTCGATCTTCTCTTTCCAGGAAGGAAGCTAAACGAGCCAGCATGCCTGAGCCAGTCAACCACCAGGTGAATGCAGCTCGGAGGACCTTTCAGACCCTCTACGAGATCTCAAAATTATTGAATACCAATTTAGATCCAGCGACACTGAGTATTTGCGTAAGATTGTGTGAGAATGGTGTCAATCCTCAGGCGTTAGCTACTGTTGTCAAAGAGCTGCAGAGGGAAGTCAAAGCCCTTGAGAATGCCAATGCAGAGAGTGGAAAAGGTACATTAAAATAAAATTTCCAGAATTTTTTTTACATTGAAAGAAATAAAAAAATTATTTCGTGTATTGGCAGAAAGAACAATAAAGTCACATGAATTTTGCTGACACAGCCTTCAACTTGTGTCATAACCTCTAGTTATAACTCAACTTTTGTTGATTTTTTCTTGTCTTCACTTTTGTATTCCTGAAACAATTGGGAAAATCCAAAAATCAGTGTGAATCATCTTCAGAATTTTACTGATAAAGAATTGAGAGAATGTTCACCTCGTCGACATGCTTCCCCGGGAAGTTATTGCCCTCGAGAGTGACGTGCTTCAATTCCGGTTGTTCTATTAAATAATTTTTCGCATCCACTGCCTGTGATCCCTCTCGAAACATGAATATCGAGCGTTTGGGCTCGATTGGATACCTGTCGACAGAAGAACGTCAATGTCGAATCACTAGAGATCAATTTATTCATCTCAAGAGGAAAGTTACCTCTCTGCAACAATGTGATTATTTTGCAAACTCCCCTGCCAAATTTTCATGATAGTTTCGGCTTCAGTCTCTGAAAGTTCGTCTCGAACGTCCACGAACATCATAACGTTCTTCCCCTGCTTAGAGATTCGCAGGAGACTGTCAGGGTTTGATGGGTCAATCTGTGTTTTATTAGGCACTTTGTTTAATGTCTGAGGTTTCAAAGATATTCCCTTAAGCTTTAAAATGAGTCCTGATTTATCAAAGCCGGATCGTAGATTCCTGAGATATGAACGGAAAATGGGCAAAAATCCCATCGGAAAACAATAATCGCCTTTTCGTAAGATATAAACCGTAAAATAAACTCTAGCTCACTAGGTCGATCCCTGTTTTCAGTATCTCGAACTCCAAATGATATATTAATACTTTAAAGATACCCCAAATAAGTGAAATTTTGAAAACCTGGGAAAAATCTATCTGCGGTGCGGGACGCAGGTGTTCCGGCAGCTCGTCATCCTCCAACGGTTCCTCGTTCTCCTAACGATGACACCGACAATTATTTCCCATAAAATCAATGAACAAGCAATTTCCAACAATAAAAAGAATCATAACAACAAATCACCTCCCACTGATCCAACAGCCTCTCCATATCAGCATCTGTCATATCCCTAATATCCTTATCCTTCCATGATTTTTCCTTTTTCTCTTCTCCATTAACACATAATAACGCACAAATAATCATAAACACTTCCAGCCTCATGTCTGCACCGTCACGATAACGTTCCCCCTAATTTTTATTATTATTCTAAAAAAAAAGAAACAAATTTTATCCTTGTCGGCGAAATTCGAGGTTATGAGTGCAGTGAAATGAGGGAAATGTAGATGTCACTGTGTGCAGTTGTTTTGTTTGATATCAGTAAGATGGCGACGTCGAGGTGTTAACGGAATGCCTAACGTTTTTTTCGTCCAAAAAGACACTGAAAGACCGGTAAAGACCTGATCACAGTGAATTCGAAAGAAGTGAATGAAATGTGAATAAGATAGAATTGTTAATTAGAAAAGTATTAACCCGGGTCCATGGAATCATTGAGAAATTGGGTTGTCCTGTTGAATGAAGCACCAAAATCCCAAATCTGGGCGACAACGGTAACTATTCAAATCCGATAACATGAGATATCTTTCGCACACGATAAAATCCAAATGAATTCCTGTATACGATTGACCACGAGCCACATTGATATACATCTCCCCTGAAACCGTATCTCATACATAAAATTCAGTGGCTCAATTATTTATTGCCAAATTGGGTCAGTTTTTAGCGTGTGCGAAGGACAATGATTCTTCAGGTGTTGAAGAGTCAGTCAGTTCTTCAAACATTTCTTCCTCCGTTATGAAAGTATTCAATGGAACGAGATTCGATATCAGAATATGTCCTCGACTTGCAGATTTTTATTGACAAAACAATCGAATTTTTATGAATTAAATGTAGCCATGAAGTCCACCAATTATAATAGCTTAGAACACTTTGAATTAAGGGAGGAAACTTTTCGTGAAAAAATTTTATTAATTCGACAAATAAAAATACATAATCATAACGAGACAAAACAAGGAACAGGTCTATGGGAACAGGGTTCCATGGGAAAAAAATCCCGGTTATGATATTTTCAGCTCCACATTTCCTTTTTTTTTCGGCTGGTCGTCCATTCTTTGTTGGTACCATTCAATCCACCCGTGTAAACCATCTGGGAACACCCCTAAGACAGGAGTAACGGATTTTTCAACCTTCGTGCTATTGATCATGATGGGTTTAGCATATGAAAGGGGGATAGGATTCAGTCCTTTTTGCGTATTATGTTATTTCAATGAGCAGTGGAGTTTAATTCGGGAGAGGGAAGCTGCAGGTTTTATATTTTTAACTACATAATTCATGTTTAATTTTTTATTCTACTAATAAATCCACGGGGACCTGGATTTTTATGCGTTTAAAATTCATTGTCCATCACTCGTGCGTAAAGTGCGTAAGTACTTTCCCCACTTTTTGACAGAAAAAAAGGGTTCGATGCTCGTGGGAAAAATATTCTCTCACCTTTGGGAAGGGCTTTTTACTCTTCATAAGTAAAAAATCTCGTTTTAATCCTTGTAACAAAATAGACTATTTTTTCACAAGGTCGTAAAACGGCGTTTTATCCGTAGTACAATGAAAAAGGATTTTTAATGTAAATACATTTGTTTTTTCTGTATCCTCCTATATTCTATGACGCTCGTGAGAAAAAACGGAACTTTCGGTGCGCGATGTGTGCAACAAGTGCCATTTTCCCACTTGTATCATAATATCTATTTGAACTTTTTGGATTTTTTTGGATTTGGATTTTTTTATTTGCAGATCGAAACGCAGTCCAGGGATGCACCACGTGTGGAAAGTGCGATCTTGTGCGCGCAAAGTGAGCTTACAACCTCACTTTAGGGACTAGTTATGAGACGATAAGTGCTAGTGACAATCCAGTACGTTGTTATGAATACAATCGTCACCACTCATCAACTCAGCTATTCTCCCAGGTAAACGATTATCCACCGCAAACCTCCCTAAATTCATAAACTTATTTTCTTTTGGAAACAAATATTTATTCTCCACTAATTCGACGGAGCTATCGCGTTTTCCAAAACAATAAGTCCTGAAAATTCACGCAAGAAAATTATGACGCAGTTCCACGAAATGCGTCTAAATCCCCCTCGACTATTAACTTACAACAAAAGCTCTCCACACGTCTGCTTCATGGGGCTGATCAATCGATAATCCCGCAGGCCGGGACGAGTGCAATTTGATATACAAAAAAATCACAAATAGTGCGCTCATCTCCGCCTGCACGACAATCAAAATCTTGTGGAACATCTTTCCAAAGCAGTCTCCAAGAAAAACTGTCGAAATTTCTGCACTTCGATAGGCCGGGACAAGTGCAATATTACAAAGATCATGGAAACATTGTCACATATCTCGACCTATCTCTCATGCAATTAATCATTAAAAATCATACCAAAAGCTCCTTGATGTTGATCTTAGTCATCATTAATTCAAATCAAGAGCTCATGATTCACCGATTCGTACACAACAATTGCCTGATCATCTCCGAATCGAGAAAGCACAGAAAAAAAAGTTGAACAAAAAAATTAAAACTGAATCACCTGAAAAACAATTTACGACAAGCGAACCCTTGAATTCACTGGTTGTAAATAAATTCTTCTGGTGATAAAAAAAAAAGTAAATAAACCTCAACTCCGTAGTCACTTCACTATAGTTCACACACAAAAATTTATCCTCAAAAAAAAAAATATATATACATATGTATGGCTCCTGATCAGAGAGTTGTCACGTCGTCTCCTCGACGTTGAACTCTGATGAATACTGGAGGAAGACTGCTGGCCTGAGCCAGGTGTCCCTGCCTCTTTATTTCTTTTGGGTCCCCACACCGGTGCCCCATGGACAACACTTGGGGCCGATCCCCGGGGTCCGGGGTGAAACGCAAAAACCCCACCCTAGACCCTATACAGCATGTGCCCATCACAATGGTAGTTGTAAAATTTTTAGTCGTGTTGTAGTAAAAGAGGCGAAAACCGTACCGTCAGTGGTTGGTTGACGATGTTTGGGGTGTCAGTGGTGGGGCACAGAGGGGTCAGGAGGGGCTCTGAAGAAGGGAACAGACGTTATTCTTATTCCAGAATCCAATGGGGCCAGAATAGTTTTCCCCTATTTTACCCCCACCAATACCCGCGGAGAATTTAATCCAGACCTTGCACGGAGGGTAGAGGGGGGAACTTTTTCCCCATAGACCTACTTATAATACTCAATAATATTTTTTTTCATCACCGGGTGAATTTCTTTCACTGGGATTCAAGTTTCTTTTCTTCGCGAAGAAGAGACAACAGTACCGATGTTATGTCCCGCCAAAAAATTGTATCAGCTGTCGTTGAAAATTTCTTCGTCCTTGTCGATGAGCTAGCTTCAACGAGGATAGATGTCTTATTGTCTTGTGATTGAGATTGGAGATGTATAGGGAGAGAGAATTTAAAGTATTGAGATGGGTGGGGACGGGTTTTTGGATACACGTGCGATCCCTGAATTTTTTGAGTATGGAATAAATCAGAGGCTTTTGAACAGGGGGGCAATTTCCGTTGGCCAGGTTGGAAAGTGTGCGAGAAATGGAATTGTTGCATTAATTTCTTTCTCATTGAATAAAGCGATGAATTACAGCAAATGCTAAATCTAATGCTAAAAAAATCTTGATATCATTATAGTTATTTATCTCATTCTATCGGCACTAATTATTAATTGTTCAAAAAATCGAGCCTTTGTTTTGTTATAAAAATTAATTGAAAAGTCAATTGATCCTTCTGGCAGGCGATGTAAACACTTGTATAACAAGAAGTTTGAATTCGATTTAAAATACAATCCCTTCTATATTTTTATAACGCATTAAATGCGATCCCTAGGGTTTTGCATATGAAATAGATCAGGTTTTATTTCCATGGGATATAAATTTCCGTTGGTGCGGTTGGAGAATGCGTTGTGAGATATTATGGGAACATTCGGGAATATTTGACCCCATTAAAATTATGCGATCATTCTTAACGATGGAGTATTCAAATTAATAATCCTTCGCTTTCCCATTGTCCCTCAATTATTTCTAATGATTAATGTCCTCGAAAAAATTCACTAAAAGACCATCAACTTCTCCGCTCTCCAAGCACTTGTCAATCAACAAGTTTAAAATCCCCGAGTAATAAATCCAAGCAGTAAATTCACAAATAAAAAAGATATTGCAACAGGTCTGAAAATTCAATCTCCACCACCCCTTCCATATTTTCCCAATGATGTAAAATCCACACCCCCCAAATAACTAACAATTCCCACCCCCTCCCTGAAAAAAAAGAACAAATCCCCGGGGGGAGAAAAAAATTTGAGAACCACTTGTAGAGGCCTGAACAGCTGTCGTGTGCGTACGTACAGTGCATATACCGCATTTTGTTAGATATTGGAAGGCTCTCTCTTGCCTTCTGTAAGGTATACGGTGAAAACGGCTAGGGTAGTTTGGAAAGGTATAGGACATTGAGTGTTGCATCTGCTGGGTTTTTCGGTTTGGTTTGTGTTGTCGGGTACACGCGCGTACACTTATGCTCCACCAGCCAGCAGGACGGCTGTTCCTTCAGACCTGGGGCCCTCGGGTTATTGAGGGAGGGCCAGCAGCAGGGGCATGGGAAGGGGGGTACGTTTTCAGAGCAGCCCAATCCCGATTTCCCGGTTTTCGGATGGGTCGACAGCAGGTCACAACAGTTACAATGATTTTTATTGCAAATGTATACAACCTTGACGGCTGTATATCATGTTTATTCGGGATTTATGGAGTTGAATTTTCGGTATTTGGTTTAACTGATTGAAAAACACCTGAAGAATTTTAGACTGGGTTTATTGGGGATTTGATAACGGTTTAGTCACTGTTTTTCGGCTTTATGGGCCTTAGGAGTTATTTATTTGGGAAGGGACTGAATAGTAATTAATTGGTAATTGATTGGTTTTTACAACTGTTTCGGGTATTTTTCATTGGGAAAATTTATTTTAATGAGGCAATTAATGTGGAAAATGTCACGACATGTTGGTCATTGCTGCCTAATTGTTGACTATTGTTGTGAAGTTTAATTTTTATTTTTGGGATTGGCGGAGTAAAGAGTAGCCGATTTTTTTTGTTGGGGTCCTTGTGAAGGCCAATAATAATTCATTAGTTTTTAGAATTTTTAACTATGCAGTTAATGTCGGTAATTATTTATTCATTCAGAAAATCAGAAAGCTACAGAAAAAGCCTCGTTTCTCTAAATTCTGCAAATGAGTCGCAAAATACTGCTCCTGTGTAAAAATAATTGGAATAATCTAATTAATGAGCTTGTATATGAACTTTTGTTCAAAGATAATTTTTCAAAGATCTTCGCAAAAACCTTTTAACTATTTATTTATGAAAAAATGATTGTTGGCCTCCGAACTCGATTTCTTTCTTCTTTCTTTCAAGTTTGAACAAGAAAAGAGGGGTTTTACCCACTGCACATTGTACGCAACGCAGCCGGCCTTATACCGTCGAAAATTCTCTTTGTCCCATTGTCATCGGATTTTCTTGTCCCCAGGTTCCTCGGTATTAGTAAGAACGCACACATTAACAGCGAACACCGTGGAGGGGTAGAAAAAAGGGACACGAGGCAGAATATTCTGAGAAAACCAAAAACTTCCTCTCGATTTTTCATTGTTTAAGGATATCCAAGTTCTTTGGCTGTTTATTCTTCAGTGAAATGCTTTTCTGCCTTTGTAGTAAAACATCAGAGCTTTTTGTGAGCTCCATTTGACCCGATGTTTTACAGTAGCTTCCGCATTTTTGCCTTTAATTTATAAACAATTCAATTGTTCCCCCAGGAAAAGAATTTTTTTAACCGCTCAAAAATTATTAAAATCCACAATTTCATCTGAAATGGACTTTTGAGTTACAAAGATAGGATAGGATTATCAAAAACTTTAAACAACTCCAATCACTAATTTCTTAATAACTGCCAGGAAAATTCTGCTAATAATAATAGTTATTAAGAATTTTGTGGATAAATTAAATGTCGATGAAATTTCATAATTTTTTTTGTCTATAATTTTTACGAAATAGTAAACAATACTTAAATATCCTGAGCCCCTGTTATTTCCAATGATTTTTCAAGCGTTTCAATCTGTCGCGTATATCTAACCGAGGGCATCAGCAACGAGGAAATGACAATTACCCCCGGTGTTCTTTAATTTTACGTAATAACAAGGAGATAGTTTTTCCACGTTGTGCTTTCGTGTGCAGCCCTCACAGCTGGTAAGCGTCTCCTGAAATCACTCGGTTTTCGTTGACTCGAGCGGTCCCTCGAAAAAAAAATGCTATACGGCAAAACGAAGTAGTGAAGAGGAGGTTCTTCATGAGGGCTGTTGAGGGCCACCTGCCCCACGTTTGTTACGCGTATGTTCCTCACCTCAACTTCAATAATCATAATAACAACGGGCATTCCCTTTGAATTCATAAATGCAGAGTACCTCGGTATTATGTGATGTGGGAAGTTTTAAATAAATATTCAATTACACTTGTTTTTTATTATTCATTTTAGTTATTTTTATAATTAATGTTTAAACTAATGAACCGACAGCGACGATGATATGATCTTATTTGATTTGATTTTTTATTCATAAACGAGACGCTCTCGTTGAACAAATTCTCCATTAAATTATTAATGGAGACTTCACAGAATCGTAAATATGTACATATTTACCCAGTACCACAGTCATTATCATTATGAAAGAAAATATAATCCCCCCGATGTGCGCGTTACGGGGGAGACCTAGTGTGCAATTTATACAAAAGATGTTGAAGTTGTGTTGGTAATCGGTGGATTGTCGATTGGCCTGTGCGTCCGCAGGCGCCGCCGGAAGTTGCGCACACAGGTAAATGGCTAGCAGAATGGGTGCGCCACCCAATGTGCTCGCCTATTTTTCGCTTCACTGATAAAAATGAAAAACAATGATCGATAAGTTGTAGGAGGTAGCCTAGAATACTTTGTTATCGTTGTTGCATTTAATATTTCGCTGATCCTCAAGATCTCCAACATTTTCATTATTTATGCATTTTTATTTGCATTCTCATGACATTCCACTCATCATTTTATGCATTTATTATTTATTTATTCTCCCACGAGTTTCGTCGATTGATATCAATTAATTTGTCGACTCTAACGGTTTTCCAATTATTCTCATGTTACGCATGAATGAAAATTCTATTTAGAGTATGGAGCGATAACAGAATCAGATCAAATAAAAGAGAAATTTATCAATACTCATTGATAAATAAAGAGTAGTCAATGTCGAACAGAATTTTTAAAATATTTTTCTAAATTTATCGATCAATACTAATGAATTGATTGACCCGAATAATCGTTCAATTATTTTCCTGTGACGAAATCATTAAAAGTCGATTTAAAGGAATTGCTGATTACCAATTGGACATTAAAACCCAATAGATGGAAAAAATCGATCAATAAATTGGAGAAAAAATCACCTTTTTGGCATTGATTATCGAGAGAATCGACTTTTCTCAAGAAATCTTTTTTTCTCTCGGTATAAGAGTACAAAATGATATTTCTAAATTTATTCAAGGGATCTATTAATCAGCTTCAGTAGCCATATGATAAGTTCCTCTTCAACATCGTCTAGATGTAAGAAAAATGATGAACATCGATCAATGAAAAATCAACAAAAAATTTGGTCCACATAAATCACCTCTTCGGACATTACCTAATGCGCAAATAATATTTATTGGGCACTGTCTACAAAAAAATCATTTTTCAGAAGATCCATCGATCAATATGAAGCAATCGATTAACGCTAATGATCTTCCAATCGTCGACAATCATTTATTAATAATTCTACTGATAAGGAGTGATATTAACTTCAAGATCAGATAAGATAAGCCGATATCCCAAGAGAATAAATCAATAACGATCAATGAATTCGAAATCCTTGGGAAGCATCAATTCCTGGTGTATCAACAGCTGATATAACAGGATATTTTCATGTCGTCCCTCGCAACACTGCCTTTACCATCCAAAAACGCATAACACATGGGAGTAGTTCACTGAAATATAGTTATATCGAACTTAAAGACGCCTTTCACTTGTTGCTCACCTCTTATCATCCCGTGTTGTGGTGAAAAAAATCGAAGGAAAGGGAAGCGGAAATATTGAGGTCCTTCTGACGTGCCTCTAGTAGAAAGTTGACGGCTCAGTTGAGGTCGAGCTCGTTGAGATGCTCTTGTCTGCACTATTTCTATCGCGGATCAGTCGAAAGTGAATTTAATTGTCATTCCAAGAAGATGACAGATGCACCGGCAAAGTGATAATGAGAGTGATTAACTGATAATAAGGATTCCCCGTTTGTCATTTCAAATATCAACCAGGTATGGTGAGATTATATACTTAATTGATTAATTAATTAATGGGAAGATAATACAATTTAAAAATGTCATCAGGTCGTTTTTTTATAGAATTGTTTTTACATTGCTGCCTGATGCAACAATCTGTAAAACCTATGAATTGTTTTCATGAATCTGCGAAATAGGAAAGTTTGATGTATCAAATTCCCTGAGTATTTCAAATATTCTGAAGACATGTGTACGTCGAGGGAGATGGAACCGACAGAGAAACATAAGAAAATGGTCCCAGTGATTTTCTGCTCACTGATCCTTGATCTCCTGGCTTTTACCATGATCTTGCCGCTGTTACCGGCGTTGCTAGATCATTACAAGAGCCGCGAGGACGACGGATTGTATTCCTGGATTCTAGGGTGCATTGACAGTGTTCAGATAAGACTGAATGCCCCCGAGAGATTCACTTCTGTTTTATTCGGGGGTAAGAATATTTTCATTATCCCTCCACAGCTCTCAAACAATAATGCATTTTCTGACAAAAGGTGATAAAATCGTTTTTGTAGATAATGAAATTCCCTAATAACAACTCCTTATAACATTTTACGATAAAGTGATTTATTTCGTAGACATTAAACGCTTTCTAAAAGAAGGAAGGCAAGAGTTGTCTGTTGTTGTCCTCGCAAAAAGTATCAAATAAATTAATGAATTAGTGAAAAAATTGCTAAAGACTCTTTGAGGGAGGAAATAGGCTCCAAGTATGTAATGAAGTTGAATCCCATGACAGCGCGCAAATACGGGTGGTTTTTAAATTAATTAGCGCAACTAATTGGTTGCGTTGTTTATTTGAAGGTTTCATCGGATCGATGTACTCACTCCTGCAATTTCTGAGCATGCCGATTGTTGGAGCTCTCTCAGATATCTATGGACGGAGAATAATGATGTTGCTATGCTTAACAGGAGTCACCATTTCGTATTTACTGTGGGCATTATCGCACAATTTTATGATTTTTGTAGTAGCGAGGCTCGTGGGCGGTGTTAGTAAGGGAAATATTAGCTTATCGATGGCTATCATCACGGATGTCACGTTACCGAGTAAGAGAGGACGGTCTATGGTAGGTTTTCATTGCAATAAATAGGATACAACGAATGGGGTGGGGTAGAATGAAGTTCTTAAATCTTCAATATCTCCGAATTGATTGATCCGATTTCGACACATCACGTCTCATTTTCAAGACGGAAAAAATATGTTGAGAATGAGAGGGGAAATTTCCAAATTCACTCAGTCAATCCGGAGATATTAACGATTGAAAATCGTCAATTGTTAACAAGTTGATAAAATTTCAGGCATTAGTTGGGATAGCATTCTCAATAGGATTTGTGTTGGGTCCGATAATAGGGGTCCTGTTCTCGAAGCTATCGAGTGAATCGAGGGATGATTATTGGTACGTCTACCCCGCGTTGTTCGCCTTCACCCTTTCCCTGGCGAATCTAGTGTACGTCAGTATTTCCCTCGAGGAGACGTTGAGCATCAAAAAACGTTCAAAATCCCTTGCAAGAGGGCTCTCCGGGGCGATCATGTACATAAATCCAGTGGATTTATTTCAATTCAATGGAGTGAATGCTTTAGAAGCCAGTGGTCAGTGTTAAATCGTAATAGCAAATCACCCGACAACTTATTATTGCTGATAATTTGTTTTATATTTTTCCGCAGACTTGAAACGCCTGAGAACACTGGGACACACGTATTTTTTGTATCTATTCATATACAGTGGACTGGAATTCACTCTGACATTTTTAACGCATCATGCCTTTGGCTTCACCAGCATGCAACAGGGCTACATGTTTTTGATGATAGGGGTGACTATGGCGACACTTCAGGGGGGATTTGTCAGGCGAATTCCATCGGAAAAAACGAAATTTTTCACTGAACTCGTGAGTCTAATGTTGAGTTTATTAAGGGTGGGGTAAAATGATTTTATAAAATTATTTACAATATTGTTTAAATAATTCTTACTATGGAATCATTTTGTAGAGAAAAACTTGTTATTTTTTATTTTGTGGAAAATGGAAAAACGTAGTGATAATATTCCCCCTCACAATCTGATGATGTTAAGAATTAAAAAATACAGAATTGGCAGAAATGTTCGAAAATAGATTCAAAGCAAAGGAACATAAATGGAAAAAAAGGTTCAAGTTAATTCATCAAACTTTTCCATTTTCCTCCAAAAATCATGAACTAAATTATCGTAATTAAATTCCAGGGCCTGTGGCTGATAATTCCAGCGTTCGTAATAATCGGTATTGCGAGCTCGATCAGTGTCCTCTACATCGGAATATTTATTTTCTCAGTGTGTGGGTAGAAAAAAAATAAGCAAACTAAAGCCCCGTGTAGATAATTTTAGTTCAGCGTTTGAGTTATACCCGAAACTTTCATTTTTGTTTTAGCAACCGCAATGGCTGTTACGTGTATGTCGACATTGGTAAGTCGAATTGGCCCCGAGCATCAGAAGGGTACCATTACCGGAATATTTAGGTCACTGGGAGCATTAGCACGTGCCAGTGGACCGATTGTCGCTTCCATAGGTGATTTTTATTTCACGAATTATATATTCTATCGAGAAGGACGTGCTGCTTCTGGGTATTGATTTGCCCAGTTCTGATACATCACGTATGCACATTCCTCATTTCCACACCTTGTTCCTCATACCTGATATAATTAATTAGCACATCACAAGGGGAAGTCGTTAATTAATTAGTATTTTTTTGTGGTTTTAGCATTCTGGGGCATTGGCAGCACTGTAACTTATTTGTTTGGAGGTCTAGTTCTCATTTTGCCTCCTTTGATACTCCACACTGTGAATATTGTAGATGATAAGAAGAACAGCTGATGACGAGATTATTTAACGGATTTTCATGAAGTTTTCTTAATGCAATGGGGAGGAGGATTTTCTTATTTCGTTTAACTCTCTTTGTTCACTTTACTTCGAAGAAAAACTTATGATCAAAGTATTTACTGTTCGTATGAGATATGAGTTAAGTGGGAGAATGAAATAAATTATATTTGATTACAAATTATTTAATTCATTTCATCAATGCTAAGAGCGACAGGAGATTTTTAATTTGGCTCCCTTCCATTCTTTTTCTTTTCGATTTTGGAATATTGTCGAACAGAAAAAATCTCTTGATATCAGAATAAAACCCACAAATTCACCAGAATCGTGTTGTTATTAAAACCAATATTTTTCAAACGTCTGCGCGCCACCGCCAGCCAATTCTCATCAATTCATCAATCAGATAATAACAATTTCAAACCCCTGTTCTTTATCCTGCTAAATACCGCCGACTGGTAAAAATTCTCACGTTTTCCTGGTATTACCCCCTCCTCCCGTCTTTCACCATCGTCGAGGCAAAAACTTATGGGCAAACTGACAAGTCCCTTTCATTCGTAGCCACCCCCACTTCGCTTAATTTCCATACAAATCCGTATCTCCCACTTCGACACTCTAAGGAACAGACTCGTCACTCCGACAGTAAAAGAATATCGATCACGTGATCTCCTCGGCACAGCAATTGGTCGACGCCGACGCGCCGAATGGACGCCCCACAATGTCCCGTCTGGACTCTCAACACCTTGAAATTCAACCATCCAATTTCAGGAAATCAACGTTTATTCGAAGCTCCCCTAAAAATCCCTCAAAATGAAAAAAAAACTATTGGAATTTTCTCAGCCGATCCAGAGCAATTTGCAATCAAAAGCGTCCCTGAATCCCATAACGAAAACCGACTGAATCAGACTGATCCTCAACAATCTGGGATAGCTCCTGATCCAACGATGCGACTTCGAAAAATTAAAGTTCATCTCAAAATAGGAAAAAAGACATTCAAGATGAAAAAAAATGGTAAAGTTTCACTCTGCCAGCTACGAAATAGAATAAACTGTAAATGGGTGATTTTACGAAACGTACACCTACTCCCCCCTCTCCAGCGCACACTGTACTAGTGCTAATAATAACAATGGTAACCGACGATATAGCTAAAATACCAAGAATTCCCCGATTGCGGACTTCATCGTGAACGATGCCATTGGCAGGCCAGACATTGGCACAAGCCTCTCTGCGGAGGGGGCTCTCAGTTCCTCTCTTGTGCATTCGTGTTTCATTACATCTCGAGTGAAAAAAAAAACGGAAGAAGAGGGAAAAGTGTCTCCAGTTTTCCTCCATCAAGCGACCGAGAAATATCAAACCGAGATTTGAGATCAATAACGATAAACTACGAGTGTTCATGGTCAAGGAGAGTTGGTTAAACACAAGAATAAAACAACAATCGGTGAAACATACCCTCCGCCATTCTAGATTTCACGCTTTAGGGGAGAGATCCTTCCCAAGAGGTAAGTGATTATTATTTTGGAATTTATTGTTGAGTTTGTTGAGCTGGTTTTGAAGAGTTGATGGTTGGGTATTGGTGATATGGTGGGGTTAGACGGGATGGGTCGTGTTTTGCGCATTATGAAGGTAGCGTCTGGAATCTTTGCATCATCAGGGCCTCCTGGAGATGCGGTTGATTGGGGTTATTTTGGTTTTCCCGGGAAATTTCTATTGTTCAATGGGCATGTGATGGTATCTTTGGAGGGAATCGGTGGGATGGGTGAATGCAACAGGTTTAGATCCCTTTTGGATCAACTGGAATGATATTCCAGGGTGAGGAGACTTGCTGTAGCATTTTTATTCCTCTGTTAATTTTTTATTTGGAGAAGAATTGAACGTAGAGGTTAAGAACGTTATTTCCCTCGAAATTAATTTCCGGGTTTCAATGTTCAATATCTTGAGATCGGTAGAGTGAAAATCAATGTTTTTTCTTCAATTCCGAGATAATTTTATCAGCTTTAAACTGATATTTGATTCATCCAAATCCCATCATTCAATTAGAAGGTATCGATGATTGAATCTGGCTACTTTTTCCTCATTTTTGTCCGAGATTCAGAATAATTTGCATATGTATAAAGTACAGACGTGCTGATTAAGTAACTGAATGAGTCATTAATCAGTATTGAGGAACATTCAGGTTTGTTACAGTATTTTTATTGTTTTTTTCATTCAACTATGAGCCGACTCGAGAGGTTACTTGTTTTCCCTCCTTTCTGCCACTCGATACGCTACATGATAAGTGTGAAAATGACTCACTAGACGATTGGATTAGCTGATGAGTTGAATTACACTCCTTGTTGTAGGATTTTCACAATGTCTCTCTGGGCAAAAGCACAACAGTTGCCCCAGGAGTCACTGCAGCAGGTGCGCTCAGTATATGGGGAACATTTTCCGATTGAAGTCAGACATTTTTTGTCGTCATGGATCGAGGAGAAAATGTGGTAATTATTAACGAATTTGTGATAATCATCTATCCGATCTGAAACGATTTATAAGATTTATGAGTCAGTAGATCAATTTTTATCGGAGGTTCTCAACTGCAAATCTAATAGTTTCAAATTCAATGAAATAATTTAATGATTTTAAATCTGCATCTTATTTTAGTTTGAATATTTTATTGGAGAAATTATAGAATTTATTGAAGAAAATCTGAGGCGGATAGCAATATTTGCTGTAACCTTTTTTTGTAGCTCTCAATTCACTTCACAAAAAGGTAGCAACAAAAATCGTATCATCTTCCTCAGCGTCAGAAATATTTCCTAAAAATCCAAGAAGGATCGAAATTGACCTCGAAAAAAAACCTAACCTCCAATTATCACCCTCATTCTCATCGCGTTCCCCTCCCCCAGGACGGACATCGAGCCAGATAATCCACAGTACGAGCAATACACAACGAATCTCGTGGGTTCACTGATTCAAGAGCTAGAAACAAAGGCAGCCTCCCTGCACACAGAAGACCTCTTTCTCACGAAGCTCAAGTTGATCGAAGCAGCGAAGACCTTTCGTCAGCGCTACTCCCAGAATCCAGCGACCCTTTTCCGCATAATCCGCCACTGTCTGGGCACTGAAATGAAGCTTGTAGCGCAGGTGGAGAACCTGGGAGGTGCCTTGATGAGCATGGCACATGGTAGAGTGGGTCTGATGGTTGGTGATGCAGTGGCAGAAATAGCACAGCAGGTGGAGGCCCTTCGTCGCAGGACCCAGGAGACCGGAGAGGACCTTCGTAAGATGGAGCAGGAGCAGGAGGCCTTTGCCATCAGCTACCACGATTGTACGAAGGTTAATGCCCACCTCCAGCAACTGGCAACCCATCCACAGAGTCAGCAAAGCATAGAAGCAGAGAAGAAACTGAGACGACAGAAGGAGCAGCACGAACAGCTCCTCAATCACAAGGTCGCTAGTCTCATGCAATTGCGATTAACACTCGCTGACAAACTCAAGGATACCATCACCAGACTCAGCAGCTTGCAATCACGTGTTTTGGATGAGGAGCTCATCAGGTGGAAAAGAGATCAGCAGTTGGGAGGGAATGGGGCGCCCTTCAATAGCACTCTGGATTCAATTCAGGAGTGGTGTGACAGTTTAGCAGAACTAATCTGGCTTAATCGTCAGCAGATTAAAGAGGCTGAACGATTGAAGCAAAAATTAGCACTGGATCCACCAGGTGTTCAGGACATTCTTCCGACCCTGAATTCACAGATAACTCAGCTGCTGAGCTCCTTGGTCACAAGTACATTTATAATTGAGAAACAACCGCCTCAGGTAATGAAGACAAACACAAGGTTCACGAGTACAGTGAGACTCCTGGTCGGTGGTAAATTGAATGTCCACATGACACCCCCTCAAGTGAAGGTCTCTATCACGAGCGAGGCCCAGGCAAACTCTCTCCTGAAGAACGACAAGATGACAAAGAGCAGCGAGGCCAGTGGTGAGATTCTCAATAACACTGGTACCATGGAGTACCATCAGGCAACCAGACAATTGTCCGTCAGCTTCAGAAATATGCAGCTGAAGAAGATAAAAAGGGCAGAAAAGAAGGGAACTGAATCTGTTATGGACGAAAAATTTTCCCTCCTCTTCCAGTCACAATTTAGCGTTGGAGGTGGAGAACTTGTATTCCAGGTGTGGACACTTAGCCTTCCAGTGGTTGTTATAGTCCATGGAAATCAAGAGCCTCATGCCTGGGCCACAGTCACCTGGGACAATGCCTTTGCTGAGCCAGGACGTGTGCCATTTGCTGTACCAGACAGGGTACCTTGGTCACAGGTGGCTGAGGCACTCAATGTAAAATTCAGATCGGCCACAGGAAGGTCCCTCATGGAGGACAATCTTCGATTTCTCGCTGAGAAGGCGTTTAGGGGTGGTGGCGGTAGCATTGCCAATCCTGGAGGTACTCCATCGTCAAATGTCTCTGGACAGGAGCAGGATTACTCAAATTTGCATCTCAGCTGGGCTCAATTTTGCAAGGAGCCCCTCCCAGAGCGTAATTTTACATTCTGGGAGTGGTTTTATGCAGTTATGAAACTCACCAGGGAGCATCTCAGGGGGCCCTGGATCGATGGCTACATTCTTGGCTTCGTCAGGAAGAAGCAGGCCGAGGAAATGCTCGCCTCCTGTCCATCGGGAACTTTCTTGATGCGGTTTTCTGATTCTGAACTTGGGGGTGTCACCATTGCTTGGGTGGGGGATCAGTCGGAGGTATTTATGCTTCAGCCATTTACCAGCAAGGACTTCGCCATTAGGAGCCTCGCTGATAGGGTATCGGATCTCCATCATCTTCTCTATCTTTATCCGGATCTCTCCAAGGACCAGGCGTTCTCCAAGTACTACACCCCATTCACTGAGAATCAACCAATGTCAAATAATGGATATGTTAAGCCGTTACTCGTTACACATGTGCCAGGATGGGGTGGTCCGGGGGTTGGTGGACAGACACCCTCGCACTCTATCGTTGGTGTTGGCGGTGGTGGACAGGGGGGACATGGGGGCAGCTATCCAGCTACTCCTTCGACAATGTTCCAGGCACACAGTCCGGATTCATCGGTCACCAGGGATACACCGTCCGTTGCTTCGAGGTCAGTACCTTGGATGTAAAGCGGGGGAAAGGAGTGGTGGAATGAATTTTTCTGATGGGGGATTTTTTATTATGCCCGGGGATGGAAATTTTGAATATTATAGGAGTCAATTTATTTTTCATATAAGCAAATGAGAATTAAATTAGGTTCAATTGCTTCTCATGATAAGGTATGGTGGGGCCAGAGAATTTTTTTTAAATTATCACGTTATCAATTGTTTTATGTATCGATCAAAAAATGGGATCTTCTGATTTTTAAATTTGCAGATTTTTCTTGAAACTGAGAGGATACACTATTATTTTATGAACCATCAGCAAATTTTCAGATGAGTCTCCTTAATTAAATTCTTGGAGAGAATGCAATTTTATGATGTAGAGGCTTCTTAATCGAAGAAGCAGAGGTTGTTGAGGTGAATAGAACAATTTATCAAGACGAAACCGTCTGAAAAGATTTAGATCTATTTTTTTGAGGAGTTAAGGTAATCGAGACTCAATATTCCACCACTCCAGTTTAATTTTACATTTTATAACGGGAACTAACATTTTGGAAATTTTTATTTTTGATTTATTTACGAGAAATACTTGTGCAGTTCTTCGAATAATTATTTTTTACATTAATTTACCCTCGTATGAGGATTGAAGTTAGACCGGTGTATCCACTGCTTTTGCCGTACATTGTGTAACTAGAGAATAATTTTTTTACTCGTCCAGTGATACATTCTGCGCTAAGTATTATACATATATCGTTGATAAGTGAATATACATGATTTTTTATTAGCTTTATATTTGATACGTTTCATACTTGATGAATATACTCCACATTAACTATTAAATGCGAATAGGTGCGCAAACTGTCTCAGTTATGGAGTTTGCATGGTATTTTATAATAACGTCAATTGGCTCCAATAATATCTACGTTAATTAGGGATTTGCATGAATTTTTCTTTATTGAAATTGCCTTTTTGATTTTTGAATATTTTTGTGATACAACTGCAGTCTTCCCAATTTAAAGCACGTGGAGAAATAAAAAAAAAAAAGTTTTAATTTGTTTTCATCAGACGGTGGGAGGAAATTTTCAAATGTCTACTCATAATTTCATTCTCAGTCAATTCACTCAACTTTTTCGTAATTTATATTTGGGTTTTCTGTAACAAACAATCAAAATAACTTTTAAAATTAACTGGGAGAACAATTCATGCAATCCCGAGGTGAACCGTCCTTTTTATATCAATCAAACATCAGCCCTTAATTGTTAACAAAAAAAAATTAAATCGTCGATAAGTGGTCGCAGTATTATACACAACGCCTCTATCAGCTGTAAATAGCTGCACAACATTTTAACAGTTAATAATCATAATGCAAAGGCCTGGAGCAGCCGGTACAACCACATCATAAAGTCTGGTGTTTATTTATTCGCTTTGAAACAAAACGCAACTCCAATTGGACACCCATCCATCCATCAACTGGCAAATTAAATGATCATATTCGTCACAATGGGATGATTTACGCTATTTGTAAACTATAAAATTACAGTAACTGGTCAATAAAACATCGCACGCGTTCTTTACCTTCTTTTTTGCAATTCAAAACGACATTTACAAGAGAGAAAATAAAATCGTGATAATACTTATTTAAAAACGTAAAGTTTGATCGTCAATACCGCAAGATTGGTAGAATGAAATTTTTTCTCTCATTTTGAAGGTATTTCTATTAACTTCAAAATGGGCCCAGAGATATTGACGATTAAAGAGACTTATGTTTTGAACAATTTTTTCGATCTGTTTTTTATTCACTAAACATCGATGTCATTTCGTTAATTAACATCATAATTAATTATGTGGTTGTTTGTTGCGCTTTGGGGGAGTTGTATCGGCTATTCCGGCTAGTCATAAATAAATTTTCAAACGACAGATGATGGAATTATCAAAAAACAATGGACAACATGTTTTATTAGTTTAAAATGATCTTTATAATTTTTTTTTCATTTTCTTCTGGTATTGTGAGAATTGCCAGTGATTGGGGTTGTGTTTTGTTCTATGATAGCTATGCTCCGGGCCCCGGTCAGTCGGGTGTTGGTCGACCAAGTGACATGGACTACGTGGAATTGATGGGACACGGTGATCTGGCGTCAATCGACGAAAATCTCAACCTGGAACATCTCAATGGATTTGGGTTTAGTGAATTTATGCAGAATTACAAGCCCCAGTAGGTACGTCACCAGTCATGTCCATCATTAACGAAGGAATATTAGATATCTCAAGACCCATAGAGTGAATTTTGAGATTTTTTTTCTCTATTTTGACCAGTTTGACCAGTTCAAATCGCATCGTTGAGTAGAAATTTATGGAGAAACAGAGGGAAGTGTGTGTTTTACCTCTTCTGTCCCTCTTGGGGGGGATGGATAAAAAAATTATTTCGCATGAGAAATCTATATTTTTTTTATCGTGGGATGGTTGGGAGATGAGTGAGAGAACTACAGGGGATTATCCTCATTATTTTGATGCACAGAATGCCACGTGTGCGTGATAAGTAGTTAACGAAAGTTTATTGATGTAATTATTGTATACGCATTTCGTGAATGCAGACATATTTTTGATGACTGTTTAAATTTAAGAGTTTAAGAGGTGAATTGGGTGGGAAATTACGGGGAGTTGTGAGAATGAGATAGAGAGAATTATTTTTGAAGAGGGTTATCGGTTTTAAAGGGGACTGGTAGAATAGGATGAATTATTCCTGGGTATTTTCAGACGGGCTGAGTGAAATTCAATTTTTTCTCAGTAATTTTCAAAGTATTGTCTTACATTTCAAAATGAGTGCTCACTCGTCAATATCGTATCATTCGTTTAGCAGGTATTAATGATTCTAGTTGAATTTAAACTCCCTTCCGCATTTTTATTTTTTGTGGTCAAAACGATGTTTGCCGAACAATAAAACCAGCATTCAGACATCATACCGATATTTCCTCTCCCCCCCTCCAAGTGCAATGACGAAAACTAAGTGCTTTTTGTTACTTGTTAAATATCTATTTCATTGTATTTATATAGTTGATTTTTATTTACTCTTTTTTTAAGGAGTACATTAAGTACAATTAAACTAGATTTACAATGAACCTTGAGGTCGTTGCTATAGAGGTATCACAATTTTGTTCTGCGTGTCAACAATACATTTTAGCGTCCCAAAGGATAGGATACTGCGCAATTTACGATAAGAAAATTATAATTACAAGCTTATTACTCAGCAAGCAAGAGTGCTGTAGCTTTTATAGAAATAAGTGCTCTCATTTCTCTCCAGGAACGATAAAAAAAGGCCATCCTTTATTTTTTTTTGCAAATTTATTACTATTTTTTATCTAAGATTTGAACTTTGCCAGTCAAAGAAATTAAACGGAAATGATTGGGCCCCGTTTTACGTGCCCAGCTAATTTGAGATGACGATTTTAATATAGTAGGACTCGATGTACCACGATATAACTGTTTTAATTGGAATTCTAACTTGAAAAATATGTTGAGAATAAGCTGGACACAATCGTTAGTCACCAGGGGTGCCTTAGATTAGAGTAGGTTATGGTGGAGCAATGCAGGACAGTGGAATATTTGTTGGTATTGTATAAAATGAGTTTAATCACTCTTGTCACTCCTAACTATCTCCAAAGTTATGATGAAGAGAACACGAGGCAATGGCCCATTACCCAAGAGGTAACTGTAAATAATTTCGGACGAGAGTGATCAATAGACAGTATAAGGCAATGACAACTTTGATGATCATGTTGTCCATATTATTTCACCAATCACACTATTGTATTTTAAGTTTCTCTGCAACAAAATGGAGTTGCCATTTTAATGAATTATTTTGATGCTCTAGAGGTGAGAAATAATCATCGTAATTGTGAACTAACTTTGTGATTTTTTTTTCTTTTTCGTGGATTAATTACGGTGATTGTTCGAAGAGGTGTTGATAATGTATGAGGATTCCATGAAATGTAATAATTATGTTCAGAGAATTAAAGAAACATACTGTGCTATCTCTTTGGGTTTTTGGTGCTTTATTTGGGAGAGAGAGAGAGAGCGAAAGAGGTTAGGGATTTATTAATCTTTTCAGTTCATCTTCCAATGCATTATGAGGTTTATGGTGTTGCTTGATGGAATTATTAGATGAGGTAAGACTTTCGATAAGTGGATTCTCCATACATCTGACTTTTAGGCGATGTGCACAGTCAATACACCATCATTATCCCATTTTATTATTCTACACTGGGGTATTAGTTAGAAATGAAGATTACCCAGTGGGAGAGGGAGCAATCCTTTACCTGAGGATTGGAGTTTATTTTCTGGGCTTTGTGTATTTCAGGTGGGAAGAGGGCACTGGGAATTTATTTACTATTGTTTTCAGTCAGGAGTTAATAGCAAGGTGTGTCCAAGCCCTCGCATTCCTCGACGAATTTACCAGGTGCTGGGAAACTATTTAGATAGGTCGATTCTCCCTCCATGCGATTTCTAGGCGCCTCGTACTTGCCCTTCTGTGCCCAGGGGAGGGGCACCTTTGGCTCCAAGTTCCAGATTTTGAAGGAGAGTTTGTTTACTGTGTCGGTCTCTAATTTCGATGTTGGTCTGTTGGTGAAAATAGAAAGAGCATGCCCTTAACAATCGATTAAACAAAATTTCACTGTATTTCTCAGTTCCGTGGGAAATAGAATTCTACAACTCATTTTGATTTATGGTTACGGTTTTCCGTGCAATAAAAATTCATTACGTGTTATATCGACTCTGAGGCTTGAAGCTCTCAAGAGGTGTGACTCTTCCTGGATTCATGTAGGAGAATTGTGAGGTCGTCGAAGCCTCCAGAGGAGCTTTGGAATTGCGAATATTATCAGAGGGAATAATCGCCGACGGTTTATCCGACATTTTAGGCGCAAAATCATCGCGATTCGTCGTGTTCGAGGGAATCTGTCCTTGTACACTCAGGATGCTCTTCGTGTTCGGACGGATGGGAGTTCTTTTCTCGCCGAGAACCAGTTGATAACTCAGCTACAATTAGTTCACTTTTATTACCTTAGTAATTATCCTCCAACCATATTCGAAGATTTTCATCTCGAGATATTTCGCGTTCTAATTAAATTAGATATATGCTGTTAAACCTTTGAAGTAGTGTCATGAGACATTTTCTCCTGGGACAGAGCGATGTTCCTGCAGGGAATTACAGGGGCAACGCGTTCGTTCTTGTAAGCTTTGAAGAACTCGTTGTAGAGGGTATTCCCAGTGAAGGTTTCGTCGTCTCCTTGGATCAGGTTTTTATTACCCACTGGGACAATAGCCTTCTCCCTCATAGGGGCTTCAGGACTAGTGTAGAAACTGTTCGAGTAAGTTGTGCAGTTGTCCATTGTTACATTCGATCGACTAAAGGATGAAGAGATCAAATCGATCGATATTCAAGGCATTAATACTTCCACTTGCATTTCTTCATAGAAAAATGGTTAAAAAACTGCGATTGACCTACACATATTTCGGCTTCATAGCCCATGGATAGACCTCCCTCTGGTGAACTTGGACCGGTTGATAGCTCAGCTTCGAGGTCGTCTCGTCCGAGAGCCTCACCTCAGGCTCGCAGTACCTGTTTACGGGTTTGAAGTTCTGAACTTGTTCAATTGGTCTGGGAGCCATGTAAGAGCAACCACTGGTCGTTCCCCCGTCGAATCGAGCAGAAGGGGTTCTTATATTCCCGCACGGAACTATGAGGTGAGCCTTGTCGATGTACTTCGCGCAGAAGTCCTGTTTCACCGTTGTCATCGTTTGCATGGGCCCTTGGAACATGTTTCTCCTGTTGATTGAATCGTTAGTGCACAATTTAATTGTGATACATGAAGACTTTAACTTGGAAATTTCGGTGTTTCTCTTCTTGAGACCGAAAGAAATTCCACCTTTGTTGGGGGAGAACAGGAGTGGCCTTAACGACCTCCCACACGGGCTGATAACTGATCCGCGACGTGGTCCCATCGTGGAACTTCTCATCAGAAGTATGTAAATTCTGAGTTGGTCGAAATGGCAATCTCCGGTTCTTATCACCATTGACATTGAGGTACGAGCTATCGTACGTCGTTTTCGTGTCAAGACGCACTTCCGGTGGGCAAAATGCTCGCTTGGGGGCGAATGATTGGACACGAGGGGGTTGAACGTAATAATTTCTGCATTTTCCGCCCTGTATTGCAATAAAATATTGTGCGATTGAAAAAAACTTGGGAAAATGAATAAATAGACTTTTGTTCAGAAGTTATCGCATGGTTCGCTCAAGAGATTTTTTGCGGGGGATTTTTCTGATCTCCAAAAAATGTTTTTCTTTGTAAATTATTCGTCGCACTCACAGGACGTGGAGGTGGGCATCCTTTAGGTCTGTAATACGGAGTGGACGGTTTCTCCAGCACTCTCGTGGTGACAGGGATTACTTCCATCCTCTCGAGACAGTAAAATCAATTACAAATAGAGATAAATTATATTTATCAAAATAGCACATTCAGTTGACGAAATACGCGAATCAAGCTCGAATTATGATGAATTTAGCTGCAATTGATGTTGCTGTCAAGCATCATCATTCGTTTCAACTTCATGTTTATCTTCTGTTGTCATGGAACATCGGGTTTTTTTTAACGGGGTTTAAAACCCCTCATTTTTGAGATATCAAGCCAAATAAATCGTAAATAATTTTCTCAAACTTCACAACAGTTCGCAGTCTCTCAAATCTTCATCTTTAAATATTTATTCAAATGCTCGGTAATAACTGTAACAATAATAGTAATTGGCACAAACAATTCTACAATAGTACATGTGACTGAAAAAATACATATTTCTGTTTCAGGAGAACTACTTATGTTTTGTTTGTGTCTTTCATTATTAAATTTTGTATACAAATGTCTACATCAGTGTACCGTATGCATTATTCAATGAAAAGTGAATATTTATGTTCACCATTCGTACAATTTTTTACACCACAATTTTATTTTCAATTCGTTCTAGAGTCTCAACAAAAAATAACTTTAAAAAAAAATGTTAACGTCACTGAGATGATGGGGATTAGGAAGAAGAGGGCATTTCCATTAAAATTGTATTACGAATAATTTTACCATCTGCTTGTATTCAATCACCTCCTCGTCATTTCACTCTCAACTCAGTTATTATGACTTTAAGTATTATGTTGTATTTATAATTGTTCCACTGGTTTGGGTGAGGGGGGGGGGTTCTTCAACACCAGGAGAAGAAGGGACTTTTATTCTGGAAGCGCTGGGTGAATGTGTCGGAAAACGAGAATAGTTTTGGCGTTCCATTGCCTTTCGCTCTGTGAATAAATTAGATTAAAATTAGGGAAATCATTTTACGATTTTTAATTTATCAGATTTAGCTAATTAACTATTTCGGGTACCTACTTTTCTACTATCACAGCAGGCATTTGCACCAGTTGTACTGGACTCTTAGCGTCCTTGAGTGCCTGCTGTAGATTCAATATTTGACCCCTCATTACGCTCATTTGTCTGTCAAAGTGATGTCTGTCGAAGCCTTTATCTTGCTGCAATGAAAATTATGCAAAATAACAGGTGAGTATCGGGATTGATGTTTTGAGGGCAACATCAGGTGGTGGTAGTTAATATTCTCCTCTCACAATTTTCTCTGTAAGTTGTTTCTCTTCAAAATAATGGGAGTGAGGCTTTGCAACTTGTTGATTTAACATACATTATCGTTATTAATTATTATTGAATGAACGCCTTTACGAATAAAAGTCAGGGGAATTTTTTTGTAGAGAATTGTCTCAGCTAGAAAAAAGTTTTTCTTATATGAAGCAGAATTGTCAAAGCAAAAAGTAAGCAATATTCATTGGAATAAATAAATAAATAAATTACTTTGAACAGTTGATACAAATCATCACAAAGGTCTTGCACAAAATTCAGATCAGAAAGTTGTGGCAAGACGAGTTCCCTAGTAGCTTCACTGAATGGTAGTTTAGCCTGGCTGAGCCATGCCCAGTGATACGGGTAAGCCCTCCACGAGTCAGGATGTTTGAAGGGAAAAGCGAGTCCATTGTCAATAGCAGCAATGTGAACCTCAGCCTCCTCAAGTGACGTCTTAGCAGCAGCTGGATCATACTTGATCAGCCAGTTGTCATTCCCCCTGTCTGTGTTCCTGATAATGTAATCGAGAACGACGAGTCTCTCAAATTGCAGCTGAAAGTCCCTGGCAAGTCTCGTGGGCAAGGGATCGTTCTCCCACCTTCTGAGCCAGTAGTCAGCATCCTTGTAGCCGTCCATGAACAGCTGGAATGATCCAACTTTGGGTGGTAGTCCCAGTCTTTTGAATTGCGAACCCACAGCCGGAAACTGGTCCATTATCACCTGCTTCATGCGTGCTTTTTGCCGGTCTATGCGGGGATAATTGAAGGTTTTACTGACCAATTTGACCACACGGGTATTCGGTACTATACCGAGACCCAATTTACGGTCGACTAGACTCGCACCAGCTTCACTCAGATAGCCTTGATTTGGAATTAAACAACTACGGCCGAAACAACAGGGACAGCATAATTTATGCATCCACTTTGTCCATTTGGGATTTAATCTGCCATATGGCTCCTCGTCTTTGGGTTTGAAGACCGCTATTATTTTCTGGTGAGCGAGAAAAGGAAATTGATGATCACTTTGGGAGTGAAGTTTAATGTTTGGGATTATTTCAATTTCTCTCTGGGTGAAAGAACATAAAAATGAAAGGTCTTTGATTGAGAGATTCGAAAAAAATTGCGGGGAAATATCGCGAAGATGATGAAATTCGTGCAAATACTTACACCAGCGTTATTTTTAACGAAGTAACTGCCACTGGACCCTTGATATATCCTCTCTGGGTAGATACCATTGTCGATAGCGCACTCAGCTTGCCAGACCAACTCCGAGAATTGCGGATCGTCTAAAGAGTAAAATCGTTGGCGAAATGGAAATAAAAAATGAAAACTATTTTTTTGTTTCGAATTCTTTGGTGCATAAATTATTTTTCAAGTGAACTGGAGGCTTTCGTAGAATTCCTTAGAATTTCTAGAAATGTTTTAAAAAACGATAAAAAACATATATGAAAACTATCTTTGAAAAAAAGTAATAAAAAAATCTTGAAGGCTGTTCCATCATTGTCATTTACCTGGGAATCTATTAAATGTAACATCAAGCTCGAGTCGACCGAGGAGAGGTTGACTCTCCCGGTCAATCCCAGGAGAATCAATGATTGCAGTAGTCTCGGTACTACAATTAGGTGCAAATTCAATATCTGGTACAGCTAGTTCCGCCAAATCGTTGATATTTGACTGTACAAATAAAGGTTGATTCTTAACAACAGATGTCTGATTAACTTGGCTCGATGATGTTGATAAATCCACTAGGGCATCAGTCTCCACCAGGGCCACCTGGTTCCTGGTGTTATTCAGACTTTGACTGTGATATTCACGATAAGGCACGTGCAACTGGCGTTGTTCTGAGTCACTCATCACAGTAATTAGATTTTTGTAATGATCGAGTCGCAGTTGAGGTCGCAGTTCACTCGTTCATTGTTCTCTTCGATGAATTCTCGGTGGACTTGTCGGTTGCTCACTTTGTTTAGTCGTTATTAGGGTGAGCTACTGGACATTCGGGGGATTATTGCACTCGCGAAATGAAGATTCATATGGAGTTGGACAAGGTTATGAGACAGGGACAAAGTTGGTCGAATTATTGTGTCAAACTATGTTAAATTGCTCGATATATTTGTTTTTGAGCATACACGTCATTCTCGGAATTTATCGGGGCGGCTGGAGTCCCACATAGGTGAGGACTACCTTTTTTATAATATTTTCAGTCACTTTTAGGTGGTGGACACTTATGGGGGCTCACAGGTGACAGATTTCTGACACCACTGAACTATCAGCTGTGGCTGGATGGGAGGAGGGAGGAATTGCGAGCTGGGAAGGGTGAAATCTTCCTTACCAGTGTACAGGAACAATTATTCGTATCAAGGTATTTATGATAATTAGTGTATGTGATTAAAAACAAACTGATAAACATTGCGAGTCATTGATTTCAATGACATGAAGGTGGAGAGATATTCAATGGTCGTTATCTTTTGACACAATGATACAATTTCACTGAAACATTTAATTATTTGAATGGAACGCGCAGTCTCCTCACGCGGTAAAACAGAACCTGCGCAGTCCGTAAACGCAACCGAGCCGACCCCACTATGGCTTCCCGCATTTTGGCAATAATAATTTTGCAAACAGGTTCTCTGTACGCCGTTCGCGATTGCCACAGGCAGTAAACTAACTTGACTACCCTTAATTTCCATCAACTGCGCTCGTTACAGTGCACTTCCCCCAATATTCCTTTTTCCTTGGAACCAACCTCACTTCACACACCGGCGTAAGAACACCCCTTCATCCATCGATGACAGTCGTTGATACTAAAAGGTAAGAGAGTGCTGCGAATAATCTAATCCTCTCTAGGCTAGAGAAAAATTCTTTTGTCCTATTGGCCTATTAATTGTCAATTTTATTAACTGAATTATTGGCCGATAAACTAATTCGAAAATTGCTTGCTATTTGAAGGTTAGGGATGATAGTTAACAATAAAACATTTCTCAAACGAAATACTTTTTCTCTTGTATATATTTCATTTTTATTTATTAAAACATATTCTTCAATTCTTCAGTAAGGTCTTTCATGACATTTCAACCCATCAAATAAACAAAATAAAAGTGCTCGAATTATTATCAAAGCATGATTTATTTTATCTATTGACATCCCTTGGAATTAACAGCTCCGGTAAACAACAATAAATTATTAGAATTGGAAACGAAATGTTCCGGAAATAGAACATTTTTTATTGTAGTACCCACGATCTTCAAAATCGTCCATGAGTTTCCCTATTGTTTTGTTGTGTAGCAACGAGATTTATTTGCTCTCACAGGCGGTGAAACCCTAAAAAACTGACATCCTCTTCCGCGTAACTTCTCCGCACGTCAACAATGACTGACCCAAATCGACCCAAACAGCCCTTTAGACGCCCGAAACCCAGTGATGACGAGGCAGAGCTATACCGCCTCCACGAGGAGTTCCTACAGTCACAACAGTCACCTTCTGCCAGGTGTGTAACTTCACCTTACAGAAACCTCCCCCCCTCCGAGCCCCTAAGAACCAGATCAAGATTTGCCGAGCGTCGGGCGATGCAGGGAAATTTAAATGTCTCGACATCTACATCAATAGGGGCTCCTATCAACACTGTCGAGGAGGATATCTCGTCCTCTTCGATATTGTTGGGAAACATAGTTGAGAAGAAATTCCCGGATCGTCCTAACGCCACCGGATGCTCATCAGAAGCTTCCGGGGGCACAGGCTTTCCGGAGGTCTTCCGAGTGAATAAAATCCCGAAGATCGAAACGGTTAATAGTCTCTTTCGCCAAAGTATCGAGCCCTCTACGAAGCCCCCCATGGGGTCAGCGAGATTGCCTGAGGATGAAGAGACAGGGGGTCCCATCGGGTCCAACCTGTTAACGGAGATTCACAAGGAGAATATGGAGAAACTGAGCCAGATGACACAACTCCAGATCCTCCAGGAGAAGAGTCGCCTGGAGGGACTGTTGTCTCCAGATGTGGTAAAGTTCCTAAAGTCCAGGAAGAACTCTGCGATTCAATCAGAAAAATCACGGACTGTCACGTCTGTCGCATCGGGATCCAACGGTGGTGGGCGCTCTGGAATAATCCAGGAGGCTGCTCCTATGGAGACGGACCCTCCGCCTCCGCCACCGGTGGTCTCTAACCTCTTGGATAAAGCCTCGACGAGCCGCTGGCTCCATATGGACACCGTGGAGCCTCAAAAGCTCCAATGGATGGAGGACCTAATGCTCACCGATTCCTCAGACTCGACTCAGAATGAGCCCTACAATGCGAGATTCTCCTTCGAGGGGACTCTTCTCCCTTTCAAGGACCCGTCCATCCCGATGGATCAGGGCCTCCATCATCACGGGGAAGAGCCGGAGCGCCCGGGGTACACTCTCCAGGAGCTCCTACAGTTGACTCGTTCATCAGTAAATCAGCAGAGCCGCACTGCACTCACGACAATCGCCAGCATTCTGGAGAAGAGCAGAAAAGGATGGTATGACGAGGTCCTGGAGCCCGCCCCCTTGGTCGCATTGAGCGCCAAGAATATTTTTCTCCTCCTGAGGTTCTCCCTCGACCACCTGTCGACGTCTGTCTCCACTGCGGCGCTGCAAGGCCTGCGGGAGTTCCTGTACTGTGAAGCTGATGAGATCTGCCTGGACAGGCTCGGCAATTGGAAATACGGTGACGGAAGCTGTTGTGTGCCTGATCTAGCCCCGAGTGCGGATATCAAGGACTTCAATAGCTTGAAGGATCATGAATTGGCCCAGATTGATTGTGTATTAGCAGCGGTGAGAACAGACATCATTGTCAGGATGTGTTACATCCTCAGTAAGACGAGACCGGAGCCCTCGGCGGTGACAGCGATCTTGGAGATTCTCACAAGAATGGCCAGACACTCGAAGACAATAACTCTCAAAATTGCCTTCACGCCAGATCTTTTGTCTACGATCACGAGCCACTTTCTGCCAATGAACACTGATAAATTGATGAACCTGGAGAACCTAAGTACAGCTTATGGTGTTCCTAACATCAACGCCCTTCGACTACTAAGGGTTCTGACGGAATACGGTGGAAGACCAGTAGCCGAATGTCTCTACGCCCTCAAGATAATGAATTCTCTATTGTCATACATAACAAACGATCCCGGTGAAGCAGGTATTCGTCTGTCGATAGAGGCCCTACGACTCTGGGGGAGTCTTCTATCTCAGGGGGTGTCTTTAGAGGTTATCAGTAGTGTGAGCTGGATTCTAGTGTCGCAACTTCAAACTCTCGCCACCAATCACAATCTTCAATCGACTGAACTTTCTTCAGAACATGCAGCCGCTTTGATAACAGTCAGCAGTTATGCACCGAGCCTTGAGCCGTTTTTGGTTACTTTACTAGGGAGGTGGAGCACGCAATTGGAAAATTTATCATGTCCCACGTGGTGCAGTACGAAATTAGTGGCAATTACATTAACGTGTGTCACAGAACCCTCTTCTTTTAAATGCGAATGGATCAATAATCAAAACCTTTTTCATGGGCTAATCTTGACGTCGAATCTTCTCAGTGGACGAACGACAACCCCGAGGACTCCTGAGTGCCTTCCGTCCTTGGAAGCTCTAGTTCAACGAGGGGAATTGCAAAGTGTCCTCGCCTTCAACTCTTGCACTCCTTTCCTTGCAACTGCTATTAATTTTCTCTGCAAATACTCAATGACCAAGGAGTTGACGGCCATCCTGAGTAATCCAACAGTCGTGAGGTACCTGAATAGACTCAGTACCACCGACTGGTCTCTAGGAAGCAATTGGTTTACCAGGGTAGAGCTGTACTTTGTTACGGGACTCATTAAAGCAATGTCTCTGGTCGTTCAGAATGAATTGTTTCCATCGATTCCTCAGACGATCGCTATTAAGCTGCTGTCTACGTTACATGGAGATGCCCCAGAAGCTGCCATTGACCTCCTGAAATGGCTAACATCCAAGGAAAAATTGGACATAGCTGATTTGGTGAGGGAGTTGAACACTTTGAAGTTGGGAGGACATCGTAAACATATTTTGCCATTGAATCTGGATGTTTCATCGATGTACGAGGCGTTCGTCCAGCCCGGAACTTGGAACCAGACTGTTCTTCCTAGGGACTGGCCCTACCTGCCGCTCGTAGCGTCCTACACGCGTCTTAAGGGAGGCAGCAAGGGGAACGTCATGGACACCCTGAGGATCGTTACCCTGTTGAAGTTGGAGTCAACGATGCCGGAGCTCTTCCACGACCTCTCTCCGACCTTGAGATTCTCCCGGCTGATTCTAATTTACTTCTGCGATGGAGCTCACCTTGATAGACAGGTCTCGGAGATTTTAAAGTCATTTATTTGGGATTTTTTGAAGAAATTTCATAAGCTTCTGGACTTTTCCAATGACATTCCTGGGGTTCCATCCTTCACAGACTTGTTCACAGCTTTGTGTGAGGGCTTTTGCGCGAATTCTCATGGAGATGACGGATTCGCCGCCTCATTGCTGGCACCCGTTGCTCAGAGACACGATAAGTATTACAGGAAAATTCTGTGGTCTGAACATGCAGCGGCTCTGAGGTACATTAAACTGACACCGGCGATGCTTCCGGTTCCTGTTGAGGAGTATTTGGAACCCGCTGAGGAGGATGAGAGCCTCATTGAGGAGTATCTGACAGCTCTCGTCAGGAGAACGGTGAGGGAAGAGTGGAGTCCGTTGATGTACATGATTGCGGTCCATCATTGTAGGAGGTTCCTCAAAGGGGAGGGAGACTTGAAGAGGAGGATGAGGGAGAGGATGCGAAAGTTGGAAGATAAGGAACTCGTGAAGATACTCCTGGAAGAGGTGGACGCGTGATGGGGTAGTCTGCAGGGGTCTTCATGGAGGATTTTGGAAGGGGGAAAGGGAAGTTTATCGAGATGTAAAGAAGAATCTGAAAGGGTGAGTGATAATTTTTCTTTGGGGATGGTCTGTGTCCATCATTCTGGTCGTGTGCGAAGAGAAAGTTATGAAGAGAGCGAGGGAGAGGATACGAGGGGCGGGGAATATCAAGTTCGCGGTGAAGCTCCTGGAGGCGGGGGAGGGCGTGATAGGTTATTCTTTCAACGGCTTTGATCTTGAATTCGGGGGTTGCCTGGGGGAATGGAGGGCTCGCCTTTATAGGGTATTGATTTTGGAGGTGGAGAAAGGATGCTTCCGACATAATTGAGAAGGATTTCCAGATAGGAATTGAGAATTTCCTTTGACGACACACAATTGAGACGACATTTCTTTTTTCGCTGATTAAAATACTCAATTTGTTTTGAGAATAGCGAAAATATGTCCGAAGGAGCGACTTCGGGGTGAAATCTCGTGTGTCAGACCGCTGTAAAAATACAATTTCCCAGGGATGTGATGCAAAGGGTCGATTTAAAAGGGATTTCGTTCAGCAAACGAGTTCTTGCGTAAAATAAAAATATCAATTTATCAATTTCAATACCCAAATATACAGTAATTTATTTACGTATTCGCATCCCACCTGAATATGTGTAAATACTGATGAAATATGACCAGTGTATTCATGTTTATAAACATAATAAATACAAAAAATACAAACAATATTTCTTATTCAGTATCGGTTTACATTCTTGATTTACAAAAATTAGTTTAAGCATGAAAAGAGGCACTAGGTCGTCGGCTCGCTTATCAGCGCTACAAGCGAGTGACTAATTGATTAATTTTGTTATAATGTTTGTGGAGAATGTCATGGGTATGGAAATTACGGGGGGAAATAGCCTCGATGCGTATTATTTTTCATTTCGTCTTAATTAATGAATTCAGTTGAATGAAATTTCACAGACATGATAAAAGGATCCAGATCCACATGAAATTCTCCGTTTAATATTCTCTGCACATAATGTCAATTGACTCAACCTCACTCAAGTTATCAACATCGATATGTTTATTACAATCGTATATTGACGTATGATAATGGCAAATATGAGACATCTAAATCCGTATCTGTTATTTCTTGGAGTAAATTGGGTCATGTTAGAGACCGAACTGTTCACCGAGAATAGTGGTATTCTGCGTATACTCGTTGAAGATGACGTTCTCGAAATATATACAAGATACATATGGCTCGGAAAATGAAAATACTGAGGGGAAATTTATTCACATTGATTGAACGACAGTAATAGTGAAGGAGGCAGACGTGATCAGCGAGCGGGAGAAAAATTGAGAAATAGAAAATTCCGCACTCTTTTTATACTTCAGGGGGAAAATACCTCTTGACGTTTCTCCCCCGAATGTCCTAGTTTTTCAGGCAACTGCCAATTAATCAGTGATTTTTTGCAGTTGTAGTTGTAGCCCCAATCGAACCTCTCAAAAAATCACATTCAACATTTAGAAACCGTTCAATCGTCTAAAATTCTTATTTCCTTACGCGAGTAAATTCAACGCACGACAATTATTAATTTCCACCGGAGTTATCATTGCCACGATCAACATGAGCTAAACACCTCCCTAAACCGCGTCGAAATACGCCGAAAAGCTCGAAGAAAAAACCGAGAACATGTACCTCAGGTGAACTTCCACCACTGATTTTCGAACATAAAAATCTTATCACCGGATTCTGGTGTCAGAGGCTCGTTTATCGAATGCTAAGACTCGATTCCCAACTTCCGATATGTCTCCTTGTCCACTGTCACCAGCCTACCCTCGACACTCGAGCAATCGAGCTCGATGCAGTGCAATCGCGAGCCCCACTCGCAGTGGCTGTGATCGTCAGGCTTGTAATACTTTATCTGGAGGCAGGTGGTGAGGTAGCCGGAGGCTAGGACTCGCATTGCAATTGGTAATTCCTCTCGATGACCACGTGCTGAAGGTGCCACGTCCTTTGTGCTGTAATAAGCGCTGTAAGCGCAAGCTGTTCCATCGCGCGCCCTTTCAATCGCCTCGACGGGTTTTCCACCGATGCTGAGCGATCTGAAACCGAAAATAATTTGTGATCATTGAGAGTCAGGTGTGACGACACGATGGAACGGGGATGAAAAATGTTATGACTTTCTTAGTTAACTCCTTCGACTCTAACACATCTCAATTCCCTCGAAAACCCATAAATCATATCGGAGCAGAGCCTCATTACCTCATAAAACTCCCGACCATTTAAGTTCCATCCACAGGTATTCCTTCGGTGAAAAATTATCATAAAATCAATTGAACTGACTGCCGGAAATATTCATCAAAAGTTTCCACCATTTTTCTATGAATTTACATGAGAAGTCCCGGATATCATTGATATCCAGCGATGCGCATTACAGTGAGCGTCTACCGATGCACCGTAAATCGATGAAAACGATGTGATGAGTGAGTTTCTCCCTGTGACAATCCATTTTCCAACTTTATTGCATCCTCTATAGATTGTATCACGAGCCACTAAGCTTTCTACGTAATGTCCGCATATTTGCCGAAGAGCATCCGGCGGAAATTGAACGATTGGCCGGGTTGCCAGACGATTTATTAGCTCTTCATTGGGGTGATGAATCCTCTCCCCAGAAATGTTCATTTCCCTTAAGAATGACTCGGTTTAACGAAAAATGTGATAAGGCATCTTTTGTAGAGAATTTTGTTGGCTGTAAAAAATGTCTTATCACCTTTTTTCCGAAAACTACTGATTACTGAGATAATCGCGCATTTGATGCTCAAAATCACTAGCCCCAGTTTGACCACATTGGAAGAACCATTCGCAAATTCTCTATTGAATAAATTATTAAATTTTTAATAATGTCTCGAATGAATATTGAACACGTCTCCCTTGACCTCGCACAAAGTTAAAATCGCAATAAAACTCGCATTTACTTGTATTTATTGACATTCTCATTATTACTACAATGGTAAAAAAAGTTTGAGTATTTGTTTGTAGGTCACCCCAAAGAAATAATTTCCAGAGCCAATGCACCGAGCAATTCTCCCCCTCCGCTCTCACGATAACCAATTTTCAACTTCAATTATGTAAACACGCGATGCACATCTGCACGATTTTCGACAGAAGTCGATACCTCGAAAATCGTTGCAACTTTTACGAGTGACGTGTGATTCACTCTTTGAAGTAGCGAAGATGATTGTTGATGAATATCGTGGGCGTACACGTGGCGGTTACGATCAAATGCACTCTCCCGCGGCTCATCTCCTGGGAGGTCTGATCGATACTCAAAGCTCATATCAACACTTTGTCTATGACTGGACATTGTGACCTGGTCTATTCATAGGATAAAAGGGAAATAATTGTTCTCTCCGTTTGTGGCGATGACATTTTTGGTGATTAAGGTCGGAGTGCAGTTGACTTGGGCTTTTTTGTTCCATTCATTGGTGGATTTTTTTTTATTTCAATAACTTATGTCAGAAAATGAGAAAATTATAATAAAAATACCAAATACTTTTCTCCATTAAATAAAGATTTCTCGAATTTTTTCTCTCTTGAGAAAAAGAGGGAAATACGTCTCTGAATATCTTCAAGACCTCCGCATACCATTTTTGCTGCGTCTTTTTCTTCTGCTCCCAAGGATAAACGATTCAATAAGGTCTCGTGGGGGTTCCTCGGAAAACATGTTGTCGGCTTGGGAGAGTCAGACAAGCGAAATGGTTTTCAAATTTCCATAGACTCTCCTGGGGACTCTCTTTTCTCGTTAAATCGCGCGGAATATTCCTGGAATTCCCAATTCAAGATTTCTCTTCAACTTTTCGTAATTGAGAGATACCAGTCTCTCTGTGAGCTTATCAAGTTGTCTATGAGGAGAAAAGTTTTGGGCATTCCGGCGATGTCAGAGGTCTGGCTTTATATCGAGTGAAATTATTCAAATCTCCCGAAGAGTTTTAAATCTGCCGGAGATTTATTTGATTGAAATTAGCTCCAGAAATTTTGGTAATTACCACAATTTGATTAAATAGAACAATTCTTGGAATTCGCAACTATCATTCGCTAAACATCACCACCACAGGTATCTCCCCCGAGTTTCGGCTGTAATTCAAACTTTAAGCGATTCATTTACGGCTCCGTGGACGCTAGTCCGGAGTATGTCGGTATATTTCCTAAATAATGAGTAGACTCGACCATTAGAGAGATTATCAGCACAGCTTAGTTCGTAGATGAATATAAATCGGCTCAAGCGAAGCTTCGCCAGTAGTAACTCCCAGAGTTGGGGCGGCCGGGGGACGAGTCGATACACGTTGTATGGCCAGTAATTAACGGAGGTTGATACCCCTGAAATATTTATCGTCTTTCGACAGGCATTCTCTTTGATGTTTCAATGTCATTAGATATGAGGGGTGAAATTTTGGAGTGTAAATTGAGGATTTCTTCCATGAAATATCATATGTTCGTCGAAAGAAAGATATGCCAATGTCAAATTACCATTAAGAGTAGTCGTAGTCCAGAGCTTCATGCTCCAGTGGAGATAGCCCACCCTGTACCGAACAACTTCACAACAACTAACGATCATATTGGGATTTTGGCTGGCACGTCAGCCGACAATGGCTCTCGAAGCTGCCCATTTAAGCCACACCGTCATGTACCACCGCAGTGAAAAGCTCTCCGTCCAAAAACATTTCCAGAGGAGGAGAAATGAGGGCTCTCAAATGTGCAACTTGGAATCCAATATCAAAGGTAACTCAATAATTCTCCTAGCCTTGCTCACCGAGTTTTCACGTATGACGTTCTCTGAATAAGAAGTCGTGTATTGAATTGAGGGGAAAAGTGACTGAACTTGGGAGCTTTTAAAAAAATCCATAATATTCTTTCTTGAACGTTTTATTGTGCTGTACAACGTCACCAGAGCAGGGAATTACTACAAGTGAAGCATAAAAAACACTCGTGAACACAATAATGAAAAATGCGATCGAATGCCAATTGAATTGTACAAAACGTACAACGAGAAGGAAAAATAGTTGCGAAGGAAAAAAGAACTCACCCGGGGGGCGTGCAATAGGGGGGAAGAAGTTGAAAAAAGGAGGAAAAGTGAAGGGGAGAAGTTGAATGAGGAGAAACGGTAGAGAATTTGTTAATGAAACAGCCCCATAGACCTCAATAATCCACTTGGAAAACTTAAAAAACTGGAACACTCCCACATGATACTCCCCACAAAGAACAATCGCCAACTCTCCTAATGGTCTCCACAAATCTTCGTAAATTCACGAGAGGGAAAAAAAGTTCATGAGCAAAATTTTGGTTCACAGCCAAATCTGGGAACAACAATAATGGTATCTCGAGGCATGACCTTCGCGGAATTATAACTCACGGTTGAAGGTGCAGGGAAAACATTGGGTCTGCACTGGATAGGTCATAAGTTCACTTTTAACCAGCTGTTACCGTTCTCGCGACTATCCATTCCTATCAGTAGGATATTCCTAGTGGATTCGCTGCTCAATGTTTACGAGGTGAGATTGTGGAACGTGTTGAGCATGGAAATGCATTGCAACTGAGTTTTTGCATTTCAGGCTCAACGATCGCGTGATTTCATCGCTTTGTTAACGAGATTTTTCTCATGTTTTTTTTAAGGGAAATTGCTCGACCCCGAAGAAGGGGCGGGGGAGGTAGACTTTCGCGTCTTATACTGTATGTTTATATTTATTTATTTTCTTTTGAAAATTTTATCTGGGGTTTTCCGTTGAAAATGGAATGTTATGAAAAATAAGCCGCGGAAAAGAAACATTTAATATTAATTGACTGATTAAAAAATATTCATTGTATTTATTATCCATAAACAGAGCTGATTTGGCTTCTTACATTTTTTTTCGATGATTCCCAAATTTCGTGAAAAAATTTCGCGAGGGTCGGATCACGCTAGACGATGATCGATAGTATTCCAATAATTAATAATTACGCAGTTGTATACCTACTGCAACAGTTGTGGGGGTTTGAAGCTGATGTCGAGTCTGTAGGTGGACTCGCAGCTGAGTTTTACTGTCTTAAGCTGCCGGAATCTCGCTGAGGTCTCCATCTTGCAGAAGACGGGACCGGCGCCGGGCTCCTTCCTGACAGACAGCGTCACCCGAAAATGGCCATCAGCACCCATCTAACATCTCACACGTTAATTATCGCTTGAGTTAATGATCACTTCCTCGGGGCGCGGGATTTCCGCGGTTCCAGGGAACCGGTACTCTCGGTGAAACCTGCGTCACCGGCGTTGGGACGCTCACTGAGGCACGTCGCGACGACACGCGTGCTTGCAACTGCGCAACTTCTCCTCGCGCAACTCTGTTTTATTTTCTGGATCACGATGAGGAGATTTTTCAAAGTTTCAAGGGATTGTTTCAGTGGTGAAGAGGTCGATGCAACTTTTGCGTGAGTTAATTTATATTTTCCGCAAGAATTTTTACTCTGAGATGAGAAATTAATATCAGTCGCGGCAATGATGACTATTTTACCTAATGATTTTACCTAATTCTATCTCTGACGGAGTGTGAAAATGGGATTTTTTTGCGATTTATTTTTCCAAATAAATTATTATCTTATCGCAAATATACGAGACCCTCAACGAAGGGTAACCCAGCCCATTGAGAATTAACGTTGTGAGCTACAAGTACTCTCCGTATATTTCGACTCGGGATAGCCCACAGCGCACATTTTCCCGACTATGACAGCTTTATTCCATCGGGATACAGTCCTGTTTATTTGATTCTCTCCACTGCACTGCCGGGAAAAACTGACGGCTTAATGGGTTCTCAGAAAATGAAATGAAAAATGAAATGAGAGTGCCCGAGCTTTCATTTGAAATGTTAATGAAATTGAGATGTGAAGTAGGAATTTCAGTGGAGGGGCTTTTTTCGGGCGCACGAATTGATCCTATTTTTTGTTCACCTTCTGTCGACGAAAATGAGAGATAAGATAAGAATTCTATTGTCTGGAAATGTAAACAAGGTACTTACGGTAAATAACATAAAATCGAAAAAAAAAATAGTATAAAAATTAGAGTAGCAGTGAGATTTGTGCATCACGATAAGATTCGGTGAATTAGTGAGGGAAAAGGGAGCGAATGAGAAATAATGGCGACAGGAGAGGCCCGAGGGCTTCTTACGTAAAAAGCTCTCATGAAAATTTTATCACTGAAAGTTGCTGCTCAGCAGAAATAAATGTTGAGTGGAATCGAGGTATTTTCCCTTAAATATTTCTGACAAACCCGACGCGATGATAAAATATTTATTTATAATTATAATTTTATGAAACAGCGTTAAGGCCTCGCTCAGCATGAAAACAGGCCTAACAAATTCAATGAAAAGATCTAAATTCTAGTTGAATAGCAACAAGTTTCCAAGTACAGCGATCGATATTATGTTTGTGTTTGAACGAGAGCAAGCGCTCGTTACAATGGTTCTAAAAAGAGTACAGTGGAGCAATGATTCAATAATAAAGTGGTAAAAGCTAGTGGAACGAAAAAAAATCAATTTCCCCGGCCTTCTTAATTTCTGAGGTATTCCATGAACGAAAAAAAATGAGCATTTTTTTACAGTGGGAAAAATAAAAAAAAGACCTTCAAATCTTCTCCAATAATTGTCAATTAACCAATACTCCAATAATTATTAGTTAGTGGAATTCAATTGCAATATTTTTGTAAAATTTTATATTTTACATTGAAACAAAAAAAAATTCTATTGTAAACAATTTTAAGAAAGCACTCTAGTTTTTACTAAAATCATAAAATATTTCCGTCACCACACGTCATAAAATATCCCGAAGCTAACGTCATTAGCAGAACTCAAATTTAGCGTATACATTTGTGCGAGTTAAATACCCCATCCCATAATGCCTATTCTCGTTCATCGATTCCTCTCGCTCTAAATTTATTTCTTCAATTTCCTCGAGACATTCCGCTGCACTTAAACTTTAAATTACCTGCGGAGCTGTAACGAGTGTCGTGTTACGTGGAGCTTTATTTATCTTTGAATAAAAGTAAGATGAGAATGGGAAGAGAATGTATTATTCAAGATAAATAATTGCATCGATGGAGTAAAATACAGCTATCCCTGGATGTGCACGAGTTACGTAATTGGGATGATGATGATGTTATGCGATGTTTTTATTTGGCAGTGCTCAGGGATTATGGGATTAGCGACAATTTTCCACTCCAATGGGGTGGAAAAGAGATGATACAATGATTATTCGCAGTATAACCTTCCAATTAAAACGCGTTTCTGTGTTTTTACGGGTGTAAATAATTGCTTTTTTTGAGCTGCGATATTTTCGATACCTCATAGCTTGATGGCCAATATTTAGGACGTGACCGATGATTTATATTTAAGCGACTAACTATTAGCAAATGAACGAAAATGTTTGAAAAAAGTATTATCTGATAAAAAACTGAATATCCGAAATGCCCGACCTCTCCTCGTGTCCTCACCTCTATCGATCTCCCAATAATCGATACAGCCGTCCCTGCAACAATCGAATCCCATTAAAAATATCTTTCTACACCCCATCAGACCATACCCTAGTGATGAAATTGCCCCCTCCTCTTTCAGACATTCAACAACTTATAAATAAATCTGTGAACTAGGTATAAATTCAACACGCGATGCACCTGACCAATATGGTCTTGAGTATTCCCCCGACGCCTACAATTCCACCCCTTCCTCACACGCAGCAACTACAGCCCTTAAACATCGCATATATCCACCTACTCGAGTGCAAAATGAAGAAGAAAAAACAAATGCGGAAAAAATACGAGGGAGGGAGGAGTAATTGGTGGTGATAGCATTGCGGTCAGCTACTGGGCATAAGCAGGTCAGGGAAACATCCTCGATTCAACTGGAGTTGTGTTGACGTGGTTTGTCTGTAACTTCAGTCGTAGTTGAAATTATTAATTATTCATAATTGTAGACAGTGAGGATATCGTGGGATTGGTAATTTGGCAGAGCCATTAATGCATCGTGATCGATTTAACTAATGGTTTTCCGTTGACGATTTTTTTATTATATCTTTCCCGGGAGGAAATGGAGATAAAAAACATTTTTATGGAAAAATTTTGATATTCAATGGTAGATAAAAAATATTTGTCATCACTTCGGGTGCTTTTTCTTTTTTCCCTTTGAAAACTCCATAATGAAAATGGAAAATTGCGAAACGCGTTTTGGCAAATGAAAATTTGCTTTCGGTGAGTATCTGGAAATCCATGATAGATAGAGATTTTTCTGATAGAATATTTTGCGTGGAGAATGTTATCAGCTACAAAAAAGGTTTCTATGGAAATGAATTTCACCTGGATTCAGACATATTCCGGAATAAGCAAGATCGAAGTGACACTGGCGCCTGAAAGTCGAGCCTGCAGAAGCAATTCCATTATTAGAGTCATGCAGTAGTAATTAAATGTTCACTGATTTTAGTATGTGATGTATTTTTTAAAAGTCCTTGGATCATGTGACTCGATTTTCTCATGAGTTTTATCTGGAAAATGACTCCATCACGTGACTCGATAGCACCATTTCCGGGGAAATGTTGAGGGTAGCAATTAGATGGAGCGGTAAAGATTAACAAGATATATTTACAGCATTTGATACAGACTTCAGTGTAATAAAATTTATTTATATATTTACAAATAGTTGATTAACGGATTGAAGGGATGAAACGTGTCAATTTGATGGACGGGCATTTATTTTTTGAACCTCTCCAGACAGTTCTACCCTGTGAGGCCTGTGATAATTATTTTTCAATTTGCTTTTTTTTCACTCCTAGAACCCAGCAAACCCACATTTCACCGTCTCAAACCGTTTTCTCTTACGTAACTTGATTATTCACTGTGTACCCATACTGCCCCTCCTTCTATCATATTCCATCCTTTCAACTAGGCGAGATTTTAAACAAGTCATTACTTTCCGTAATTATTAAAAATCTGTTCATTATTCTTTCATATGCCCAACTAAAAAAATCTCATGTAAAATACCAATTCTGGTCAATGCACATGCCCAACAGGTCTGATACGTTCGACAGCCTCATTAACACTACGACCCAAATCGATCTGTTTTTTCCTCCTGGCCTCGATGAAGCCTTCAGCGAGGCCCTGTCCCACCTTGATGGCCTGGCCAGCCTCCACCGAGAACTGAAAGTCCTCTGGTGCCTCGAAGAGTAGCACTACGGTGGAGCCCATTCTGAACTCCCCGAAGAGCTCTCCCTTCTTGACATTCACACAATCAAGACTGGCATCCTCTGAGGCCTTCCCTTTCGGCCACTTTCGTTTATTCGTTGCCAGTGTCTTATCACAGTAGACCTTTATCGACCCCACATTGGTGGCACCTACAGCTGCATACGCCATAAAGCCACCGGACCATTCACCGAGGTAAACCACTCGTTCGTTTAGGGAAAATAAATCTGGCAGCCAGCTCGCTATTTTTGGATTCACACTGAGTAATTTTCCTGAAGGAAAAATCGAATCGCTATTGAACGTTTTGGAGTTGATCGAAAAATTCGTAATTAGTATTTAATAAATTCATGGTAGAGAAGCATTTGGTGATTTTTCGGCAGCAATTAATGAATTATTTGAACATCAAAAAAGTCACAAACCTTGGAAATGTCTCCTTAGGTCGATCCTCCAATCCGTGGGACTGTGAAAGCGGTGATAGTCCCCAGGTGCTAGGTACACAGTCAACTGGTAGAGCTTGTTTTCAGGATTTTTCAACAGAGACTTCACGTAATTATCGTTCTCCTCTTTTTGAAAGTTAATTTTTCCACCCAGTTTGGGTGACTTTGTGTCACCGAGGAAGTGTCTGAGGTCGTACGTCATGCCCTTGACCTGCTCCACACGACAGGAAGTGACGGGGCCGATGTGGAGGACTTTTCCATCTGAGGGAGAGACCTACACTTCATTTATTTACGAATTTATTTCTTTTCACGTCTTTTTCCACTGGAATTATCTTCATAGCGAGTGGTTTCAGGGAAAAAAGTCACTGATAATGTTTGGCAGAGAATTTCTTTAGTTAGGTAAAAGCTTTTGGCACATTTCTGAGAATCGACTGAAATGGTAATTTCGAGTCTAGGCGAATTTTGAAAAAAAATTTGATGATCCACTCACAATATCAGTGTTCTGAGCAATAGGTCTGGCATCATCCTTCAAAGATCTCACGAAGAAATCGACAAGACTGGGGAATGAGGTTAGATCAGCGTCAATTTCGTGGAGATCGGCGTGAAAAGTTTTTGCGTAGAGGTTGAAGACGAAAGGCCTGAACCCTTTTGGCAATTCCACACTGGCGAACCAGCCAAACACTCGACTGGTGATCCTCAGTGGGAGGCAGCAGTAGCATTCCACCTACGAGAATATCCATTAGAATTAATGAATAATAACAAAAAATGAACACCTTTGCGATAGTGATTGAATAATAAAATAATCATTCAATTAATTGGAAAGCTCGTACCATCAAGTCACTTATGGGTCCCTGAATGACATCTCCATCAACAGCATAAGGATACTTCCTCAAATGTCTCCACTGTAGCACAGCAATTAAAGACACTCCCACCCCAATAGGCAGGCTCACTCTCCATTTCCTAGTCAATCCCCACAATCCCCCAAACTTATTCTCAGGATTGGCAGTCGTGGCACATCTCTTGATGACAATCACCTCCTGACACTTCCCCAGAGACTCCCACGATCTGTCCTTGACGCCTCTGTGAGCACAATTACCTTAGAAGTGAAAAAATTCACGAGGAAAGCTAGTGATTACTCACCGCGCGTGTCGATTCCCCCGGAGAATCCTAAAAATGGACATTTTCAATGATCAATCCAATTTGCCTGATTGGATTAACTGACGTCTCAGTTTTTTGAGGTTATGTCGGGAATTTTACTGTTATTTTGCTCTGTTGTTATCGTGTCGGTGCCTTGTCGATATCCCCCACATCTGCTGAACGAAATACGATGAAACCTTTGGTGTTACGACTCAAGGACTATTTCCGGTCGTTATTGGGGGCATGTGAAGCTTCGCACGTGCTACAGTGCATGCACGAATTAACGAATTTATCGAGCACATTTTGGAGCAACTGAGACGTTGCGCATTTTACGGCGCATGTTGGGGGGAGAGGAGGGACTTTTGCAAAAGGAATTGGAGCAATAAATTTTGTGAGGTTTTGGAGGAAATTTCACCACATATTAACAATAATAATGAATATTAGGATAATTATTTTCCTGGACGTTTCAGATTTCCCTTCTCTGTCGCCTTTTTTTTTAATTTAAAAAAATACAATGGAGATACCCGGTAATGTATCGGCCACGAAAGGTCTTGAATTTTCATCTGACTGAAAACTGGTCATTTCCCTACCTGGGCCCAACTAACCCAGTTCTGACCGGGCCCAGGTCTGTAAGTAATAATTATTCACCGAGATATATTCTCGATTAGCTGCCCTTTAGTTAAAAAAAAGGGGAAAGGATAACAAAAGGACGTCAGCTTCGCGGTCGCGGGCGGCTAGTGATGAAAAATTTTCAAAATTTCGATGAAAAAAATATTCCCCCGCCATTTTCTCCTCGCCCGTCACAAAATTCAGTAATTATATGCACCTCATCACCCCATTCATTAAAAAAATCTCACTAATTAAATTCTTAAGCTCCAGTGAGCCCCCTCCCGTCGCCGCTATCCTAACAGACACTCAACAGACACCGCGGCGGCAGCATCGGCCTCGAACTTCCCTCGATCGTCTCCAGTGCTCCACAACAGGTGGCTCCACATCCCAGGCAGGTGAATCAGTCGTGAATCCGACACGAGCGCGTTGTGTCCTGTTCTCTTATTGTCGACCCGTTCCCACGGGTCCTTTATCTCCAAAAAAATCCCTCACAATTGCATAACAACAGCAAAACGTTGTCCACCCCCTGCGTACAACCCCCAGCTCCGCGGTGAGTGCATCGAGAGCCAGAATAGTGCGAATAAATTCGAGAAATCGCTGATTTAATCGGCGTTGATTTTCCGGAGGAATAAAAAACGTTTTCCCTGCACTTTCACGATCCCCTGGGGTGAGTTCGGGATGCTGCTGCGCATGGAACAGAACAGCTGTTCCTTTGGTTGCGATAAATAAGTGGGGGTGAGGGAGGGGGATGGTGGCCGTGGTTTCAACAAGTTGAGGGATAAAATTAATGTCAATCAATTGAATAAAAAAATCCAGGATTCATTTAATCCAATGGTGAATTAAATTACTTTGGGGGATTCATTCGGCGCTGATTGATTGCTCTGGTGTGATAATTCGTGACAATAGAGGCGAGTGGAATATTTATTGATGAAAGAGAACAACTGCGGGATAATGCCACCCTCATCACACTCCAACTGGACGAGACCCCTCCTCAAGGGTGGACAAATGATGCAGATGCAGGTGAAACGTGCGACTGGTAGTGTGAGACAGAATGGCCAGGAACTGGACAGGAGAATCAAGGTGGTGCTTGTGGGTGATGGAGCTGTTGGCAAGACAAGTCTCGTTGTTTCGTACTCGACGAATGGATTTCCTGGGGAGTATGTGCCCACTGCCTTTGATAATTACAATGGTATGTTGGGATTTTGTTGAGTTTTTCATTCATTCAATGGGTGGGAAGAGCTGGGGGGAGATGATACGCTGGGGGACTTCATGGGCAGTCGGCCGGAGAGGGTACAGTCTGGGGGAAAATCAGGGTCCGGGGGCATTGTGAATGTTTTGGGGGGTTATGGATGTTCGAGGGTTGTAGCAAGGGGATGGGGCTTTTACAGGGAGCCTGCAGATGCGGGGAGAGACTCTGGATTTTTTTTTCGTAAAAAATAAGAAACAGAAATTTGGTTTCTGTATAGACTCCATTTGCTACGTCTTGTTAATTAGTTAATTACCGGTAACTTTCCGAGTCATAATAACTATCTATTGACATTTCTTCCTAGAATCTCTCAATTCCGAGATAATTACGAGATTAACAAGAACAAAAAATCTCGTTTTTCAGGTTTTCGTAACAAAACGATTTCCCTTATCAATTCTTGACGTATCTCAATAAAAACTCGTTTCCGTAGAATACAACATTTCCCTCTGGAATTATTTCTTCCAGAATAGTTTCACGAGTACAGAAACGTAGAAATTGCGATGAAATTTCTCGTTTTGAGACTAAATCACTTGAAAAATACCAGGAAAATTGATCGTTGACTGGGTAATTTCCCAGTTATAGAGGAAAATTATCGTAACGAACTCTAGTTACTTGTCTCCCTCCCTCAGCATAATTAATAGCTGCCGATATTGTTTATCTGTTTACCGAGTGACTGGTACAGTGTCTGAGTCATCGTGGCTCATGGCTCTTTGAAGTGGGGTGGATATTACAGAAACTAGAGGATATAGTTTTCTGGGGTGACTGTACTCACCCAAGGTAGACAGACAGGGCAACAGGTGAGAGTATACCGCCACTGGCTACGGCTTCTATGGCTCGCGAAGAAAGAGAGGAGGATGCCACTTGTACACACTAATTCACGAAAGAGGGATTGGATTACTTTTTGCTTAAAAAATCCAAGGAGGGGGTGGGGAATAGGAAATTCCGGGTATCTAGTAGACCGGTTGCGGCTTGGGTTTCGGTTTCAGAAGGGATTTAGATCATTATGGGAAAAAAACAAGAGTTTTATAAAAGAAAAATGAAGAAAACTGAATGTTAAACCGTCCAGGTGAATTTATTTAGTGAAACAAAAAGGAAGCTTAATATTGCGATCGGTTTTTCGGGGATAGTACAGAATCTAGAGGAGATAGGGCAATTTCCGACAAGTACTTTTTTGCAGATCATTAAATTTTGTATAAGAAAGGTTCCCATGGGAATTTTAATATCTACTCTACTTTTTGAGATATTCATAAAAATCTCCAGCTGTCATTGAGATAACAAACAAAATTTCTCTTGCGAAACGTAATGAAACAATCAACGTTTTATCGATCCGTTACGTATCACCAATAGTCCAATTATTGGTGAGCCCACGCGACTGTCCCAGAATTGGAAATGTTGTGAAATGCCAGAGGTACATATGAGTGACTCGGTTGAACTATTATTAAAGATTTCCATCATCTTTACATAATATGTTATTTAACAGCTATTGTTGAGGCTCGTGTCGTTACGTATGGCATCATAGATACCTATTTTCAGTGGTGGTTAATGTCGATGGACTGCCGCTGAATGTTCAGCTTTGTGATACAGCCGGACAGGATGACTTTGATCCACTGAGATCGCTGTGTTATCCTGAGACAGATGTCTTCCTTGTTTGCTACAGCGTCGTCTGCCCATCGAGTTATCACAGCGTCAGCTCTCGGTGGGTGGACGAGGTCAGAAAGTACTGTCCACATGCGCCAATCATCATTGTGAGTGAACAAATTTTTTATTCTGCATTTTTGAATGGCGAATAGAAAAGAAATTGCAGGTGATCCAGCTGCAAATATTATCATATCCAGAGAGATTTTTTTCTAGGTATCTCCCTCAACCTTTTTTGTAGCTCATAAAATTTTCTAAATAAAAGTTCGTATCAGGTTTTCCCCTACACCGAACGCTGATTCAGCTCTCGTCAATTTAAACAAACACAAAGAGATTGATAACGAAAATTTTAATTTTCAGGTGGGTACAAAGAGCGATCTCCGCTCGGACGTTCGCCTCATGCTGCAATTAGCTAGGTACGGTCAATCACCGATAACAACTGCTCAGGGTCACCAGTTGGCCCAAAGGTTAGGGGCAGTGAGTTACGTTGAGACATCAGCATTGACTCAACACGATCTCAAAGAGGCCTTCGATCAGGCGATAGTCAGTGCACTGAGCACAAGGCGTGGTGGTGCAAATTTGCTGTCGCGTCGTAGAAAACCACCTCCACTCTGGCGAAGATGGTTGTGCTGTTGGGAAAGACCGCCTTCGTCAGCCCCATAAAAAAAAAACATTCCCAAAAAATTCGAATCATCACAAAATGAAATCACTGCAAGGGTTTTTTTTCCCTCGAGTCTTGTTCGTTTAGAAGTGAGGGTGGTATTCAATTCTAGAGTGAGTGTCCCTCGGGAATTGTTTTTTTTGGCCCATTCCAATCCTGACGATGACGTGAGAAATACATTTATTTATGTTAGGCTGAGTCGACGAAACTGCGAATATAGGTTTGACGTGGGCGCCCAGACAATATTATAATCAACTCACTTGATGTCTTGCCAAGTTAGTGTTATTAGACTTATTCGATCATCTGGAGAGACTGTCCCTCTGGTCAGGGAGTTTAGGACATTCGTAATTGGCATTTAATCGTTGATTAACCAGTGAAAGGAAATTCGAAAGACGTGTAGTAGTAAGTTATGGATTGTTTTCTTAATGAGTGGTTTTAGGAGGAAATGTTACAGGAGCTTTTTTGTAGCTAATGAAATTCTCTACGAAATGTTTCATATAACCTTTTATCTTAAATCCACTCTTCAACGAGATAATTAATTAAACAGCGCCTTCATCGTGTTTGATCACATGAAAAAATGATTTCCATGATCTCATTTCAATCAAAAGTAAAATTGAAAGAACATTAACAGTTAGTGGAAACCTTCGAATTTCCACATGTTGTGTCAATGATAATTTCCAATATCGTAGAGATAAGATTTCGTATCACTGATTACGAACTATGAAGAAATGACAAGCAATGAATTGAGTTAGAAATGGGGGACATTAGAGCGTGTTAAAGGACCATGAACAACTAGATTATGAAACCAATTGCCTAATTTTAAAGTGTAATAGTTATTTATTGGAACTATAGCTTCCTGTTACGGTATTTTTATTCGCCACTCGCTGGTTGTGATCATTCTTTAATCGACTGCCGTAGTTACGGTTGAATTCTTCGCTTAGAATATATTTCGCCTTTCGCGTGAGGATCGGAGAGTTAATTAATAATTGGCACTAGGTTGTGATTTTTTTCTTTTCCTTTTACAAACATTGGCTCAATTTCGTTTTATCACCTATGTTACTAATTTATACTAATCGATCGAAGGGGGGAGGGGGTGTATCTGTTGATTCAGATAGTGATAATGCTCACATTTATTTTATCACAAACATCACGTGTCAATACTTTTGGGATTTTTTTGTCGGAAAAAAAAATTCAGTCGAAAAAAAAGTAATTTTATGCTAATTTTTATTATTACTTATTATTTTTTTACCTACAGTTCATGAATGTGGAGAAAGGAATTGAGACGTTTCAATTTTTTAAATTAATATTTATCTTCCATTAGTTTTTTGGTTGAAGTTACTGAAAACAGTAATTTTGCCTGTTTAGACAATCGATCTTTTACATTATTATTAACTAGGGCGCATTCTAAAATCACATTGTCAAAATCCCAAAAGGCATTTGTGATTATCCTCAATTATCTCTAATCATTGACAATTGTTTTTAATTGTTTTTCATTGCATAATAAAAAATTAATAATGACGAGCGATGGGGGGGGGGGGAGGAGTCGTTGGCACGATCTATTAATTCTGTACATTTTGAAATATCCTGGACACTTTTGTTCTCAATTCTGTACATAAATGTTGTAATTTGCAATACTCTGAGATAGTATGTACGCATTAATCCGAGTGATCGCTGACCAGCGGATCATTAATTTTACGTAAGTGATTTTAGACTGACGGTGATGTTGTAATGATTAATTAATAGTATTATAGACGCTTACTCGGAATAATTAAATCAACGGTATTTTTTTAAGAAAATTAAATGTGCTTTTCATTATTGTCCTTTCATCGTTGGAATTTTTTTAGTGTTTTGAGTGAATAAGAGGCGAATTAAAATAAACATTGACAGATTTTACATTCAGAGTCTCAATCTAATTATTTTGAGCAGTTTTTAAATCATTAATTTAAATAATAATAAAAACATTTTAATTTGGATAAATAAATAATTAAAATTATATTTAAATGGAACGAGAACTGAATTGAATGTTCTGCGAAATCGTTAGTCGGTAATCCAAACACCTTCCCACGAAACTTCTCCAGAAGTTGATAAATCCGACACTTGATGGAGGCGCCACCCAACCTTGGTGGGCATAGACGTCAAACAGCTGATAATTTTCCCGTCAAAGTTGCGAGTAATAAGTGAGAGATAAACCCCAGACAATTCGTCATGAAGACACTGACGATAGATCCGTGGAGCTCCAGCCCAGAGGTGCCAGCAAGTGAAGCCTCCACGTCCTTCGAGGATTCCTTCGTGACAGAGCAACCTAATGTCACGAGGTTAGATGACTCTGATCAATACCTCCAGAGACTCTGTAAGTCCCGGACAATCACCAAGTTATCCAGAGCATTCTCTAGCTTCAAGAAACTCTAGCTGAATTGTCTTGATTGAAAATTGAACTGATACTGAATTTTTTCTGGAGAAAAATTTGTAGATTTGTTTATGGGTTGATGAATTGTTTTCACAGACTCGAGACTCCGCCAAGTCCAGGGTGGAACCTCGAAAAAGGATCTCGTGAACTCCCTGTCCCAAGTCAAGGAGGACACAATTGCTCGATTAATCACCAGTGGCAGAAGATTAGACTCTGAAGAAGAAGCCATCCTCGGGACTAATCCCTTGTTGAGACACATAACACCACATCTTCAGGTTGTTTAATCTCTTCGACAACAACCAACTCTTTGCCAAGAATTTACACTAAATTTTTTCCTGCTAATCCTGTGCAAATTCGGAATTGTCTCGAACTAAACAGAGCAATGTTAATTGAAATATTTCTTAATTAATTGAAAATCCTTTGAATATTGTTTGAAATTGATTGTTTTATTTGTTTCTCGTCAGATTAGAACGTCATTCTCTCCCAATTAAAAAAAACCCCTGACCCCGCGGCGACCTCATCAATCTTCGCAGTTCTTTTCCCCGCTCACCCGAAAAAATCCGAATGCCCCGTTCGAAAAATTAATCAGCTAATTACTTTAAAATTCCAGGCGATGACAGCCAGCGAACTGGTGCATCTGCTGAAAGCGGACGTTCTCCAATCATCGACAGACGAGCAACAAGAGTGCGAGTCACGGTGGGACAGCCCAATCCCCTCGCCGACGTCCTCCAATTAATTACCTTAAAAATTTTTAATTAAACCCGTAACGAAGTCCTCCTCCCCATTCCATCGAGTAAACGAGAATTGCATTAAACAGTTCTGTCTTGAGAATAACTTCATGAAATTCTGAGGAAATATTCAGGGAAAGGATCCACCACCGATTGAACACATATACCCCTTCCATTTTACCTAGTTACCAGAGACAATAGCGTCTCGTCAAATTTGCGGGGAGTCGTTTCACGTATGAAACTGGGTTATCCCACCGAGTACATAGGTTTTCCAACATAATATCCACCCTGAGCATATTTAGAGGACTTGATTCTTGACTGGATGTGGGGCGTGGCTGTTGCTGGGATGTGCATTGAACATATCTCCATTACGAATTCTGGCGAACGAGTTGGGTAAATGTTGGGGGAGATTGTTGTGAAAGAGAGGGGAGGGAAATTATGTAAACGAATTAATTAGACGAATAAATGGAAATGAAGATTTATTTATTGAACCAATATGATGATTACCGCCTCCATATATTTTTCTTTTATTCTATTTTCCTTTGAATCCGCCTCAACTTCCGGAAAACTACCCCCTTCCCCGCAAATTAATTAATCATCGCTAATTCTTCGTGTCAATTAAAAAATTTGTCCCTGACACTTCTAACGAAATAAATACGCCTCCCCCTCAAACTAACTCCCGATTATTTCTTATCTCAATCTCTAAATATTCCCCTAGACTTCAAGGTTTTCTAGATTTAAATCTCGAATATCAATTCATGGGCTCCGATCTTCGTAAAAATGGATATAAACCCAAAAAATTTCCCTGTCTCATCCGCCCTTCCCCTTCACGATGCAACTCACTTCGCCGAAGACAAACGTTTTCATCCCTCCCAAAAAAAAATCCGGCGAGACGAAAATCTAGGACGCACCCCTCAAACGCATGCGCGCGTTAAGCCGGCGTTGAGGCGACGCCAGCAGGAGAGTTGCAGAGTAGCGATGGTGGGGGATTGGAGTAGAGTTGCTGGTGAGTACAGGGAGGACACTGGGGTTGCGGCCTCAGGCAAGTGGAATCCAAAGGGGGTTGGGTTGTGTGGGAGGGGTGGGCATTTTTGGGTCTCGTACGCGTACGCCAGTCGCTCATCGTGGCTCGTCGAGGCAGCATTCCATTAAATCGTGTATTAAAACGCGCGTGATTATCCCTCTGTGATGAAAGTAAAATAATAATTTAATTTACTGTGAAATAACCGTCAAATGACCGACTAAATCCCAACTAAATTACCCAATCGCCGAAGCAATCAATCACTCGGGTGATTGATCAGTTGATCGATTAAGCGACCATTTAAAAAAAACTGGATCAATTAATCCATTGGACCTGTAACTCGTTCCCCCTTGTTAATTTAATTATTCATTATTATTGATAATGGATTGATGAGTTTTGCAGTGTTTAGCGGCGCTTCATCTGTGCAATTAATGAACGATCGGTGGAGAAATTGATTGAGATTAATTGATATTAATGCGCTGCACTAATTTGTGATTTTTTTTTCGCGATCAGTGAGTTTAAATGGTTCTCAGTGAATTAAGATGCTCCAGGATTAACTGTGACTCGTGAAACTGGTAATGTTCATTCATTATTTGTTGATAACATTATTTCACTGGCGATAGGTACACTCGGCGGTGGCACGTGCGTGTGATACGACTTGTGCGACAAATGTTTCCACTCCTTCGCGCTATTCCTTGGGGGGATACTGTGTATGAATGTGCAGGGGGCAGGGAGGGGGGGGCAAGGGGGTAAAAGGGGTTGAGAACATTTCTCAACTACTTGAGGAACGCGGTACGAACGCCAGTCAAGTCGAGTGAAGAGAGGGAGGGAGTTAACCCCTTGGAGTTGTACGGAGTTAGGAGGGCTTTGGATGGAGGATCTGGGGTAGTCGTTGGGTCCAACTTTCTCGGGGGCTCCTGAATTTGTACAGAATTAATTCCACCTGACGCCCCATGGAATAGAATTTTTTTCGCCTGTCAGACGCGGGAAAAATCCACAAAAATTATGAGACTCACAGGGCTCATGTGACGACTTATGTAATTGGGGTGGGAAATTTAAGTGATGGAGGGGGAAGAGGAAAATGAAAATTGAAGAAGAAAGGAGAAATTCGTACTTGAAACGCAAAAATGTGAGGTGCAACGGAAAAATAACTCGTGAGCGTTGGAAAAATCGAAAAAGTACTTCACATTAATAATTGAAAGGTACCTCCAGGGCCGGTTAACAGCGAAAAAAATCCTCCTTTCTTCTCCCTTTAAGCCCCTTATTACCTCAAATAAAAAAAATGTATTTCCTGCACTTTAAGCAATAATTTTTCTCTTCATCGAAAAAACAGTTGACGCGTAAGGCTAATACGGTATGAACAACTGTGGAGAGAAAATATTCAGGAGTAATTTCTTCACAATATCCGCCCTTTCTTTCCACCCCGTCATCACTCGGAATTACTCCCGTAAGACTTGGTCGAGACAGCACCTGCTCGGAGTACTCTGCCAGTTAGTTATTAAAGTCTCTGTGTCTACTTGCAGAAACTCGGTTCTATATTCCACTCACTTCTCTTGCCAGTTTATGGGATATTTTTTTTTCTTTCACGGCTAGTGTGTTGAGGGCTCTATTACGATTTTGATGGAGCAGTCATGTTATTTATTCTCGAGAGTGTCTTCTTTTGGGGATTAATTATTTCCCAGACGAAAAATTCATTCATCTTATCAGTAGTTCTGTAACGTCGCAAACTCTGTGTATTTATTTATTACTTTTATTTCAATTTTCGGTCCTCGTGAATAATGTTGTTCAAATGTTAATATCCCTTTATAAATAAATTGAGTATGTTGTGACTTTTATTTTCTATTTTAGACTCGTTTCTCTCCCTACTTTATGGGATATTTTTCCTCCGAGCTAGTGTGTTGAGAGCTTTATTATGGTTTTGATGGGCCAATCCCGTCAATTTTTTTAATCGAGATTATCTTCTCTCCGTGTTACGGAGTTAAAAAAAAATTAATCCCTTCATTTCTCTCCAACTATTGCTCTGACATAGCAATGTTATTTCATCAGTAAATTAATTAATTCGCGACGTCATAAATTAGGATTTTTTTCTATGGGGTGGATGGGAATAATTAAATTCTCTCAGTAATTAATTCTGTTTTGCCTGAGATTATTTCTCTGGAATGTCAATGACAAAAAAATATTTTTGTAACCCAATGAATCTTCTGATATCCTCCGCTAAATCCAGATAATTTCACAATTATGCATCCATTAGGCTAGAAACCTCAGTTAATTACGTACAACAATTATCGCGTTACGACTCTCTCTTGAAGTGTTTCAGGGAAGCCAAGTGTTTCATCAAGCGCTTTAAACCCCCTCCCTGGGTGGTGCATGAGTGGGGAAAAATGAAAATGTTACTCCCTCAAACTTTCGAAATTTAATTGTTTAATTGAATTAGGGGAGGGGGAGGGGCAAGTAGATACAGAAGAAATTCAAGTGGTTTGTAATTTACGGGACTCTGCGGTGTGAAACTTTAGTTCGGACCTCTAGGGCGCATTGAAAACTTTTACCTCAAACAAAAAGTCACATCGAGCTAAACACAAGAGATACCAGAAGCCCATTCGCGTTTTTTAATTTGGATTTTTTTTCCCACTAACCGGGGCGACTTTCTAATTTCTCAAAGTGCAATTCCTCCTCGACCGCCTTGCGATTCGGATAATTTGAGGAGCAATGCCTGGAATTTCAGCAATTTTTACGAGGATGAATGAAGTATTTGTATTATCTCGGGAGTTATTGATCGAGTGAAACCGGCTGTTAAAATGAATGCTAAATATTTCCATCAATTAATGATCTCCCATTAAAATACCCTTGAAAACCCTAGAAAAAAACTAAAAAATAATACCAATCCTGATGACCTGATATTCTAAATGCTCATTCACTTGTTAAAAATATTAAATATCAACATTCAACGAACACCTGCACCACTAAACAATCAGCAACATCTCCATCCTCCAATATTGAAACATAAACATGGCAGTACGCCCCCGAGGGTTACATGATTTTGGAGAGCAGTATATTCAGTGCATATCCTTTGCACGCGTGAATCTCCTAGGGGAGCCATAGAATTTGTTATTGGTCTAGCCCGCTCATGCGATTTTATCTACAATTGGTGCCTCTATAGCTGAAGCACTTATGAATTCCTGTAGCTCGTAGCTCTGCCCCTGTGAGACAGCTACCAGTGTTGTTTACCCTCGCTATCCATATCCGAATTAAAATCGATGAACCCGCTTGGACTCTCACCCCTAGCCCTCCCTCTTCCTCCCTCCACCGCCCTCACAGCCCTATCTCACTGGCGATGTCGAGTTACGAGTGGAGATATACGAAAAGCTCGATCGATCCTGTGACGCCTCTAGTGTACCATCCAGCACCCACCACTGGGTCGTCTCATGCACTTCTCAACTGTCTCGTTTTCATATAGCTATCCTTTATCTGCTGGTAATCGATCTGCGAATATTTCATGACAGTAGGCAGGAGTAAACCAGCCAGGCAATTGGTAATTCAGGACGATGGCGACGTCGATTATTGTTTTTGTTGGTTTAGTTGAGGGTTGGAAAATAATTCGGTAGCGAAATGGTAAAACAAGATAAGTTGAGTTATTTTGAGTCAAGTCAAGTCAAGTTAAGTTGAGTCAAATTTTCATAGACAATTGGTCAACAGTCTGAAGTGGAAAAACTACTCAATAGTCAGACTTATCTCGTTTTATCACTTTACTAGTGATTTTTTTTTGGGTTTGTTGGTTTTCCCCGAGGGGTGAAGTGGCGATTGATTTTTGGAATGAAATTTAAAAATTTGGGAATTTATTGGATCTCGGTAACATAAAGCCACATTCCCATGAATTTCCTCGAATGAATCCCATTATTCATTCTAAATTCTGAAATAATAATTTCCACATGCCAGGACCATGTCCTCCCCCCAATGCTGCCCTATCCACCTAAATCCCATCACTCGCCATAAAAATAGAAGCCCCTAATCCTTAATTTATCATACGAACCCTGTCAAAACACCAGCAGAAAAATCAGCAGACTCATCAAATCCCCATCCAGTCCGAGTCCGGGTCCCTCTGGAGTCCATCCAGCATTAATAATCCAAAATGTTGGATGCTAGGGCAATAGACGTGACCAAGGAAGAAGGTGGTAAACAGGGGTTGGCGTAAAGCTGTATCCAACTACCCCCGAAGCCCCATAATTTACTCAGTGACTGGACTTGCTGGCGGGGATATCTACGATAGAATTAAGAAATCACGAGGGTTAGAAATGACCAGTCGCTTCCTTATGCCCCAGCGCCATCTGCTAAACCCACATGCCAGACCCTCATTCCAGGACATTCACATTGGCCTTCGAACAATCGATTTCATCCCCTTTGTCACGGAACGGCGGCCAATTTATTTGTTATTCTGGAGAAAATATAATTGTTTTCGCTCGATAAAGTGCGGTGATTCGATCACTTCCGATTTAATCCCGAGAATAACGGTTTTATATGGGGTATTGGTTAGGGATTTTCGGTCGGTCTCGGGGGATAAATAAATTCATTAATTGATTCAGAATGGCCGAGGGTTCGTTTGGGAGAAATAGGAGGGAATTCTCAATTTTGAGAAATATTTAAAATATATGGCATTAGTGTAGTTAGAAAATGGCTCCCCGCGTGTTAATTCTGACATTGATGGTGACCAGTACCGGAAGGGCGGTGAAAAATAGTGGTGCCGGACCTTCGGGGATCACATTCAAGAAGGGAAAGAGGGAAAAATCGAGACTATACCCCTGCTACGATTTATCCCAGTGTCAAAGACATCTGGAAGTGTGACACATCCAGACACAAGGTCCACTCGCCACCCCTGCCATTTATTTATCGTTGAGCATTTTCGAGATATACAAATCTAATCTGGACTGGATGATCGATTTCCTCTCTCCCCAGGAAACCACCATCGATGGAAATTCCTGAGGTACTCTCAATATTCCCGGAATATTTGTGGTGAACGGCAACTGAAGGGACTATCGATGGCTCAGTACACACTGATGTACTCCAATAGGCTCTGGCATCGCGACTTTTTCCTCTCAACTCGAGGGTAAAAATAATAAAATCGAAAACAGCGAAACAAATCGACGAGTGTCTGTAAACGTCCAATGCAACAATTTTATCGGAATTCGCACAAATCATCAGCGAAAGGTCGGGGGGAATCGGGGCAGTAATTTACGAATGAAGCGAACGAACGGCTTTTCGATATCGCCAATGTTAAAAAGATTACTGGCAATCGACTATCGGAGGGGAATACAAAAAAAAAATGGGGGATGTAAAAATACAAGTGGGTGTGTGGCAGGACGCAATAAAAGAACAGCGCGAAGTTGAAAGCTCGTGGATAAAAAGAAAATATGGACTTTAGAGAGAGTGCTGGATAATGGATTTCAGAACTGTTCGGTTTTTCGGGTGGTGAGGGTGGGTCCATAGAGGTGATCACTTAGGGTTGATTGAACGGAATTATAAACAATAATTTTACAGAAATCAGTGTTATTGTTTATCCTGTATTTATTATGTTGGCATTTTGAGTCCTCTTGTCTAATCAAATGAGAGAGATTATTTAAAAAAAAAATCTAATTTTTTTTTTCAATTATGACGTAAATAAAAAATTCTGTTTCTGTGGAATTTGGTGGTTTTTGTTAAATTCAGATATTTATTTATTATTTGAGAGCAACTTGGAGAAATCAATTATCAAGATAAATGCCAACAAAAGTTGCATTCACCTGAAGTAGACTTCGGAGTCCTCCGGTGCCGGGGAAAATTGCTCGCATGGGAGCATCAATGAGCCCCGTCTCCTCTGAATTCTAATGCAGAAGGAAAAACGTTTGTAATCAGAGGCTTTAGGGGCCGCGAAGGAGCCCGAGAGGAAGGCTTTTATCGTGGATTTGCATAAGTTTCAAAAAAAGAAAGGTGATTTAAGAGGCCGAGGGATATTGATGGCACAATCCTGATTGTTATCGCCATGACGAATTGACTCCGAACTTCGGAGAGACTTTTTTTTTTCTTATTCTCTCATCTGATTAGAAGGGCGAACTTTTTCGACGGCTACTCTTACTCCGGCTTCATTATCCGTCCGTTTGCTTTAACAGTTTGTGATTGCGAATCGATGACATTTGACGGGGAATATTTCACTCAATTGATAACAAATGGCTTTCGTAATATCTCAGGAATATTTTTATAGAAATTTTACGGAGTTTAGGACAGGAAAAAGTACTTTATACTGGAATATCATAGTACATGAAAACTGTACATAAACGCCGGTATAATGTGATTATATAAATAATGGAAAATAGGGGCTTCTCTTGTACGCGGTACATTTTCAGCTCATTATTAAAAAATATTGGGAATTCGACAACTGGATAATTTTTTAAAACTTGTTGTTTGAGACAGACTAATGGAATATAATTAATTAGCTTAATTGAACTCAATTAAATGAATAAATTAATTAAAATACGGCATGTAATTAAATGAAAACCGAAACAAAATCTCATTGACAATCTCGGTGGTTGTTAAGAGCATAAAATAAATAAATAGTGGAAAAATGAGGGTAAAAAATATTCCCTAGATTTTCAGAGCATCGTCCACATGCCAGGGAGCTCCTCTCCTTCCCTCGTTATCAAGAAAGCCAGTTCACTCGAGGCTTCACGGGAGCTACACGCTCTTGACCTGCACTTTTTTTCCTGATAATAAGGCCAAAATTTTCCGTGGAGAATATCACAAATATTAAAATCGTATCTACAACAGCTCGACATGATTTTTCAACTCTAATTGGTGGCCCTTGAGCCCTCCTCGCTCCTAGTTAACGCTCCCACTTGGCAGTAAATCAAAACCAAGACGATATTTTCCTTCGGGGGATGCAAAATTAATTTTATTTCAAATTTTATTCGAAAATTCGCGGAATCCTAATCCTTGGCTGAAAATTATCGTATCGAATGGCTAGATAACTTTTCCGAAGTAATGGCCAAATTTTAGTGGAAAACACAATTACCAGACTGTACATTATTAATTAATCAATCAAACACTCAGTTGATTAAAGCCTTGGGTTGTGAAGAAATATAATGCTCACAGAGTCAAAATTTATATCTACGCGAATAAAATTTCCCCTTCCAGCCCTGGAATTTATTCTCAGTCATTACTTTGCACCCTTTTCTCTGCATGAGCATCAGGATTTTTCTTAGAAATTTTAAATGCAAAATAAAATTTTGAAGGGAAATTCAGACTGGCTGAGTATCTTGTAAACCACTTAATTCGTGTTTTTTCCTCACCCGCAATTCGCTCATTCATTACTTTGACAGAAATAGTTTCAAAGCAATTACGCTGGAGCATGGAATTCATCATATTTCACGTGTATTAACTTCTCGTGCAAACATTAAACTCCAATTAGTGGATAATTTAGTTGAGGTAAATTCAAAAAAATTGAAAATTGGCGGTGAATTTTACAACCATTTGGTGATTATTCACGTTTGCTGGTGTAAAACCAATCCCTTTAATTTTACTCCACTCCAATTTCATGGACTTGGTGTTCCATGGTTTATTTATATTCCTTTCTACATCAAATACCGGATAACACATTGACATTTGTTTGACTACGGGCATGCGCCACTGGCGCTGGAATATATTTTAGAGCATCGTAGAAATGCTGGACTGGTTGCATTGTCTGGTATTATCATGTTTGCACCTGCTGGGGTTATCAAAGCATTAATCAATCGATGAAATTACACAATCTCGGAAGTGCGATTTAATGGCAGCGATTTGTTTGGAATCAGTCTTCCCTGAATATGTTTTTTATTGTACCGTTTACTCTTGTTTCTGAGTTTTACATTGGGTAAAAAAAATCGCTTAACAATTTTCCTGAATCCGTGAACATCAGCTTGACCGTAATTTTTCCTGTATTTTATTTTCTCCCTAGGTCACTTAATATTGTCCCGCTGTGAATCATGAAAATGAATAAACTCCGCAATATCTGAAAATCATTGCCACCTTCAATTTACGAGTAGCCAAGACTAGTCGAACGCCATGAAATCCCGGAGATGGAATATTTTTTTCATGGAATTCCCTCGCCAAGGCTATTTCCCGGGCATATGAATACTTAAAACTCCGCATGAAACAGTTACAACTCGTAATTCCTTCCGTCGATCGCGCGGAAACAGCGATAAAAATGCTGTAAAGTTGGCTGGGTATATTTTGATGGAGTCGTTTTGACTCGTGAAAAAGAAAAAAAAATATATATATGTATATACTTGATGTCTCTGTAATGAATAACTTTGTGGGAATGACTCGACGGGCGGTGGTCCATTGTCTCTGATCGCACTGAATGACATTATCAGTGAGAATATCAGACACCCGAAAGGCAATTGTTGGAAGGAGTGGAGGCGGAAATACGAGGGAGTAGGCCCATCAAATGTCCGACGTGCATCCTGCTAATTTACCAACTTTCCTTTGCCAACACAATTCTATTCATCTGATTTCTGAGGTGGGAGAAGTAAGTGACATCTCAAACATACGTGTCTTCGACACTGGCGGCTTTTCACACACGACATCCTACCACATGCTCTACCTGTTCGACAATGGGATACGTTTGACGTCGTGTCTGTCGTTCTGTCATGAGATCCTACTTCTCCATTTCACGGTGAATTCAACGGAGAATTGTGGAGATGGGGTTGCGGCTGACGAAAGGGTGGCAGGTGTATTTTTGGTCACCGCGGAGAGGGAAATATTCCGGAGAATATCATATATGTCTAATTTACTGGAATTTAGTGGAAATTCCTTTTACAATTTGTTTTCCAAACGAACTCGTTGCCAATATTTTTCCGCTCCACGTAAGTGAATAAAAGATTATCATTAAATTGGACACTACCCTGCGATGAGAAAGTTTGAGAATGAGTCGGTGTTCGATGAGAGGAGGTAGAAGATCCCGAGCAATTCCCCTCATTATCAATACCCAAACTCTCCTCGACATTCGTCCCAGCGATTTCCTATTTCATCCGGTTATAATTCCGATAAAGTTCAACTCGGTGTTCCACCCGACTCCCTCCCAGTGCAGTAATAACACTTCTCCACTTCACCAACTAACCGATGAAAATTGCCCCAAATCCCATCAAAATTCGAATATCATTTCCGTTGTCTTTCTCCCTCGATCTGCTGGTGAGAAAAAAAATTGAAAATAAAAATTCATTCACTCATCGAACAATGCCTAGGAAAATATGATATCCACGAGTACCAGAGATGGAATCTGTCCACTCGAGCGGATGAGAGATTGATTGAAACATGAAAAATTCCACGAAATTGGATTTTTTCATCAGTAGAATAATGAATAACTGGCCAGACAAGTTTGGAAAAAAATTCTCCAACAATATCACTCGCCGCTCAGAAACTAAAATTCCCAAATAACCAAAAGACCTCGAGACAAATGTCAAAAATATTCAAAAAGCTCTCATCACACTGGTCGATTTTAATTACTCACTACAAAACAGCCAGTAATAGCTCTTCACAATGAAGCCGAAGCCGTCAAAACAGACGGAGTGCAATTTACCTCCGATAGAATTGAGTTTCAAGTGAGACAGAATATACTGTGGGGATGCGTTAACACTTTGAATGGAGTAAGGGGGGAAGGGATGTATGCCAGGAGCGGCTGAGTTAGTCCATCGAATCATTGGCATTCAAATCCGCTCGATAGTACAATTCTACGTACTCGAGTTCGGGCCACCGTGGGGCAGGGGGGAGAAGGGAGAGAAAGAGAAACTTCATCGACCCCAATCCCACTTCATCCTTTCTATCGGAATCTACCGCCGTGGATTATTCTCTTTGCACGATTTTGGATCTCTCGGCACGATTTTCCGGTTTATTTGAGTATTGAAAGCTGAAATTGAATATCAATGTCCAGGCAACGCCGGTTCTTTTGCTATTCTACCGAAGATTTCAGCATTAAAACCACCGGATTTCCGCGAAACTTATTGTTAAGGACAAATATGGGTATCACTGATTTCGGTATCGGGGGAATCATATTGAAATGTTTTTTTCCAATTAATCTTTACGAAGAGTATTTACTATTTAACTAGTAGTATATTAATATTTTCCTCAAATCGTCAAATTTATTTTGAAACCAACGCTTAAGGGGATAAATTTATTCTCCCCCTAAGCGAGGTATTTTTAACGTAATAAAAATCGTTGTAATACTCGCCCCCCCTCCTGCCGAGCCCAGCAACAATATTCCATTCAAAATAAACTGAATTGTTCCCTGGAAGTTTCATAATTTTAGTAGCACACATTGAAGCATCAGTTTCGATAAAGGATCAATGTATTTTCCACATGCGATATTGGTCGTGGAAAAACCGTTGGAGTACCAAGTTGAAATTTCACCGAGAGAATTCAGTTATTTTCCCTCATAATTGGAGCTTTCGTACAGGCGATCCCTCTGATATTGATACAAGCAATATAAATACTGCTCATGAAATTTCGCTCAGCGCCATTTGTCCGGAATCCACGCACTCATGTATGTCATCATGCAAAATGATGAACATAAAATAAGCAATCACGATTGAATTTAAAATGGGGGGATACAGCTGGTAACGAGCGAGGTGCGGACGACAAAAGAATTCTATTTGTTAAGACCTCACATTTACTGGTATAATTATCGTTTCCCTGTTTTGTGAACATCAGGCATGAATATCATCCGGCGGAAGTGGCAATCGATCTGTCGGTCACCGCGTAGGCTCCACATTTTACTTCCGGTGCGCGTGACGCATGCATACGCCGGTGTTAATTCAGGTGTTTTTTTTTACTTTTAACAAGTTGAATTATCGGGACTAGCCAGGTGGTGCGGGCCTTTTGTCCCGGTGTGGGGGTTATGCGGAATAGAAAGGGGAACTTTCGCTTCTATTTTGCGGCTTTGTCTGGAAAGGGGATGGAGCATGCTCCCATTCAGAAATACGCAGAGGAAAAAAATCCCGAATTGGTCAGTTTATCGTAATTCAATTTATATTATAAAGAAATTGAATTTCTCTTGACAATTTATATGAAAACATTCAATTCTTCTGGGATTTATTTAAAAATAAGTGAACAAGAATAGAAAAATGGGGAAATAAGTCAATCTATAGAAAAATAATCCATCACAGCCCTTTCCTGTGCCTCTCTATTTAGTAAAAGGATTATCCCACCTGTCACAATCATCACCTCCCCTCCTTTCAAGTTTATATTAAATCAGATTGCGATCAGACATGAACGTATGCATTGCGGGTATATTGGGAATTGAAGATGAACAGATATGTTTGTGATGCCTCAAACGGATACGTGGGATGATGAAGTTTGGAGACAGGAGACGGTATTGTATATTGCCAATATATATCCATGAATCTGTACGTTTCCACGTGTGTTGTGGGTGGAGTGTCAATACCATGGATGAGTTCTCTCGACACACCAGACCGATCCTAGCCGATAACTGGGTGAGGATTGAGTAGTCGAGGCGGTGATAGAACTTCCGCGACTGTTGGTTCAAGTGATATCCAGTGAGTCATACTTCTCTGATGTCTATCGATGTATTTTTATTCAATAGGATGCACCACTCTATTTTGCGAGATTGTCGGTGAGATATATGGGGGGAGGAGGAAACAATTGGTGATTGAAAATCGTTGAGTTATACTGGTCTACGCGGCTGAGAAAATAAAATGTTTCGAATTTCCGGGATATGTCACTGCTAACCAAACATCTATTCCCATTATTGGTGATGCGGATGACATCAATGTGTTCTTCGAAATCGATGATATTGTTCTGATAGTAGATTATGCCATGAGGACGATACGTGGAACGTTAATAATAATCAAGAAAAATCAAACGTTTCACCCCCAAGGTGGTCCAAACCCCCTTAAACCGGAGGGAATCGCGAAAACATTTCGTTCAGATCTTTCAGACTTTTTAATGTTCGCTTCGGTGTAAGAAGTTCTGGTCTACGAATGAGGCTTGCATCAATTGAAAATGGCGGGTTTATCGGTGGACGTTATGGGCCAATGTGGCCACTTTACTCGGGTAGGTGCCCTACACGCATGAGAGCATTTACTTGTGCAATCACGGCGAATGAAGTGGAAGGGGAGAGAGGAGGGCTATTTAAACATTTAATAGCATGCTGCCACAGCATTCTAGGGTTGAATGCATTTTAAAAATATACTCTTCACGATTACCGAGGGGTATTTGCAGAACGTTTACTTTTTTTTTAAGTTCTGAAAATACTTGGAGCTGCAGTTATTTTTTTATCGCTTTTTTTTGCTTTTCGCTTTTCTGAAACGTTTCTGATGATCGTTTTTTTCAAGGGGTTAATGTTTCCCCCCGGAAAACATTATTTCAAGAATATAGTTAGCTCGGCTCGATAAATTATTACAATCGTGAAAATTATTATTAGATTATTAAATTCGTGACCATTATTTGTTAGTGAACTGCATCACATTTATCATGTAATTGCACTCTCGTGAAAATTATACGGAATTAATCATCGGGGTCTTTCACCAAATGGACCGATTGACCCAAAAATTGAAAATCAAAAAGCGAGTGCGCTATCAATATTATTCCCTATTCCATTACAAATATGCCCTCTCTGATTGCGATTCTGATCCACTCGGCATTCACTACAAATATCGCATCAAACATCTCTCCTATTATTCTCTCGAAAATTGAATGGACAACAAGGCTGCGAAAAAAAGCTGACGATTTGTGAACATCGAATGGCTCTCTCCCATTGTTTTGAATTCAAAACCGATGAATTTCAAAAAGAGCAGTTACGTGAATGAAGGCCAACGCGACGCTGTTTCATAAGATGACAGGGGGCTCATGAATGTATGGATTTGTTACAAATTTTGCATGTGACATTGAGGAGAACAGATACAGATGAATTCATTAGTTATTTTGGCTAAATCCTTTGTTTATTTGAAGGAAACTTCAATCAATGGATAGAATAAATTATGAATTTTCTATCAATGAAGCATTTTTCTTTCTCCAAAAATTATTGCCACCACAAATGCTCTATAAATTTTTTTTATTAATCATTAATCGGTCAAAACTGCCTCCATATCTGTACCAGTTAGCGTAATCTCATTTTCATGACGCGAAATATGTATGCAAATTGATCCTTAATTGTTCGGAAACGCTCGAATAAAAAAAGAATGCCATATGGAACATTCTATGGGGTTTTCAACCATCATATTTGCGAATTTTTCGTCCATGCATATAAATCAACTTAATTATAAAAATTCCTGAAAAAACTGACGCACGGGAGGGAATTCCAATTTTTTTCCCATTGCAGCTAAAAAATAATGTGCTCGAATGAAAAAAAAAGTCATTTAAATCGTACACATTAACCTTTAAAAATATAAATAAAATAATATTTGCTGACTATTCGATAGCTGTTCGCAAAGGTTTTAAAAAAAATTATTTATGTGATAGTACATCATTTTTCTATCTCTAAAAATTTCTTTTTTGTTTTCTCGCAAAGAGTTTCTCTAAATATGAAAACAATCCGGTTTATAATGGAAAACGCCCGAATATTTTTAATCTTCCGTAATTCGATTTGTTCTAACGAGAAAGAAATGCGCGATTCATCTTTTGTTTAATCAAAAATACTCGAATAAAAAAATATCCTGCTGAACACACGTCCGCCCGTTTTTCATCCATCAGATTCACGAATTTCCATTCCATTGATATAAATTCAATTAATTATGCTGCAGCCCCCCCCCCCGCTCCCTCCAAAAAAATGAGGCAAGTCCGCTCACGAAGGGTGAATTCATCGATGCTGAAAAGCGAATCAAAATAGGAAAGCGCGCAGTGGACGGAGGGGAAAAGGGGGGTGAATGAATACCCAATGATATCGGTCGCGTTGCTATGCCACCGGCACACATCCAAATGGGCCGGGACAACCCCTCTTCTTACACGATAAATGGGCATGAGAGCCAACCTTTTCGCCTAATGGATGAGTCGCAGTTTCATCTCTCCCTGACCTCATTATTGTCCTCGTTATCCTCTCTCCCCCGGCCTGATTTCTCTACGCAGTCGTGGCGCGTGGATGTGTATCTGTCAGCATGAATATCATGTTCGTGTTTGGGTAACATGATCATTCGTGAAAGGGGATGTAGTTGGTGGGTTGTCATCGTTTCGAGGGAAATGCTTTCGACGAATCGATAGATGAATTTCTCTTTAAAAAAAATGAACCGAGTCTGTACGAGATATTTATTTATTTGGTATTTATTTCTGCGATGCATATTGCCTCATTATTGTAATGAGTAAACGATCGAGTGTTGAAGCAATTAATTGTAGAATATTTGTTTAATTGCGTGTCATTTTTTTTAATCAATGAAAATGTTGATGAAATGATGAATTTTTTTTGCGGAGAGAAATTCGTTGTTTATTGTTGTGCAAGAGGTTAAATTAAAAGAGCGATTTTATAAATGAAGATATTTAATTACGATAAATTAATTAATCAATTGGTTTCACGGCATTACAGACACTATAAACAAATCACTCTAAAAAAATTATCGCCCGTAAAATAAAAATACAATTTTCGGCGAAAAAATTGTCATTTTCCTCAGACCCCTCGTTGTAACGACTTCTCATCACATTAATGCTCACAACGACACTCCAACCCCTACCCCTGAAACCCGAGAACTCAAAATCTGACTCAACATAATACGTTATCGTAATGCCCCTTCATAATTTAAGCCCGCCCAAAGTTTATTCACGGATAAAACCTCCATTTTTTTTTCAGATAGTCGAGAATACCGAGGGGACATGTTGCAGATGTTTTTTTAAACCCCTCCTCACCCCCTCCCAACCCCCTTAGCCCCTCGCATCCCTTGTTTCACCTTTGTCCTGGGGCAATACACAATTCGCGTGGAGGGCTCCTCGGGGGAGTAATCGGGCCGTGCTTGGGGGAAAAAGGAAATAAAAAAGAAGCACTTTTGAAACTTAACTGCCTGTGGGAGGGCAACCTTGGAATAAGCGTAGGAAAAACGCTGAGACAAGAAACCAGAGAAGGGGAAAAAAATAACCGAGAAAAAAAGCGGAAGAGCGAAATGAGAAGTGCGGAGTAAATGTGAGTTTCTGTATATATATATATATATATATATATTCTTTTTTTTCTTCACCACTCGTCTCGAAACCTCATCTTCACTCGAAAATATTTTTTTCTTTTAATTATCATCTCGAATTAGTTGAACGCGAATGCACAGACAATCCACTCGAAGATTTTTCACGAATTCATTTTAATTAAGAAAAGCAATTGCTCTTTAAAAAATTGCTCTCGTGAGAGGGTGCGGAATGAGCGGAGAAAAGAATACTCGGGTAGATTGTCTATTCAATTTTGTTGAGAGATTAAAAGGGGTCTTCCCGGGGTTGATATTTCTCCACCATTTGTTGATACCGTTCCTACGTTTCCGGGAGTAAATCTGAAGACGCTTTCGTGAGATAAATGTTTTTTAACGGAGCGGGGGTGCTTGCAATCGAGTCCAAGGAGTATGCGTTGGCAATAATAAATATGATATTGGGGGTGGAAAGCTGTTACTTAATAAGGGGTTGTCACGAGGACCTGAACAAGATGGTGGCCCACCCAGCTGTCTTCAGCTCGGTTTTTCAAGAAATTTCTCCGAATTATTTATCGTCTTTAGATTACCTTCTGCCCGTATTCCGTATTGTTTCTCCAGAAGGAACAAATTTTTCACGCTCTCCTCCAGAAATTCTCATCCCCTCTTTCACATTACATATTTACCACTGGATTATCCAACATCCACTTCTTTCACACATGTTCATCAAAACCGCGCTCACTGATTAAAGAATAAAACTTTCCGTCAGTTTAACTCCTTCCAGCATTTCATTTATTTCAAGGCTGAACAAATCCACACGACAAATAGTCTCCGTTAATGGAAGACCCGGTTTCCATCCTCCCGATATATCTGTATATCCAGAAAAGATATAAAGAGAGAGTCGTTGAAAAGTTGAGAGTAAAAACTGCAGATGCAAAGTTTTTCATGGGAGTTCTCCAGGAAGTACAAACTTGGCTCGCGATAGCTGTATTTTTCCTGCGCCTTCTGAAATCAGACTCCCTCCCCCTCCTCACGTCCCTTTTTTTCCGCAATTCCTTTTCATTCTTGTACATACCAGATTGGAAGTATATTATGTATTACACTGATGGGGTGGGCTGATCGTATGGCTTCAATGAAATTCGCGTGTTTTTTTTTTACAATCTCTTGATGGGCTTCTTTACAGCTGTGTAATAAGTTCACTGACTTAGTCGAGGTTCAATAATTCTACTGGAAGTTGCCAACTCCTAAGTTTACCTCCAATTCGTAAATATCGATCGTGCAAATGGAGGCTCACTGGCTGGGTAATTCAGGGGTTCTTGGGTTTTTTTTTATTCCGGCGAATGTGATGTGATGTGTCGATATTGGTTCAGTTAGAACTACCAATTCAAATCCTTGCCTTTGTTAGATGCTCTCCTAAATTCATAATTCGAATTATGGAGAGCATAATTTTCTTAAAAACAATAAAAATAAATATTCCCAGATAAAGACAATTACCATCTGTCGTGTCTAGTCTGAAGAATCCGGCAAGTTTCTCCTCGATAAGATTTACCCCATTGAATTACAAACTTCTTCCTCGTCCCTCCCCTCGAATCCAATTTCTCGCACTATTGTTTCTCCATCGAGGTACCTCAAACGTGTTGTTGAAAGCCTTAGAATGGCATTCCGTGTATGCGCATTTAAAGTTTGAACGGGTGAATGGTAGTTAGCCGAATGCGGTGAGATTGCCTGATCGATTCAGGGATGGGGGCTGAAGGAGGGGTGAGTTTCACCCAACGACATCGTCTCTAAACAATTCTGTACTAGTCCGTTCTCAGTGCGATTTGGTGGATAGGGCGGTGAGAACTTGAACGAGGGTAGGGAACCCCCGCGACTCTTGAAATCCCTAAACCCCGAGCTCTCACTCCTCTCATCCTCTTATTTCTGTTTGTCCCCGTCTTCGCAGTGAACAGTGGAGCCCTTCCGCTGACTATCGCCGACGGCTGGAGACAAATAAGGCTTTTCTGGAGTTTGTCCCGGCCCGAAGAGTCGCCATATTTTTTTTTTTGTTTGCTCGGACTGTCTCCCTTTTTGTTCCCTTTTGGATCGTCTTTCACGAGGGCGAGAGTCTGATGAATTTTCGGCTGAACTCTGCCAACTTCATGAGAAAAGTCAGCTCTGTGGGTGGATGGGGTGGAAGTTGCGAGGGTGGAGATATTCTTATTTCTGTTGGATGATATATTTCGGGAGGGATGAAAATGTCGTCCGTCGTGGTGCGACCGGAGACAGCACGGGAATATTTCAACTCGAGTTGTGACGAGAAAAGTTCGGCTTGACCCTGTTATGAAAGGGGGTAGTTTTCGGAATAATTATCGTTGATGTTTTTATTTATTCTTTGAATTTTATTTTATGTGTTTTGTTCGGGTATTACAAACTCCGGTAAAAGTTGGCTTCCACGGCTGATGCCTCGCGAATAAAAAATAAGGTCCGGTCCGATGGCAAATGAGTTTTTTTCAAGCGGTTGAATTTATTATTTATTTTTGCCTCATTTTTTAAAATTCCTGTTCGTCTTTTTAGAGTTCTGGGTTTTTTTTTGAGAGAGCGAATACGTTTTCTTAATTTCTGATCATGAGATAGTCAAAGTAAAATTATTCATCAAAATTTTCCGCTTTGTAAGTCACTCTTCTGTTCCTCTTGTTGGAGTGTTTGTGAATTCCCGCTAAAATTCCACCAATTAAATCGTCTACCAGAATTTCCGCACCTCTCCAGTAAATTCTACTCCATGAATCACGCCATTTTCCCTTCTCCATCAATCAAAAAATTGATCAACCCCCACCATAATCAATCCCCTCCCCGAATTATCATGGTGCGTGAAATGAGCCCGAGTAACAGTCAATTGAACGTTCTAATCTGCCAATATATTTGTCCAAAAATAAGCCTCCCCCAGCTATAGTGAATCACCGGGGCTGAAAATCTATTACCATCTATACAGGGTGTCGAGCAGGTAGGGGCGAACTCTAAACAGGCATGTTTTGGGGGTGATTCTGAGCAGAAAAGTCCTTTTCTACTTTTCGATCGGACTCACCCCTGCAGAGATATGGGGGTGAAAAGAACGGCCAATGGGGCGCGAGCATTGCGCGGCTCTCCGTCCGTGTGCCGCGGGTAAGCAGTGTGCGTGCTTCCCCTTCTCCTCGGGCGGACGTTCCATTCCGCTAGTGAGTAAGAGAGAGACAGGGGGAAAGATATTTCATGACAATCCTTTCAGGGGGGGGGGGGGGGCGCTAGGATGATTAAAAACCGATTATTATTTACCTTAGTATTATTTATTAAAAGACAACATTCTGAAAACCGCGGGCATCCCCCTTGGCGTTCCAAAGCTAATTATTTAAATGTTAATTATCTCATTATGCAATAGCCTTACAGTGTTTTGTCAAGAGATCTTTTTTATTGTAAATTTAATTTACAACAAGAAAGGTCTCTTGACAAAATGCTGTAAAAGAGCCTATTATCGAGATAATTAATGATAAACAATCGCGGGGAAATTTCAGAGGGGATAGCTCGCGATTTTCGCGGAATCTGGAGCAATAACCGCGTTATCTTGATTATCACGTAAACAAATGGATTTACGGCCTTTTGTCACAAGACATTTTTTGCAGAGAATAAAATTATCTACAATAAATGTCTCCTGGTGGAATCCCGTAAATCCATTTGTTTATTGAATAATTGGATTTGAATTTTAAACAATAATCCGCGATTAATTATCAAATTAAGACATCTACGCGATTTTTCGATAAGATCATTAATGTTTAAAATTGCATTTCTGGCAAAAAAGCCGTCTTGACAAAATGTTGTAAACCCATTTGTTTACAAGATAATTGGCAAAACGGGTTTTTTGTTGGAAAAATTCGGAAAATCGTGGGCATCCCCCTTGGCGTTCCAAAGCTAATTATTTAAATGTTAATTATCTCATTATGCAATAGCCTTACAGTGTTTTGTCAAGAGATCTTTTTTATTGTAAATTTAATTTACAACAAGAAAGGTCTCTTGACAAAATGCTGTAAAAGAGCCTATTATCGAGATAATTAATGATAAACAATCGCGGGTTTACAACATTTTGTCAAGACGGCTTTTTTGCCAGAAATGCAATTTTAAACATTAATGATCTTATCGAAAAATCGCGTAGATGTCTTAATTTGATAATTAATCGCGGATTATTGTTTAAAATTCAAATCCAATTATTCAATAAACAAATGGATTTACGGGATTCCACCAGGAGACATTTATTGTAGATAATTTTATTCTCTGCAAAAAATGTCTTGTGACAAAAGGCCGTAAATCCATTTGTTTACGTGATAATCAAGATAACGCGGTTATTGCTCCAGATTCCGCGAAAATCGCGAGCTATCCCCTCTGAAATTTCCCCGCGATTGTTTATCATTAATTATCTCGATAATAGGCTCTTTTACAGCATTTTGTCAAGAGACCTTTCTTGTTGTAAATTAAATTTACAATAAAAAAGATCTCTTGACAAAACACTGTAAGGCTATTGCATAATGAGATAATTAACATTTAAATAATTAGCTTTGGAACGCCAAGGGGGATGCCCGCGGTTTTCAGAATGTTGTCTTTTAATAAATAATACTAAGGTAAATAATAATCGGTTTTTAATCATCCTAGCGCCCCCCCCCCCCTGAAAGGATTGTCATGAAATATCTTTCCCCCTGTCTCTCTCTTACTCACTAGCGGAATGGAACGTCCGCCCGAGGAGAAGGGGAAGCACGCACACTGCTTACCCGCGGCACACGGACGGAGAGCCGCGCAATGCTCGCGCCCCATTGGCCGTTCTTTTCACCCCCATATCTCTGCAGGGGTGAGTCCGATCGAAAAGTAGAAAAGGACTTTTCTGCTCAGAATCACCCCCAAAACATGCCTGTTTAGAGTTCGCCCCTACCTGCTCGACACCCTGTATACCGTGTATCCCGATTTTTTCATACATACGGACCGGCATTCAATACGTGACAGAAAGCGTAAAAGCGGAGGGAGAAATTGGGTTACTGAGTTGAATTGTCGGGGTGGGTGGTACACGAGGAGGTACGTGGGTGCCGTTGAGGGGGCAGTTGACAGTCGCCTCGCAAATTAGAATTGCTGCTAGGGGTTAGCGGAGGGGGGCGGGTGGGGCGGAAAGGGATGCCGGGGGTGAGCGCGCACACGGAGTGGTATATAATGTCATTTGGGTTGTATCGAATTGTCTAGCCATACGGCTACAGGCCATCGACCTGCCACGGATGCTAGCTAATAATAGACACCTAGAGGCATAACTTCTTTATCTTGGCGGGGATAGAGGGGTCTATTCGTTCGCCCCACATTGATCCGCTGGCCGAAGATTGAAGTGATTATCTCGCCAACGGTAGAGTAAAATTTACCCATTTTTTTTCTCTCTCAATTTGCAAGGGGATTTTTTTAGGGGTTAAAATGAGATTTTACTCGTAGAAATTGGATCGCTGAGGCGGGAGATATTGGAAATAAATAATTAGTTTTGCAAATGCCAAAGTTTAAATTCCTTTTTGTCATTTATCTCCTGACACTTAAATCAATGCTCTCTTTCTTGTATTCCATTATTGAATGAAACAATGTTTTTTTTTAACTTGGAAATTTATATTTATATTTCTCGTCTAAACCCAATATTGTAACGAATACGTGTCCAATAATTATTGGGACAATATTTGATAATTGGAAATTCAGTTTCGATCCTCGTTAACAAAATTTATGAAATTAAATTATTCAGCATGATTTTCCATCATAAATTTGAAAATAGCGTACCCACGACAAGGTCCCTCCCGTTCCCTCCTCCCTCCCTGCCCCAGCAAAACACGAAATCCAACTATTCCACGAGTGCACCGTAAATAGGTCAGTTACTGTTGCCATCTGTTTAGCCCAGTGTAACGAAATAAATTCCTTTGTCAACAATTTCCACGTTGTCACCTCTCCAAATGAGAGTGCAATGTTTTTACTTCATGTTCAACAATGTATGAATTCCTTACGAACAAGGGGGCCTTTGTTATGCGCTATGCCAAGCATTCCTTCTATGATAGTAATGGGGGTAATGAGTTTCCTCGGCACCGAGTGGGAAAGTATTCACGGTATTATCCGCAATGATTAATGTTTGAGATGTAATTAATTTGAATTTGCCGGTGTAAAACATCAATTGACGTTATCGCAGGTGTTGTTGTCTTCTCGAAAATGATTAAATGAAAGATAGAGGATGATGCTGAGAAATTCAAAAGACTTGGGACATGAATCGAGTGTCAGGGGAGGGGCATGAGACAAGAGGGTTATGATAAGTCGAGTACACTTAGCCAGCGAAGTGGATGAAATCGAGTGAACAGGTGTTACAGATTGGCGTTCTGTCGAGCGATAATGTTGATCATGCTAATAAAATATCAGTGTAAACTCCTCGCTGCTCATGGAACTTTGATTGAGAATGGGTTTTATCGGGGGTTATTACTGGAGTCGGCGGAGTGGAAGCTTAGATGAACAGGAGGATTCCTGATCTTATCGAGGGGGTGGTACAGCTTTATTCAGATTTTACTGGTGACGAGGCGGGAGGAAGGCTTCAGCGATCCTCCGAGATCTGGGTTGAGATACAGTAGGTGTTGCTTTTTTTTGTGTAACAGATTTTGACATAATTCGGGATATTCAATTCCATTTCCGAAGAAAGAATTCAAACACGCCTGAATCCAAGAAGACCAAACATCTTTCTGATGTGACACCCGATCGTGGAAGAGATCTCTGAGATTGCTGTGCTGACACCAATCTACAGCCAGAAAAATGTTGAATAACTCCACCATGACAGTCCTCGCAAATATTCCTCCAATCTCGTCACCACCACATGCCCCGTGTCATAAGAAAACTGCTCCCCCATCTTCCTTTCATCATCTTCAGCTACCGCTCTGTTGCATAGCGATAAAGAAGTCACGTGAAATGACATCATTAGGAATTCACCCCGATGTACACATTGAAGTAGAAGCGTATGAAGTTTTGCAGAAAAAAAAATGTCACACCGAGAAATATATAAAAATGTAGATAGCAGTCTGCAGTAGCTACATGAGTTGAGCATACAAGCCAAGGAAATGAAACATGAGGTGTTGAAATGTGTGATATTAAAATCCACACGTCGGTGGAAAAAAAAATGTGGAGATAAATTTTTCCACCAAGAGGAGGAGATATTCAATTGCTCTCTTTGAATTTAATTTTTACCATTTAATCATAGTTCACCGAACTGAATGAGCATTATTCGCGCTTTGTACATCATTTGCTTCTAATTCGGTTTATTATCCGATGGTATGGGCTGCGATTTTGATCATCAATTCTGGGATAGATGGGCAACCTTTGTCGGTGTCCTGTGGCTCATATACAATTATCTATTGAAGTACTCCTTGAATGGATGGAGTGCATGCACGTCAATTATCATTTCAGTAATCTCCATGACAATAGCAACATGACATTGTCCACTGCAGCTATCTTCATGGACACGAGCCCACTATCTTGATTAAGTACTGCTGCTCGATGTATTCGAGTGCAGTCACAAGGGCCAAACTATTATTTATTAATTAATCGGTTATTCACGTCAAAAGAGCTAAAGACGATTGGAATCATGGGCTGGGAATGATAGGGCTAGCGTTGTTTGGATGTTTACAATTTGGGTGGAAATTCCGCAAGAGGGGGAAATAGATGTCTAGCAAAGGGAAGAGATTAAAATGGCAGAGACTAAATAACAAGTTCAGGGTAGTATCTAGTTGATAAATCGGTGGGGATTCAGAAAAGTTATTCTTCCCTTTAGGAAGATAAATCTGTGAGCTTGATCGGGTGATTGATTATTAGAGGGTTCACCCTAGGGGATTCACCGCACTGGGAGAATATTAATCTTTGAATTTCATGTAAAACAGCTATGAATTTTGTACGACATTTAAATTACTGTGAGAAGTTTGGAAGCTCAGGGGAATTCTCAATATAATAATTTGAAATAATAATCTCTACCCGCGTGCTGAATAGAATTTTGATTCAATAAGAGTCATTCTATCTGAGGTTAGACGTGCTCTTTGCGGGACGTCTTCTCAATTTCAGAGGAACCTGGCCGGATTCATTTGAAATATCTGTTCGCAAAATGTGGCGTTTGCAACCGATCCTTTGTACGATTATACCAATCGAGCTCGCCTAAACATAAATAGAAACCAACAACACGATGTGAAATACATGCCAGTGAATAGTTGAAACTTTGGAAATACATCTGCGCAATTCACCCTGCGCTTGCAATTAAATGCAGCATTCCCGGAAATTTCACCCTTCATTATCGCCATTAATTGTTGAATCCGCAGGATGAAATATGTTCAGTGAATAACTGAAGACTTCATTGAAATTGCCTTAGCGTGTTTCTCATTTCTATCAAGGCTCTGCGCATTCCATTGAATTATATTCGAATAGATGTTGTGGATCGGTGGATTCCATTCTTTTTTGTTAGAATTGTGGAAATATTTTAGGAATTCATAGCATTCTAAATACAGAATTATGGGTTTATTGGTATTTTTTGCATCATTCGAATGTTACGCAATCATCCCCTTTTCCCAGCAATTTTTTCCTCAAAAACCCAATCATCACCGTAAACCCATAATTTTTTCACGAAACCCAAAATTTCGCCCCCGACAACTCTATTTCTCGCTCTTTTTTTACTCCCCCATATCTCTCATCGCGTGTACCAGAAAATGGAACGGTTCCACGCCGCCATGACTAGGCCGTTATCGTCATCGGGGAGCGATGAAGCTCCGGGGGTAAAAGGGATCAGTGTGCGGGACGAACCAAATTCAGCAGATCCCCTGGGTGAACGAGGCAGTCGAGAACGAGAAAAAAAACATCACCGACAGCGAGTGATCGATGGCTGCTGCGGTGAAGTTGGCGAAAAAAAAAAAAAGTAAAAATGAGAGAAAGAGAGAGAACAAATGCCCGGGGTAGACTGTAGTGAAGGACACTCGGTAGTATTACAGCAACCGTCGTGTGCTCATACTAAAGCCCCCCTCACCCTCCCCTGCTCACCCGTTCGCATGTTCCAGGCAGGCGTTGGAAATGTTGTTTTGCCAACATTTTTTTTTTCCTCCCACTCCATTGCTCAGCATTCCAGTTAAAAAATAAAAGTTACATTTCAACGTGTAGTTTTTGTTTCACATTTCATTTTTTTCTCTGGCAACGAGAGAATCATTGTTACATTTTTAAATTCCCCATATTGGTCTCGTAAATATCAGTATCAGCGAGAAACGCTCATTGGATTGATAAGCCCGGAAGCCCGGATATATTTACCACCATCAGAGTAACTATTCAGATGGAATATTTTTTCACTCGTATTGTGTATTATTAGTTGAATATTATCTATCACCGCTGACTAGTTCGGATAGACTATCAGTTTTGGTGATGGATAGTGTCACGACGAATCAGATTCATTTGTTAATTCTTCATTCTTGTGACGTTTCGTATTTTTTCTCTCTATGCAAAAGAGCGGTTGACGTATTTTCAAATTACCAGTGACATTTAATTCTTCCCATCGCAATGAAAAAAATCCCTTTTTCAATTTTAATTTTCCCATATTGGCCTCGTAAATATCCATAACGCAGGGATATCAGATTGATAAGCTCTGAAGCCCGGGATATTATTCCATCCTCTCGGAATTACCAATTTATATTGAAAATTTTTCCCCAACATTGTGTCATTAGCTAAATATTTTTCATCGCTGATAGCTATTTCGGGTATCGTTCAAAATTTAATTTACGAGGCAAACTGAGGCCGCAACGTTGATACTCACGATGAAAATTAAATTCAAGCCGGGAGCTGTTTCAATATCCAGACGAAATGAACGACGTTTTACGAGAACTACTTAGTGCGCTTGAGTCTGATAGCCCCGTGGATTTTAGTCTCTACTCAAAGAGCCGTAGACTCACTCGAGTCGGTATGTTTGGCCTCGGTTTCTCCTTTATATTCTCTATGGCTGTGGATGAGGTCAAGATAAATGATGAGGAAACTCGCGGTGAATAATGAACTCTTCGGGGTGATAGAGGATTTCTCTAACGACTTTTCTCCTTTTTGTGGATTCAATCGACTAAATAAATTTAACATTACTTTTTCGTTAATGAGTTTTTGCGCGGGGTCGAGGGAATGCTATTTCATTTTACACGGTCTGATGAGATTGCAATTTCTCCCTAATCAGGTTCTACAGGCTGATTATTCGACAAGCTAAGCATTACCAATTCAAGAATCAGCTGTTTAAAATTAATGAAATCTGATAACCTGTGATGTCCTAAGAATGAGATTTTAAAGCTCCGATAAATATCCCATCAATCTCCCGAGCCCAATCGAAAAATCAGTCTTACAGGACTCGCGTTGAAAATCAGGTCACACGAATAACTCGTTGCCTCTACTCCTGATTCAACCCCCCAACCCTCAATGCTATTCTTGAGAATCATAAAAATACTAGTCACGACACACATTACCAGAATGTCAGTTGTTAAAACATACACGTTTTCGTGATAAAAAAAAATATACACAGAAAAAGAAGTAAAAGAGGTTCTCACTTATCTACTCTGCCCCAGTGGTGTATCTTCCGCCTACTTTCTCAACTCCATTAGTTGACGCTTCCACGGGTGTGAGCGAACGGTCCAACGACAGACGTAGAGTTTTTGAGTCCCCTGTAAAGCTTGAAATATAGCAACATACTTTTCACCGTCAGATGTAGAGGGTTTCCTTGGTAATGTTGAAAGTACTGTGTGATTCGGACAAAGGTACTGCTGGTACAAGAATACCAAGTTTTCCGTTTGAAATTGAACTGAATTCAATCGTCATTGATCGTACCATCAAACTTTATCTATTAATAATTCGTTAGTGCTCCATGTCGATGTCAAAAAATTGTGCTGTCTTCGCAGATCCGCCTCAACATATTTTTATAAAAAATCATCGGCCCAGTTCTTGTTGGAGACTGCTGCAACTGGAGAATCACTCGTAGAGCATGAAAACTTGAAAGGGAAAATTAATCTTATTGTTCCCCCTGTACGAGATCGAAATGAGATTTACCACAAGTAAAGGAGCAAAAACTATCACAAAAGAATCACCAATTACTAAACCTCCCAGGACATTCAAAATGTTCCATTCTCATGTCCTGACACAGCAGTACATTAACCATGAAAACCCTCTGCGTTCATCCTAACCATGCTCCTTCATAACTTACCTATATTGATACGATAGCAGAATGCTCCCTGCTTTGTGCCTTATCTTCTCATATAGACGACATTAATGATAACAAAAGCATGTTCGTGCTCCATCGAGCACCCGCAAGAAGAGAAAGCGTCTAAAAGCTCCAATAGTTGGCGGAAATTTCTCATTATCCTCAATACTGGCTGTGGTTCCTTCTCCCTTCTCCCTTCTCAGGATGAGAGGAATTATTGAACCCTGTACCGCTGCCTCATCTCCATCTAGCTCTAACTTTCTGTAACAGAAAAGAAAAATTTTTTGAGTTATTCTCGTCCATTAAGATCCATTTCCAAATGTGTTTATGGAATGTTACCATACTTGACCATTCCCCTCCTTCCCTTCTCTTTTATGGGGTTATCCACTTGGACGAAACTCTGGTGCCGGGTAAACTGGCGCATAACGCTAGAAATTACTGCGACTCAAGCGACACTTTTGCCCTCCACCTCTCCCTACGTAGTCCACCACAGCAGCAACTTAATAAGCTGATAGGATAGTTTTGGTTTGGGGCTTGGTCCACAGGCAGAGTTGTTTAGCCGAAAGTGGTGAGACATCTGTGGACCAAGTTTCCTTCCTACTGGCAAAGTTTCCATGACTTTTGTTTGTGTTTAAGTTGGCTTTAGACATTCTATCCAAATAGATTTTCATAGAAATTTTCCCCCTGTTGCTGGGGTGAGAGCTGAATTTGTCTCGATGAAATGAGCTTTCAGTCTTTCTGAGGAATTGCTTTCTTAGTTATGAGGGCTTTCTTCAAGTTTTTTCCTTTGACGTTTCCGGTATTGAGCATTTTGGGTACTAATGAACCAGCAGTCGGTGGATTTTTCATTCTGACTGATAGCAGTCCAGATATGATGCACTGAACAAAACTTCTTAGATCTCAACAGCTGTGCAAACTTTGGTCTTTAGCATTCTCTTTTTCACCACTGCATATCTGGGTTCGCGATGGAAGTTTTTCAGGCGATATTGCCGTCATTTTGAAGTATTCTTATTAAACCTCAATCCTCAGAGTGTGCTTGTCATATCTCACATTACATGTCTCAAATTTTGATGAAATTTTCGGGGTGATATTGACGCCATCTTAAAGGTTTGTGATTGACCCTGGCAAGAGTCCTGGGATTTTTTATCCTGTCCGAAAATCTTCAAAATACCCCACCCTGAAAATGACATCCTAATGACTCAGAACGGTGAAAAAAATCCATAATTCTTGAGACTATAATTTTTTTTACAATTCCAACAGTTGGTTTCCATTCTGTATTCAGAGGAGGATAAAGTCATTACACGGAGACCCTGCAGCACTTCCACAAGATCAAATTTTCCCATGTTGGTAACCGACATCGATTTGAGCGATAGTCGTTAAAAAATTGATGTCCTTGTACGGCAGCTACATTTCATCGTGAGTGAAACTCCCTCATAGTTTTATTTTTTTATTTTTCATCCCCCTGCAGCCAGTGTTTACCGTGAAATCCACGGTAGAACTAGAATTGGGGTGGACACAGTATAAAAATATCGTAAAATTCACCTCGAATCTCTGTTTTCCCGCAGAAGCCCCCCTTGACTCTCAAACGCCAACATCTGGCTTCAGCCGTTATCTTGGAGATTTACGTATAGATGAGAATTTCGTATAATAATGGAAATAAATTCATGAATCTTACCATTATTATTTTTTTTATCACTTTATTTACACACCAAGTTTTGTTAAACATTAAACATCTGTTGGTACCACAGAAGCTTTTCCTTCCATCCATGTAAGAACCAACAAATTTATACATGTACACCCAATATCCTTAGCATTAAGTGCTCTTTCATGTAATTTATTGGAGCAATAAGTAATTAGGCACATGTACAACGTGATAAAGTGACTCAATACTGTGGTGTAAGTGTGTCCCGTTGGGCCAATAAATTCTCTCAACGCTGTCTAAAATATCGAACAGCCATGAATTTATTGTGACAAAGTGCTATTCAATTACTCATTCTCGGTTTTACGCCTTCAATTAGGTCTTTAGCGATGTAAAAAAATCATAATGAATGATCAAAATTATTCGATCTTTCAAAGATGACTTAATTTTCTGAATAAAAATCAGGGAAGAATTCCTACAACTTGCCTTCGCTTCAGAATTACGAAAAAGATGAGTGATTTTTATTAAATATTTCTCTCGGTCGAGGCTTTTCTCCCTGAATAGACGCATGACACACATCTGATGAGTGCAAACACGAGTATTATCCGGCTTAAGCAATCAGAATGATGAAAGTCCTCGCCAGTGGGGGCAGATGAATAACGTACATTCCCTTTAAAATAACAGCTTTCACGTGTTCTCTCTTTATGATAGCCCTTAGCAGGTCAATAAACCCTAATTCTCAAAGTATACGAGATTGCCAAGGAATTGAAACGGCATAAAATGATCTCCAACATGGAGAAAAAAAAATTATATTTGCCAAATGTCCATTTACTTTAGAGAAATATTTACTGCCATGAGAATTTATTCATAATCCATTTCTCTTGGAAAATCCCTGTCAAATTTATTCAGTAATCAAGCGTCTCAGGTTGAACACCGATGTATATATTTTCAATCCTTTGATGATTCCTATTTGAAGGGTTGGAGTGAGGGCATACGTTTCAGGAATTTTTTAAAGTAAAATATCATAAAAATATCCGAGTTTGAGAACGTTGACAAAGGCATGAATAATGTATTCGTGCATGTTGTGTAGAGAATTCGTCGAGTACTGGCCCTTCACCCTTGTCTCTTTTTTGAGGTTCGAACTTGTAAAAAAATCCCAGACTGAAGACCTTTTGCATTCACTAGTCTCTCTCGGTTCTCCATTTTACCGGTTTTTTTCCCTCTCCTCAGACATCGTCATTCGTTGCTGAACGAGCGAGTGAGAAAGGCCAAAAGAGTGAGGGGGTTTTGTGTACACACAGTGGAGGAAAAAAAGAGGAGAAAAGAAGGGAGTAAAGAGGGTAGAAATCGTGACAGCTCTGATAACTGAAAGAAAGAAAAAAAAAATGGCTGGAGAGGCTGAGAGTATCGATAGCGTCACTCGGTGACACCTGATAAACACTGGATTAGCCAGTGAAATTATAACATATTGTATTTGCATTAACTATAATCGATATAATGGCGAATATATTATAAAAAGGCTCTTCATCGATGGATATTATAGTTTCAATTTATTTCACAATTTTTCACCGTCATTCATTCAATAAAAACTTTTTACCGGAGTAAAAAAGCCGCAGATGTAGTGCGTAACGGAAATTGAGGGGCGGGCGGGAAATTTGAATTGATAATTCACCATTTGCATTCTAATTTGAGATTTTGACGATACAGACGCTTATAAATTGTGTCATTATGAGTACCGGTGATATTCATTCAAAATTGGGAAAAATAAAGTTTTTCACAGCGACAGTTTCATGAAAAAATTCATTTCAATCTCGTCGGGTTATGAAATAAGCATTATCTTTTTGTTATCGGCGATTGTAATGACAATTTAATCTCACAAATGGAGAATATTTCAGGAGATCTTAACAAAGATTCTCTTGTTATTTTCAATAATTGAAATCCGCTCAGAACAGCACTCCCCGAACATTTCCATTAATATATTAAACGTCGAGTGGGATCATCTCTAGCTTTATCTAGCAGTTCCGTTAGCCCAATGCGAACGTACGGGTTTATCGTCACCTGAGTTTCAAATTTATTTTAAATTGTTATTAGTGTAACATCGATTGATCGTGACTTTTCATTGATCAAGGGAACAATGTTGGCTCCGTACAAATCACAATTGTATAATTTATAATTGCTGGAAAGGTCTTGAGGAAGGTTTGTGGTTGCTAGGTGATGGCAATCGATACGTGGTAAATCACATTCCTCACAAAGTGCTGCAATAAGTCATTCGGTAATGGCCGACCTCTTCGGTTCTATCGCGTATCACGAGAACGAAACATTTTCCTTGGGTTATATTTCACTTGTTTTTAGGGTCTCTTAGTCTTCTCGAGGGGGCAAGACGCTTGATGAAGGAGGTCACAAATACTGGGATTTAATTAAATCGGAATTGAGGATTGATGGGAAAAATGGCGTTACAATTTACTGATGGAATTTTTCGTCAACATGTGCAGAATTTCTAATGCGATATTTTTTAGCTGCAGAACAGCTTTATCTCTCCATTCCCATATTATAAAAAAAATCTTTAGCGTTAAAATTAATTTTCTAAAAGGAACCCCAATCTCCCTTAAAAAAAAAACAGAATTAAGAATCGATAACCAAAATGGCGTCGCATTTCCTGAACTTTATCGTTCGAAAACGCGCACAGTTCGCGTTTATCCCTCATCGAAATAAAACTTATCCCTTTTCTCCTCGCGTTTTATAGCCCCGCACTACGGTATTCACGGATTCATTCGGCATTTCACAATCGTTCTGATTGTTTCTCCCTTTTCCACTGTATATAATACCCCCCGCATACACCAACACCTGTACCCACCCGACAAGTCTCACCAGCATACATATGCCTTCAATTTTTTAGCACTTACAACTATGACATAACACAAAGAGGATTACCGAGGGTTTATTGATACTTTTTAGTGCATGCTCACCGGCTTACCCAATGTTTGATCAATATTAAAGTAATATCTCATTGCACATCGTGAGACGCAGCAAACGTTCGGCTCAGCACACAAACCAAATAGCCTCTAAAGATTGATCCCATTACTGATATTTAATGATCTGAGGACTAACAATTTTTTACACATTTCCTTCCACACATACACACATTTACGGTAACAGGAGTGTTGCTCGTGTGCTCCCTAATTCAACGGCTAGAGCCCAGAGAAAGAACTGCCACCAGACCCATAATTCTTCCCTCTAAAAAGAGGAAAACCACGAAAAAACGTGAAGTGCTAGCTCTTTCACTTCCGTTATAACCGACCCTGTGTTTCAAAATGTGCTGTCGTCAGTGGAAAAACCAGCGTCTCTAAGAATTGCATAGCATGAATAATATTACACTGTCCCATAATGAACTAGAATCCACCAAAATTGTCTCTAACGGAAATTTTCATTCTAAATTTCCGACCCAGGGAATCGGAATATCATCAACTAAGTGTTCGCTTTTCGAGAATATACGACAAAATGAATATCATTCCATATTATAATTAGACCAGAATCATTTGTAACTGCTCCGAGGCGAAATAAATGACCGAGGGAGAGTCAATAACAAATTTTTACCCCACGTGGACTGGAATTTATTGTAGCATACGCATTACAGAAAATGTTTTCACTGTTTTTTCTCCTCCAGTCCGTTTTTCATCCCCCTCACGCCCACCCACCCTATTGGAGTATTTTCAATCAATGAGAGAGCCTCATTCATCAGTGAACAAAGTCATGAACGTAAAATCCTCTCAGAGGTATTGGCCGATGGGAATAATGAATCATACACTCCATTCTCTATCTGTATTTGAGTGGATTTTAGAAGATGTACGGAATTCAAACAAATGGGATACGAGCTGTAAAATCCCCATGTGCATTAGGGAAAAATCAATGTTCTCTATTCTGTTATATTTATGAAACCGTACATCTCAATTACCGCGATTTTCAATTTGCCGTGGTTTGCGGACCGGTAATAACGACTGACTGCAAATAAAAGCCAAACAAACATTTTTCATTGATCAGCTTGAAAAGCTGAATTTTCATTATTGACAGGTGATGTCGTAAAAGGGGGGTAGCATTAATTAACGTAAAAAATATTGCATTGAAAAATAATCGCTCAAGACAGCTCGAGTTCACACAGGATGGCTAGTGACGAGGTGAACCAGTAGTTGTCATAACATGACCTTTCAAATTTAACAGTTGGTCAGCAGTCAAGAATAAATTATCTCAATTTACGTCGCTAATGAATTCCGAACTGAATGAAAAAAAAACTTACCGCAAGAACAATCTTCGTCCCATCAAGCTATTCCATAGTTGAGTCTCGCAGCTCATAATCTGGAAATAAAAAAAAACGACACATCAATAGAAAAAAAGTGAACTAACAAATTAATTTTTATCAACCTCTTGTCCCGCGTTTTATCACACCCTCGTGCCTCTTAATTAAAAGGACCCAGTGAATCATTGAGCTTCAACCAGGTACGACAACAATCCGGAAAATGAAAACTTTTGTAGTAGGACATGGCTGATAGCATCAGCCGAGGGATTTCCAAAGGAACACGGTCAATCTCCTGCACAAAGCCTTGGTCGAACCTTCCCTTTTGCACGAGCTATATTGCTTATTGTGCCGCCAAAGACATACGTCGCATTGTCCCTATATGTACGAAGTGAATGGCCACTCCACACGGGGGATTTTCAATCCTCTTCTTTTTCCATGGATCATTGTTAGTTTGGACTGAATGAACACGCGGTTTCATAATGGAGGGATTATGGTCGATATTCGGATTGAATTTGTCTGTGCGTTATGAATTTTGTCGTCATTATGCCGTTGAGATGTAAAATCAGTAGTTGTAGTATTGAACAAATTGTCTTTCCTATTTTATGAGGTAAATATTTATGAGGTAAATCAATGCTCATTTCGATCATTAAATTAATTATTCTCCGTAAAATTTCCACTATAATGATGAAAAACCGCCAGCTCACTGAGTTGACCAATGACTGTCAGTATCTATTGACAGCCGTCAGGACTCATGACGCCCCAAAAGTTGCTGGCTGTTCCGCGAAGATATACGATCCCAGTATTACCCGAAATTTCGAAAACCTCCGAGGAATGACGGATTACCCCGTGATCGACGCACCCCACACCCCTAATGACGGTGATACTGTTGTTTTTATGGCCGATATTCCAGTGTTATACATAAAAGATGAAGATGTGTTATTGATTGATGGTACAAATATCATTATCTCGATCCGAAGACTTGCGATACCCGGGAGAAAAGATTTGCGGATGAATGATGATGCGTGGGAGGCGACTGTTCCATAATAATAAAAAAAAAGCAATAAAATTTTATCGAATTTGGAAATGATCCCTTTCAATTTGTTCAACGAAATGGAAATGCACGTTGGACAAAACGAAAATTTGTCAAGTTGTTAATATCAACTCAACCGATGAAATTCTACCGTATTCATTTCCAAATTGTCGAACAAATTCACCTGTCAATTGCTCCCTCAGCAGTCCCGAAACGTCGTTTTTAACCCGAAATAACCATAACAACGTAAACGAGAGATAATTGAACAGTTGGCGAATGAGGTAGACAAGTGGATAATTACAATGCCGTCAATCTCGTGAATTAAGCAAGTAATTAAACCCCGCAGTTTTCATTAATTGTAACGAGTTGTGGGAATGAAATCGATAATTTTTACAGTACCTGCGCAATTCGTATTCCATGAATTTCACAAATGAGATAAAACTTTTAAAACCTCGGATTATTGATGAATTACTGATTGATAGATTATATTCACGATACTATCAAATTATTAACGCGAATATAGAAAAATAATAAATCAATCTCATTTGTATTCTGATTGCAGTGCGTAATGATCTCATGACGCTCTTGACAGGGAATTTGTACAGTTTGATGTTTGTGTTCATCTGGTAAAATAGAAAATGAAAAAAAAAACTTTCAATTTGACATTAAAACAATCTAGGGTAGTGGATGTACACGACAATATAGGACAGAATACAGAGCAGACAAGAACTCGAAATTCTACATGACAATTCTGACGACAATCATTGCAGGTACAATGAGCAGTATTTAACTATGTTCCATCAAGCGTATAATGTCAGAACGATCTCCCTCCCTCGTCGTTTATCAGGCGTTTCTCCACCCCCCCCCCCTTCCATTTTCAAATTCACCGTGACAAGCTCGAAAGATCTATTGAATAATTACGCGCGAGTCTCCGAGACACGCCTTCGTGTGTTATAAATGTCAGGTTATTTTGGGAAGCCAGTTGTCATGTGAATTCCTGGCACATATTCCGGACACTGAACTTCGCTATTTGGTATGAGCTGCCATTTGTATGAGTTAGCAACTTGAATTAAAATCATTAATTGAACGGGAATGACTAACGATTATCGATGAAATTGAGAGAGTAAAATATTTGGATTATGCCAGAAAAAAAATGTGGGATTCGGTGTAATGAGCTTAAAAGCTTCGATTCGAATTTCGTAATTAACTTCTGGGAGTTTGCATTCGGTGGAGCTATTCCAGTTCTTTGTGAGTAACTGGATACGAATTATTCATGGTGAATTCTGCTACCACTCCATTACATGAAATATTGGGTAATGGGAGAAGTTTAATTTTGGAGTTGCTTCAACTCTTTCATGTCACTCCGCGTGAGGCAGAAATCCTTTGACGCTTATGGCCCTTATCAGTTTTCTAACCTATTAGATGAAACTTTATGAACTCATAAAAGCTTTATGTAAGGTGAATTTTCATAATCGATAAATCTGATGGCGGCTCTCTACTGTTTTGGAAATTGTGAAAATATTTTGAGATGGTAAATTATGGCGCCTGATCAAAAATGTTTATCTGAACTTCACCATAAACAAAATCAAATTAGATTTTTACCTGTCAATTTGATTTTTGAGTTATTCCCCAATTGATTTCGATAAAGTTATTTTGAAGTCAGCAGCAATCACACAGTAACTTTCCACCATCTCATCCCCTTCATAATTCGAAAGCAGCTAGTCAACATTTATCAAAAAAATTCCCCATGCATTTCTCCATTCGTTATAAATGTAAGAAACGTGTCTTTATGCACGCTCACCGCATCCCCATTTATACCCTCACATTTGGAGTCCCGGAGTGTCTGATATATGTACAAATATATACAACAGAGTAGTTTCTATTCCAAGTTACAAACGACACTCACCGTGTTTATACATAAATATGAAACACGGTATATCCTCCTGGAGTAGCACATACTCTTCTCAGCGTTGAGAGCACTATGAAATACTAATCATTCTGGGGAACATAAAATTTACTCGGCGGTGGAAATAAAATGATCATTTACACTTTTAAAAAGTCCAAACATCAGCTATTCATGAAGAATCTGTCGCTCGTCTCTCGACAGTTGTATTTAACTCCAGACTATTACCATAATTACGAAAATAAAAAAAATGTCATTTACCCGGGGAAAGTGTAATCCCTTATTGAATTTACGTCTTGTCGGTTTAAGAGATCGCTAGAGATTTATATTTTTCCATTCCCCGGTTGATGGAATTAATTCAATTCTACATTGGCAAATGTACACGAAGGGTGACTCAACGTAACTAGGATTTTATACGTCAATTCAACGTCTCATTAACGAATGTCTCGTCATTGACTCTTGCGTTACGAGACTCGAACCAACTTTATGTAACTGGCGTGACAGTGACGGATCTGACCACTGGTAATTGATTCACCCCCCGGGGTGAATGAATATTTCACGGACTGATCCAAAAGTACTCGGTGGTCGCTTCAAACTACCTTCACAGGGTAAAGGGAATGAAAAAAAGTGGGATTGGTGGCGAGGCATATATATATATACATAGACTCAGGGCGCAGGGATTAATTAAATTTATCTTGGTGCTTAACGGAGTTTGGAAAATTTCAATTGCATTTGGTAAATGTTGACGATGTTGTAATTGAAGTGGCGAGGCATGGTGAACGTGAAAATAAATTTTCTATAACATTTCCGTTTTTAGGGGAACACACTGACAGAAAATTTTTTAAAAAATGAAATGCCCAGAAACAGTTCCACACTTCTTGAAATATTTTCCTCTTCGTGTATCACAATTTATCGGCTGATGAAAATTCAAGTTGTTTAAATTTGAAAACCTATTAAAAGGCGATACACGCCATTTTGTCCCTCAACCAGGATTTTTGTCACATCCATCCTTTAGTCTATCCCCCGACAATTTAAAACATTTTGTCCCTCCGACGTGATTCCATCAACCGGCGCCATAATTCCCCCACCCCTCGGACTCCCTAAAACACGCACTTGACCCAATTTATTCACTTCCCATTACATCAACAATTTACTGTTCCCTAATTTTCCGCTTCGTTGACTCGAATTTAAGTTGCCCCATACCCCGGCTATTCTCGACGATATGGGCATGTTACCACAAACCAATTTCCGGAATGACGTTGCCTTCATCGGGATAAGTGCGTAAGCATGGAAATAATTGATCGCGAATATCAAGACTCCGGGTTTGTACGCAGAGAGAGTTGCAGGGACAAATGAAAAAATATGGTGGTAAACGGTGCTCTCTCACGCTGAATATCAAGTACCATTTGGAGTCTACTTTTAACCCCCCTCCCTCAACCCCTCTAGCCATCCACCCCCCTCACCTCATGAACTTGGAAACTTCATTGTACATGCAAGACTCGTACGTGGAGAGTACTCGTGTCAAGACCTTCAAAAATTGAACCAATATTGAACGCTATATTGAAATGTTAATTTTCGGGGGTAAATGGAAGTTTCGGAATACATGGGTTATTTATTCATAGAGGAGCGTTCGCGGGTACATGGCCACTGGTTAATTTGTTCGAAAGTCATTACAAGTTATTTTGGGGTATCATTTTTGTTTTAACGCTGAATAATTTTTTTTTTGCCATTTTGTTGATATTAATTGTATAGTTTTTGGTGGTTTTTTAGTCATTTATGAAGGACAAGGACAAGGAACTTTCACAGACTTCGATATTTATCATGTAATATTCATTTCCTAAGATATTAATTTGATTTTCATTTGTTTGCTATATCTTGTACAGATTTTTAGTAATGAATGATGTATAGAAATTCAAATTTTTCAATCATTTCAGTAATTTTGCGACAATTGGAATTTTTTTAATCCCTCAAGCCCTCAAGTGGGCGGAAAAAAACCAAGTACAAGTGCTTGACGGCATTAAAAAAACTCACCATGGCTTTCGAACGTCTCTGATAGCCCCTGGAAATCATGAATAATGACAGAACCCAACCAAACCCTCCCATCAAAAATTAATCTCCTATTCGTTCAGTGGACCCGCCCTCGAATCCCTGAAAAATGCATGTTGATCCGATTAATCTCGCTCAATTAATTACCCAAATCCGTCGAGTTTCCTCCGACATGTCGTTTAAGTCGTGTAATAAACCGCAAACATGTCCCCTGTAAAAATCATTTGTCAAATTTGACAGTTTGACTGATATCGAGGTTAGTCTTACGTAATAATTTATCACCCCGCACACAGCATTAAGCTGACACTGCGGCATTTCGTCGCGACAATGGCTGTCTCAGCCCTGTATAAGATATATCCCGAGGTATTTCGTGAACGAAAGACACGACACGACGCGCTCTGGAGGTATATCGGCTTCGTGATCTCCTCAGACTAACCCTCAACGCATTTGTACTCCAGTGAGGGCTGAATGTGCGGCTCTCACAATCAGCGAATGTGTTCAGTTTGTCTTTCTCTCGCTCTCGCTCTCGCTCTCGAGACATTATGAGAAAATGCTGGGCTTTTCAGAGCACTTCCCCCTGCCCCAGGTCCTCTATCTCTCGGGGCTCCTCTAAAATTCATCGACCTTCGGGTTCGTTTCACTCGCTGGAGACGCGAGATACGCGACCATGTGAATAGAGGTGAAGCTGAGACTGGAAAAAGGGGGCATTGAAAAGCCTCTGGACGGTATCAAAGAATTCTCTAAACAATAAACTCTTCACGGAGGTTTTTCACCTGGGATCGTTGACCCTGTCCAACTTCAGCGAGAGGCTCGTTGTACCCATGGGCAGGGACGGGTTGGGGAAGTGTCGGAAAAAAGTTACACGGTGATGGCCAATCGGATGGATGTGATTTTCATTTTTTTTTATGCTTAGAATCTTTGTGAAAAATATTACATTATTTTCCCACCGCAAGCCTAGCATTTTCACCTCTCGCAGAAATTTCCCCCTTCCTGAGCCTCAGCTTTTGTGAAAACGGCGCGAGGAGGAAATCTTCCTGAACACGCGGCGAGATCATTTGGAATGATTAATGTCGTGCCACGTTGGGTAGGTACTTGGTAGAGAGGAAGTAGCAGGAGGGAGTTGGAGAAGAGAGGACAGGCGCCAGGAAAATATGCATCACCCTTGACCCGGGCATTCCTCCCCCATGCGGGTCTTTAAACTCATATATTTTTCACATGGTAAATTATCCGTCTAGCTGTTCAAATATTTCAACCGTTCCTTATTATCATCATGCCTTCATAAGTAATGATGAGAGTTTGCGAGTTGATGACATTTTTCACTCGTCTCTTAAAAATTTTTTGATTAAAAAAAAATCACTTCTACAATTATTTGAATGAACCCTGCTGATGAATTATTTAATATTAATATATTAATATATTAATCTCAATGTCATTGCCCATTCTCTGATTGAATGAATATCAACTTATTTGACTAGATAATTTAAAAAACCGCATATTCTCAGGTTAATAAACGCAAAAACCGTTGAAAATGATTTATCGCGCATATCAGATTCAAACTTAATCATGGCAAGTCTTACCTCTTTTAATATGAATTCATCTTCATCGCCATATTCTCCAGAAACTTTCGAAAACACCAAATAAACCAGCCTTGACCCGCATCCAAAGCTCTCCCATCGTCGCAAGATTCACCGCAAAAAGCACATCCTTAAACTTCACTTATAAATTTCCCGAAAAGTTACGAGCGCTCTCATAAACGATATAACGCCCGAGTCCCGGCGCGCCGCATCTGTAAATAAAAAAAAAATCAATTTATTCATTTTTTGCTTTCAGCTAGCCGGATGGTGATACACCGATGAAGGTTGGCATCGTCAATGGCCTGGGGAATCAATTTACAAAGAGTGAGGATGGGTATGCCCTGGAGGAAGAGTAAAATGAACTCGATTGGAATAATGCAAGACTGGCAGAAGCGCCAGCTATAGTTGACGGATCCATCAGTTTCAAGAATAAGAGGAGCCAGACAAGGACAGCCATTGGTGAATAGAAAAAAAAAAAAAAAAAAAAACTACGTAAAAGAGGTGCAATATAGAAGGACGAGGAAAAAATAAACGAGTGGCTAGATTGAAATATCCAGTGAGACGTTAAGCGCTGAAAAAGGAATATAATCGGTGAGGGGATAGAGAGGGGAAGAATGAAAATGCCTGAGCACTATTAACCATTGTCTTTCATTTTCTCATCCCCATGAGATACACAATGAGACTAAAATGTTGGTGGTTGATAATCGTGCTCCTCGTAGCAACTATGACGACTCAAACAATTGCATGTCCCCCTATGTGTTCATGCAAATGGAAAGGTGGAAAGCAGGCAGTTGAATGTGCAAATCGTAATTTAACTCGTCTACCCCAGGGAGCACCGGAGGAAACACAGGTGTTGGATCTGTCAAGTAATCATCTTGTAAAACTCCAAGCGGAGAGTTTTCGTAATCTTGGACTCGTGAATCTCCAAAAATTATACTTGTCAAAATCAAACATAAGCCAAATATCACCGCAAGCGTTTGTGGGTCTCGTTGGTCTTGTTGATCTGGATTTGAGTCTAAACAGCATCATCGACGTACCATCGGAGACATTTTCATCGTGCCCAAGCCTCATGAGGTTGATCCTGAGTGGCAATCCAATTCGGAGATTATCACGCGATGCCTTCAAACCACTGACACAACTGACAACATTGGAGTTGAGTAAATGCCAGCTGACGAGCATTGAGGAGGGTGCCTTCAGTGGTCTTCAGTCGTTGGAGTGGTTGAGACTCAACGACAACAGGCTCACCTACGTACCCGACATGACACTCCCTCTGAGCGGCAATCTCCACGGTCTATTCCTTCACAATAATCCCTGGTTATGCAACTGTCGTTTACGGCCTATGCAGGATTGGCTGAAGCAGTCAGCCCCAGCAGCGCCCCAGGAGTCCGATCCGGTTTGCGATGCACCGCCGAGACTTCATCAGCGACCAATTAAAACAGTCAAACTCGATGATCTTGCTTGTCTACCAGTGATCCAGACTGACCAAGTTGTTGAAGTTGATGAAGGGGCAAATGTCACTCTCCATTGCAATGTCTACGCCATACCGGCAGCCACAATCTCGTGGTGGATCAATGGACAAAAGTGCGAGACACAGAAGGACAACGACTCCTCCATCTCGGCCTATGTCAGGTAAGAATTATGATCCGTGATTCACGTTATCATTCCTACGACGTGTGATTTGATTTCTCATATTCTTCACCACACACGCTGACCATCACTCTTGTCCTTTTTACCTTGCCACCCCTCCTCACACAAATGGCCCTAGACAATGGCTTCAATTATACGGAGAAAATAGAACTGTCCGTCTGACGTACCTGGAAGAACAATAGGTGAGCCCGTTCAAGTGGCAACACGGGTGAGAAAGAAAATTCGATTTAGATTCACAGCGAGTTCCTTGACCCATGATGAAATACACGGGTTTAGGATGTGAAAGCTGTCGTCTTGCCTTACCACCATCATCATGACCGATCATTATGGTGCATTTTATCCACCCCGACGAGCATTGTGAAGCGATAGAGTTAAGGGGTGGGATTAGGTGGCCAGGTCACCCTAGTCACTTTTCTCACCGTCAGTAATCCCTCAGGAACAAAAGCCCAGAGAGAAAAATTAAGCGCCATTCTTTCCCTGTTCCGGGCATTTCTTCACCAACGCTTTTCCCCTCCCGATGAGATTGATTTATCAATTTTATTTTCCCCAACTTCCTCGGGAGGGCGATGTCAAGCATGAAGAAAAAAAAAAAAATCAAGGATTCATCGATTTTTCCTTTCTTTTCTTTTCAGGTACATCTGTAAACAACAGGGTCACATAAACTTGACAAATATTCTCCACATATACGGCGCCGACAAGAATGATGAGGGTACATTCACTTGCATCGCTGAGAACACAGCAGGATCAGTCGAGGCAAATTTGTCACTCCACGTGAGATTCCTGGAGCGCAGTACAGTTGAGCCGCCGTTCGAAAATTCCAACACAAGTTATGTGGCTGCTGTTGCAGCAGGTGCCCTAGTAGGTACCCTCTTAGCATTTGGTTGTGTGATTGGTGGTATAATATTATGTGCAAAAAGACGGAGGGACCAAAAACGTATTGCCAAGACTCTGTCATCCCAGAGTAAAGTGACATCGCCAATTGTCAAGGACACGGAAACACTGCCTCACAAAACTGTAACCGACACACTGACCTTTGATAATCAGCAGCAGGTGATGTACACAGAGCGTGAACTAGCGCGGACAGCATCATTGGACAGACGAGAAACGGTCGAGGCATACAGAAACCCTGTGCCGAAGTACCTGACCGAGCCGGATCTGATAAACGAAGTCTATCCCACGACCAATCCAACAAATCCCAGCGACAATTACACCCTTTACCAGCATCAAATAACTCAGCCACGTCATGTACTGGACTACGCGGACACACGCTACTCACTGCAGCCAACAATGGATCCTCGTCCTAGTCTCTCCCAAATACCGTACCTCGATCAGGACGGCTATCCATTGAATTTCGGCCTGCCGAAGATCTCGCTGAATGCGGTCAGCTGTACACTACCCCGGCTACGGCACAGAATGCCAGAGGGTTCAGCAGCAGCGCCAACAGCTCGCTACACACGTGAAGCTGAATTTTTAGCGCGATCAACACCCCACGAGACAGCTGTACTGTCTCGAGCCGATACCCGTTACACAGCTGACGGTTATCCGTATCCAATGGCTTATCAGCCAATCACGTCACCAGTTAGACAACCCCTACAGATACCACCGTATGTATCACCGGAGATTGTTCTGCCGGAAGTCAGCGATGTGCCATTCATACCATCACCCCCAGCGGCATACAAGGGTGAACCAACGCCCCTATCACCAAGATCATTGATGAGTAAAACAGCCCATGAAGCGGCAGCTGCTGTTGCCGCTAGGGCTGATGATGCACGACCACCGGATCATCCTGAAAGCCCTGACGAGGGTTACGTTGGCGATGCTATGGATGTCTGAGGGACAGCCAGACTCGAGCGTCGGCACAATGATGAATCCAAATCCAGCGACGTTTGAGGGCCCCAAGTCAGCTGCTAGTATCGCCAAATTAAGGGAGTTATGTACATACTCATGATGTTGGAGGCGCTTGGCCGAGGCAATCATCCGCGTTACTGGAGGTGTCAGACCAACTGACCACCGGCATCAACCTCGGAAGAGGGCGATGGGGGGAACTACCCCACAAATAGTCAATTCCAGTAACGCTTACCTGGACAGGTCACATTATGTGGAGTAGCCGGAATTCATGGGAAATGAGGAAGGACAGATGGCAGGTTACTACTGTCGACGGGCATCGCCCTTCTCTCTCTTTGTCCTCCCTCCCCCCCCCCCCCCTCCCCTCTCGCTCTCTGATCCCCTTTATCTCACGTCGGTGCGCCAGTAAATCAGTGAAACGTAGGGCTCATCGATCGCTGGCTTCGGCATGGGTAAAGGCACCTCGGGGGAATCCCGCGTGGTTCAATGCACCTATTCCTTATCCCCTTCTTGGTTCTGGTCCGGTTTTTGGGATTCTCCGGACTCGATTGGATTCGCGGGGACGATGACACCCGAGGCTGAGTCTCTCGTGTGCTCAATTGGAAAGAGATTATTCGGGGTGAATGTTAGGGATGGGTGATTCTGACGACATATTGATGTTTGTGTTCGTTACGCAGGAAAAAATCTCCATTTGATTGTAAAAAAAATATTTTTCCAAAATCGAACCAAGCGTTCTGGATTTTAATATAGGGTTGTTATGAAATTGGAAAATATAGTAAATATTTTCCACGTTTCGAGATTAATGGCAATAATTTTCATAGATTTCAATTAAAAAACGTCGTCCACTGGATTAATTGATAGACATCACCCATTCCTAGTGATCACTCATTGTTTTAGAAAAAGTGTGATAAGTGAGTGATACTGAACAATGAACATTTTTATAATGAAAAAAAAAATGGTGAAAATGTGCTCAATAACACTTATAACGACATGACGAATACATTTTGATATTAGTAGGGAGTGGATGTTCATGAGTGTCTTTCGATAAGTGAATTATTGAGAGTTTTAAGGAGTTCGATATTGATCCCTCATGTCGTGAAGATAGTTATGCGGTAGACAATGGGGGTATTGAGAATTGAGATCGTGATCTGGGCTCTTGGGTAGTTGTGAGGGGTTAAAGTTTTATCCGGAGGTCGGTGCAATTATTCACGAGCGAGATTGATTTAATTTGCATATTATCCGTAGACAAGGAGATTGGAACTTATCGGAGGGTGATAATGATATTGCGTGATTATACTCTACGTGATGATGATTATTTGGTTGTGGATGTTTATCGGAAAATTTGATTTATTTATTTTCATTGTTAATGTAGGTGATGCGTGGTTAATGCTGCTAAGGTGAAAGCTCAAAAGTTTAATGTGGTTGTTTCTTGAGAGTGAGGGGATGATTGATGAAACATCTAGAGATATTTAGTGGCACGATAATAATGTTGGTAGATTTTATATAGACGATAAGTTTCACCGTGTTCTACAGGGTATAATGGCGATTTTGTGACAGTTCGTGTTGCTGAATATTTTTTTAAGAATTTTTTTTTGTAGTTTAGTATTTGTACGTGGATGTGTCTTTAATGGGGCTCTAGAAACTTCCGCATGATTTTGGAATTTTTGAAAAGTTCAAAGAATTAACTGAACATAGGGCAAAAATTATAGACAGATCAACGTACATTTACAACTGCATCAAAGATCTAGCTGCCAGCTATTTTGATTCTCTCGAAATCAATCTCCAACAGAGATAACCCCGCGATCTATCGATTAATTTCTCGTCTCAAGCACAACTCATCTCGGATATGATAGACCCCTGCGTCACAATGACATCTAAGAGTCTAAACTTTTTGGATGTCGGATGGTGGATGTTGGAGTTGATACGATAAATTCCTTATAAAAGTTTTCAGACCTCGGGTTTGAGTAAGAGCACTTATTCCGGATGCTAGTTGCAACGGACTTTTCCCCCGGGATTTTGAATTTACCACTACCAATCGTTTCAACTCCTGGATCCTGTACTCTTCCACTTTCTTATCATTTGAAATGTAGAATTCATGCCAAATGTTCTTCCCGCTGTATTTCCTGCCTTTCATCTTCCATTCGCTCGGCGCTCAGTTTTCATTCCTACATCTCTCGGAATTCAGAAAAATTTGGTCAGAAAAGTTTTTAGATTTAACTCTTATCTCAGAGGGCAACTCGCACTACATCGAGGTGAGTTCACAGTGAAACTATGCGACTTCACACACGTTTTTGCATATTATACGTTATCTCTTTGCCAACAAACAAATTCAATTTCACTGGGTTTTCGGCATATGTTTCTCCTGTCGAGAATTGTATTTACAGTGGAATATTTTGAAATGGGCGACCTATTTTTGATGAATTTGTCGTTTGATAGCAAAGTTTTCTCTGGAAACCGCCATTTTATTTTTATTCCTATCCTGCACATACTGTCCCGTGGATTTAATTGGAAAAAATCCATTTTTATTGAACATTATTTGTCGGTTCTTCGTAAATAAATAAAAATCCTATTCCAATTCTGTTTGACGTCTACTTCCACTTGTCGGAAAGTAATTCTTTCAAATAGACAGAGAGACAAATTAAATGAGCTGAAGCATGTGGGGCTATAAGAGAATATTTAATGAAGTAGAACCATATTTCCAAAAGAGAAGTTAATAAATTACCCGAACAAATGATTTTCTCAATGAAAAAACGGTGAAATGGCATTTTAAAGAATAATTGTGATTCCTGACAATTCCTTTCAGGTATTTAAACAGAAAAATCGTGAAAGAAGATTTTTCATTCTCTCATTTGTTAAAAAAAGTTCGCAGCGGAAATAATTTTTTTCTCTGGATATTCGATGGACGAAGTTTCTAGACGTGGAAAAATTCCGGCAGTTGGGCTTTCATAAAACCTCGAAGGAAACCACTACATTGTTTTTTTTTCATTTTCATCTATCAGAATGAGAAAAATCGAAATAACGCACCGCCTCGATGAGCACGAGTGACTCCAATCCAGACCTTAATGCATTGAAATGATACCTCAGTAAAAAAAATAGCAACCCTCCAGGAGCGCTGAATCCTTGGGTTAAATGTTAACGAGTTCCGCAAACTCCGAATTTTTTCCGATCCACCAGAGGCAGCGATAAAAATACTGAGTGAGCAGGAGAATGTGTACATAGTTAACTCCCAGTGGTCATCGTGGTTTCCAACCCTCCGCCCTTTCGAAAAAGTGGCAAAAAATTCGGAGAAATTGTGCGGTGTTCGATGGCAAAACCTTCGTTTACTCCACTCCCCCCCCCCCCCCTCCACACCCTCTGGCTTTAGTTGCTGCAACATATTTTTAAAAGTTTTATTTTGTTTTGCGCGCAACAGGGACAGCAAAAATGACGCACAATCCACTGAAGGTATTTTTACTCGAATTTTTGTGGCTGTTAACTGAGGGAATAAATTCATATGTGTTATGGACATTTTATATTTCATTTCTCTTTTCTGTTTCAGTCTAAATTTACATTGATTTTTTTCACTATGTCCATGAATTTCATTTTTAAAAATCGATGTTTCATTCACATCTTCCATTTAAAATCCCTGTAACCGCCAAAAAGCTCCGAATAAAATAAAAATGTCTCTAAACGCTTCGGTTTTTAATGTTCGAAAAAGTTTAGAAATTTTTTATTCAATCTTTCATTGAATTTATTTACAATTTTCAGTAACGCTCCTTTTTTTATTGATATTCCATTTGCATGGTCCCCTTAAAATCCCTAAAAACCTCAAAAAATGTCTGAACCAACTAAAAATTTCTCTCAACTTTCTAATTTTAAATCCTCGAAGATTTCCATTCAATCTATCCTCACATTATTGAAAAAAAAATCATAAACTTCCCCATTCCATCTATTTAATTCGCATTATTCCTCTAATCTCACCCCCAATCGATATCTCGATCTAAGGGACTAATTCTAAGACTACCCACAAAAAAACGAAACACGTCAAGAATAAAAAAATCAAACAGAGAACATTAAACCAACCGAGATAACTCTCGACTTAATCAACCCACTGAGAAACCTAAACCTAAAAAAAATGTAATAATATCAGGAATAGTCACAAAGATTATCTGATAACCTAATCGTAAGCATAAGTATATTCTTTTTTAAGGAAAAAAAAACAAGTGTAGATATACGAAGATAACTATATTATACTGGATTGTATGCAATTAAATAAAGCAATTGAAATGAATGAAACTGTTAGAGGATAACCAAAAAGTGAAAATAAATTCAAGTGTTTCCTTCAATTTCCCTCAGTCCTCTTCTTTTCCCCCTGGTACATCACTCCGGAGAATGGAATGAAATGAAGTGTGCCGTAGCTGATGCTATTCTATCCTGAAAATAGCTACGAGTATCCCCCACACCTCGATCGTCTTCTACAATGGCAACTTCCACTTTGGAATTGTACATGAAAGGGATCGGCCGGCTGTTCTCTCTCCCCCCTCGCCATTGGGTTTTGCCTCGGATTGTCGATTGGATACGTAATCCAATGGATTTCTTCCACCTTATGGCCGACCAAGTTCAACGAGTCTCAACGATGAGAGAAAAGAATTTTATAGTCCACCCACTCTGGTACTTTATATTCTCATCTTAATTGCTCTATCTTTATCTCAATCTTGAATTCTAATGAAATTGAATTAAATTATTCGTTTCTCGGAACTCAGAGGATTTTTTTTTCCTTCAAGGGAGAATGGAATAATTATTTTTTCTCGAGATGTACTTTGCGCTTGATGAAATCATCTTTGGAAATTGGAACGTGAAGCCCATGTTTTTTTATTCATTTATTTAGAGTATTTGTGTGAAAGTAATTAAATGTTTTTAATTGACTTTAGGAGGTGATTTTAAGATTATTCAAGATATAATTTATTTATTGTCAACGAATAGTTATTTGGATGGAAGGAAAAAGCTATACTTTTATTGAATGTTAATAGAACCTTCAATATTTGAAAAAAAATTATTTAGCAATATCTATGATAAATTATTTATTTGATGCGAATGAATAATTTTTCAAAAGTTAGGAAAAAGGACAAAATTGGTATTATTTGCGTAGGAATATTTTTTTTCCTCTTTGAAATCATTGAAACTCATTTCATTGTGAAGTCATAGTGTCGCACAAGCCTCGTTCCATGTTTTTTTCACCCCCTTAGTCTCATTGAAGCGTGCAGGAGACATCAGGGGGAGTCGAGGAGGTGGAGAAAACGAAACGAAAGCTGCATTGTAATCCCCTGTCGACTAACAGGTCGTGACATTCGAGGAGAAAGTTCCGGAAATTGGTTTGGGAGTGGGGAGAGGAGATGGCGGGTGAATGCGAAGGGTGATTTTGAGGAGAGTTGGCGCACGAACCGCGGAAACGAACTGATATTCTTCGGGAGGGTTGGACAACCGCCGATTCCATCGTTTCCTCTGAATTTTGCGCACTGAGAGGACAAAATTGGGGAATTTAATTTTCTTATTTCCCTGAAAAATCGGAGAAATTGGAAAAAAGGCAGCCATTCACCGCAGGGAAATCAGGTTAAAAAGTAAAATTCTATCGTCGGAGGATTACTCAGCATTTTTCACAGATAAAAACAGAGAAACAGAGAATCAAAATGAAAAAAAAACCGCGCAAAGGGATCTTTGATGAAAGCTGATGGGTCATGTTGCCCCAGTAATTTCGGATTTCCGATAGAAATTTTTATTTCCATAAATGCAATTTCTAAACATGTCATTTATTGTCAGAGAAATTTTTCCATCGGTTTTTTATCGAAAAACTCCGATTAAAATTTTTTTGATCGACAATACGGGCATTTGAAGTGGAAAAATCATGCGGAAAATAGAAACTCCATCGTTGGTGGTTCACGAGGATTTTTTGCAGATAAAACTGGGGGAAGGGAGAGCGGTAAAAGTAGAGCAAAAGGGTCTTTGATGAATGCCGAGCCAGGGGAAATAATGTGAAATCCGCTACTAAAATCTGCAATTACGAACAGATAGAGACAGAGAGATTTCTTTTTCGTCATTCTGTTTGAGGATATTACAATGGACTTTATAAAATTAGGGTGTGGTGGATAATGAAGAGTTTGCGTATTCCCGTCACGGTTTTAGACTCGTTCTCAAAGTACAACGGGAGGGTTGAAGGCATGTACAATCAAATTTAACAAGGGAAAATGACATTCACTTCTTGCGCGTTTAATTGGAGCATAAAAATGTTGGAAAATTCATTTAATTGACTTGAGAATTTTTAATTCTTCCCTGTTCCTACGCTATCGCGAGCAATTGTTTTCAACAGCAACAAATTTTTCAGACTCCGCAAGAAAATGTTTGATTATATGAAAAATATATTGTATAATTTTTTTCAATTTGTTAATATTTTGAATGAACAGTTATAGTACCTCTTAAAATCTTCAATTATCCGCCGACCAGACGACCCCGGAAATTTTCGCGATACACGTTTAATTAACGGCCACCATGTTTACGCGTTAATACGGGTGCAACCGCATAAGAAAATGAAATTATCCTCGTACTGAAATTATAGTTGTGGTCTTATGAGTTCCAAAATTGTGGTTCACGAAGTTAAATAATTTCATCATTCCCGAGTGCATTCATGCGCGTGAATATCCGAGTAGGTAACATCAGTTTCGGCATCTACTCAAAGTTTCTTAATCGGCTGACTGGTAGCTGACTGTATCTACTTACCTCGGCACCATCAGTTTTGACCCCGAGCCAATCACCCGATCCATCAACATTTCAGGTTGAATATCTTGGCTGCGGTGACACCAGTTACCAACGGATAATGTTGGTTCATCCATCCAGAACTGCACCTTGAGTAATATTGTAATAATAATATTATAATAATAATATACTTAAATAATATCTTTCAATTTTTTCCAAATCAACGTGTATAGACATATCTATACTATTTCAATATGACACTGGATTAAATTCACCGGAATTGTTCCCGAGAGAATCCTCCGAGAAACCCTTTATTTATACACCGTCAGAGTCCATCAAACTTCGCTGCGTTGGCGTCTGAGAAGGGTCTCAGTTTGTTTAACTTTTCGATTAACTCCTCTGAGGTGCGAATTACTCGAGGCGTCGGTATTTAACGCAGTTCCCTCTGTTATTTTTCGTTCACCATATTTTATGAATAATGCAGAGATTTCGTAAAAAAAAGAGAAAAACGTCAAGTTGGAATTTTACCAAAAACTTTCGCCAAAAATATCGCCATCTATAGTTCCGAGAAACATTGACAACTGAAATTGGCCTGACTCTATTCCCCTTTCATTACTAATTCATTTCCTACGCATCACTAATTTACTGATTCGTCAATTTTCTTATCTGCACCATTGGAACTCTTTAGTTTGAACGAGGGAGAAAAAAAATTGAAGAAATAGATCAATACCCATCACCCCAGGAATCAACAACTCGAGACATCGGCAATGCTCTCCGCCCATTTCCACCTAAAAGACCCTCGACTCTCCTAAATTCGTAATTACAACTCCTCCGACGTTTTCCCTCAATTCCTTCCTCTCCCGCCCTACCACCTCCAACCCCCGCGCCCCCAACATCTGTCGGTAAACTCCATTGCACTGAGTACACCGAGCAACTCGAAACAAAAAAAAAATTAACAATTGTGTTATGGGCGTATCCATTTAGATTGAGCAAACAGGGAGCCACTGGTAACCGCATAGAGCCTGCGTGAACACGTTCATCGGATAGCTGTAACCGAGTTATACGTTGCCCCGCAACTATATGGAATCTCTCGCACGTTCAGTTGTTTAATAGTTCCAGGCATTTAACGGTCTGCCCTTTGTTGAATTATCGGCATCGATTGTACCCTATCGCAACCCCAGAACAAAGCAATCTCTCTGAGGTGATAAAACAGGGGGGGGGGCAAAACAGGCGGTTCTGATGTCGTGTGAGTGAAATGGATTTTACCCCCCCCCCCATTTAATATTTTATTTTTTGCTGACTTTAAAATGAAATTCGATTTTCCAAACGCTCTGTAATTCCCCTAACTGTGTAATATGGAATATTTAAGTGGAAAGAGTGCAATAAAAACAATAATTAGAGAGGGTGGAGTGGAGGGGGAAAAAAATGAGTAAAAATACATATTGGGGAAATTGGTTTTGAGGCCGGTGCTACCAGATATTGCATTTGCTTTTCTCTTCCTTCCATATTGTTTCCGTCGCCTCGAGTCTCATTGCCATTTTTTTTCTAATTTATTTTTTATCGAATGTGAGGCTGGGCGAGAGGGAAATGGATTGGTTTAATTAAATGGCTTCCTTTTGAAAATTGGTTTTATGCTTGGTGGAGTGGTAAGGAGATTAATATGGGGTTTTCGTGGGGGTTTTGAGGGGTTATGTTGTAAATTTTAATTTTCCGATACCTCCGGGAGGAACATTAGATTCGGAAATATTATTGTTTCGGATAATGAAAGGATTGTCCGTGACTGCTTCGTTAGTTATGACCTTCCTCATGTCCCTTACGAACTTAACGTGACCACCCGATGATTCTCCATAAGATCTTCAGCTAATACTCATAGAATGGATAAAAACCAATGGTTTAATTAGATGAAACTCACTTTTCTACTTGACATTCGGGAGAAATATACTTTGAGAAGTAAAGAATGCTCGTGAATGCCTCATTAGCTAACAGCTCCGAAAATGAAAACACCCGTTCAGAATAAATAAACATCAACAATTCACATACATTCAACGATTCAGCGCCCCATTGTCAGCTCCATGAGCTCTCATTTCTTTCACAGTGCCTCGACAAACATTCAAAAGAGGACGAGCGGTTGAAAATGGGAGAGGGCGCTTCTGATGAAAAGGAATAAAGGTAAAAATTATACAAAAAAAAAAAAAGTGAGGAGAAGGCACGAAATATAGACGCTGAGACAAAAAAAAGGAAAAAGGGGACACTCGTCGGTGCAGTGAGACCGGAAAAACCTTTTAAGTTCTTATAATTTCACGTCGTTTGTGCGCTGAGTTCAAGAGCATTTAGAGTAAAATACGCTCGTGACCTCTTTACCCTTCTCGACTCAAGTCGGTTCAATACTTATATCTTTGTAACTGGAAACCGCCAGTTACTTAGGCGACCAGTTTATTTTTTCTTATTTCATACTTTTCTGAAGTTGGATTCACTTATTACTGTTATCGGTTTAATTTCACGAAATTTCAAACCGATATAGCTCTTACAGAACCTCCTTGTGATTTGTTTTGAGTCATAGGAATCGTGGAGAGGTGTTATCAAAGCCACGAGGGTCATGTGGGGGAATGTTTACGGGGAATAATTATCCAGAAACGACGGAAATTTAATGGATTCTGACTACTAATCATCGTACCAGTCTCAATTCGGTGAAATTGTACACTCGCAGCAAGAATACTCCACCAAATTTGCCCGCTTTTATTCATAAGAGTTGGAATTGCGCAGGGAAATGAACACTGCCATGATGCTACTCTCGGGTGTCTGTACAATAAATAACTCAGGAACAGTCCGGTAAATCGAGTTATTGCGATGGGACGAGTGGGACGTCATTAATATTCATTAATATTTGTATTTTCGAGGTTCTTGGGGCTATTGTTTAAGCTCACCCGTCAAGCTGAAAGCTCCCATTCACTCCATATTTTTACTGATGCCGTTATTGTACCGGAGAAATGCCTATTGAACGTTAATACGTACCAACTGAGGCAAATCATTTTCTCGCAATGCTGGAATTCTTCAAACTGAGAGATACAAAATAGTGAAAAAAAAAATTGCACCTGTTGTGTAAACTGCGGGCTCTCTTTGACGACGTTTATGAAGCCCTTGACTCACAATATTCTTCTCTAGCACTCTTTTGTACTCGTGTTCATCTATTTTCATTGTGTTAGGGAATTGTAACTCGAGGCACTCAGTATTTCACGCAGCAAAAAACCCGAGCGTCAAGGTTTAAATTTTCATTAAAATTTCGTCAGGTTTTAGGGAAAAATCCCAGAAAAAAATAGGGCATTAAGAAATCAAAATTGTTAAATTATTCAATGCTCCAATGAAATACTAGAAAAATTATTTGATTGTTTTTTCTGGCAACTGATTTCTCTAGGTATTTAATTAAAAAAAAAATAGATTGGACAATGTATTTTTCCCTCTTCTAACCCTGAGAAAACGAAAATCACTGCTGCATAAATTTCAAGATCCCCATTTAGAAAAACCCGTTGCGACGCTGGGAGCGCTATAAACGCTTCTCAGACAGCTGTAAGAGAGAAAAAAGGCCCTAAGAAGTAAAACCAGAGGAGAAAATAAAATGGATGAAACTCGGTGGTGAGAAAAAAAAAGTCGTCAGCAGTCAGAGGCTGTAGCTAATTTCTTTATCACATCCAATACGTTTCTTCGGGCCCATCCCTTAATTTTTTCCCTTCCTTATTTATGCTGCTTCATTTCAACTTACTGGTAAAACAATTTTCCGTCGGGATATTCTAACAGCTATCGGAGATGACGAGTGCAAAGTAAGATGTATGAATACCGAGTGATGCCGACAAGTGGAGGAAAATAAAGGATCAGGTGATAGATATCAAAGTCATAATTCATAAATCGTGGATGCATCAAAATGTGACATTAGTGACAGATTTAAATCCATTAATCATGAGTTAGGGATCTTGACACTCCGGGAGGCATCCCCATACCCCGTTCACTCTGGCAGTGATATATTGCTGAGTGTGTGTCCCCTCAACGAGCACCAACTAGACGTATATTCACCGCAATTATAATTGCCATGACCACCGAGATATCTTTGTTATGTTGTTGCTTTTTTCGGTGAGTAAAGGATGAGAAATTGAAATTTTTATTCTCGTCCTGGGAAAATAGAAAGAAATTGTGACGGATTGTTAATGAATCCAATAAAATGATCAATGATTTTCTCCATATTTATAACCATTTGAACAATAAGCATTTCTCCATTTTAATAATACAAACAATAAATAACAGTTGATTAAATATTGGGAATTAACTTCTCCTCAAATAAAAGAGTTAACGAGACGTTAATTATTAACGAGCCGAGGGCATTCAGAGACGAAAAAAAAATCTTATCAGAAATATATTTTAGTGTATGCACAGGGGATAAACAGAGCGTGTATAATTTACTTTCAGCGGATAAATTAATCACGGTGTCCGAGGAGGGAAGCCATTTACCAACTCAGAAATACTACGGCAATTATAACGACAACGGAGTTGAAAAAAAATTGATCCCATTTATCTCGCAACTGGTCAGTTGAATAGTTAACGAGATGTATTCATTTCTTCTTCTCAACATTTGAGTATTTATCTTTTTTTTATTCATTTATTTTAGACACGATAACAGAGAGAAAAGTCAGAGAGTGAAAATAAGCTCGAAATGGAGGGAAAAGTCTGGATGAGAACGGAGTAGAATAATTAAAAGGCGAGTGTCACGAAGTGAAATGCGCTGATTCGAGCGGCGTATACTCGAACCTCGCTTAACGAGGTGGATTTACTTTCTTAAATAAATAACAAAAATGGTCGAGAATATTTTGATAGTGAACGGGGAGCGGGGTTAATTAGCAAAAAGAATTATCACATCAAAAGAAATTTTCTAATTTGGTAAAGGAGAAGCGAATGAAGGGAGAAAGAGTTGGGAATGAGTACAGCTGTAAAAATACTCTAATGAAACAGGAGAATATTTTCTTGGCAAATGTCAAATGCGATTTTTTTGCCTTCGAAATTTTTGGTATATAATTCTATTGAATTTTCGAAATTTCGGTTGAATTTTCAGTTCTCATCCGGTTCAGGGTATAATTGCTTGATCTTACGGATGGAATTGACATTCAAATGAATTCAAGCTATAAAATTCAATATTATTTGAGCCATTCAGTCTTGGTGATTTCTTTTCTCATACAATTTCCATGAAAACTTCGAGTAATCATCTGGAATAGTTTGATTACGATTCAATACGAGTGAATCGTCGTGAATTTGACCCGTCGTTTTCAAATCAAGAAATGTAGCTTGAGATTTTATCCGTCTGATTCATTCAAATGTCCACTTATGCATTCACTGTTTCAATTAGAGTCGCCGAGATTTGCATTGTTTAGCGGAATATTCGCGTCATTTTCACGAAGAATCAAGCAAATTACGTTGAAACCTTTGCGGCATTACAATGCTCCGCCGTAATGATTTCAATTCGTTCCTCCAATCAGAAGAAACGGAATTTGTGTCGGCAGAAGCGATGACCTTATTATCGACTTGTCTGGGCTTCAGACCGAGAAATTCAGTTTCACGTTCAATTTATCTGTTCCTGTTTATCTTTAAACCCGGTCAAATCGGCTCTCGTTGTGTCAATGAGGATGAAAAAAAAAATTTGAAAAGTATTTGGGGAATTGCTTTTCGATATTTAAGAACTCTTTTAAACCTCCTTCATTAATGGAACTAAAACAACACTCCCATCAATTTTCCACTCTAATAAAAACGGAACCAGGGAAAAATCTCAGACAAATTCCTGTCGATAAAATTGCTGCTTCTCCTACCGATCTCCCATCGGGGCCCGTACTTCTCGCCATTCCCCGCCTCTCTATCATCCATCACTTCCCTATTCCTTCAAATCCGCTGAAAATTCCCGTCAGTCAAGAATTTAATTAAATATTCCGTTAACGAGGTCGAATAAAAAAAAAAAAAGAAATTCTTTGAAAAGTGTTTAAAGCCCTCACATTCGATAACTCATGATGTGTCTCCGGCAGCACGAGGTGTCGGTATTTACCGGTGTGTGCTGGGCACGTCAATGTTGTCCCACTATCCAAGAACCCCTTGACATGAACGGCGATACCATCATCGGCATTGAAGCCAGCATACGTTGCGTCAGGGTTACTCCGAATCGAAGTAGAACGGGAGAAATATCGGCGTGAGAGAGGGTAGTTTGAGGAATCGAGTCGACGTTGTCACGGACGAATCGAATTCACTGGAGCTGCTTGGTTTGCCGTAGAATGGGGTTTAGCTTGCATCCGGTAATTCGTGATGGGATGTAGAGTGATCGATAGTTGGCTGGGAGCTGTTGCATACTCATCCAATGTATGGATTTCGCAGAAGGATGTGTTTGCCCTACCGAATCCAGTGCCAATTACCAGTGGGTGAAATATATGTTCATCTCACTCATTGACCTCTCGTGACCCTTGAGAGGATTTACTCAGTCACTCCAGTGAACTTCATCCGCTGCATTATTTTTCTCACTTCAGTGGCCTAGATACAGCAGGCCACTGGCTAGCCCAACGATAGCTCCACCCAATTTTCGAGACTGCTAGTCCTTTTTTTTGGCTTTCAGTGTACGCAAAGGATGATTGACAGTGCTTGTCAGACGAAAATTCAAGCACATTCTTTCTCTACAACGATTGAGCGAAATATTCAGTAAAAACTCGCCGTGTACCAGCGAACTCTTCTCCCGAAATGGCTTCATCTGTCAAATTACGATTCTAGCTAAGTAAATAATCTTTTTGTTATTTGTCCATTATTTGTCTATTACTCGAGCCGATAATGAAGCCATTATTGTTGAGCCGGACTGGCCACACCATAATTCAACTAAAAAATAATTGACCGCTGCCCCTGGTAATTCACACTCCGCCTGTTCTTCATCGATCCTCCAATCCTCTCATCACACGCACTTTTATCCAAGATTAATTACACTTTCGTCGGCTCTCCTGCCTCAGACACTCTGGTAACGCCCCGTCCACTCGCACCCTTGCCTATTTATTAACCTGTCGTGTCTCATAACACCACACACAGTCCAGAGTGATCATCGAATAGAAGGGCAAAAAAACCCATTTTCGTACGAACGATGACTCTATTACCGATGCTCACTAGGGCGGTAGCAATAAAATTCCGCCCACTGACGACGCGAACCCACCAACCCTCACGCTAATAATTGATGTTCATCCTGCACGGGAGCCATCATAACCATTGAAATACCTCGAGCCAAAAAATTTAGCAACCCTCGAGTGCCGAGAAGGCCCCTCAGTTGTCACGAGTGGTTGCATGCTCGTCAAAAATATACGAATATTCCCCCATTGAGCAGTATCAAGAGCTGTTGAACGCATTCATCACCTGAGCATTTCACCCATAAAGCCCACAACGACCGAAGTGATGGTCAAATTCCACTGTGTTAAGTCCCGCCCATAAATACATCCCCCGGCTGGCTATGCCTCTCAAAGGTCTGTCCACTGACCCGACAATTGATTACACCCGATTTCGAAATAAATACTCGGGGTCCAGATGGAATGACACCTCGTGACTAAGTGGTGAGAACAGCCGAGAAAAAATTCTAACCTTTTCGCACAATTTTAATCGGAATGAGGAATTCCGCAGAATTTTACTGCGATAAAGGAAGCGAGAAATGATTGTAGATCAGACATTAACACGGATTTTAGATCAGTCGAATTTCAGTCTCACCATCACGTTAAATGCTCCACCGAGCCGGAAATGTCCACGAGCCATCGGGATTAGTGAATGTACTGGTATTCTCAGCAACTGTCCGACAACTTCCTACGAATATCCACAGCTATCTGTATTCACTGGCACACCCCTTACGCGTCGTCCAACATTTCCCAGTTCATTTTTATTTTCCTTTTTTCTCATCCAAGAATGAAAAGTCAAAGTGGAATTCAAATTGTTCTGCTAGATAGAGTGGAACAAACGTAAAATTGTGAGTTTCACTTTGTGAGAGATTCACTGAGAAATCAGAATTGGATGGAGAGGAAAAGTCATCGGTACTCTATGTCTTAGGTGACGTTGATAGGTACACCAAGCCAAGCCGCAAACTCTATACTTAACTAGAATGTTGTTCAATCAACAAAGTATATTCACTCGGGATAATGCACATGTATCGGAGCCGCCACTAGGGTCGATAATAAGTGGAAGATGGTAGGATTCCGGGGGAATTAATCCGTCGGGAAATAAGTTTCGAAATGCCTTCGGAGACGAGATTGCCCCGGGTTTTCAGATGATTCCAGAGGTTCATTAATTTTTTAGAGAGCAGACAGCACTTGATTTTCTATTAAAGCGATGTAATTCGATCAGCGGAGAGGGCACGGAGGGAGACAATGGGAAATTCAATCATCGATGAAATGTCTTGAGAAGGCCAAATTGAATCACTTCCTTAGCTAAGTCATCGCTTAAGGGTATCCTCTCTTTCTTTTACGGTTAATGCTCACTTCTTCGATTCTTATCTCCTCTATTCGATGAGAGTTCAAGGTGCAATTTCTTATAGGGATTTTACAATTCTCCACTTCGAAATTGTGCAATTTCCTGTTGTCAGAGACTGTTAAACTGCAAATGTCGCAAATGTGTAGATTACTACCTTACCAATGATAGGTGTGAGTTGTGGAAAGCTGCATTGCCACAACATTGAGACAATGTTTTCTCCCTGAGAGCGAGAATCTCAAGATCTTCAACGCAATTTTTTTTTTTTAGTCACATACACTCATTATGCAGATACTTGGCTTGCAATTTAGCTCACATTTGTACGGCCTCTCTTACCTTCTCTCGAGGATTCATCATCCCGACAAAGAGCATTCTCTTGACAGGGTGCTTTTCTGCCCGGATGCGCATCATTTGTACGTCGTTTTGAGTGACTTGAGCGCATGTAGTACCATTAGTTTTTCATCTCGTTTATCTCAAGTATAGCCGTTCATTCTGTAAAATAAAAGTGAATACTCATTCATTATGCGAATGCTGAAATTCTTAAGATAATGAAAAGTCACTTTATTATTTTGACGCTGAAATCGTCACGTCCTAGTTCCTCTTTCTTCTACTTTTAGGGGTGAGGAGGCGGATTTTGAAGGGATGTGCGAAATCACAGATAAATTAGATTTTCGCCGAGGAGAGATGAAGATTGATGCTCCATAAACGAAATTACGGGAGTTTTCAGGAGTTGTGATGTTCGACTAGGGGAGATATTCCGGAAATGTGAAAAAAATTTTTTTTCCAAAGCATTATGACGATTTAAAGACATCCAAGTACTTTTTCTACTTTTATTGCCGGACATTAAATCTTTCATTTGAGCCTCATTCGATTCGCTAAGTTTCCAGAAATTTTACAACTATTTTATTCTTCAAACATTAACGATCTAAATTTGAATTTCGATACTGAAAGGTTGAAAAAAAATGTTTAAAATGAGTCTCTCGTGCTATTTTCTTCTATCGTAAAAATTCAAATAACAATGAATGAAAAAATTCCAACTCTTCTTGACAAAAACACCGCAAGAATTTATTCAAATCATAATACCAACTACTCCAGTAATTTCCCCGTCCATCAATCCAATTTCATCCACTATATCTGGAAAAGCCAATGAAAAAAAAAATCACCGGAACGTGTGTAAAATCACATCGGCAAGTGAGAAAGTAAATCGAGTCACATGTAAATGAAATCAATTCACTCGCACAGCCTGGAATACAAATTCAATTTCCCAAGTATTTCATTTGCAAAGTGAAAAAAGGGTACACAAATACAAGCGTAGAAAAGCACCTCTGCACATATGAATTGTTTATTTAAGAAATCGCTCAATGAAAAAAAAAAAATTGCAAAAGAAGAGAAATGACGAGAGGGGGGAAAGAATCGATCGGTCCTGGGGGCGTCGACTCTAGTTTCTCTCCTCCGGTCGAAAGGGTTCAGCATTCGAAGGCAATATCTGTCTGGTAGAAGTTTGGTAGGTGGCGGTGAGAGTGTGTACAACCGTTGAAATAAAGAAAAAGGGATGAGGGAGGCGAGGGAAACGGTTTACTTGGAAACAGTCGATTTTATCCTTTTCTTGTCCCTCTTACCGAAGCCAGGGGGCGTCTTATTTAACGAGAATGGAGGTATCCGGGTCGTGCGAATTGGCTACGTTTCAAGCTTTCCGAATAGGCTTTAGCTAGTTTTTCGGCCACGCCTTGTCTCGTACTTTATACATCTCCGAATTAGGTCATTTTTTTTGTAGTTTATTAAAACTGCACGTAGAGAACTATTAAATGAAAAAAACTGGAAACCGCGGCTGTAAGAAATTTTAAAACTAGTCCTTCAGACCTGAATAAAAAAATGGTCAATAGAAAAATAGAAATTGATAACTGACCTTACGTGTCCAACAATCTGTTTCATTATTTGATTTCACCACTTGCACCGATACCTCTAATCATGATCTCCATCTGAAAATGAGCCGTCATTAGTGTCAATTGGCCAATTAATTTGAGGTGTAATTATGCTGCAACACCTCTGGAAACAATGATAACCATCGGTGTGGACAAGAAAATCAGTTTGAATGCAATTTCGTGATGTGAGTTTTAGTCCCGGGGAAATGAAACTGTGGCAAGAAAATTTGATATTATAATCGATAAGTGCAGAGCTAGCTGGCGTTACGCCAAGAATAATAGTGCCAGTTGCTCTATATGTCTTCGGCACAGCAACTTGAACCATTTCAACGACTTTCATGAGATTTTTGGGACGGCCAGAATTTATCATGGAGGGAGTGTCAATTTGTCAATTAAGGGGCCTTCATTTTGGTGATTAGTTTATCTTGGAAATTTGTATTTGAACGAGGAAATGTCAGAGAATATTTTTTTGGAGGTGAAAAAATTTCCTGCAACAAAGAACTCATTCTGCTATCACTGTGGACCTCATGAACATTCTGACCCTCATCACCATTCCGTCCCTCAATTTCGCGCTCTCGTTCCACATCGCTGCATTCATTATTTCTAATTTTCGAACACCATTAATGACGCCAATTAAATTCAGTCAACTCAACGCTGATTAAAATCAACAAGACGAATTGAAATAATGAATCCGGCGTTATTAACTCAAAGTATTAATTCCAATTGTATCATCGCATCTGTTTTTAACGTGCGGAGAGAAATAGTCGCTAAAAATTCCGGAATCATTCGCATAAATTGTTAATAAGAAATGAATTCAGGAAGAAATGAATATGAATAGTGCGTATATTCTATAAATAATTACAATATTTTCATTAAATAAAACGTTTGATGGAATCCATAACGGTAAGAAAAATTTTCATTTGACTTTCTAGAAGAGGAATTTTATTAAATTTTTCACTCGATGAATCAACTCCAACGAATACCCCCAAAGGTTTCCCTCAACGATGTTTTTCCCCTCACCCCCCACGACACTTCCGAAAAAGGGTCTCCCTCTATTCAATCCACAAAGCAAATCCTCCTTGAGACCCGCCCCATAGACAGCCACAGCATTGAAACATCAGCCAACACTCCTCACTCGGAATTTTTTCCCGTTCCTGTATCATATTGCCTCCCACTTCCATCACTTTTTATACCCCTCCCACCAACAATGTAAAGAAAAAAAAATCCCCTAAAAAGTATTATCTCTTTGTTTGATAATTTTTTCCCACCCCCTATCTCCCTCCGACATTGAACAAAGTTTAAGTTATGTACACAAGTCGAGTGCCCCCAAAGGCAGCGGTTTTATTTACATGCTTGCGCTATGGTTTCGCATATAATCCTCCGCCCCCATCCCTCTTCTGGAAAAGTTGTGCTTGCCGGGATTGAAAGAACGCAGAGTGGCTGAAGACCACAAAAAGAACCTCTCGACTCTGAAAAAAAAAACCTCGGGACTCTAAACAGTAAAAAAAAAGAAGAGGGATGACGGTATCTATCGGGGACACTTTTCATATTCAATTTTTCGTCGATGCTGTTATGTACCGCGTCATATTGAATATCTGTAAAAAAGGTAAAGAATCGTAAAGTTATCGCATAAAAATGAATAACGCAGTTGTGAAGTTAATATTGACGGCGTGGTTATCAGATAACCAGACAGATATAAAAGGTATCGAGGATTGAAAATTTTTATCATTCAATTGCCCCTGAAATTCACCACTTCTTTTCATTATTATTTTCTTTAAAATTTTCCCAATATTTATAACCCCAATAAATATCCAGAATATTATTGTCAAATGGAATAATTAATATTAAACTCTCCCCCGACCGCCCGACGATCCTTCCCCTGACCTTCCAGGAACACCACAAAACCTCTATACAACCCCCTCGCGACTCCCATAAAATGGCCATCGGTAAAACTTTTCGCATTTGATATTGGGTCGATACGGTTATGTTCCAAGTCATATTGACTGTTGGCGAAAAAGACTGAACAATCGTAAACTACTAGCATAAAAATAAATAACGCGATTGCCGAGTTAATATTGACGACGTAGTTACCATACAACCCGACAGATATAAAAAGTGGCCATTTTCGATGGGGGGCAGGAGTGAAGGGTAGACAGAGGGTATGCAGATACTGATGCAGTCGAGTGGGGGACAAGAGGAGACGGGAATTGATACGCATGAAAAAAGAGTGGCTGTTACCGGTTATGAGGGAGAACGAGAGGATTGATATGAAAGAGTTGGAGATAGAATAAAGGTTGTCGACCTCAGTGGTACGGGATAGGAGGAAGTAAAGGGGTTGAAAAGTCACCGAGTGTGCACATATCTGATTCCGGAATCTCATGGTCCAAAATAGGCGGTTTATGCATGTCAGTCACAATGACGGTCCACATGTATGAGAGGGTTATGATGGTATGTAGTAGACGAGACGAGTGCAGATTGAGCTTATTGATTTCCAATATACGACTATTCTCCATTTTGTGGGGCCACCAAAAAAAAGTGTATGTGTATCGTGCGGGGGATATGTGAAATGTGGATTCTATGTTGGTTATTTTGATGAAAAAGTTGGATTGCTGATTTCTTTTTTTACCAATGAAAAATCGTCGAGGTAATTATTGCTGGATTGGAACTACCCTCGGTGATATTCTTCAATCGGTTTTTATGGTGGAGATGCGAGGATGGAAATGATTCATAAATTTTAGTGATAATTCAGTGAATTTACCTGAAGAGGATGTGTAGATCAACCGTGGAATCGCGCCTCTTCACCGAACGCATCTGCTCCCAGATTTAGTGCACTCGCGTGGTAGTTTACGATTTCATAAAAAAAACTTGAAGAAAATCTCTTGTTCCCCATCCAAAGCTGAATTTATATCCTTCAATGAATGAATGAAGGAATTTGAAAGGAAAATAATAATTTGATATTTATGTTCCCGATTTATAATCACCTAGTTTTTTTTGCGTGTGGTTGGCGACGGTACCATTCTCCTCAGTGGAAAAAATTACTTAGGTCAGATCGATGCAAAGTTTCCGGCTATACAGCATTAGAAGAAGTCTTCCTCATCTTCATCTTTTTCCCCCAAACCTCAGAGTTTAAACCACCGTGACAAGTGCTTGTACGATTGTTCCTGCTGTAGAAATCTCGGCGAGAAAAAAAGGTAAAAGACCGGGGTGAAAAGATGGTGAGCAGTGACGCGAATACAAAACTTATGGCCGCGCTATTGTCGCGACGGGGCTTGACAAAGTTTACTCGAGCGTAGAGAAATGCCAAGGAATTACTAGGTTAAGAGTTATGGGATAGTCTCTGGGTGCAATTCGATTTCAGCGGTTCAATGATTAACGATTCTCGGTATAAATTGTACAATGTTAATCGGTCAGAATGGCCAGTAAATTTATCCATTTGCCGATAGCTTATCAATGATTTTTAATTACTCAGGATGTAAATATACCATTGGGACAAGTATCTTGAAGTACTGGAGGCTCTTAACAGAGGTCTCATGAATTATTCAATCCATAACTGATGCTCTCAGGCAAATCCGAAGGTTGTGCTCCCATTACAAGCTCTCATTCCCGTAGAAGTCTCCTCCATATTTAATTCTACGAGTAAAGTAGAAATGCAAGAGACGGTAGAATTTTCGATTCAAAGTACATTCTCCTGATTCATTGACATGACGGCTAATTGCTTAGAAATTACGATATCAGATTAGCTTTAATCCTGTAGAATTTTCACAACGAGCCATTAGCAACACGTATTTCCAACGAGATAATAAAAGCAATGAGAGAAAAAGGTTATAAACTTCAACATCACTCTGAGGATTTTATTGTCGACAACATAGCCAACATTTTCCAACCAAAAATAATGTATTCCAGGGAATCTTCAGAATGCAGTCGTGATTTTGCAGTTTCGATGGAGATCAACAGTACGTGAATGGCCCCTTGCCAAATTTCCAAGTTCTCCAGCACCGGCAAGAGGAATATGTCCGGATTGAAGACAGAGGAGCAGTGAAAATGGAGGAAAATTTTGTCTACCACTGACCGATGAGGGAGAGCTTCACTCTGGCATCAAGGATTAAGACAGTTCACCACATAGTTTTACATTGCAAGGCTGCGATAAGTGCCCATGGGAGTGAGGAGTTTTTTTTTCACATTCACGTGAACTGAGGCCCTTGGGCTTCAGCAAAAACGGATGGACGAGGGCCAGAAAGTCAACCTAATCCTGGCGACCTGTGAAACCGTTCGGAGGGATAGGAGAAATCCGATTACCGGGCATCGGAGGCTTCTCAGCTTGTGTATGAAGTACACACAGAGAAAAAAGTTTAGATGTGCACGAATGGGTCTCCAACGCCCCTGTGGTTTTTCCACGGCTATGACCCGAGAGGATATCTTCACACATATGTAGTCTGTGTCAATTCGGGTTGGGGCGGGGGGAGAGGGGAAAAAAATTCGAAGAGAAAAGGAGAAGGTATAGGGATCAGCGGAATTGACAGGTTTTTTGGACAGGTGGAAATGTCCGGAGCTCGATGCGTGATTATCAGCGAGTGACGCTGAGTTGTGATCCCGGTAATTATATTCCAATTACACTTGTTGATTCATGACTGTAGTCGACCAGGTGTGCTGCTACCTCGACGTTCCCGTGCGCTGTTGATCCGGTGAATCGTCGTCCTAATCTAATATGTTTGCTGCAATTTGCCGGTATTCAAGCTCGCTAACACTTGCACAAAGGCACTGGTGAAAGGGTTTTTCGAGTGATTGGCGAGACTGAAATTAGGTGTCTGCTGGTGTTGATGAATTCTGGTGGGTCTGGATTACACTTGGAGATTTTTTTTCCACGACTTCTTCATCACAAGCAATTGTGTCTCATGGTAGACAACTAGTCAACCATTTTTTTTCTCATCCTGGAGGATTTAATTTGGTAGATTCGGAAATTGGAGGAGGAGATTGTGCTTTTTTGAAAAGTCTCTCGCGCAGAAAAGCTATTATCTGCACAAAATCTTCTAGAATTATAGAAATAATGGAAGATCTTCAACAGAAAGGATAATTAACACATGGTGATTAATATCGCGAGGATTGATTAGTTAAAAAACTAATCATGAAAGCGTTTCCCCGATAATTGGAAAGGCGAATTTGAAGTCCTCCCATTTTTTTACCAAAACATGACTGCCACATTGAGCTCTTCCACTCGAGCGATTCTTCTTCATCAGAAGCAATAGTGACTGTCTGTTGGTAGACACCGAGTATCAACCAATAAATTTTGTTTCCAATCCAATGAGATTTCATTTCACTTCACAATCACCAGCCGTGAGATTTATTCATTTGATCCACATTAATTCCATGTAAATGGCTGTCTCCACCTAGTTCACTCGAAAAAGTAATTGCAATCAAGGACCCCTGGTTGTGGTACTCCGTTGCATTTTTTTTTCATCAGCGATATAACGAGTTATATGACATTCTGGTTGTCCATGCGAGAAACAATAAATCGGCTTTTCACTCGGCCTCGGCATCTCGATAAAAAAAATATTCAATTTTCATTGTTTATTTCAATTTTCCAGGCGCAACCTCTCAATCGTCATTCTACTTCACTCACAAGCTACAGTCTGGCTGGATGGATTCATTTATTTTGTTTTTGTTTTGTCACCAGCCAGGTCAAATTTTTACCTAGGGCCTCTATGGGAATAGCGATGAGGATTAAATAAAGAATCGAGGGCCTTCGTGCGGGTGTTCGCCTGCAGTGTTTAATTGACTTATTTACTCTGGTCAGTGGACAGTGCACACTGACCTGCGCCTGTTGAAATATACATACGGAACGATGACGACAAGTTCACTATGCGTTGTTCATTCACGCCTGGACCATACTCAATATGCAAAATTTGCAATTTTATTCAGTCCGTTTCGAATCCATCCACTACAGCCGAGGCACTCAGCGTTCGTTCCGGCCTCACTCGACATTCTTTCATTTAAAAATATACAATTCGAGATTTTTTTTCGGGAAGTAGTTTCTAGTCCCGAGCGAGTCGGCGAGTGGATTTTTTTTTGAAAAATATTGCTTTCATTTTCATGGAAAATATTCTTTAAATTTTATCGGTTAAATCCTTCAACTCGATTAGATATTGAGATTCGTTTTGATTTTTTTTTCGTCCGGATGTTTATTTAGAGCCAATGTTTTTCGAGTTTATAAATTAAGTGAAAATAGCGCACAGACATCTGGGTTCGAAATTAATGTAACTCCTTCCGCGGCCGGTGAACCAGATTCCCAAAAAAAAAAGAGATTTGTTATCAAATCCAATTCGGAGAGCGCCACCATATGGCGTATTGATGTCGAGTCTCGCGAAACTAGTGACAATTTGACGGTAAAAAATTTCCGGTCAAATCTGGGGTGAAACGAGAGCGGAAATGATAGGGGGCATTACAAAAATTTCATTCCCCCTACTCCATAAACTGTCACTATTTCCCGTCTCGGTGCAATCCACTCACTGAAGACTCGATATTTCCTTCTTATTTCTTTATCTCACGAGTGTGTGAAAAATGCCGTGGGCAACGAAATATAAAGTTTGAGAAAAACGGAGTTGCGGGTGTGGAGTCGTTTAGGCGTGATGTGGAAGAATCAGAGCGGTTATATTCGAGGGAAAAATTCCACTTCCGCGCATGACCTCGGTGGAGTCTATTTTTTTTATTCATCTGTATCAGCCACGGGGAAATTGGATGAAATGCTCAAAGCTCTTCATGAGGGTCTACTCTTTGATCTCGGGTAGAGGGAGATCGTATTATTTTAATAGTGGCATTTTTTACCACCATCATTTCTCAATATGCGAAACGATGTCCTATTTTATTTTTCCAATTCGTCTTTTTCCCAAAATTATTATGACGATTGTTTTTGTCAACTTGTAGGATAATTGGTAATCTTATCAGTGGATTTTCCAAAATTTTAAAATCATTTCGTGAATAATCCTGGCCTTTCTGTCATCAAGAAATTTCCCGGGAACTTCAGGCTATTCTTCATTATAATCGGAGGAATTTTTCCGAGGAAAGAATTTTCAGAGTTTTTTTCCTCTTTCAAAAGAAATTCTTTCCAAAGACATTGTATGCCTCAACCTTTCTTTAACACCTGGATCCCTTTATCAAAACAGTAATGGGGTATAAATTTCCCTGAAACAGCCTCAGAACACGAAAATTTCCACCGATTTGCACTCAAAGGTCGTGGCCTCTTCATTCCCTCCCCCGAGGGCTCCAATCTACCACAAAGTACGCAGATACACATACATCCATCCCTCTTATTTTTTTAACGTGTGAAACATCACACATACACAATCACACATACCAACGAAATGCGATCGTTTGGGTATTTACATTACAATGGGCGAAGGTCTCTCGGTGGCAGTAATAAAACGTGTGTCCCCGGGTCCTAAACCACCTTTTACAAGCTCTGAAGCGGAACATTGTGGTGACCGCAAAGGAGGCGAGGGGAAGGTACTCGGAGTTTTACGGATTGGCTTGAGGGGCGGAGGGGAGAGGCGACGAGGGTGAGAGGGAAAGGGGTAAATGGGGTGGGGGCTTGCGAGTCGCCTGATTTTGAAACAATAGTAATTGCCAGACTCCGGAAGCGGAGTCACCTGCATTCTCTGTATGAAAAATTCACTAAGTTTTTCTTTTTTTCTCTGCACACCCCGCGCTTTTTTTTCTCTTTCATTTCACTTCACTCCTTTTTTTTTTGGTCTTTGTTCTTTAGCTCGGGGTACTCGGAGGTGTGCGGGGCTTGTAGGCCGTTGTAAAAGAGAATTTATGACACGGATGCGTAACACACTGGATGAGAATGTCACATTATGTGGGATGTAAAAATATTGCAGTGTTTTAACTAGAAAAAATTTTGAGGAGTTTTTCTTGGGGATTTTAATTTTGTTTTTTTTTTGAAAGGATGATTAATGGAGGAAGGACTAGGGTTGGGGGTGGGGGGATCAAGGGGTCACAAAAGTCGGAATTATCTAGCAGCAATTAATTAATTAATTTCAGCAATTTAAGGTCAATTTTCGGTTTAAGTAGTGATACAGATTAATAGTCAGCCCAGTAACCAGAGTAACAGCTCTATGTAGCTATCAGGAATTAAGTTAATTTTATGGGCTATTCCAGGGGAGAATTTATCATCCGAATGTAGGCCATAAAGAATAACAATGTCTTATTATTACGGATGTGAAAATATACGACTGTTTTAATTAGAAAAAATTTGGGGACATTTTTTTGGTGATTAAAATTTTTTTGGGAGCGATTAGTGCGGAGAGACGATCAAGAAGTACTTTTCATTTGATTAATTGGAATGAAATAATTAAATAGTAAAAACACTGGTAAACAATGTTGGGGATGACCGGTCATTTATGAAAAGAAAAAGAAATGTCACTCGTAAATTAATTAATTAATTATCAAAAATTACAAAAGTGTTTTGGGAGAATATGTTATAATAAGAAAGACTCACCAAACTACTCCTCCCAATTCTCCATTCCAGTAATTCAAGATCAACTCTTGTATTAAGTAGTCACGTAAATCAGTAGTCAGCCACGTGCTCGGCTACATTCCAGCCCAATAACAAGAGTAACTCTGGCACTGGGCTGTCAGAAATTGAGCTTATAGGCTTACGGGATGTTTCACCTGAAATAATTGAGAGCGTTGTGGGGATTTACGACTGTACGGAATATGACATGAGCATCATTCCCGGGTGGAATCGACTACGCAGGGATTATACTGTAGCATTGGCCCAGACAAAAGCCTGAAACCGCAATTTGTCTGGTTCATGAGGCTTGATGGAGGCTGTCTCCTCATGCGGTCCGGCCACTCAATACCTCAGATATAATAATTATCGTGACGATGATTTTTCTCTCATGAATTTAATCTCTACTTTTCTAAACCACCAAAATAGATTAGATTTAATCCTTCAACTCTCATTACCTGTCCTAAAAAGCAGAAAAAAATGGGAAAGGGGAGAAACGTGTAGATGGCAACATGAAGTTTGAAAAAAAATGTAGAATCATTTCCCCGGAAAATCGAGATTTCCAAATGACAGGATGAGAAAGGATAATATGGAATAATATAGAACAAGGTTATGCACGTCGCAGTGGCACTCGTCTCCGCCTGCCGTCCGAGTGTCCCAGGAACATAATAGTCACGACGAGTATGCCAACGGCCTGAACAATGCACGGTCGAGCATTTCTAGGTGATGGTGGTACTTCAACAGTCACGAGTACCACCTACGTGGCATTCTTTTCATCATTCGTACGAGAGGCATCTACCATTCGTACGATTCTCTCTTATGCACCAGTGAACAGACGTGTTCACAAGTCATCAAGTACTTACCTGGGAGGGTGTTTGATAGTGCCTCCTGAATCTTTTTTTTTTCACCTTTATGGGGCGAAAATTTACTTGGAAAAAGGGAGAAGAGAAGAATTTATTCATTTACTTTTTTTTACATTTCACCTGAAGAAATTTTTATTCACCTCAGGAATAACTAGAACTATAAATTTCTGCCGACGTATCCCGACGCTTTTCGCGTTTGATTTTTCGTGACAAGTTTTGACGAATTCGATTGAGGCTTTTAAATCGTGAAAATTAAGTCATTCAACAAAAAAAAATCACTGATAATAACAATAAATAACCTCTCTGCGGGGAATTTCCGTTGGCAATTGTGCAGAATTACGGCCCCCTTCCGAAAAACTAAACTCCCACTCGAATGTGCTCATGTGAACTTGAGAATTACACAACAAGAGGAACCAAAGCCGGAAATAAATGCCAGTAGTGGCATCGTGGAGGGTTGTCGGCATGTACAGCAAAAAGCAAGAGTCGTAGAATCACTCCAAGGATTTTTACCCCCTCACCCATCCTACGATCCTAAAAATCTTAATTCCACCATTCTGCGAGATCTCCGAGTCAGATAAGTGTTCCAGAAAATTTGGGTCAAACGGAGCTTTTCACGGAGAGGATTCTTACACCGTCTGCAATGGGCTATAGTTCCACCGAAGTACAGATTTCCCACGATTGGTATCCGCGGTGGAATGAGGGATAAAAATCCACAGGGGTTTGGGTATTGCTGTAGTCAGGCCATAATTCAGGGTAAATCTGTCTGAGCTGGGATAACTCATCTCCAGCAGTTGCATTATCTCGATAACGATTGGTCTCGGAGAAAATTGTCAGTAGATATTTATTGTTGAAAATATCACTGGTTATAAAAAATTGTTTATCACTTTTCCACCTACGAATGATCATTTTCGAGATATTCGGAAAATGATATTATTCGAATACTTTGTCATACTCGAGTGAATTTTTATCGTGACTAATTATCTTAATTATCGCGATAAGAACCGCCCTTATGAAAAATTATCAAACTATAATATTTACGCATCCTTTAATGGACTACAAAAAATATTATATGACTTTTCTCCCTAAAAGCAGTCATTTTCGGGATAATTATCAACCATTCTCGGGCCAATCAAAATTTTTACTGCCCAGAAGATTATCTCGGTACCGCATAAGGCTGCAAAAAATTACCATAAGAAACTTTTTGTAGAAATTTACGTTACCCACAAAAAAGTCCATATAAAAATTTCCCCTAACCTTGGCCGTTTTCAAGATATCCTAAAAAATAACATCTTTCAATCACTCCGTCCCTCCTAAATGCATTTTTTATCAACGAGATCCGCCCCCCGCCAGCACTACCAATCGCCATTATCAGCCCTCGAATAATAAAAAAAAAATAGCTCACAATAAATTGAGTCTAGGTGCATACCACAATAAAAGTTTCCCTTCATTTTCATTTTTTATAATAGCAACTAGCGGTGCAACCCAGTGGACCCAAGTTTTGTTGTGCTTGAAAACTCGGGCGTGCCATAAACTAGAGAGGTGTTTGGACGGGCTTATCGCGAGAGGATTATCCCCGAGGGGAGGCATATCACCGGGCTTGGAGCGTGTAATGGTTAATGTACTCAGTTACGAGCCGGCCAGTTATACCTCTGTATAACCGGTATGCATACTCTTCAAGCCCCCCTCATCTACTGCGACTACTTAATTGAGTAAACATTTTATATGTTTCAAGTGGTTTGATGATTAAATTCACATTGTAATTAGGGTACCAGTGAGTGACTTAACTACCCCTCGTCAGTGTCACCGGTGTTTGTGATTTATAAAATTTCCTTTTTTTTTTCACCCTGGGGAACTTGTTACCCAGATCCCAGTGCTTGGAGCGAGGTAAGGAGATCCAGTGGTTAATGGTGACTAGGTTTTAACTAAGAGAAAAAAAATGGGCTTGGAACAAATTGGGGAGCTAGACGAGTTGGACGATAAAATCTCGACGGGATCCTTCAATTAACTTTTTTGGGGGTGAAGAGAAAATGTGTATGTCGTCATTCATTCGGCCATTACTTTTTCGCCAGTGATCGGTGCTTTTCGCGGCAAAATTCTGATGAAATTGAGACGTCAAATAGTCATGAGGGGCGACAAATGAGAACGCATAGAAAAACTGAAGAATTTTCACAGAATAAATCGATTTATACAGGGGTTTTTTTGTATCGTTTTACATTCACGATTTTCTCACACAAAAATCAACAGAATTATGGAATTCCCCCTAGAATCAGCCTATAACTCGTACATTTTCTATACCACAATATTAGCAGCACGGCCGTTATAATTTTTTTCCATTTCGTTCAGAAAAAAAATTGATATATCTCACCTTTTCCTCCCAATTGATGAAATCCCCGAAGAATGAGGCATCCCACCTCAAATCCATAAATCCATACACGTACATAAGAATCCCATCACCCTGTCAGATTATCACGTATCGATTTCCACCCACGGGGGATTGAGAGGCGCCCTGAAAAGGCGTTGGATTATAAATTAAGCCTGGATCGTCATTAAAACTTTGCCGTTCCTGTCGAGCCATCTTTTCTTCTGACTCCGGTGGTCTTGAAGTCAACGCCAAGAATATTAGGCCCAACGGGTTCATCTCCCCCCCCCCTCTCTCTCTCTCTCACTCTCTTGCCCGTGGAGTTGTTGAGTGAAGGAACGGGAAATACCCCAAAACTTTTACCGACCGTTCATTATATATAACCAGAAATTAAATACACCTTTCGCTCGAGATGAACAGAGTCCCTGTAGGGCATTATTGATTTGGAGTGGGGAGGCTCGATATAATCGCTATAGAGGGTTTCGTTGATGGCACTGGACGCCCTTAGGGTTGCTCTCGAATTCAAAACACATGGCTGGATCCATTAGATTTCATTAAAAATTCCATTTACATTTCGTTGTGAAATAAAATGAAGTAGTCAGTGACCTGTAGAAAATTTTGGAATGGGAGAGAACTGTGTCACTGAGGAGGCAGTTTTGTGGAACAAGCGGTAGGAATTAAATTTTATAGATTAAATATTCCGAAAAAAATTATGAAAAGGCTAGAATATTGAGAGATTTCTCACAATGCTTCGAACGAATTGAAGGAGATTTTAAAATGACTTTCGTAAATTGTATTTCCGTTGGAAATGAAATTGTAAACATAAAATTTTGTGGTTTCGTTGCTCACCGGCTTGACACAACACATTTTTGGCACCAGCTCATTCCCACATTTGGCACCCAAGAACAATCACTCTAGTTGAATTTGTGGAGGCTGTACCACCCACTCTCCCTTCTAGAATCTCCCACATTCACGAGTGGCAATAAAATCCATTTCCCCGGGGTTTGCTCACGGCGCTGATTTTCACCGTGGTCCCCGTTGCAACGTGTTCGCATCTAGAAACATAAAGTGCACAGAGCGATGGATTTCGATGTTATCCATAATTCCCAGTGGGTCTTTGTTCGTCGATCCTTGGCAAACTAGTCAGATAATAAATTATCCACAGCTATTGCCTTTCCACAGCTCCAACTGTCCGTTGCAGATGGATATATCATTCCTTGATTAATCGGCGCACACATCATTTTCAATATCTCACGTTCAACAAATTTCAAACATTCATTTTTTTTTATTCCTTCATAAAGACTACATTGTAGGAATAATTTTTTTGAGGGAAGAAAGGGGATTTCTCGATTTCAAGAAATGAATTATTTAACAACTAAAAATAATTGTAAATATCAAATCCGTAAATTCATTTGAAAAATCTACCAACCGAAAGACTACCCCAGGCTAATTATTAAGTACTTGTTCCTCCCTCATTTCAACCAGAAAATTAGTGTCATCCATCTCTCTATTGTAATGATATCTCGTTCCTAGCGAATACCTATTCCCACAAATTTTCCATTTTATTTTCGCTCAAGCATCAGATTTCCCTGTTTTACTCTCTAAAAAAGTTTCTCAGCAACAATTCCTGAAACTGGAATGCCCGTTGGGCAAAAAACAGCGTGAATAAACTCCTCTCCACTATTGGGAATAGTCACGTACCAAGAGGACAAAGGAAAATTCTCCAGCAACTCCATATACCCGTTTTCCAGGATTACAGAGACCACCGGGTAATATTTTGTACTCGTAATTTTAGGAATGCGGGAGTAGAGAGAAAGGTCCGGCTGAACATTCACGTCGAATTCAAACGAATTTATTTAATCCATTGTAATCGGTGAAATGAGATGGCTCTTTGAAGTCAATTTGACTTTTCAAGTAATTAAAATTATTCCACCGGTGCCGGTTTCTGTGCCATATGAGAATTATTAAAAACAATTTCACATCCGAACATTACCCAGTGCGAATAAACATTCTATGTTGTTCTATTTCTTGGGGAACTATCAAATATGTCTGTTAAATGGCAGCGACACTCACCTGATGGCAAACGTCAAGGAATCAAACTCCTTAATCGACAGACGCCCGACACTCGAAATTCACTGGTCTCCAGAGGGGTGACTGTCGGAGACACTTTACCGAGCAATTTACGCGTCACCCCTAATGCGGTACTGTATACTACACCCCTTCTTACTTCCCTCCCGGCTCAATTTTCCTCTGATATGACATGCAAGGGCCCGCGGGCGAGCTGTCGTCAATTTATTTCGTAAATTGGAATCTTAATACCTTCCGACTGGGCACCCCGTCAAGATTTTTCAAAGTTGTCTTGCGCAGTTATCCAACGACATGACTTATCGCACCGTCATTACGTTTTCCCGTTGACCGTCTGTCTCAGTTTCCGGTTTGAAACCGGAAGAATGGAATGAGAAAAAAGAGAGAGAGAGAGAAAGAGAGGGGACAGAGAGTGCCTGGAGCATCCTTGATGTTCGTTGTCCTCAACCGTTTCTCCATTTTTTTTACGTCTCTTTGCGACCGCTCGACTTGTTCATTACACGTCCAATAATCTCGGGGGCCAAGGGGACGTTAATCTTCGTCTCTCATTGCCCGGGTGAACGATCTCAGGCCATAGACTATCCTCTGTAATACTCGACACCGGGGAGATGGGTATTCTGTTGGATTTTAAAGTGCTTGTCATTTTGATCGCCTGACAGATTGTGAATTCAATGGTGATAATGGGGAGGAGGGATGAAGGCACTTTGGAATTCGGAATTTTTATGAAGACACTCGGAATTCGCGGAGGAAAATGGTTTAGAGGATAATCTACGTTGAGAGAAGATATTACGGGAATGTAAATCACAGATGGACGTTCGTAATATCAAATCGGGAAAAACTATTTGAAGATTAATGATTTTTATGGAGAACTCATTTTATTAGAATTTTGCAAAAATGAATTTCATGCCTCCAATTTCTCTCTTTTTTTTGTCATTTTTTTATGGAGGAGAAAATGAAAGTCAAACATTCAAGAATGGAAGAGTCAGGATTTTGTAACTTATAAATTCAAGATTATAGAATTTTACTGGAACGTTCTCTACAATATTTTTATTGGACAATTATTTATTCACCAACACGATAAATCTCCCACAAAATCCTCGGAAAATTTTCCAAATTGTTCGTCTATTATCACTCCCCTGTTTCACGTCAACGGATTCGCAATAAAATTCAAAAAATTTCAGACTCTATTCGCTGTTCATCAACTACCCCTGCCCCATTACAATAACATTAAAAAACTGACGACCAACTCGTAAACTAATTAACGATACCAAACAAAACACTCATTCCGTAATTTAAAAAAATCGACTAAAGAAAATTCCACTAACAAGCCCTTCGACATGTTTTCATAAAAATATTAACTATTGCCACAATCGACAAGTGATATTTTTTCCCTTCTCACCCCTCCTCGCCTCCGTCCCTCGTCTAAAAACATTTTTCCAACAATTTTTTATATTCATTTCATTTTAACGAGGAGCGTGCAATTTCATACAGCACAAATGCCGGTCTCTTTCATATTTTTTTCGCGCATACGAGCGACATCTCGTTAGCAACAATTCCTTTTCGTTCATGCCCATACCCACCTCTACCTTTTACCATCGTCGGACGCTAGTAGAGGGGCGGTCGAAGGGTGGGGTAGGTTAAACAATGAGTGAGACAAACTCTCTCACTGAAAAAATCGAAAAAAACCTGGAGCTGCCGTACGGCGCAGGGGAAAAAAAGGGAGTGGAAAAGCCTGAAAAAAATAATGGATTCTGTTTTTGCCGAGGGCTTTGATGTCCAATGGTCATGCTTTGGCATTTGGAAAACACTCACAGAGATAACAAAAAGAGGGAGGAGGGAGGATAAAAACAGTTGCGAAGGTATTTCTTTTTTGCGGGACAGGTTGAAAACAAAATATCAACTAAATTATAATGTTCTTGTTGATTAAAACACGGGAATTCGTAACTGTTTGGGATATTTCGCAAGTTTCAGGGGAGCGTTAACGAGCGTCAACAAAAGTTGGCGGAATATTTGTGGGAATTCTATGGAGAGAGAGAAAAGGGCGGAAAAAAATTATCCAGATAATCTCGGAAAATTTTACGCTACGGAATGTAAAAACGCGGAGCGAAGTGTTTTTCAGTGGAGGGTAGTTTCTGCGGGGGAATATCTTGTCATTTGGGGAAGAGAAAAGAAGAGGGAGAGAGAGAGAGAGTGGCGGGAGAAATGTATTTATCTGAATTCTTTTGGAGTATTAAATCATAGATTTTTAATTTCGTAATTGTTACCTCTCAATCCCCAGATGATTTTTGAAAATAACTCTGTAAAATCTATTTAAAAGGAGAATTTTTCTTTCTTCAATTTTCCACTTTATCACCTGCGAAATAACGAACTCATATGTCGCATCATAACTCACCTCAACGTCATTCCTACCCCCCCCCCTCTCACTGGAAGCACAAACAAACGCTTGTACCGTTGTACGAAATGAAACGAATACTGAAGTTCGGAATCTGTGTCATCAGTTCTTTTTTGTTCTTAGCGTCCTCCCACCCCTGGGGGCTCATTGTCATAACGAGGCTCCCTTAATTAAACCATCTCTATCCGCACCCGTCTCAGTTTTCTTTTGTCCCTCATTCTGGACGAAAATTCACCGCCTCAAGGTGACTCAACGGATAATTTCTGTCGTTACAGGGGAGCGACGATCAATGACGCCTGCTCTCTCTCTCTCTCTCTCTCTGCACTTCCCTCTGGACTTGAGGAGAAAAGTTTTAAGTATTTTATCTCATTTTTTCAGGAACATAAACAGATGATGAAGGCTTGGGCATTAGTCGAGAAACTCTTTGAAATTTATTTCAATGAAAATAGCTTTCTGGGCGAAAAGTACATGAAAAAATCAAGCAAATAATTTGGCAATGGAATTAATTGATTTTTGGACTTGATTGTCCGATAGACTTACTCCCAATTTAAAGGAAGTAAAAAAATATGTTTAACAAACTCGTGAAAATTTCATAGAATTCTGGATTTTCTCAGTGATTGAATAGTCATCGCGTATTATTGATTCATGTATTTGCAATATAGCCACTTACATGTTCATCGAATTTCCCGATAATTGAATTTCCCCTCGGTATCGCATTCACTCAAGAAATCCAACAGCTCCGCAGTCTGTTCGAACTCTTTGGAGCAGCACATGCTCGTCGAACTTCTCGGCATTGTTAACAACAGTTTGCTGTACATCGACGAGGCACTTCAAAATTGAGCTCTGGTAATATGTGGAATTTCAGGATCCAGCTTTGTGGTATCTGTGATATTAAGGGATGAATGGAGGACTAATCGTCTTCAAAAGGAGCCCCCAGGTTTGACAGAATTCAGGAGTAATCGTGCAGATGCGAGCATATTAAGGGCGAGGACTTGGAATACCGTAAGGTAATCGTCGACAAGGTGGGGGATGTTTCTGCCCTGGTTGAACATTCGATATTCCGATTCGACAATTGATTATGACAAATTATTTCAAGTCGACGGATAAAAGGACAATTATGTTCTAATTTTTTTTACTCTAAAATATTTCTCTGAAAAAAATTATTTCCTCGTGTGTAAAATTAGAATTTTTTTTTCATTGAAAAAAGGAAAAGAATTCGATTGAAAAAAAAATACAAAAAGAGAGTGCGAGTAAAAAAATAAATAAAAATGATCAAAGTCTCCGTAAATTAAATGAATTTTCAATGTATACTCCTAAATTCTAACCCCCAATTATCTCTGTTTACTCCACGCATATAAACGCCATCAGCCAAATAGATATATGACACTTACGAATACATGGAACACGAGACTCCTGTCAACTCAATAACTCGCAAATTCAGTTGGCAAATGCACTAGTACAGCTGCGTGGATTATCGAGGGAAATCGCAATTCCACACGACTCTTACCCTCACCCTGAAGCACACACGTACTTGCCGAGTAACAGCTTTGGGCCTGAGCTCCGAGTAACTGAGAATGCAGAGTTACGTTCTACCTGTATTGCCCTTGTCTTTGATTCCCTGGGCCACTGGGGAACGATATCCCTGCTGCTGTGCATTTTCTGTTTATTTTTTTTTCTAGGAATATCGAGTATTGTCAACACTTGGGCTCGGGGGACGAATTCCGAGGGAATAAGAAAATGTAAGGGGAAAAGGAAGTAATAGATCCGACGTTCAGTCTCATTTTGTACCTCCGTTTGACTTTTTTTTTTCATTTCACGTCGATTGGTCTCGACAGAGTGGAGGGATGGAGGTGGGGAATAAAGATTCTGGTGGTAAGCAATGGTTTGATGGGTTGAATAAATTTTATTTGCATAAAAACACTTCTCAATATGGCAAAATGATTTTTTTTTACTTCCTTAAAACAGAATATATTTTTTATTCCTCTCTGGACTCGTCCCAAATAAAAGCAATTTTTTAAAAATAAAAAATCGTATTCTCCATCCCAACAAAAACGTCTAACAAAATTATTTACAGTCAGACAGGGCGCTCTCATTGAATTCTTAAATAAAAAGTTTCATCAGATGTGTAATACGTTCTGTTGAAAGGAGATAATGAAAAGAAAACTAATTAATCTTCTACAATGCAATCTATCAACCGGTGAGGAAAAAGAACAATGATGTTCTCTCGACGAAGTATTTGCCCTCGAGTGATGATAAATACATGTAAATAGAAGTACTCTTTGACGATAACCCCATCGAAATAGCTCGGATACATGGAGGATCCGTTGATCTTGGGCCCTCCCCTCGCCCCCTCACACATGTTTTGTTCTCAACAATGCAGGCTCTTGAACCCCTCCACTGCATGTCCCATTGTGTTCATGGATCCTTGATGTACTCTGTCTCCTCTCGATTCCCATGAGCACATAGTTTAGTTGTGATGCGAACAGTAATAGTTGTCACACATCCCATTACATGTGACCCCATGGGAGTGGTCCCCCGACGAGTAAAAATACGAGAGAAATTACGAGTAAAAACAATGTAATTTTCAATGATGATATAGCTACACGAAATTTCAGGGAAATAACAAAATTTTGGAGGAGAAATTTCGAGGAAGATCTTATTATCAGTGATAATTAGTTAATAAGATTTAAAACTTGTGGAAATTTTCCCCATGTCATCCGTCAAGTTGGCCAGTCACGGCCGACAAACTCCCGGGCTTCACCCGATATCGAGTAACGGTGCTTTTCTATGCAATGGCAACCTGCACCTGGCACGTCGGTATTTCCGCACGTAGGCATTCACATTGTACCGCCGTCCAAGAAAACATTCCCCTAATCGCAAAGTTTTTAATGTTACAGGTCTCGACTTTTTCCGCGCATTCGCTCATTTTTTATGGAACCCCAAGAACTGCCAGATTGTCAGAAGAAATGATGCGTGTATGTTACGGACAAGCCATAAAAAGCCCGCGTTGTAAAACTCGTGTTTTATTACCCCTTGAATAGTGTCAAGCAGTTGTATGAAGAATCGTGGTATCATTGTGGAGGTCAGCATTACTCAAAAATATATAAAGTTTCGAAATAACCCCAGTTTCAGCTTTAATTCTTCTCATTCCGTTGTTTTAAAAATTTACAAATTGTTCTGAAGTTTCATAAGTCAGCCGTATCAGTTTGAAATAATCCTCATAATTCTTAATCTTGCACATCCAACAAAACTGCTAAAAGTTTTTAGGAATTCATTTTCATAGAAAAAAATATTATTGAAGAATCGACAAATGCATAAAATTCATTCAACCTTACTGAAAAATATATAAAATTCCTAAATAACTAAATAACACTAAAAATTATAACTATATTTTTATTGAACCGGAATTTTCTTGAAAACATGAGCTAGGTTATTTATTGACAAAAAAATGTGTGAGGAAATAAAATCCTTGGAAATCCAGTAAAAATTTTATAAAAGTATAAATTCTCCAACTACATCACTACCCAATGAAATCACCAGTAAAATATTGCTCTCATCGCCCCAAATGAAAAAATAATTGACAAAAAAATAAATCCCGTTGACAAATGGTTTCAACAAATTCTCGAGCGTTGAAAATATACACATTTTTCTCCCGCTGTTCAACACGTGCCAGGTCATAGAATTCTGATTAACGTTTATCGTACCACCATCAAACGATAACGGTCGAAAAGCTTGTCGGCGAATAGTCCCCCAGGTGAGGGCCAGAAATTGAAGCACAGAAATATATGATACGGATAATATTATAATGGAAAATATTTCACATGTCTCTCGTGATAAAATGGATCATAAACTTTAAGCGGCCCGAGGGCATTGCCTTCACCGTCTCTGTATGGCTTTTCGTACAGTGCGCATCAAATATATACGATATATAACATTGCCGACACATCCGAGAGCCAAGTATTTCCGGTAATAAATGGTCTATTTCATGTTTTCAAGGATTTTCCACTTTAATAAAAATAAATTCATCATTATTTCTAGCCTTCTTCTTTGATGCTAGGAATCAAGAGTTATGAGGCCTTTCTCAGACCGATAACCAGTGAGTTATGGAACTTTTACGTATTTATAATTTATCTTTAATCATCCAATAAGAAGAAATGAAAATGGACAGATTTTTTTTTGACTCTTGTTCATCTGAGTCACTCACAATTTTTCGCGCTCCTCAAAAATATGTAGAATGACACGTCCAATTAAATCGTTCCCCCTCCAGAAAGATGCCACCACTATAAATCAGTGTCCTATTAAAATTTCTCTGAAGACATGAGCCCAAGTTTTTTGCGTCTCGTCTTCCCGAGAGCATCAATTATGGTTAGTTCTTCATGGATGGCATGAAGAACCCCCTTTCCTCTTTGCCCACTTGTCTATTGAAAGTCTAAAAAAATCCCAGTGTTTTTACATCTCATTGTTATAAGCAGAAAAAATTATTAAAACAATTTACTCGTATTTACCAAACTATAAAAAATACCTAGACACATCATCAAACTTTTATTTAATAAAAATAAATTGTTTTCCCAACGCATGAAGTGAGTACCGCGAATGTTTTACCATTCCTCCGGGAGATTGATAAAACGTAAAAAAGGCGAAGCGTGCGAAAAAATTGGAAAGGATCCTGGGGTAAGTACATACGTGAGGGGTGGGTAGAGTGAATAAAAAGGGGGACAAGGAAAATCTCTTCGCGGCGTCTGTGGACGTCGTATCATATCCGCACTGCACAGTTTCCAAGGGCGCAGCGGATGGAGTGGGAGAAGGAGGATTGAGGTAAGGAGGGGGTTGAGGGGGTGGGTTAGAGCTTTATACAAAATTCATTGTATTTATGATGAAGTGTATCGCAAGGGAGCTAGCTCATGAATATTTCGAATTACCTTGCAACCTCAATCTGCAGCTCGGTGAAGTGCAGCATTCACGAGAATATTCCCGATGCTGCCAGGATAATACATTCTTTGTTTCAAGTCAAAATCATTGGATAATGAGGGATAGGGTGTGAGTAATTTTGTTGGATAATAGTGAGTAGTGCTGAGGGGTGATATAACGACAGTCCCGGGGCTTTAAACACATTAGCAGTGCGGCTTGAAATGGATACATACCGGAGTGGTCCATTAATTGGCCTCACGAAGGGACAGTCACTTAATTGTCCAACGGGTCTCAAACCATCTTAACGTGACACACCAGTTTCCGGAGTATTACCATGGCTTGTTGTTCCACCTTGACTCTAACCACATTCTACTCTCTATGCATTTGCTGATTGTAATTACGTGTTGGGAAGTGAAACTAGAGGTGGCAAATGCACATAGAGAGGAAAATGCTGGCAAATTAATTTTTTTCCAACGTAAATTAATTATTGAATTGTTATAAAATTATTATTAATATATTCAATGAACATTATGGTCAATTTTCTTTCGGACAGTCAACGATGTTTTTATAAAGAAAAACGTTCAATGAAATTCTATGGAAAAAGAACTAGTTATTAATAAGTAAATTACATGATAAAATCCCCTGATAGGGGAATGAGCAGCGCTTGCAGAACATTAAATATCAATTTTTCTATTGATTTTCTTCCCCAGCGAAGTGACTGGTGGAATTTCAAGGATTTGCCCCAGATATTTAGCAACTTGTTCGCCACGAGATGAGGAAGAAAATTCACAAAGTCATGGGGGGATAAAGAAGAGGATACCTGCTGGTGAAATATACACTGTGTATACGAGTACCCGGTCTCTACTATCCAGTGTAATCGATACCTAACCCACGAGTGGTTCTCCGATAAGCCGCACGAGATACACCAATACACGATCAACTCACTGTACCCATCACTCTCCTGTATTTCAACTCTATTCTCCATCCAAAGAATTGATTTTTATTAACTCATTTTTTTGTCTCTCATTCATTACTCTATTAAAGTCCTTCTGCACGTAATGGCGGATATTTCCGTTGGATTTGTTTACAACTGGTGCGTCAAGTAAATTTTTACGCACGCTAATCATTTTTACGCATCGAAAGATACTGGAAAAAATCCATCTATAGAAAATGCAGTTCAGTTTACACACAAAATCGTCAGCTATTATAACATATGATTTACGAAGTAAAATTAATCCTGAGGTTATGATGATGAGGGAAAATACATAGGAAATTTTTCGGAATTCAAAACGGTGGTAATATTTCTTGCTGGTGAAGGGCATTAAGCGAGATATATTGCAGAGAAAATGGGGCGTGAGAGTTTCTTTCGAATTGCTTAAGTCTCTCTAAATGATAAATTGAAAGTGATGGGAAAAAATCCCCATTAGGGCCTCATTTTCCTGTACGGCACCGCTCCGGGAATTTTTCATGTTGTTGATTTTTTATGATGCGGTGAGTGCAGTGTTGACTGTTTTACGGAAAATTATTGATCAAGGGAAAGTTCCATTAAAATTTCAAATAATTATATCCTAAAACTACTGTATGAAGTGAAGAATTCAAAAACTATTCAAGTTTAATTAGTGATTGGCAAAGGGAGTTAACAACCAGTCATTGAATTTTAATAAATAAGTTGCCATAAAACCGAAAATTTTTCCATGAATAATCTATTTAGCCTCCATAGCTTTGGCTTAAAGGAGGGCAAACGTTAGCTAGTATTATCGGCGAATTTCCGAAGCTCGCTTAATCATCCCAGTGGAGAAAAACCTTCGAAAACGCTCTAAACCCAATTTTTCCCCTGAAAACTTAACTTCTCTTGCGTTTCTCCGCAGAAACCTCACCTCCTCAACTTTCCAAAGGCTGTGCGCAAAGTAAGCCCGAAAATTACCATAATTTTGTAAATGAAACAGTGTGCAAAAACAGCGTTGAAACTTTCGCCCTCTCTCCACGTACTTACTACAAAAGGCCAATTAGCAACAACAGTCAAACACGTATTTACATGACGGAGTTTTGTACGTTTCTCCATTGTTCTTAGACCTCGTCAGCCCCTCCCCCCATTTCCATCCCTTTCTGCGCTGTATCGAGGTCAAACGGATGGGAATTCACACTCTCCTGGGAAATTAGACATTTGGACAATTTCACGGTGCATAAATAGTTCCTCTGGTCAATTTTCGATTTTTTTTTTACTGTAAAATCTAATCGACATCGGTTTTTAATGCGCAGGCCATGATCGTCACATTGTACAGCAATTCTAAAGAACCGGAAAATTAATTCTCCATTCGTCTCCGGCGATCGAGTGAAAAATACTTTATATTAAATTAATGTGCTTATATAGATAAACCATAGAGTAAACCATGTATTTACAAACAAATGAGACTTGCCAGCCCCCTGGGAAATTAGGCAATCGGACAATTTCACGGAGCATGAACAGTTTATTCTGTCAATTTCCGATAATTTTTGTTTCGCCTGAAGAAATTAATCGACACCAACTTTGTATTTGCATTAAGTGATCGCCAAATTATACAGAAATTCAACCCTTTAATGGACCAATCAATTTATTATTGATCAAAGCGCCGTGAAATTCCATTGCCATTTGTCCTGAAAAAAGGTCATCGTCGATTGGGCGAAAAATATTATATCCAACAATAATGCAATAGAATAGCGAGCGTCGAGGAATGTTACAAATGCGGTCAAACGGAAATTTCGCAAATAGCTCGTAAAAGTGTATCGGAGCGAAACCAATTCAATGGCATTACAAATAGTTATGCTGTCAGTGACCCTTCGAGGCCACAAATATAATCTCAAATTTCAATTCATCACCGCAACGTATTGACATGCTGTAAATTGATAATCACGGGGTTTTATTGTTGTGCTGAGAGCGTTAAATTTTATGAGAAAATTATTCAAGTCTGCTTTATGGCAGAGGAAATGACGGAGAAGAGGTTGCTGTTTGTGCGGATATATTTTTCGTTCATTATTGAGGACAGACAATATGTTGTTGCTGTTATTAAATAATTTTTTACTTTCGTAGTCCAAGGGCTCCTCTTACATTGACCCTAACTTTTTTAAGAAAAATTATTCACTTTAAACAAATGATTCCGAAGAATTTAAATAATTTCCATAATTTCATTGTCACATTTTATGATTGGAATATCCTCAACATTAATTTCCGCAACTAAAAGCTCTCTGGAAGAGCAAAAAAAAATTATCTAATTACTCAGTTAATTTCTTTGTCACTGAATTTCAGTTGAAGTTTTAATTCTGATTATGACGCGTTGGAATTAAACAAACGGCATTAATGGGGTAATAACTGCAAACGTTATGACGAAAGAATACAGGACAAGAACGATTGAATAGAAAGTTTTTTAATGATGGCCGACCGCGGGGATCGTTCAACTATAAACCCCTGGGAGTTTGTAACTCGGGTTGAAATCGTTAAATTTAATGATTTTCACGGTTGAAGTCATCCACAAAATGTCTGCCACTATTTTTCAAAGCGCTCAGAAAGCGTTGAATTCGATGATAGGTAGAATCTTGGGGGTTTGTCGGTACTTTATCGCTTAATTCCAAGAATTTTCATTACGCATAACAAATTTCCAGACTGATCCACCAGATTTATTCCTCATCTGCTATTCAATTTAATACCTTTCTACTCCATCACAACGCCCTTTTAACCCGGTTATTTCTTGCCGTATAGAAACAAAATAAAATACTACTCTATAAAATTAAAATCCCCAGACTTCTGTTGCTAATAGGTCAGTCAATTATTTAAAAAGCATAAAGATTAAAATATTAAATGAATTTCCAAATCACAAGATAACAACAAAATGATAAATCCCATCAATCCAATTTCCCTCAGCCAGTAACTCAACTCATTCCCCAACCCGAGCCCCTAATCCATCAAGTACCGGACTAGGAATTCCCTGAGATCTTGCAAACTGTTTATCACAGTAGATTGATAAATATAATCCCAGGACAATGGCTGCAAGATAGCTTAGTAACTTCCATCAGGATTGCACCGAGTACATAAGCCATGATACCGTTCGCAATGTATAAGTCCAATGAATTTATATGCTTTCCCACTGAGGTCGAGGTGCCAGAGTATTGTTGATCCAAAACACAGGGGCGAAGGGGAATAGTAGAGGGTTAGGGTTAGGCAACACATGCACTATCATGGCTTTCACGACAATACCAAACTGCGTATATACGTTGATAGGATAGCTTGCTCTGTATTGGCTGTAGCAGGCCACCAGTCTTTGATAATACCTGAAGTTACAAGCAACAGCTCTCATCGTTTGTGCCCATCTCACCTCACCCACAGCCATAACCAAAATGGGACGGGGCTGGGGGGAGGGGTGAGTTAGTTTGGCTGTGGAGTGTTTGGTCCGCTTAACGCCATGTATCCATTTCACAATGTCCATCCCTCCTTACTCAATCTATAGTTTTGGTATTACAGGTACAACTCTGGGTTAAATGGTGGCGTTACGGTTACTCACTGGTTGTTTCATCAATGTTTTAATACCTTTTGGAAATAACGATTATTGTCTAGTGCATTCCAGCTAAAGTATCATACGGATTTCCATTACGATGGAGCAACAAAATGGCTTAGTGATGGATTAATGGGGAAATTGGTGGGGAATGGCATTAGCCAGGTTCAGGGTGAATTTCGGGCTGTTGGAAATCAATGAGGATGATGCCTGGAGTAATTTATTAAAGGGAAAGCTTTCCTGGCACATGGGAGAGGGGAGTTCAATTGGGGAAATACAAGGGGAGAAAACTTTCTAGTAAAGAATAATGTCTAAATTTAAAAGATCAATTTCAATGAGCACACCACATGTTTCACTCCAATTATGATGATTTTTCATTCTATTCAAATCTCCTCTCGGTGTCTGGATATTGTTATAAAATTGACTAAATTATAGGCACTTCATTGAAAATTTCTCGAGTTAATGTTGAATTCCGCTTCAATAGATCTAAAAATCATTGATAAAATTCAATAAACCACACGATCCACCACAAAGACCATAATCAACTGTCGAAATCTCACCCCACAGGTTATTACTCTGTTAATCCTTATAAAATTCTCACACACTAAAGCCACAGACACCACAAACACGGATTTTCATTTTACCCAAAGTATATTGTTTCACCTAAAAACTTTCCCCCGTCGTCGGATAACCCGAGGTAATTGATAAGCCAAGAGCAGGAATCCTCGTCGCGTTCATTTGGGCGCGAAGAACGCCAGACTTCCGGCTGCTCATCTCTCTCTCTCTCTCTCTACGACTCACACAACCCTACAATGAACACGTTAAACTCTGTGCATGTTAACCGTAAACAGAGTAAGCGAGTCATTATTTTGAGACAGTTTCCGAGTGGAGAATACATACGAGCTTGGATACATGTACTGTCAGGCCAAAGAGCCTGAGTGCAGAGGGTGGCGGGTGGTGCCGAGGGAAGAAGGGGAACTTTGGGAGGGGGGTGAGCTAGGTGAATGTTGCCCACAGTAACTGCTCTTGGTGTTGGAGCGCGGGTAGAGGTATCCCCACAAGGGTTGAAACGAGCAAAATATATACGGTCCAGCCATTTAAAGTGCAACGAGCCAAAATAAAATTTGCCGCTCTACGACTGGATTAACCCAGAAATGCACAACTCCTCCCTTCGTTTTACCCCTTCTAGTACCCTCCTTCCCCCTTGTAGTTTGAGGTTATATAGAATTGTACACTTACACTCAGTGGACGACGATGTGGTGACTGGCTGCACTACAGACCGTGGAGACCAATTTTTGTTTTGTTTTTTTTTTTTTTTCCTAGCCGAGATGTACTACCATTCTCCTTTGCTGAACCTTTTCCTTAGCATGTATGTAATCCGAGGTAGTGAAATAGTGGGTCTCATACAAAGCCACTAAAAACCTATAGCCGACACTGGGGTATATGGTGCACTACAAAGGATATACTTTTGGTATGGAGTTACGTACATTGTGTCACGACCACAAAGTGCAAAATAATCGAATTTCTAGATGAAAGTTATGGGAGTTATCAGGGAGGGTTGGAACGCCAAATGCATATCTTTTTTTCCACGAATTCGGGACGGAGAGAGTATTTTTTGGCTTCGAATTAATTTTTTTTTGTAACGAAGTTGCGTATTGTAGATTTTGTTAACTGAAATAAAAAAATATATCGCTGGTTTTTGATTGCACGGGTTGACTTGCCAAAGGGACGACGGCTTGAGGAACTTCGACTGGAGAATATTGAGTTTGCAGGGGATTATTTCGCTTCGAATTTTTAAAAATTTTTTCCCAATACCAGTCCTCCACTATAATGATAAAGAGAAGGTCGTCTTTGATTTGACTTCCCTTTGCCCCCTCCCCTTTCTATATCACCCTTTATCCCAAGGTGATTTAATAAGTTAATTATTTCATTATTTTCATGACCAAAGGGGCTGATATTTTACAATATCCGCTAATTTTCCAAGACACTTAACGCCTTGCCGATCTCATCTCTCCAGTCTCACCGGATTGATCCACTTTACCCCTAAAATCCTTCTGAGTGACGTGTTAAGACCAGCACCTGGTAGCCCCCCTTCCTCCCAAATGAACTTAAAACTTTGAATCTGTTAGGGAATTGTCAGCCGCATCAGCGTCTCCTCTACCGAGAAAATAAACAAAAACAAGCGGTATAAGTTATATTGAAATTTGACGCTATATTTTCCTTTGTCAAGACTTTCTATGAAGAATTGATAAGATGAAGTATAACCAGGTGCCTGAATTGTTAAGCAATTCCGGCAATTAGCGGCTCTTTAATTATTTCAAGGAAGCGCGCCAAGCAAAGAGCAAAAAAAAAAAGACTCCGCAGGGACGGGGTGGCTAGATGAGGGTGCAGGGGTACAACAGCCGTTGCAGCTGATGACAAATGAATGCCCTTCTAATGAGTCAACTTTCAACTTTCAGTTGAAATATGAAAGTCACTCCTTTGGGAATGAGTTTGTGAAAAGTTGGCTGCAAGTAGATCAATGCTGGACAATAGTGTCTGTGTATAATAGAGAAGAAACGTCGAGGGAAAAGCTGAATATAATATGAAAATAAGTGGATGAGGAGAAAATTTTTTTATAACTTAATGTCTGAAGGGGAGGAAAGGAGGAGGAGGATGAGCGCTTCTGCGAAGAGTTTCCATTGAATATTGTTGGAAAAAAAACGGTCGTTGAGTTTTTCATTGTGAACAGTGGCTGCCTCCAGCTGATTTATTTTTATTTTTTATTTGTTTATTTAATAACTCGTTATTATTGATTATTCAATTGCTATTACAGCACTTATGGACCAAGTGGAACGAGCTTCGAATGGCCACTCTACAGCGTTTGCATAATTTGTTGATTGAGAGCTCTCAAGTGTTTTGGAAAATTCGCCGGTATCATATGAACTTCGATCCCTTCAATCATGAGAGTTTCATGGAAAATTCTTCTCATTGAATTCCTGGGGATGAGACGCGAAGTACAGGAACAATTGAAAAAGTTGAAGAGTTTTAGTTGATTCCATTATTCTCGGTGTTTCAAATTCAATTGGTCCTGTGGAAATTTCACTTCATGAAGTGTCAGTGATTTTTTCCTTTTGGTTGGATAGTGTAGTAATTATCCATTCTATTTTATTTATCTTCTTATTGAGAATCGCAAAGTGTTTTGGAAAATTTATCGGTCTCATTCAATAGGAAGGAGCGGTATCAATGGACTTTGATCCCTTCAATCATGAGCGCTTCATTAAAAAATTCTTCTCATTGAATTCTTCACATGCGGTTTTTCCCCTTCAACTTCGGAAAACCAATTAAACATCAGCACGACGTGAAGTGCAGGAACAATTGAAAAAGTTGAAAAGGTTAATTAATTTTACTCTACTCGATTTTTATTTCAATTTTGCATTCAACCACACGAATGAGAGGATTAATCAACTTTTCCCAGAGCCCGTCTCCTGAAATTCAATTGGTCCTGTAGAAATTCCCCAAAAGGACGCGGAAATTTCGCGTCATAGGGTCACCGCCTCCTCATCGTCTGCGTCATTTGTGAGAATTTGTTGTTGGAAAATTTTTATCGCTATCATAACTCTACGGGAATTGGCGATGTCGATAAACTTGCCTTCAATCATGCGAGCCCTTCGCTGAAAAATTCTGCTCCTCATTGGGGTCTTCGCATGCGGTTTTTTCCCCTCGGCTGGCAAGAGCCAATTAAATATCAGTGCGACGTGAAGTTCGGGAACAATTGAAAAAGTTGAAAAGGCCAATCAATTTTATTCCCCTGGCTTTTTTCCCTATTTTGTTATTCGTCCACACGAATGAGGGGATTAATCAACCTTTCCCGTCGCGTGTCACCCCAAACTCAATTGGTCCTGTAGTTTTCTTGCAACGCAGCATGATCCAACGTGAATTTTCAACGAATTTTCCGGAATCAATGTCAAATTGCTTCTTCCGCGTGCTAATTTCACGGCCCAACGGTTTCATTTTCCTTCGATTCGCCGTAACAAAGTTCAACTCGATTAGTGTCGAAGTGCATTTCGCGAGAAAAAAAAATCCAATTAGCGAGGGAAATTCAATGATGCCAATTGCCGGGCATCAATTTTCTGATTCAGGATAATTCATTACACGTATGATAACAACTTTTTAACGCTACAAGATCTTCCTCGCGCGAGAGATATGCAAATTAAACATAAAATTCAATCGGGCAAGGCTGAAACTCTTGAAGATAAAGACGGGAAAACTTTTAAACTGAGTAAAGTGACTTCGAACTCCCCCATAATGACAACCAGAAATAAGTTGACCAGCACTTTATACCTCGTTGTCTCGTTGAAACAAGTTTTCCGGGTAAATATTTACTGAATTACGACTTTCCTCCATATTTTTCTTCTCAAGTATCGCCCGCCCCCGGACGCGAAATAACCTTTAAAAAATTTAAGGGGAGGATCACCCTGCGAAATAAAAACTTTTCACTGTTGGAAATTTTTTCAACATTTAGCAGCAGATGCAGCTGAATTTTTAATAATCAACTTCCTGATAAATCTTGGAAGTTCAATGAGATTGTTTGGATTTATGTATTTCTCATATATTTTTTCTACTGAAATTGAGCCAGTTCAATGTACAGAAAATTATTTATATAAACGACCTAGGAAATTTTCTTCTACTTGATTTTTCGATAAAGAAAAATTAATAAAGTGCCAACTTTGGATGGCGAACTCGTTTACATCCACAAAATTGGATTTCCGAGGACAAATTGCACGAAAATTAGTATTTTAAATTATTTTCCCTCGGAAAATAAAAAAGGTTTTCCCAAAATGAACCTCTCCTTAATTTTCCGAATAATACTGCAGCATTATTTGATGACCTCATTACGAATAACTCCTTTATCATTGAAATTTTCGCGAAGCCCATTAACTACCGAGATATTTACGAAAAGCCCAATGATAAAGGTAAAGCCAATTGGATTTCTTGGAAAATAAAAGTGGCAGAGAGAAAGCCACCGCAAATTAATCCGCAACGGCTAAGAAAGCTCCTCATCATTTTCCGAGCCACGTTCAAAGATCCCTTTTCTCCATTGCTACCAGCATTCAATTTCACCACTGGTCGAGTTGAAAAATCAGCTTTGAGATGATTAAAGCGAAGAAGAGGTATACATATAGGTGTACATAAAAATTAGGGGGTGGCAGGAGGCATCCACAAAAAAATTGCTCAGAAAAATTACATAAATCGTAGAAAATTCTATTGAACTTCCATTGAATACTCGAGATATTTATCCATTAAATTAAATATTTAGATTACAACATCCAGTTGAATATAACTATTGAAAGAAACAATCACTAATAAAAGAAAATAATAATTTACAAAGTTTAATCAAGATTTTCAATTAGTATCTTTCCTAACAAGTGTCTCTCCAATCATTGAAAATGAAATACTATTTTTTAAATTGAAAAATGAATGACTGATGAATATTTCCACTCCATGGATTTCCTTTGTAGATCACCAAATGTGACTCTCCCATAGATCAAAAGTATATGTTGAATATTTAACGATCAAAATCACAGTTTTGCACGTCGTCCTCAGTCCATTCCCCTCAATGTCCGAACTCTCATGAATTTTCTATGCACGTGGTGTGTGCATCTGACGTGAGTGGAATGTTCACCCGGGCCAGTCAAATAATGAGCCCTTTTCCCCCAAAAAATAGACCAAAGAATCTTCTGATTATGTGTGATTACATACTAATCTTGATAATTGCGGGAGAAAAAAAAATTATGAAATAATGTCGGGAGAAATGGGGAACGGCTGAATCATTCATTTTCACGCGAGCCAAATGCCCAATTAAACCAACACCTATGCGGGGGGAGGGGGGTGATCATTAAAGGTATTTCGAGCAACGTGATTCGCCTCGGCAAAATTGTTGTACTCCTTGTAACCGCAGTATGTGGATATGAGCGTTGAATTATTCTGTGCGTGGGGTCCAAATAAAAAGAAAAGATCTTAGGGAACACTCACGTATTTACGGGGTCACACTCCTATCACTAGATCATCCTCGGGGAGCCTCAGGAAAATTCGTGAACAATATCGAGAGAATCTTAAAGAACAGCTCAAGGTTAGGCATTAGCTCAAGCGCATGGCTCTAGAAACCTAAAACAATTAGTAAATATTCTAAAATACCGAGATAATTATCATGAACGAGTTGATGAACCGAATTTGAGATAGAAATTTCCCTTCGACTTTCACCCTCACAATCCTCATGACCTTGGCAGTCTCCCTGATCTTTTCCAACATCAGATATCAATCTGCCCGGACAAATATTTCCGTGGAACTCAAATATCTTCTGAAACATTGGCAATCGTTTCCTACCCCTCGACCTCCGCCACCCCCCTAATTAAAACAATGAATCTCGTCGAAAATCCCTCCTCCATCAACTGCCAACAACAGTTTAGGTCATATATTTTTTACCGGCCCCTTTAGCTCCTCGTATTTTTTCAACCCCTCTCCCTCTTCCAGCCCTTATGACACCTCACTCTGTCGTTAGTAATAATGGAAAACGATAGACCGCAGTATAGAATGCCTTGCCTCGGTGTTGGCTTCGATCGCTTCTCGCGCTGTTCCCGCGTTTACGTTTATCTTCCATTTTCTCCTCTTTTGCCCTCAACCCCCTCCTCCATTCCCCTGGCCCCTCGCCATTCTGTTTATATACGCCTCGCACCCTCGTTTGCTCCAGTAAACTCGACACTTTTTTTCACTCCCCCGACGAGGCGCCACGTAGCTTACCAACCCTGAAAACTTCTGACTTTGGCTTTTCCCTTTACTGTGGGGGAGGGGGTGCTAAGACAACTGCCAATGAAAGCTTACGTCAATACACGTCTGTTCCTAGTTTCTTTATTCAATCTTTTTTTATTTTTCTTTTCACACATTTCACGGATATTTTCACAAATTGTCGGGGTTTCTTCGTGAGGGATAATTAAAGTCGAAGGTTCAATGTTTTTGTATAAATGATAAACATTTCGATGCTAGATTTATCGAGGCTTCATCTTATTTTTCTTTTGTTAAATTAATTAATAGTCTCAGTTCAATACCAGAGCGGTTACGTATTTTTTCCAATGAAAAATCGGGATTTTCCCTGCGATTGATTGACTAGAAGCCGGGAGTAAGTTGATAAGCTGAATATTTCCCCATTTGTACGATGAAAAAAAAAAATTACCGAGGAGAATCCTTGAAACATCTTTCTATTATTTTTGGCTCCTCCTGTAATTAAAATGGAACATTAATGTTTTCCGGTAAATGATGACTACTTTACGCGTATTTCATGTACAGAATCTTGTTAAAATATTAAAAATACCGTGGCAGGGGTGAGAGCTGGTATTTCAGAATTAATGAAATGTCCTCCTGTTGAATCAACGTTTTTGTATGTCATTATAAAGTGGAGCAAGCGCTGTCATAATATCAGTGAAATATGCCTGAAAAATATGAAATCTTTGTCAACCAAAAATTTCTCGTTTTCACTGTTAGTCAATTCACTGAAATCTATAGGGGGCGGAAATGGAAAAAAATCAACATCCATAATGCAGAATATTTTCGTAATAAAGGGTGAAAAGGATATATTTACAAAAACCGGACAGCCGCAATTATGTAGATGATTATTAATAAACGAGAGTTGAAAATTCTCGTGTTTTTCTTCTCTGAGAACGGCACTTTATGGAGACTAATTTTAGACGGAGAAGTATCCAAGCTCTGTTTAGTAATGAGGTTATTTATTATACACGTATTAGTTTGCGGTACGTCTTCTCTGATATCGATCGCTTTGGATAATACACATATGTATAAGGAATGCAATACTGGTCGAGGGTGGTGCACCGCAATCAATTGTAGGGGCACACACCTGAAATGTTAACCACAAGCGATGTTAATCAGACGTCATTCGCAGGGGTTTAGAAGACGGTGTCAGGTAATGGCTAATTGAATGGACATATTTGTGACAGCCACCAAATGTAGGGTAAACAGAAAATTGTAAAACTTTGTGAGGCTTTCTTTCTATTCAGCGACTAGATTATTACTATTAATACATTATTATGTCGGCCCAATGAATATTTTATTTTGTGAATTGAAAAAAATTCCCGGAGAGTGAAGCCTTCCCTGCATGGACTCGCCCCCAAATAGTATTTTCAAATGAAGAAAGAAAATAACCAATAAAAAAAAATACTCAACGACTTTCGTTCACCCAGAATGGCCCGTCGTGTTTCTTTGTAAAACTACAAATTTCTCTCCTCACCCCCCACTGGAGTGAGAGAACTGAGACGTGGCACGGCGATTTTCGATTGTGCTCGACGATAAGAATGGAATTGAAAAACAGGGATGCCAAATGCCCAGGCAAATACCGAGGAGTAACAAAATGTAGAGCTCGAGTTGGAACGAGATTTAAGAATACAGAAACGAATGTAGTGAAAAAGTTTTTCATTGGCAAAAACAGTGGCGCGATTGTTTGGCCTCCAGTTTCATTCCTCTCACCAGACGTTAAATACAGTATGCTCCAATTCCTTTACTAAATTCCACCAACGTCTTTTAATTCTCAAATCACTAGCTCTGCCCCTTGGTTCTTTGGACCGGCATAATATATTAATATTAAATATTCCTAAATATATGGTCTATTTTCAATGACTTGTTCAATCCTTCGTCTATGCCTCATTAACTACCTTTAAAATCCCTAAGTCATCCCCTTCCCCTTCTCAACTACCATCGGAGCCCCTTGCTCATCCCATTGACGATGAGTGATAAAAAAAAATCTTCTCTGTGACTGTTTTCTTATCGCGATTTGTCATTGACATTTCTCCTGGAGGGGAAGCTCCATTTAATGGGGTATACCGGGAGGGGCGGGGGGTGAAAAAATGTTGCTGTCTCTCGGAACAAAATGAGGATACGACAGTCGATGGATTGTAAAAATGTTGAAGGGGTGGAGGAGGCGTTGGTGGGATGTGTGAGGTAACACAATGAGGGTGGGAAAGTGAAAAATCCGATTAACAACGGGCGATGGTAGGAGGTGATGTGACAGTTTTTACGGTGGGATTGGAACTGGGATTATGTCGGTGTTTTCAATGATAATAGGAAGCCAGAATTACAGGTTGACTGTACTTTTTCCGATGAAATTCACGTTGTTATTGGGTCTCGACGATACGATGGCATATCATCGTTGGAAATTAATCGAGTGAGAGAGGTTGAGTGACGGAGCAGAAGTCAATGACAAACATTAAAATATGGTCATTATCTTGACACATGTTAACCAAAATCTGTCAATTTTAATAATTACATTAAACCCATAAACCTTCAGCCCCCAGTCATGAATAATTCAACTTTCAAATGTAGCAAGTAAAATTTGGTAAGACATTGTGTTCAGTATCATAAAGTACCATCATTTTACGTTAAACCTTGGGGTAGATTGTTTCCAGGGCGACGACGCTTGCGGTGTTGCGGCACACCAGGCTAACCCCCCTTAAGAAACAAGGACTTATAAATCTAAACGGTGAGGACCAGAGGTGAGACTTAAGTTAGTGCCACATTCACCACCTCCATCTTTGTATTTATTATGAATGCCAGCCTGGTGAATACGCAATCGTCATCGTGCAAAGCCTACATCATCTTTAAATTTAGATGCAGACAGAAATTTTTCTAAGAATGGAAGAAAATATTTATTACCAAATGGTAGAGCGATTCCGTATTTTATGAGAAATATCAGGCAATTTTTTTAAACAGCGTACTTTACTCATATGTCACACATGTAATTTTCCCACTTTATTCGTAATTTTCATAGAATTTTCCTCTTCACTCGTTACATTCAGTCTCCACTCAGCCGTTGGCGGTTACTAATGAATTTTTCATATTAATAAAGGGTTGGGGGATTTCTTTAGAGTTCAAAGGGGAGATAAAGGTAGGAGGGAAACGTCACAATCTCCTTTTTATCAAACTATTGTCGACGCAGAGTTTGAGAAGAGTCCTCTGTGAGGGAAAGAGGGAATGCTTGGGTCGGACATAAATGGAGGAGAGCTACGAGTAGTTCCACTGGGGTGTCAGTTAAACCTTCGCCTTGAGGCTCTTGAAACACTTACGCGAGAACTGAAACCATTCGCATTATCTTTTTCATTCAGTCCCAATGTGATTTACTTGAAAACTTTGTGATTTTGTAATTACTCACTCCGTTTGAGAGGTAAATAATTTCCTTCAGACGAAAATCATTATTGCACCGAGTACTATTGTAAAAAATTATTGCAATTAATTACTCATCTTGCGCACTAGCTGCAAAAACCAATGAGTTTGAGTTTTAAAAAATTCTCGATTTTATTTTTCGCTAAAACATTACTGAAATGTCTCAGTATAAATTCGATATAAATTTCCTGAAGTATTTGACGAAAATGAAAAAAAATGCCCCCGGCTTGTCAGCACAGTAACCTATTTTCGCCCCCTCATCATTCTGCCATCACCCCCATTGTTTTCACTCGAAAAATCCTTTAACGAACAGTGACAAAAAACGCAATCGAAAGCCGAGTACGTCCTCCACTTCAATATCGTCCTAGTATTGAAAACAAATTGTTACATGATCAATTTCGACTGGCACTCCCACCAGTTTTTCCGCTCACAGGATTGAACTTTAATAAAACTTTTCGACATGTTCAAGCGTCAAATAAATTTCTACCCCGCATTGCAGTAGTTTTAACGTATTTACTTACATTTCTCCCCGCCCCCTCCTCGCCATTTTCTCGTTTTTGCCCTATCCATCGCTTTGTATTTTTTAGGATTTTTTTTTCTCTTGTATTTTTCCTTCTTTTTTCCCCCTCAATATTTTTGTTTTGTTTATATTTTTTCGCAGCTCCGTAGCCACGGCATCTATACGGCATTTTCCTTCTCTTGCCCATTTTACAAAATACGACGACCAAGAGTAGCGGAAAGCCTTGGTACCAATATCACCGGGTCCAGACGGAACAAATAAAAACCCATTGGAGCATGTTTATAGCGTCTGGAATCTCGCTTATATTTTGACAAAACTTTTTCACTCCAGATATGGGTTCGAGTGTTGCACGCCTCAAGAAACAAAACAGCCATTGACGCCCTGCCATGCTTTCGAAAGCTCGAGGGTTCAGAGTGTCTGATAGTCTGCAGTGCTTTTCACGGGATTTTTCAGAATTTTCACCGTCTTTTCGAAATGCACAATAAACATGAGCCATGAATTATTCCAATGGAGATATTGTACCGTTGATTTTTTTTTATTTTTTCAACTACTGCACAACAAATCGTTATGTTCGGTAAAATCACCGTAACTGGTGGTGAATGCTGAGTGCTGGAGCGTGAATTTTCTTTTTTTTTATGCACCTTAAATTAATATTTTCCGATGCAATCGTAAAGTCGAGTAAGAGTCTATAAAATTTTTCACTCGTAATGGGAATCCGGTAGTTACGGCACTTTCCCAAGTCTCCGGTTTCTCCTGTAGAGATGAGAAATTTTTAACACGTGAATATCGACTGGTGGATCGCTACTTGGGGTGAGTGCGAAATGGCTGTTCGGTTTGGCTTAATTAAATATACCTGGGCTTACTAAATGGAAAAAATAATCCTGCAACTTTGAGGTACATAATTCAACGTCTCCATGAGAACGAATTTTAGTGTAAATAAATAAAGGAGCGACAACGATGTATCCGTCAATAATCGATGGAATTGGCGGGTTGATCTGGCGCAGAAAATTCAAATCCATTTGAAATTAATGGTTCGATTTGAAGCACGGTAAAGCCAGAATAATTATCACTTCGAGTCCTCGAGAAATAAACTTTGAATACGTGTACAATCATGTAATATTGCAGTTAACGATATTCATACTGTGATAATGTCACAAGGCCATAATGGCATGTGGCAAACGGATGCATGAGCCTAGTGGTATGCACCACCCAGTGCCATTCGCCAAAGCCCCTAACACGATAGAGAGAGGGAGGGAGGGAGGGAGTAGGTGCTCCTGTGAGCACGCGTTTCAAGGACTGGTATGAATTGCAAATTGTTGCAGAGTTGTGCTCCTCACGTACCGAGGTTTGCAATCGCAGCGCTCGGCAACTTTTCTTTATCTTCTCTAGCACTCACCCTCCATCCTCTCAGTAAACTGGTACAGCATAAAGGGTCGCAATTGACCGAGTCCCTCAATTTTCCTGAGAGCATCGCGCAAAACATTGAGAAGCGAGTCAACACCACTTGAGATAATCCGCAACATTCAATTCTTCTAATTTATTAATTAATCTGATGATGTGTTTGACGGATTGCACAGATAAATCGCCATTCACTGTCCACCGAGGCTCAACGTACACATGTCGCTGTCAAAATAACCAATTCTTTAGGATTAATCGAGCTCTACAATAAATAACGATTTTACTCGGCTTCGAAACGAGAGAAAATAAATCGTAGGGAGGAACACGAGTTCTTCATGCACATGGGATTTTCTACGAGTCAAGTCGACAAAGGTATAAAGAATCGTTGTCACGAAATAGTGGTGAAGGTCGAGATACCTTCCGCAATCCGCGAGGTCAGGGGACATTGATCATCTTCACTTGAGGTTTTTCTCATCGCAACCTTTTCAATATCAACGGACACTCACCGTACACCGTACACTGTGAGAAATTGAATGCTCAGTGAGAAAAACGTGGAATAGGTACACTAGCCCAGCATATTATATTACAGCTTGAATTAAAAAATTCAGATGCTCACCGCGATGGTTCCCAACAGGGGAAAGATCCAATTTTTCTCCTATTACGTACTATCCTTGTCACGTTCGAAGGAAAGACATCGTGGGTTGGGGAATAAGGAGGGTGGGAGGGTGGAGAAGGGCAATGGGGTTGCGATTTGAAATATGAACTTACTTGTCTAAAAATATGGTGGCGTCGCGAAAGTCCAATGCTGTGCCGCGAAGACGTGAGATATAGGAGTTTGTGTGTGAGAAGGAGAAAACTTGAACGATAGAGTGAGACATGAATACACGGGTCAGATGTAAAAAAAGATGATAGAAAAGACAGGGCTGATATTACTATTCCAACGGTGTAGTCTCTCTCTCACAGGATATATAGGATACGAAAAAGGATATGGTCCAGGGGATAGCGTAAAATGGCAATGCCTTGGAGTATGTACATGGTTACTTTGGGTTTTTCTTTGGAGCTCTGTCCTTGCATCTTCTCGGAAAGAAAGTGCTGGGTTTATTGTGGCTTTTGAGGTGAAACGGAAAGGCGGCTTTTAATTTATTTGACAAAGTTTGGAAAGACCTTTACCTCTCATTCTCCGTAAGAAAATCTCCCGTGAGACCTGGCCAATGGCTTCCCACACAGGTGACACCGTAAATATCTTTCTAACCTCCCCCACCCGCATCACCCCTCTTCTTCTTATGAAAGTATATAAGAGCCCTTTGCGATGCATCTTCAATATCCAATGACTACCTTTTCCATTATCCACATATATATAGACTGTATGAAGGCTCACACGACGGCCTCTTAGGTCATAACAAGGTCAACAGAAACTTGCGACGGTCTCACAGATCTCAATAAGGTCAACAGAAAATTTGGAATGTATGTCAGGTTTCGGGGTGAAAGGAAGAGACGTCTTTTAATTTATTTGACAAAGTTTGGAAAGGCCTTTACCTCTCATTCTCCGTACGAAAATCTCTCATGGGACCTGGCCAATGCCTTCTCACACAAGGGACGCCGTAAATCTCTTTCTAACCTCCCCCATCCACATCACCCCCTTTTGGTCTAAAAGTGCAAGGGAACTTTCTGATGCATCCTCCATATCCAACGACTATCCTTTTTGTTTTGAGAACTCGTCTGAGCATTCTTCCTTTTTTTTTCGTTATTCTCCTCAGAGGGACACCTCTCCACTTCGATATCGCTTGTGATCGATTCTCATACGTGTGGAGATAAAACAACGAGTTGTTTGGAAGGGGGAAAAAGTTTTCAAATAAAAATGTCTAAAAGATGGACTTTTTCTCCTTTTTCCTAGATTTTTTCCCTCCCCTCTCTCTCTCTCTCTCTCTCTGTATTTTCTTATCACATATCCAAGTTTTGTGAATATATCCTGCCTCTCTCTTTTGCAATCACGTGAGTGTTCTCTGGACACTCGATGTATTCGTCACAAAATAGCGATGAGAATGCCCGTAGATACGCTAGAGGGCGCAATCAATGATTCGTAGAATGCAAATGGCGTCGAGGGGGTGAGTTAGGGAGGAAGGGGATGTGCGGTGGGTACGAAGCCAAACACAAGGAAACCGAGGAATACTGGCGTACAGCACAACTACCTCTTCTCCACCTCCTTTTCCCAACGTGCACACAGCGCAATATCCAACAAAGGACTGTACATCAATCTTATTCTGCGATTGTTTTCCACGTATTCTGTACCTATCTTTTGTGTGATTTTTTTCTCTCTTTCCTTAGCTGTTTACTTTTTTTTTTATTCACGCCTCGCCTGATTCCTCCGCCCTCCCCTTGCCATTTCTCACGGCTCCTTTCACACCGCCTCTTATATTTCACTTTATTCTCGCGTATTCCATCAACTATCGGTAATACTCAACGGCGAAATATCCCTGTCGTTTAAAATTTATCGACGGCTTTCCATCCTGGAAAATCGAATTTATTTGGGATAATGAGAGAAGGATGCCGGGTTCATAAAGGTCAAGGGAACATTATGAAGGACGCGAAAGGCTCACGAGAGCCAGTCGCAAATCCAAACTACCCGGAAAATTAATCACGAAAAACTTCGGGAATCATAAAAAAAAAAGAAAAAAAGACCCAACCTACCTTCCCAATTCTCCGCTTATCTAGACATTGAATTCTTTTTATTACAATCCACAAATACTCGACGAGATATCTCTATTGATGTCCCCCGAAGCCACAGAGATTCGTAGATTTTTCGGGTTACTGTGACTGAAGATGGTGAAAAAAGAGCATTCGCTGTTCATAAAATAAGAATGAAGGGAGAAAAAAAAATTCTCACAAACAAGATGGATGAGACAAGATAAGCGAGATCGAGTAGAAACGACTCGTTATGAAAGGATAACTCTTTTAGTTCTCTACCCCTTCACTCACTCCAGATTCTCTTTTCGTTTTTTACCCCCTCACCCACAAGGGCCAATTCCTCTTTCTCCTCTCTTCAATGTTCTGAAGTATCTTTCCGGTGCCTTCCAGTAACTATTCCAATCTTCCCTCTGTCGTGGGGATGGAAAAATACGGGAGAATCTGATATTTCGCACGGGCCATTTCCATCTTCAGTGCAGCCAATGAGAAGCGCACAGGACAAGAAGTAGATTGAATGCTGATACTCCGGTTTCCGTTGTCGCCTTCTATCCAAATTCAAAATTGAATCCATCGACCGCTATTTTGAGGATTATCCAGGTGCTTTGATGAAAACGAATAGATAATCTTGATTAGTTGATGGATCTGATGAAGCAGAATTGATAGATTTCAGCTTCAATTCGGCTATGATTCAGTCTTGTAATGAAGAGTGACTGAGACTCCTTGACTTCTGCTGGGAATTTTTTTCTAATTCATATAATGGACGCCAGTTCATGAAGAGAAGTTGCAGCAAAAAATATCCATTCCCCTAGTTTAAGACTCAGTTAATGCGATAAAAGTGTCTTCGTAAATTGGAGGAAAACAAAATTGTACCAGACGGAATAAAAGAAAAAGCAATATGCTCGTAAACTACACTTCTGCGTTCTATTGAGCTGAAGAAGTATGTGATGACGATGGCGATGTTGTCACTAAACATGACTATATATATATATATTTATAGAGGAGCAGAAGGGGTAGAATGGAGGGGCAAAATAACAAAGAGAAACAAGAAATAGAAAACGCAGGAACGAGGTTGTGAGCCTCGAGGGATTAACCCACGTTCCATCGACCTCAGTTTCTCTATATGTATACTGATTTATCACATTTTTCTCTTTTATCTCATTACTTGTCCTGAGGCACTTCAATAGTATTTGTTCTTCCGATTTTGCACACTAGTGACGGTAGCAGGCAATTTTCAAAATATTCATTACAGCCTTTCACATTTTATCGCGCGAGTATGACGGAAAAAGTTGATAAACCGCTTTAAAAAATTGTTGGCGTCGCTCGCGGTGTGATATCGCGAGCGACGCCATCTTCAATTCCAGTACTTCCCCGAACCGTTTTACCTTCGTCATTGAAATTAATAATCTGGTGATCACTCGTTTTATCCAGCGAAATAATTCAGTTCCTTCTAAGCTTACATCGAAAGGTGAATTGATCCTCTAAAATCAACTTTGAAATATCAAATATTTTATTTGCAGTGTTTTGAGTCGTCTGACGATGCACCAATAACACCTCATGCCCTCAAGGAAAACCACGATTACTAGAGATTGTAGGAGAAGTGCTCCAGATGGTAGATAAAACGAGCCTGAGCGACATGGGTCGCGTGCAATATAATGATCCACCTATGTGCCATGCAACGACTGTACATACTCACGTGGATATGTACTTACCCATATCTGGTTCTCACTACCTGCCTGAAAATACCAGTCTCTCCTCTCTCCAGTTATATTTTACATCATCTAATTTTCTTTTTCGTGGATATACGTTATGATTCTATCAGTCCCCAAGGCATGCTTTGCCAACGATACAGCCTCACACCAGTGAATCCAAATTGAAAGCGAAAAAGCGTGAATGGAGCGGGAAAAAAAAAATTTCTTTTGCACAAAATTATTTGTGAATGCAACCGAATGAGTTCACAATATTCACCTGCAATTACGTAAACATTGTGGTTACCAACGGGAATACGATCAAATAATAGAAAATTTTTTAGCACGATCTCAATGCGCTTTTGTATGGAAAATCCAGTAGTACAAGGTAATAATGATGGCTAGGACAAAGCCATCCTGTTACGAAGCTTGTAGGTAATTAACGATTTTCCGGGAGTACCTTATTGTTCATTGTACGGAGCGTTGACTCCTTTGGGGCTTTCATACTTCGATTGTTGAGTACATGACCGTGATCGGAGAGGCCAAATCAGCATTAATTATAAGGAGCCAGAATCGTCGTTTTAGTAGTTCCATCTGTGTGGGTATTACTTCCAGTCATGCAAGCCTCCTTTGACCGGTAATACCTTGGCATTGGCTTAGGTGAATTTAGTCAGGATGGGTCTAGAGCAAAATACTTCGTTATTCTCCAAATTAAATGAAAATCAACAGAAAGACCTCATTATTTTAAGGAGATTTTCAACCTCCCATCATCAACAACAACAACAACAAGCAAGTGCAAGTTCTTGATCGTGGGACCATAAATAGCGAATGGCTTATTAGAAGTGGACTTTAATTTCGTTTGGAAATTGACATCTGCATCGCGGAGTATATATTTATCTTTAAAGAGGATAAATGAGCACTCGTTATAAGTTATACTTTAAAGCCTTTTCAATCAAATTTGCTCATCATCCGTGTAATTTGTTCACCGATAATACGAGTTCGATTGTCAATACCTGAAAATCTGCTGAATTGAATTCAGGCAGTTTTAGTAATGTGCAAAGTCCCTGAGCCGCGTACTTCAGATAAAATGAAAATGAGTGAAATCGCATCGTTACTCTCAGGAAATATACATCATGAAATTTTCTTCACGATAGGAAAGAAGAAGTGAATTCCACACGACTTGGCACGAATATTGAATGTAAAAATTGCGGTTACATGCAGTAGAATACTGTTGAATTGTGCGTTTCACTGTCAACGCCTCCATATCTGCTGAGTAGAATTGAAGCTGTCTTGATCCAATGGAAAGTACCTCGTCATACATCAGATAAAATAGCAACGAGTTAAACCGTATCATTATTTTCAGGAAACACGCAACATGAAATTTTCTCCAGGATGGAGGAGAGGTGAATTCCACATGACTTGACACGAATATTGAATATGGAAATTTCGCTTACGTGAAGTAGAATAAGGCGATATTTATTGGCATGATGCAAGGTCCCTCAACTTCGGAGATGATTTACTTACTTGAAGCGATGAGAAATAAAGGCCCTTGCTACATTAATTCCACGTCACTCCTCTATCGTCTGTCGATTCCCTAGTCATGGTGATGCTCCCATTACCTGTTCTTGGAAAGACCATAAATGACTTTCATTAAACACCAGTTTCTTGAAAATCACCACTGATGCAAATTCCAGATAGTGACTACCCTTTGGGACTGTTGACGAAGGCCAATGCACAACAGCTGATAAAGTTGAAACTGCTATCGGGAAGAATGGAATCGTCTCATTCCCATGACTATGCCCTTCTTTTACAACAGGGAATAGTTGTGGAATTGCCCCACTCCCACGGGTATTCATAGAATAGCAATGAGTTGGTGGAGGACCCTGTCATCTTGATTAGAGAATAAAGCAACTCCGAAAGCATTTCAGCAGTGGTTATCAGCAAAATCCATCCCACCAGAGTAATCAATCATGAATGACATGGTGGATGACCCTTTCGCAGTTTGACCACCCGTGTCTGCGGTCAGCCAATCCTTTTCCACCGAGCGTACGTCCACTCAACAAAGAAAACACGACTGGTTGAGGTCAATGACCCACGACGTCTGGAATCTGCGATGAGTTTTCTTCTTGAAGTTCATCATAAACAAGGCATTGTTTGCGTAAGCTACACGGGTAAAGATCCCACTTGACGAACTATCTTGAGTCGCATCTGCAGTATGGATCAAAGACATTCCAAGGAACGTAATTTTCGTAGTTTCTAGTTGCAAGACAACGGAAACTCGAGCCGCAGGAGTTGGCGGATATAACAGGAAGTACTGTCGGGAGAAAAATTGAGTGGTTAGTTTGTACTTTATGCGATAGGGAAGATCTTGGCAGAGCCAGACTCCGGGTGAAATGGACCCCCGGGCCAAATGACATCTCTTTTGTTGGACATTTGGCTTCAATCATGGAAATTGGGTCACTATGTTGCAATGATCGATGGGTAAAGCAAGTTCCGATCTAACTTTCATTTCGTCTTAACGCAGCCGAGTTACAGCTCATCAAATTCCAAGGACAACATTCCTCTAGAGTTTCCCTCAAATCGATAATTACTCAAGTAGTTTTATCAAACTCGTAGCTTTTTTATGTTTCATAAACTTGTGTTTATATTTCAAATGAAATCAGAACAGCAGACTGAATGTCTCCCCCCATGCTTTCACCTCACATCGATGAACTCGGTGGTTAGAGGTCATCAGTGATAATTCAAGTACGTACAACAGTAAAGACGCTAGTAAGCCCCAGTGGTTTCTGGCAACCTCAATACAGACGCAGTGGGTATGATGAACTTTACACCCAAACATGTGTGGTCATCAACGAACGAGGCTCAACCCTAAACCACATCAAGGAAAGCCTTCTGAATCTTGAAATGAATTTACTGCTACAGGCATTGCCGATGAAAGCTTATGGGTTATCGATTGACATTGCAAACCTCGGATGTATGTGGAGAATCACTGGAGCCATGTTTCATGAGCTTGTGGGTGTACTTCGAAAATCAGTTTGGCTTTGGGTAGCTGTTGCTGTGAGAGGATTATTAGGGGTTCCACGAAAATGACGAATAAGCTCTAATGACCATTCATCTGATGCATCTGGCTCCTCAAACTATAATTTCATAACTTGAAGTCTTTATTTAAAAAAAAGTTTTACCGAAAAATAACATTCTCTTTAAAAATATTTTTAATATTTTTTCAAATATTCCTTTATCACAAACAATTCACATTATCGATATGAAAATGTAATGCTCAATTCCATACGCCTTCAATAGTAATGGAATTTCCCAGGAAAAATTGTCAGGGAACATGCATTTGCATTTATCAATAAAACATTGCTGACGCGTAAAATTAATAAGTATTTATGCAGTCACAATGCAACGTGTTAATTAAAAATATCTATGAAAATAGCATTAAAACATGGAAAATAATTCATCCCCTCCCCCCCCCCCCGGTCACCCACTAAATAATAATTATACGTATTCCATTGGGGCTTTGTTGAACGTTATCGGTAGTTGTGAATGCGTAATCGAATTGGCCGTGAATCTCACGGGGATTAAGTGAACGTAATCGGCTTCTCTGTATTTCGCCCACTAAATCGCAATGGCTCGTATCAACTGGATCATCTCACCGCATTAATATAACATTATTTTTTTATAGGGTTTTTATTTAATTTGTGCTGTCAATTTATGAGCTTTTGATGAGGAAAATATTGAGGGAATCCGCTGTCAGAACCAGTCGCGATTATTGAAATGTGTCTAATCACTCTGAATTACTATGACTTTATGAACTATTTAACTTTGAATTCGATTCATATAAACGATTGCCCACAATAATTATAATTTCTAGGCTAATAAAAAATACAATTGGTCACTTGTTTTTCGTGTGAAAGTCCGTGTGAAGGGAAGGTATTCGCGGCTAGTGGGATGTTTTTCCCCTTCTCCGGGGGCAAAACTCCAAATGGTGGAGCTAATTTCCTGCAGCCCTTTGGGAAAAACATCTAATGTCTCTTTTTCATTTCCAATGAGGAAACGAATTTAATATCCAACAATTGGAGGTACCCAACTGATAGAAATTCCAATCATGATGGTTTACCTCGGTATTAGATTTCATTACTTATTACGTCGTTTGTTCGAACGTCTTTCTCATTCTTCTGTCGACATAAAAAATTTAACAACGAAGAAAGGGGCGCGGAATAATTTTAAAAGCTTCCCATTCATGCTTTATTCCTCAAATTAAGAGTTATTTTATGTCGTTGGGTCATTAAGTGCAAGAGGGGTTGGGGCAGGGGGGAGGGCAGGAGGCAACTTCCCTCTATGTCGGACATAAAACTTCAAAAGGTCGTAGACGGGGATAGGAGGTACAAGGAGCTCGGCTTAACCATGAAAAATACGTAAAGGTGAGTTTGTACCATGCGATAACACAGTTTAACGATTTATCACAATTCTAGGTAGGAAACATGTATTCGATAGATGTACTATAAATAAATGGGGAGAATTTATTTTTTTAAAAGGACAATGAGAGGACTATTCGATAGAGGAGACCGTGAGAACAATTTCTGGGCAATTGGTTTTATTAATGAAGTACAGAACGCATTATTTTATTTTTTTTACCATCAACTGTTTTTTTTCTTATTGATTTTTCTGGATACAGAAAATGTTGGTGTTGTGATTTTCAAAGGGCATGAGAACTAAAAATTTGACGAATAGTCTTAGTAAAATATTTATTTATTTGTTTCTCAATTGTAATTTTTTACTGAAAGAATTAAAAAGTTCTGAGATAGTTTGCGCAGGCTTCGAGGTTCCCAAGAGTCAAAAATCTCATGAACAACCTTAATATTTACTATACTGTATTTTATAATCACTTTTGTTTCCGAAAAACTTCATAAATGATTTTTTTCTCTCTTTTTCTTCACTTACTTTAAACTTTTATCATGAAATCTGAAAATTTCCTGAAGCTTGTAGTCTCCCAAGGGCCATGAAGTTCCTAAATGACCTCGCAATACAACATATTATAATAATCCCCCCTGCCCCCGTCGTTAACGGAAAATTTCAGGAAACCGCAAATTTTTAAAGTGGAAATTCTCCTTCAGTGCTAGGCACATTCGCGCACAACCCCATAGCAATGTTTCGTAGCAGTCACCTACAACGCACACTGCGGTTATGCTTGCGGTTTACGTGACTCTGCGTTGACGTCCACTGGGATCGTTTGGTCGTGGTCATTTCGCGAATCGTTCGCGACTAATTAGCACACACGAGGCACCGCCCCCGTAACGGCTTCGCCTGAAGCCGCTACTTCGAGCGTGAAAATACCAGAGATGTGGTCTGGACGTGGTGGTGTGTTGAATCTCATGGAGATTCGCCGTTAAATGCATCGTTCTGTATTATTAAATTCGGCGATAAAAAAAGAACAATCACAAACAAAAATCCCTGACATTTATCAAATAATTACAATTTTTATTCCGTCCGAAATAATTGAACGCGGGCTGTTTAAACTTCCTGGGAGAAGAGATTTTTCAATATTTTTCTTAAGTTCGCCCTCATTCTCTCATTTTTTTATCATCCACGGCAGAATCAGTTCCTGATGTTTATTCACTCTGTAGATTTTTCCCACTCACCCCCGCCACTCAAAATGTTCACATTACCTCATGATAAAGACAAATAAAATTCTTCCACCAGCGTCAGTGGGTATTTGTCTTCTACAGAAATTTCAAACTCATGTTTAATATTTGATAATATGCTTTGAGCGGAAACTTGGGATTACCCAATGTTTCTGTGGATTCATCATTTTTTTTCGTGGCCTAACGCTTCAAGACTCAACACCTTTGGGTAATTTTAGATTGTTTATACTACTGAGAAATTTAAGGCTAATTGACTGAATTAATTTCCGCCCTTTTTCCATGCAAACGCAGTATACACAGTATAGTATAGTATACATTGAGTTTGAAAAAAAATTCCTAACGATCAATTTTTCCAATTTTCCTGGCTCTATCCTTCACCCCCTTTTTTTCTTTCCCTCCAATTTATCAAATTGGAAAAGTATTCATTACATTCATAACCCTTATGACCCCACCGACCCTCAGAGAAGTCCCACCCCTAAAAAATTTCCTCTTCTTAAAATGAAGAATAAGACTAAGAAAAAAAAGCTAAAACCGACATTTTTCACTCGCCGATAATCGCTCAAGAATATTACATGTCTGAGCGGCTATGATATTTCACTTTTTTATCAAGCCCGTGAGAAAAATACCCTATAAAAGATCCTCTTCGTCTCCCTAAAACCCCAAGGTTTACATACTCCACTATCTCTCCATTCTAAATTTACAAAAAAGCGTGAAAAAGCCGTGATCCTTCAAAGATCAAGGACAAAAAAATATTTATTATGATATTCACCACATTTCTGACCTTTATCACCCTTTCCAAGGCCTGTCTCTCCTCCCGAACCCCCTAGAAAACTCACTGTTCTCTCCAAAAAAAATATAACTGAGAGGAAAAAACTGAAACTGACATTTTCCACTCCTCGATAATCAGTCAACAATATCCCATGTCTGAGATAAGGCGATGATGTTTCACTTTTTTATCAAACATGTAAGAATAACAAGCCATGAAAGGGTCTCTCTAGAAAAAATATTCCTCCGCGTCCCTGGAAAAACCCAACATATGCATTGTATGTTTTAACTTTAAACGTGGCAAGTAGTATTATGCTTTTTTAGTCAGACGTTGATAATTTGAAAAATTACGATTCTGTCATTTTTTAAAACTCTCAATAAAATCCGAACAACCAAAATTTGCTTTTGTTCTATAAAAAAATATCTCCGTTTTCTCTCTCACTTTCATTACCTTGTGGACAATTTAAGTTAAACAGTTTTCCTCAACAATAAGAAATTCCCTGAACTTCGGAAGTGTCTTTGCATTTTTTTTTATTTCCCATATGATTTTAAAAAAGCCCGAGGAAAATTACACTTTCAAATAACATCATCATCGCTTTTCCTTTGGCAAAGGGAGCACTTACATACGAGTGGATGCGGTACATGTGAATTTCTCCGAAAATTCACCTCTGCTAAAATTGGAGCCGAGAAATCTCGGGGAAAATATCGGGGGGACAAGGACCTCTCGACCTTATTCAATGAAAAAAACGATATGTATTTATCAATGGATATTGCACCCGGCAATTCCCATATCAACAAATCAGACGCCAAGTAGTTCAGGTGTAATTTTCGTCAGGCACAGCGAGCGTGACACCCGGGGAGTGTTTCAACATGGGACAGATTTTCAAGCGAGTGCCAGTTACTCGCAAGAAGTACTATAAACGTACAAACGTTCTGGACTATAAAACTTAACGACATCCGGGAATAAGGTGGCCGATTTTTCTTTCACTGAATAGCTGGAGATTCGATTTGAGGTAAAGACATTATTTTTTTTAATTCGGAATTTATTCGAGGGGATTCGAAGATTTCAAGATTGAGATGATGATCGGAACAAGTACTAGAAGAACTTTTTTCTAATTGTTTAGCAATGAAAAATTTCAGCCCAAGTATTAGAGGAAAAATCATGAAAGTTTCAAAAGATAAATTTTAAATTGCCAATGAACTAGAATTTCATTTCAATTTCAAATTAAAAACCTCATATATGTATATTTTTATGATATCAAGTATTCTGATCCTCATCACTTTCTACCCCCGTCCAAATATCATCTACCCAAGGGTATTTATAATTTACAAAACACACATAAATAACAATTATTAATTTCTGGGATAAACACACAATTTCCGTGGTTTTTCATTAGCAAACCCAACATCCCAGCTTCTCATGCATACCCAGAATGAAGTAATGAGCAAGCCTTGCACACGTCCAAAATTGAGTGAATTTCACTTTGGTATTTTAGCACAGACCGTGAAAGGGATACCCACATTTATCTCCCACTCCCCCATAACCTCTATACAATTTTCACTAATTGCCACCGGGTGTACGAGTGAGCCCTTGAGCCCCCGCCCCACACCCACCGCGACTCCCTCGCCCTAACGTAAATAAAAATGTTCAGGTAAAAGTAAAAATTTTTTTACCTCCTAAGCGGATCTCAGATATTGTACGAGGTGGGTTAATGCTGCGCGTTACTGTTTTTTTGCACATTTTATTCTTTAATGATATATCTCACCAACTTTACAGACACTCTGAGCTGCGAAAAAGGTAGCATTGAGTTTTAAAGCCAGAGCTGTATCTCATCTCAGTTAATAAAACAGGAAAATAACACGAAGGGATTAAAAAATGGGGGCGAAGGGGGCGGGAGAGAATAAAATTAAATGAGAGGAGACATTTTAGTGCTGGAATGATATTAGAAGATATAAATTCAGGTGGATGCTTTTCAAGCTTGCGAGGAACAAAAAATAATTCAACACTGGAGTGCAAATTTATCCACGAATGCACACGGCAGACTAACATCCCAGTGTCTACTGAGCTCGTTTCATGCTGTACAATTTATGGGTTTTTTACTCATCTCTGAAGCGGCTTTTCAATTTTTTTTTTTTGAAAATTTGAATGTAAGGATAGTGGACTAGGCAACCCTTGGGTGTTTTTAATCTAATTTTATAAACTCTGTAGATCAATTAACTTATTTATCGGTGGGGAAAATGCGTATTAAAACAAGCGAATTTATGTTTACAATCGGCCAAAATATATTCAATAAAATTTTCTATCGAATCATCATTTTTTTTTTCTTCCAAACTCACTCGCCCATGAAGTTTCATTTAAGGAACAAGTAGACATTCCCCCCGCATTCTCTAACAATGTAAAAGTGAGAACGACGCAATGACTCCAAAAGAATTTCGTTGATGTTACGAAACGTGCATCCAACTGTACCTAAACTCCCCAAACGAGAGTTTGAGAACACATCCTTAAAAGTTTTCGAGGTATGGGACGAGAGATCGATACCGACGCTTTCAGATACAACAGTTTCGCAACATTACAGCCTTATCCCCACCTAATATGATCCTAATGATGCATTATTTTCCCCTCAACTCAGTCTCCTCCCGGTCGGGAAACTTGTAAAGTTGCGTGATGTACGGGGTGAAAGCAACTGGATATTAGATACCAGCAACTGTACTCCTCATTGTAACCATTTCCCACCGAAAAGAATGTTCATATAGTGGGTAAAATAATGCTATACCGTGGCCAATCACATTCCTGTACCGACATATCAAAGTTCGGATTTTCCCCTCCTCCTGTGAAATGAGGACTCAGCCGCCGTCACTGCTGAGAGAATCTGAAAGGGATTCTGAAACCGACTATCCTGGTTTAGTCTTTCATTCTGGCTTCTTTCTCGGTTTCACTGGATTTGAATCGAAATGGATGAATCCACTCACATCAATGGTTACGGCATATGTAAAGCATGTATATTCGTTTTACCGACATTCGCATTGCCGGAGAATCAAAAAAAAAAATTGCTGTCAAGTTACTTATGAGTCAATGAAAATTGTTTTTCTTTTTCTGATTTTTATTGGAAAGAATTGGTTTTACGATTCATAAATCATTCATTAATAATTCCAGGAAGAAAGACTGTTTTTAATTTTTATTCTAAATCGCAAGATTGAAAATATTTTGATTGTTAAGGATTTGGATTTTTTCTGCCTCATTCATAAAATTATTCATTGATGGAGGTTTCAAATTTTCCATGAATTTTCCATGATTCACCAATGAATCAACCAATAAAATCACATACGGGGCTTTAGAAAGTCAATAATTACGATGAAAGCCTCACAGATCAGCCATTGACCATCAGCAAAAAAACCTTACCCCCCAGAACGAACGGTTTCCAATTTAGAATTCGATTTCCAGTTCCGTCAAGGGCCTCTCGTTTAGCTTAGTATATGGTAATCTCATTGAACATAGTTTCTAACTTTGGCTTCGCACCGCTAGTAGCCCAGGATATTGGCTGACAAGGACAAACCGTGTTTGTAATGGAGATCCCAAGGCTTCATACAGTTTGATCCTCCAGTTCTATCCTGGAGGTACTTGCCAGTCCTTCCCCACCCAGTTTAGGTGTGTGTACCTAAACGTAGTAGCCCCGTAGACGAAGGTTGTTCATTCTACGTGCCTTTGTGCGCAAGACTAAACTCCCTCCCACTTTCTGTATGCCCACATTCTCCACTTTCTCTCTATATAGAGCCAATAGAGTATCTCACCTGGTTCGTACTGAAATTAACGACTTGAGAGATGGCTAAAAGATTCAATGCAGTGACAAGGACTAATTTATTAAAGTCAATGTTTTCTGATTTTTTTTTACTCTCATTGTAGCAAGGTGCATTTTGCGGTTTACATTTTTTTATAATGAAAACAATTATTGAGACGTGACAATTTACGATTAATTCATTTTTTTCTTTCTTATTTCACGATCTAGTCTGTTTTATACAAACATAATGATTGAAACAACGTAAAATTATTTATTTAAAATAGTTAGGAAATGTCAATACATAAGTAATTGATTAATGATTCAGATGACATTAATTAAATGATGAAAGTCAGTTCCGTCAGTTTTTCAAAAAAAAATAAATAAAATCTTCTTTAAGGGAACATCGCAACAAATTAAACAATCAATTATTTTCCAATAATAGACAAATCCCCTCGGAGACGCCCGCTAAATTTAAATTGTCGGTACTTACCGCATGCACTGCACCATAGAGTCTCACCTGTCTCCCTCGTCCCTTGGCCACCGCCCACCCATTGCCCACTCCGTATTTACAGGATACACTCACCCCTCAAGCCACGGAAACAAATGGAGCGCGACTGCCGTGAATACGTGGATATATCACCCCCAGGCTACCCCCAGAAAACCCGATATTCAGACTGACGTGTCTGGAGGCTAAGAAGAGAAAAATAATGGAAAAAGGGGTAGGGGTGACGGGGGGAAAAAAAGATGAAATAAATGGCCAACCGGTACGCGGTAATACGACAACGAGACACATTTCTCCCCCCTTTATCCATGTTGGATTAAATTGGATTATCTTATTCTCGAAAATTTTCAACTCCAAGTGGAACTGTAAAAATACAAGAGGACGTGACATAATTGTTGCTCGTTTTTTTTTTCACAAAGTCATTTCTCATTTTAAAAGTTTCAGGTATTCAAGGGAGAAGGACAAGTTGAAACGAGTGGATTTAATTTACATAGCAAAAGAGTTGAAAAGGCCAGATATCGTTCCAACAATTCTGTACTTCTGACGCTACTGAGGGTATGAAGATGCTTCAGAAAAGGATGAAATTGTAAAGGAAATGGGGAGGAGAATGCACTGCTGGTCACGACTTCTTTCATAATACGATTAGATGAACTTTACGAGTTGAGGCCCTGAGTCGTAACAGTGGGTACATACGATGGCAAGTGAATATAGTGAAAAATCGTGTCTGGTGGGTGTAATTCTTTGGTCGAGTGGGGATCACGATTTACCGGTTCGTGATAAAAAAAAAAAAAAAAAAGACATTTCAGTTGTTTCAAGGAATATTTTTTTTTTCTGGTCGCTGGAGTTATCTTGTATTCTCTAGTATCTTACTGCATCTAATAATCTATTGTTTTGTTTGAAAATTATATATTGAGACGCGAAAAAGTTGAACCTCTCCAACACAGTCCATTTTACTTCATACCCCATTGAACAAATAAATTTTTCGAAAAAAACAATAGACCAAAAAAAAAGTAGAACTGGAAACCTACTTACCCCATCCCTCAGATTCATAATAATTCATCCCCCTCCCCTTGACTGATTGCACAATTTTTTCTTCAAAATCCGTCACAAGTAGTAATGGGATACCGGCGAGAAAAATTTAACGACGTAATACATCTGGTGGCTGAAAATGTTGGCGATACCAGTGGCGTCAAATTACAAATGAATGTTCCGGACGATGGATATTCGCGAATGGTTTCCATTATTCCCCGGGAGAAATAGGGAAAAGGGCTCTCCCTCGCTTTAGCGAGTCTATAATAAGTTTTCAAAAGATAGTGGTAAGTAGGCAACTTATCTCGGGTGTGGTGTGATGAATAGCAGAAGTTTTATCCCCTACTTATCGCTCGACTCCGCGAGGTTGACTCCTGGTGGGAGATGTTCTTTTTTTACCACAGATGGAAAAGTGTAATTTAGGAGTATTGATTTGTGGAGTTAATGCTGATGATTCTACCCCGCCGATGCGGATTTTCACAAAAAAAAAAAAGGTAATACTCCTGACAGAACTATATTTTTATTTTCGTTGTACCTGTACAGCTCAAAATATGTGACACAAAATAAATTATTAATGACCAATTTCATACTGGCAATCGTTATTTATTATGATCATCAACAATTTTTGGATCCATGAATAATCAAAAAAGCATCATAATAAGAATATCAATAGACAAAACAAAATTATTCAGAATGGAAATAGAAGTGTAACCGATACATAATTCGTATAAATGTCGACTTAACCCTACGGAAGAGTGTACTTATTAATTACATCAGTGGCAATTATCTGAGTCCTATGTAAAAAATACTCATTTTTCAATGTGCCTCTCGCATATCCACGGCTGAGTGGAAACAAAAATGTCCTAATAACTGGATACTGTATTAAATAAGAATGAGAATGAGATTCAAAAGAAACTACGAACACGTTAATACCAAAGCAAGCGAAAAACAAATGGAATAAAATGAAAAATTGAGCGAAGTACTCATGGAATATCACTTCTCTCAAAACTTGTACGCATCTGCAATCTCTGTCGTGTCAAATCAACCAGATCTTTGTTCTGAAGACCGATGACGTGAAGATTATGAGAATTTTTACTACCGCGAATGCGATAAGGCCTGTCAGACCCACTTTCCAATTTATTTTTCGACGACACAACATTACCACTTCGGTTTTTCGTCAGACTTATCGCATTTTCCAGAGTCGTTGAATCAGGATTCGAAATATATTTATCAGAATTTACGAAGGAAGTCTCCATAGAGACAACTGCCAGCGATTGTCCCTGAACTTTTGAATTTATTCCCGGTGATTTGTAATTTCCCAGTTTTTCAGTAACTGTTTCATTGTTATCATGTACATTGCGTAGATGAGTGAGCAATGCATATTCATTAGCAAATTGAATACTACAACTTTTGCAGTAACAATACTTGCCAGATGCATCAGTCTCAATTTCTCCATTGACCGAATAACTCGAATGATTTTTCAAGCTCTCGGCATTTTGATAATTCATCGAAACCGTCTGATCGCACTGCGTATTTGATTTGTAAGGAGGCAAATGAATTGCGTGAGCTGTTGCGAAATGTTTCACAAGAAAATCAGCATCAAGAAACTCGACGTGGCAGATATTGCAGACAATGGGACAAACGTTAGGAGCAACTTGCGCTGGATGATGAGTTGTCGGGGGAACCCTAGCTTGTGCAACTGTTGGTTTGACTGCTGCACTCAACGGTGCCACAGGATTCTTGACAATTGGCAGCAGATTCACCGCTTCTTCCCCCTCGTCCTCTGTCAGATCCACTTCGATCGTCTGCTTCTTCCCTTCTCCCTGCGTGATAGCCGCGACATTTTCTTGGAGTTCCACCGGAGTCCCGTCCTCAACAACTGTCACATCATCGTCAGCCAACATCGTCATACGATGAGTATTATGGATATGCGCGACGTGTATGTGCTTGGAATTCATCGAGCCAAATCCCTCGTCGCACTGCTCGCAGTAATACATCGGATTAACTCCGTTTTTCGTTTTATAATGTTTCCCAATGTGCGAACGAAAAAACTTTAACCATTTGAATCGCCGTCCGCAAACTTCGCAGACGTAGTCACCAGTGTTGGAGTAATTAATCACATGCTTCCGAAGGGCTTTGGTACAGCTGAAGATGAAATGACATATCTTGCACTCCAGACTCCTATCCACTGTTCCGTTTACCTGGTTGTTCTTCGCTGTTGTACTCTGCAGCGGATCATTTGCCAAGCTCTCGTACTCATCTAGGCCGACTGAATAAATATTGGTAATTGAGAAATTGCAAGGATCCTTATCCGTGGAATAACTCTGAAGAACATCAGTGGAGTTCTGCGGAGAGATGCGGGGCAGCTGAGTCACCTCAAGTGATTGGCTGAAATCGGTGTTGGGGATTTTTGCTGGCTGTCGAGTCTCGGTGGTGAAGTCAGGACCCTGTGGCGATAGATTCAACTGCGTATGGCTGTCATTTAGGCTGTCATCATATCCATAATTAGCGGTTTCGTGGGTGAACTTGTGGCTCTTTAGTTCCACGCTCGACGTGAATCGCTCATCACAAATGGCGCAATTGAACTCAATATTCGTACCGTGAAGCTCGCGGATAGCCAAATCGCCATTGCCCAGCTCGGCTATATTTTCTTCAGGCGTAACTGCTGCAGTGGGTGACAATTCATCGATTCTGAGGCTCTTCTCCGACTCACGGAGTAGTTCATTGAGTGTACAAACATTCTCCAGACAAAATTCTGAGGGTTGATCCGTAAGATTTGCGTGGAAATGTTTAATATGAGAGATCCAAGAAGTTTTCGATGATATTTCCTCACTGGAGATCGGACATTTGGCGTAGATATTGTCCGGAAGGGTTGAATGGGATATTCTGCTATGATATCCAAGAATTGAAATTGATCGACATTTTCTCTCGCACTTGTCACACTGATAAGCCCCATCGTTAGAGTAGAAATTCTGGTGCTGATCCAGCTGTGTGATACTTGCGAATCTTTGCTCACAAGTGGCACAGACAAAGGGATCATCAGTATTAACCAGATGGCCACCGTTGACTGCAGCATCATTAGCTACATCGTGAACGTGAAACATGTGCGCGTGTAAATGTGTCTGGTATATGAAGCCCTCGTTGCAGAGTGGACAGTGATGAGTGTAGGCTTGTTGCATCTCCTTGGAGTAGTGCTCCATCTTCAAATGAAAGTGACAACGAAATCTGCCGGTGAATCGGTCGTTACAAATGTCGCAAGAGTATGTATCGTCGTCCAGGTAGTACAAGCTGTGCTCAACAAATCTCCGTCGATTTTTAAATACAAGTTTGCAAACTTTACACTTCATTTCGTAGACGACAGAAGGCTGCGTCCACTCCTCTACACCTTCGGTTATCTCATCGTAATGGATGTGCAGAAGATGGGCACGAAGATAACTCTTCTTCGTGAATCTCTGATCACACACGGGACACTTGATTTTCGATGTTGGGGCACCGGAGAAGTGTGCTGTCTTCTGGTGACCCCAAAGGAGGCTTCTGGATGGAAACAATGTACCACAGGTTTCACAGCGACTCAATTGCTTTATTGTGAATTTCTTCTTGTGCTGGGCTAAGTTGGCAGCCATTTGAAATTGATTATTACAGACGGAACAGGAGTGACCGAGTGAGGTCGAAGGTACTCTGTTTTTCCACCAACAATTCCCTGATGGCATTGATGGCTGCTCAGACCTTTTCACCAAGGGTAAAGCGCACCTTGCGTTCTCTGTCGCAGCTCTCCCGCCTTCCGCGGCCAGGGAATCAGTCTTGCACTCATGACAAGTCTTTTTTTCTTGAGAGTCAGTCGTGGCAATGGCCATATCACTTGTTTTACCTTCCAACTTCCTCGGAGATGTTCTCCTGACGATCTCATCGTCTTCCCTTTCAGCTACCTTCACAATATGCAACCGAGCTAATCTACATAATTCTTGATGTTTAATCAAACAAGATCCGAGCCAGAATCGCTTTTTGCAGCCGTAGCACAAATGCTTCTTCCGGTATTTCTCGCACGGCCCCTTCGGATCAATCGGCGATCGATCCTGCTTCGATTGAATGATCTTTACACAGTGAAGCAACAGATGAGTCTTTAATTTTCGAGAATTACCACAGCGTATTCTGCAAACCCCGCACTCATCCTCATTCGAGTTAGTGTGAAAGCACAAGTAGTGGTTTATTAGTTTAAACTTGGTTGTAAATCTCGTGCGACAAACGCTCGATCTGTATATTTCCCTTTTTGATTTCATCGCACCCGCCGCTGCTCCGAGAGAGTCAACCGAAGGGGGGGAATGCGGCACCTCTAATTTCTTCAGAGCAATCTCAAGGTTCTTAAGTTGCAGATCAATCGATGTACCTTCAATCGTAGACGGCGATTCAGGAGAAGTATCAGGCTCAGGTCTTGTAATCCTTATCAAAGGGACGTAACACTCGCGACAATTGTAACGCGCCTTCAGGAGTGTCACCTTTCGAGTAGCTAGAGTCATCGGAGTGTGATTCGTCCTTCTTTTCTGAGACAACGAGGCTCTCTTCGACGGCGTTTTGATTTTAGTTTCAGTCTTTGTATGCGATTCCTGAGATGTTCTCTCTTCCGCGTCAAATCTCCCCCGAGCTCTACCCCACCTCAAGCTCCCGGGCTCCACCGTTTCCGGTAGCTTTGAAGGCTCGTCAATTATTCGCGCCCTCATAGGACTGCCCTTGTAATCGCTCAGGAGTGCCTCCACCTCCTGCGGTACCCCATGAATCTGAACGAAAGGAGCATGAGGGGCGTTCGCGCTAGAGATACTCGGTGAGGAATTCCCACCGGGGACCTGAGGGGATTTCGCGAACGTTGGCCCTGGACGAGTTTCCCGGTGCGTTCTTTCAAGTTCCGCGATACTCTCACTGCACTGCCCCGCCAATTGATCTCTCCGGAGCTTGCGGTCCTTCCTGATCGAAGAAGTGGCAATATCGCTAGCTAATGTCTGCCTCGAGGTCTTTTTCACCGGTTTATCAGTGTTTCCAATGTCATGGTAGTGGAATAAATGCATTTGCAGGGACATTTTCGTGGAATATGTCAGGGGACAGTGCTCGCATTTATAGGGTGCATTCGGCCAATCGAGATGACGGTGGGCGGATTTTCTATGAGAGAGCAATCGGTGGGGGGTTTCCAACACTTTTCTACAGGTGTGACAGATCAATCGTCTTTGGGTATGGCCGAAGAAAGTCAGGTGTTTTGCCAGACCGCCGCGATCACTAAACTGCGCGTAACAAATTGGACAGTCGTATGTCAAGGATTTAATTATCGCCTGACATCTTGAGCGCAATCTGCTTCCTTTAAGTTGATTTCGATTGTTTATGAGAAATCGCATTAGTTTACGATTTTGCGGCGGATATTTTACAATTTTTAAGTCACCGGATGATCGCGATTTTTTAGATTTACAAGAATTTTGGCTTGAACTTGCCGAGGACTCGTAGTTTGGTAGTGTTGATGATGACAGAAAGTCCTGCTGGAGATTTGGTGGATCTGAAGCGCTTGTGGAGTCCGGAAAATCTAGAACTGTCTCCATCAGAGGACTGCTTGGCTCCGCTTTTATCGATAGCAACAGAGAGTCTACCTGATAGTTGAGAATGACGTTTTGACATTAGGAAGACTGATGGTGAGTTAAGACTTCCATAATTGAACAAATAAATGAATAAATAGTAAGATAAATCGTTCAGATTTTTTTTTTTACAACAGTCATCTCATTTCTCAAATTTGTAAAACGTCATAGAAGAAATGGAAACAAGTTTTTAATAAATTTATTAAATTTTATCATGTATTATGAATTCATTGAAAAAGTTTATTTTTCTTAAAGAAAAGAGAATTTACTGTTCGTTGAGTACGAACAATAATATTTTATCTTTTCGAAATAATTTAAATAATCAAATAGTGGAATTGTTTTATTAATTGAATTCAAAAATATAATTCAAATTTTAAAATCGAAAAAGATGCATTCCAAATTTGATAATCAAGTCAAATAAGTCAATTTTCTATCACTATCATTTTTATCGTCAAACAATCCTCATTTTTATCCTCAAAGAAACTTAAATCCTTCCGTACAAAATATTCTTAATGATTTATTTTTTTTTTAATTATTATCACTATCACAATAACACCCTCATTGGGAAATTACCCATGATATCTCCAAACAATTCCAACTAGCATTTTCAATATTGCTCATGGACTTGCCAACAAATAACATTAGAATAATTTGTACGCATCCAAAACCTGGACGAATTCCCTTTTATTAAAAAAAAAAAATATGGTAATTATAAACCTTTCCGTAGTACCCTTATTCCAAATATACCCAAGACATCATTGAAAAATGTAAACTTTCAATGGTCAAGACACAACCTCATCAATAAATTGTCCGATAAAATTTCCCAAAATAATGATTAACAAACCTCATCATTCCGTGGGCTATCATGTAGAAGGTGGGAGGAACCCTTGTAGATCATAGCCCGAGCCATTGGTCCAATTATTCAATCACACAAACCATTAATTACGTCAAATCCCTCGAGTATCGTCAGTTTATGTCAACGAATAATAATTTTAGGTTATGGCTGACACTGGGCGTCAGGGAACTTCCAGCGAGTTTGTCGTCACTCACCAAATATCTTCCATCGTGATAGTTTGATATTATTATTCTAGTTAGATTAACAACAACGGCATTATATTTTTCGTTGAGTATCACTGACTGGGGAGATTGTTTATTCCGGAGTACTTGGCGGTTATGTATCACACAAACGTTGGTCACGTACCTATGTGAGCGACAGGCCGTTAAGCAGCCACAACGTAACCCTATCGCAATTTATTAAGTATTCTCTGCTATTTATTCATTCATCAACACTTTCATTTATCACTAAAATTTATCCATATTTTACTGTTTACGAGAGACGAGCGTCGATCGGAGTAAACAACTGTTGATTTGTTGTCATTTTACTTTTGACACGAGGAACAGTGGAGGGGGCACTGGGCTTTATGAAATTCCTCAGAGACTTATTTATTTTGTAAAGGGGAGACTAGAAAGTTTTTCCCATGATTTTTCAAAGGGAAAAATATTTCCCGAGTTTTTTCTGAGGTTCGAAAGGAGATTCAACAGGCGTTTTGTTGCCGTTTTGAGGCGAATTGAGGAGTTATCGACCGGGACTGAATTAGTAGGTGGGGCCATCTTGCCGCTGAAAATATTGGCGGCACTGAGTATATTTAAAATTGCGGGAAATTCAGGTTATGAACAAGTTTTTTTTTTTTGTTAATGACTAATCAACAGTTTAGTCTATGGGATTTCGATGGGGCCAATTTTAAGGTACCGCTGCTCTTTGTTAATTGGTTGATTTTTTTTCTGATTAAAAGAGCGGTTTGGCAAGATTTTTCTATTTTCATTAAATCCTAACTAAATTTCTCTCAGTCCTCTATCAGTTTCAACGGGTCAAGTGATTAATTCAATAACTCAGACAAAAAGGGACATTTTAAACAGTTCCAATTTTTCCCTCGTGAAACAATAAAAGAAAAATAATTCTGTATTTTAAGAGCAATTCGCTCATTCTTGTAAATTAAAAATCCGAACAGTCAAAATTGTCACATTGACATTAACCAACCCCTTGAAAAATGCAAATCCTCGTGGTATTGATAAAGTAAGTTTGAGTGGTTTCCCTCGTCACGTACCACACTCGCAATTGGAAATCCCAATTTCAGAAAGTTATCCAATATCCCCATCTACAGTTTCACCTTGACAAGAAAAAATGAGGCATCGTAAACCCCCCGTACTCCCTCCAGCCCCACTAGCGAGCGAATATTCCGCATTATTTTTTTCTCTCCTCCCTTGAAACTTTATAAATTGAAAGGCAATTTACCGCTCCCGATTCCTGAACTAATAAACTCATCCCTGAAATTTCATTCAATTTTCAATTGAGAATCACCCGGCGCGTATGGCTCAAGGTTATTAGTGTCTGTTGATTAACTGATGCCGAGGTGTTGGATCGGTGGACGGTTCGTGCTGAACGAGGCTTTCAACGAAAATGCATATATACCGGTGTTGGCTTGTGTAAAAAGGCAAATTGCGGCCAATAGAACTAGCCGGACGGTGATGAGGTGCGAGGTTGGGGCGCAGGAGGTGCAGACAACGAGGGAATAGGGCGATTCAATTTACTCGAACAAATTTGATCGGACAGAAGGAGTTTCTCATGAAAAGATGACGTTTCATCCTGAAAAATTGGCATGACTAGGAGAGCCGAGAATCTGGTGGCATTTATTTCACTTTATATGAAACTTTATTTACATTCATTTTATTTTTACTGATAAATAAAAGTTAGGAGTTGAAAGTCCTGATGTAAGTCATAAGTCCCAACTTGAAACTAGATTTTTCTCGATTCACCTTTTCAAATGGTTTAGAGTAGGTAAAGCCCTTGTTTTACGTACATTTTTTTATATTTACACAATTAAAACATAACATAGTGTTGATTGCGAGTTCATAAAAAATTTCACCGATAATATTATTCACATAATGCAAAATTCTTTCTCCGCTTTGACCCTTGAAATATAAATTCACTGCATGCCACTCATGTAAAATAATAAATGCAACCAAAAGTACAATCTTTCTAAGCCGATTATTTGCCGTAAAACTTCAGAGAGAATAAAATACATTTTATAATACCGCTTTGCAGACGCGAAAAAATATAACTGTAGATATTATGTCTGAGTGGGCTTATAAACGAGAAAAACCAAACAATTTTGAGAAAAAAGTGGTTCTGCTTTAATCTCAACGACTTTTATTTATTTTTTTATTTTTTTCCTTGGATTTTCAAGATTATTCTGCAGTGGGTGTCGTTTACCTATTAATTTCACAAGCTGTAGATTACTGCTGCACTTTGCAGCACCGCGTTACATTAGAAATTGTCGACAACACGAAACACTATAAATTGTGTTTGCCAACTTACGGGGAAGCGAATGCACACGCCTATTGCAGCCCAGGAAATACGATTAAAGGAGAACAGCTCTTTCTTGGTTTCTTCATTGTGTGGTAGTTCAAGCAATTGTGAAATTAATTGCAAACCACCAGTCAGGGCAGCTAATTGTTCTGTACGGGAGAAACAATTTGTTTTCCGAGATTGTATCGATGCTTAACAGTATTTCTCCAGTTGATGTTTAAAAAATTTATAAAAATATTCATTCAAAATTGTTCAAGCGAGGAGAAAATTAGTGAAGAATGAAAGTAAAAGGAAACTTTATTATGTCGACCAAAGTGTTCGGTTTAACAGATACAAGTGAATCGAACTTGTGAATAGAATCGCCTCATAACAGCATTCAAGAGTAATGTCAGATGAAATGGAGTTTATTGTAGCATACAGTCTATGATAAACGCGCAATTGTTCGAGTGGAATACAGGAGATAATGAGTAACTTTCAATGGATGATCCGTGCTTTCGGCTCCAACAATTTCAACTCGTGCAGATTATTAATACAATAAAACCTGGGACCTAATTTCTAGAAATCATATACATATTCCATATCAATTACCCCTTGAAAATAACTTCCCTCTCCAGGGAGCGAGTCATTCTTTTGTGAAAACCGGGTGAATATTCCGTCAATGAAATTCAATCCCCATTACCATCGGAGCGTATTCTCAGTTGAACCGAACAACTATTAACCGACAATTTGTGGGTAAAAAATAGTATTCACATGAGCTCAATGAATATCTCATTAAAATGATATGAATACCCATAATAAGTCGGGGAATACATCATAAAAAAATGTCAATTTTTATTTATGCAAGGCAATCTGTCAGAAGGGAACAATGCAAAAATGCAAAATAATATTTTCTACTTATCATGTGATCGAAAGTAAAGTCTAAAAAATGAATAATTTTATATCAAATGTATAATTTATCTTCGATAAATATTTTATGCAATTTTATGCAATTCCAGTGCATCGTCTATCGGTTACTTTAATGAACGAGTCAACTAACCATCAGTGGTAAGCCAGCCACCACTTTATTACCTTAGCCCCTAAGCTCCTTGCCCTTTCCCTTTCCCTCCCACGCAACCAAATATGCTTTTCCCCAGGTCTCATCCACCTACATCGACTTCACCACCTATCGTAATCCCATCCTAGAGTTTCCACGATCAATTTACCACCAGTACTTAACAATATTAATAAACTGCAGCATAACTACCAAGTGAGTTAGTAACAACCTAACTGCTCCGTGTAACCTTGCCATCAGACTACGACTAATGTGGTTACCGTTGTTACTCACCCGATAGCATCATGCCAGTGATTCCTCACTCACCCGATATCGCTGATCAGGCGTACCAGTAGCCACGGCTGATCGAATTTTACGAGTGAGGGGAAAAAATGTGGAGTCACAGGTATGATACGAAGGAGTACTTCGAGTACATATCCGATATCGATAAAGTCAAGAGAGGATAATGCTTAGATGGATAACGGCCACAATTATTTGGATTTTAAGTCTTCACAGGGGTCGGAATCAATTAACCATTTATCCAAGTCAGTAAATTGAAAATATCAGTTATAACACAAGAAAAAAAAAAAAAGAAAAAAAAATGCTCCATTCATAATGACGATAAATAATAATTAACGTCATGAATTTCAATCGATGCGGAAAATTATTGGCGGTATAGAGTAAAGGCAAAATTGTCGGATGAGACATTATTGGACCACGCCAAGTGGGTGGCTGAGTCAGCTTCGATTTTCCTTCAACCCTCCTGGCAAATGTAGGTCGAACACCGCCAAGTTTTCTTCGTCATTTATGTATTTTCCTACCCCGTGATTCCTACGAAATCAAGCTTTCCCATGCTGGATTATCTATTCTGCTTTGATGGAGGGTAAACCCAATCTTTGTAAAACATTTCGATTATTTAACATTGAAAACTGGGGTATTCAACTTTAAGAGGCCTTTTTCACGACAGAATATTCATTTCCTAATGGGTAATCGCTGTTCACTCTTCTATCGTACCTTTTACAATTGCAATTTGATCGTCACCTATTGATGATAAATTATTTAAAAACAATGGGGTTTGTCAACGCCAAATTTATGTTATTCTCCTAATTTTCTACCAAAAGTTATCCGGCATTACCAGATATAAAAACCATTAAATTGACAGGAGGCTAGGTGTTATGATATTCAGATGAAGGTAGCCAATGCATTTTCATGAACTCAGCGTGAGACCAAGCGTAACGCCCATTCTCCCCGTCGACAATTGATATTCAAATTTAACAACTTTTAATTGCAATTATGATAATGAATCTATAGTCCTCGGAAATTTATCATCTGGGCTCGCTCGCTCACTCGTTCAACAAAATTTATGTAGAAAAAAAAATATGACGGGAAAACCGTGATGAGCTCTCATAGTTATCCTCAAGATTGAGTTCTCATGAAGAGGGAATCAGGTTGAAATTTTTTTTATTCCTGATTTAAACAGCTCATTTAACTTCTTTATTTTCCACTTATTCTGAATAGAGTATATCATCCTGCATATATATTTATATTCTCTCTGCAATGTCAGGAACTGACAAATTCGATTTTTTATGTTTAAAAGAGATTCAAATTTTGCGACCGGGATAGGGAAAAATGGCGAATTAATTTCCAATATTCTGTAAAAATGACAGTGGTGTTATTACTCAGCGAGATCAAAACAATAGCTACGATGCATTAGTGGTAAGAGCATTAGTAGGTACTTATGATTCTTGTTAACAAAGTGGTGAAGTAGCCAGAAGGGACAAATGGTAAGCAGTGTAAAACACTATTCAAATATTCTCATGAATTATGTACCCCAGAGACGGTCTTTCCATCCGCGGGACTTGAGAACCCTGATGCCAGGTGAGACTAGCGTTGGCTAGTTGCAGATGGTGCTCAGTGAAATTCTCATGAAGGATTCACCATGATGCTTTCCGTCAGATTACATTTTGTTATCTTGGAGAACATTATCTTCTTATCTACTACATGCTGAGAAATTTTTCCAAAAAAATTAACCCCTCGTTCTGCGGAAGTGTATCGTGAGTCATCTTCACCGTCAATGTAACACAAATTTGTGAAGAAAAAGAGAATGAACATTGAAACAATTCCTATGGAAATTTGTCCAGCCGAAATTGCTTGAGCGACGAATGAAATTAATGAAAATCACTTTATAATGAATTTAATTCCGAAAATATTCTCACAGTAAAATTCGCCTTTTCCCACCTGTTATATATCGAAGAAATTTTACATTCTCAAATCTACTCCGAGTTTATTAAAAAATCGCTGTCCCAATTACCATAAAACTAGAATAGATTTCAATTTCATTGCGGGGAGATAATGTGAAATATGGGCTAATTGTGAACGACATACAATAGACCTTTTCACCTAATTATCCTTTGGCTACACAGAGAATAATAGAGTGAGTTTCATTAAAACCGATAGACCACAATTTGTCCCGTGATAAGTACGATATTTCATCGAATAAAATTAATTCGCTAACCCTGTTGGCCGAGATTTGCTACTGAATGTAAAAATCCCATCCAATTATCGGCGGAGTAATTCGTTATAGTATAACTTCGCATTGTGGTGTCCATTAATGGATTTCCCTAATCAAACCTCTAATGCTATGTGTACCTTTCAAGCATTCGGTGGTGCATTTGGGTAATGAGGAATTATGGAGGATTTAATGATAAAAGGTGTGAGTATTTTCAGATGAATAACTGAGGATTATGTGTCTCGAAATTACAAATTGACTTGGAATTTAAATTTCATCTGATTTTCAATGGAACCTCACCGAAATTGAACCATAAGGAATTTGTTAAACAAATTAAAATATGAATGAAATAATAAAAATTGAAGTGAAACCATAAAATGAATTTTTCTCCAATAAATTTTATGCGAAAAAAACGAGAAAGAATTTTTTGAAAATTTTGATTGCTCCAAATTAATATTAGAATAGCTATTAATTAAAATACATTTAATTAGGGTTTGTGCTGATTTAAATTGCCAATTTATGGAGAATTTCAATTTGAATGGCATACTATATGTCAGAAGCAAATCAAACGATGGAAAATGCCAATCATTCTGTTAAACACTGAACGGTCAGTGTTAAATCACATATTCGATCAGTGCTTCATTAAAAAATTCATTTAATGAAAGGCACCACTACGCGATGTTTGCAAATGGATGAGGAAGGGAAAAATCCCAATTAAAATAATTAATTTACCCAGAAACCAATGAAATACACTCCATCCGGTGCTTTTACTGTTTGCTGATATTCAGTGGGTTTGTTATAGCATATACATAGTGTATACCCGACCACCAAATATTATATATGTATGCAAAAATTCTGAAGTTGAGATGGGAAAGTATAAACTTGCAATTGAGTCAAGTTATTTTGACATTGTTTTTAAAAATATTTCGCAAGATTAAATTCAATCTCTATAATGGTAGAATTGAAAACAACTTTGAATCTTAATTCCATCGATATCGATGACTCCAATACCGTTTGCGAGTCTCCAATAAAACTTGTGGCGAATAAAATGGATAGTCCAACAGAGCACATCGCTTGATGTAGTTTAGTATTCTGTTTCACGATTGCATTATGGCTGAGTGTAAAATGTCCCCCTTTGATCAGTATCGAACGTGTATTTCACTGACATGTGAAATACCGAATCCTGTCAAAGTGATGTTCAATCAATTGTTTGTCAATAGTTTGTGCCGAGGCGAGTATTCGAATTCAATTGAAATACTTTCCTAATATCGAATGTTTTCGATGTTGTTCAAACATTTGAGTGTTCCTTCCGCTCATGAACATCGCAAAGGATGTAAATTCTTCCCTCAATAAGATTTTGTTAGTCGGATTGAATTTTTTCTCAGCGCGGTGAATTATCGATCGAATAATTTGCGAGCACGTGCTGAAATACGGCATCGCCAAGTGCGGTTGAATCAATAGTGTTGGAGTTGCCAGGGAAATGCCAGAGGGGACTGTTGAATGCCTCAACTTATTTTACTGAGACTTGAAGTCTCCCAACATGAGACTTCAAAGCTTAAGCGTCATACTCCCCAAAGTCTCAACTTCAAACTCTTTAAAGTTTAACCTTAAAAGTTTTCAGGGCATTAATTTACAGTTTTTTTTCTTTTTTCAAGTGTAAACTGGCAATTTTTGAAAGACTAGTTTAAAACTTTTAAAGTCCCTCTTGAAACTCTGTAGTCTATCAACTTCATACGATATAAAATCTCAATAAGACGAACGCGAACCATTCCAATGCTTTCTCTTCTCGTCATAAGTTTCATGCAATTTTAATCGGTCATAAAACTTTTATTCTGACGAGTTGTTTTCAATAAAATAATATTATTGGAGTTAGAAACTCGAGTGAAGTTGAGAGCAATCGATTACGAGGAGGATGGTTTGTCGGAAACAATGGTGAACGCCTGGTCACTGTCAAGACTACGTGACCCTCATTGTTCCCGTTACCTCCATGAGGATTTCCCTTAGGTGGCTAAAATCGTTTACTTGGGTAAACTCAGCGTCTCCAGATTTGGGACAACACTTTCGTGCAACACTGTTAGCCTTCACCTTTATTTACCTTGGTGAAGAGAGAAGAGAGTTCATCGTTGAAATAGCATTCTCGTGTATACATACATATATGGATGAAGTCTGTCAGACTGACGAAATTTCTATACAACGCAACTTTCTTCGCAAGTATTTGCTGGAGATTGCAGATATGTATTTACATGGAGTCGAGTTTAGTTGATAGAAGTTGGCTCTTGTCATGTTGGACTGTTCTTCGAGTTAACTCTTTTCATCGATGGAACTGATGGCTTCTTGCTAAGCAAATACCCAAGCTCCTGGGATGAAATGGAGGGGAATATTAAAGGTGATCTCCTGATTGATGATGAGGACACTCCACAGACCATAGTCCCATAATTTCCACCGATCAAAATGACTAAATCAAATTAAGGAACTTGAAAGACTTATTTCGAATCCTTCGAGGTCCTAAAATAAGATATTACTTTCCGATGGGATATATCTCCGAATCACAAGGATCAAACCACTTAAGAGTCGTAAAAATAGCCCTGCTCTTCGATTTCACCCTCTGCTACAAGAAAAAAAAACAGTTCGTAAACCTCTTCACCCCCTAATACATATATATATATACATATAAGAAACGTGATAGCGTTCCAAAAATGGAGTAAGTGCTGAGTCCATGCTTAGTCGAACAGTCGGGCTATATTAAAGATGGCGAGTGCATTGGTTGAATGGGTTATCGACAAGAGCGCGCCGGGGATGAAAAAAGGGGCAAATACAGGCTTGATGATGCAATGGAGAAATCTGTTGTCGGGGGTAGGTCAATCCGACCAAAATCTTGAAATTTCGATGGAATGAAGATTTAAACCTCCAGTGGATTCGTGCACAACGAGCATAGTTGAGTTTTTGAAAAATAAATCTCTCGATAGTGGGGGTGAGAGCCAATCGTAACCAAGCAGTTTGTCCGAGGGTGGAATACTCCAGTTGACCTGGTTGTCGAGGAGAATTTATCGAACCAGTTTATTTATTCATTCATTAATTTTTCATTCGTTAGGGATTTTTTTTCCATCAATAAAATTGGATGAAAGCTGTAATTAAAAAAGCCGAGAGTAAACGCAAAATAAATTATTATTTTTTAACGTGTAATTATAAGTCGATAAAATAAATATTCGTAGAAAATGTCGGGGCTGTTAATGCTCTCTGAAATATCAACGAGGGAGTTTTGTTTTTTTGATGAAAATCATGGGAAAAATGCAGAGTATATTTACTTTATCGAAGAGTTAAAATAACAGGTGTAATTTTATCCCTCTAGCACTCTGTTATTCTAGCCAAAGCCAACAGTATTCGATACCATCGCTCAAATCACATCTTCCTTGAAATTCGATGGACGGCAATATCTATCTACCACCGAGGAAAAACATTTTAAAACTTCATGTTTCAAATGCACTCTCTCGTACTATCAATGTGTCGTTAGGTATGTGCGCCATTCTCAAGACTCTTTTGCGGTTTGTATTGAGTAGATTGAGAGCTTGAAAATGTCCTTGGGTCGCTGGGGTGGGGATTGGGTGATACGGTGTCACCTAATCTCACCAGTCTAAAACACTTTTTTCGGCAGAAAATACTCATTATAAAGCTCTTATCATATTTTTTATCTCGACATATTCTATTCAATAAAATAAAGAGGGAATTTTTGCTAATGTAATAGGATACATTTGTTCATAGCCAATGAGAAATTAACGGAAAAATCAAAATACACAGACATCCAATATTCATTTTATCATCTGTTGGCTCGATTTACCATGCTCTAACGAAGTTTACCTGTCAAGCCCGCACCACGGGCGATGCCGAAAATTGGGAAATTGGGGGAAAGCTTTTAGGAAAATTATTGAATTTTCCCGTGGGTGCCATTCCTGATCGAGACAGAAGTTAGGGAAACTAATCATGGTTTATAGTGATTCAATAATAAGTTAAACTTATCATCAGCGTAATTCCTTAATAAATACGATAATTGAATAAATCCGAAACACTGATTCTACACTTGTTTATATTATTTTATAAACATTCCAATCTCTTTTCAATAAAAGTGAATTAGTTGATTTGTCGTTTGATAAAAATACCCAAAAAATATCACATTTTCGAAATACTCGTTGGCACATCGTTAATGAAGACAGGTTGAAACCAAATAATTTTCTCGTGAGTCATGTTTCAGTTTTCCTCGTGTTAGCAACTTTGATGCAATTAAGATCTCAGCCTGTACTAATGTTACGTGGTAAGCAGTCCTTTGACAAGCTTCCGAGACTTCTGCTTTGAAACTATTTACCCACTTATATGACAATCAAGTGAATAAATAGATTTGCCAAATCCACCGCAGTGGGCTCATTATGTCAGTATAATTACACCTCCGTCTGGTGAAATCCGGGTGTTTTGCATATGGTAATTTTACTCGGGCTTTTAAAAATGCCCGTAGCAAGTGAAAAAAAAAAGGATTATTTGATCATCGGTGAGGCCAGACTCAGCATAAACACTGGTTCTAAACATAATTAACCGCACCATAACCAAAATATTATGGATTTGCATAACCGCTGAGGCATTCAGGGGAGATACCCACGTAGGAGATGAGCACTGGGCCAGTATCGGCCAGTATTGGCCGATACTGGCCCAGTGTCGGCCAATACTGGCCGAGCCTCGGCCCACTGTTGGCCGTTCGTCATCTCCTACCAGGGTAGTCCAAAGTTTTAGCTCGTTCCCATTCATCTGATATGCGGCAAACTCAACAGCTGAAACTACGACGACCAATGGATTCAGCGATGATACATCGCTCCCTCCTCCATCGTGTACCATAGGATTGTTAATGATGACGATTAAACGTCCAAGCACCTCTTTATTATTCCGAATCGTTGACTCAAATGAGGTGAAATAACGGATTTACCAACGTGTGATTTATTCAGGCGTGCGCGCGTTGTACCGATTAGAATAATTTGACGATGCGGAGAATTGATGGTAACGGATGGCGTTCCCTGGGTAAATGGCAACAGTCAACAATAAAAAATGTAACTATTTTCGTTTAGGGCTTGGTTATAAACTAATTTTTTCATTATTTTGGAAAACATTTTGCACTACTCTCAATAGAATGAGTATATAAAAAAATATGTATAAAAAATACTAAACATCGATAATATTGATAAATATCAATTAATATCCCGTTATCCTAATTTTACGAAATTAATTCAATAATACGAGAGTCGAAATAATTTGAAAGCCTTATCTTGAAATTCATCAATTGAAATTCAATTCTTCTTTTTTGTGCACCGAAAATTTCAAGATAAAAGAGCAATGGGAAAAAGCCTCTCTCGATATTGAGTCTGAAAACGACTTGGATGCCAAATAGCCAGCGGGTGCATAGACTGCGCCTCGCGAAGTAGAAGAACATTTTCTTCGATCAGACATGTTACTCTTGGCTGAATAAGCCAAACTTGCCCTTGGAATTGTTTCTTGATGCATGATGAAAAGCACATTCGATGAAACACATATTTGCAGATGTATCTGGCAGTATCATACAGGGAAGAAATTTTTTTTTCTTGCTGTCTTTTCAGTTATTCCCGAGCTGAACACGGATATAACCATCAGTGAGTCATGTTCACTCAGCGAAGATCAAGCGGGCATCCGTATGGTTGAACGACCAACGGCCGAGTTCAAGTGCTACTTCTATGGTTTTTTTATCTCAAATCTCTACGATTCCTATTGCGCTTGGATAAACATGCTTATACACAATGCTCAGCGTGTTTGCCACCTGTCAATCGTACAATAAAATTTTTTTATAATAAACATCCGGGAAATTTGATTGGAAACGGTGACTGTGAGCTGTTCATGATATATTTTTTTCTTTTTAATTACGAGCAGAAGGTCCAATCCAAATCTTGCCCGAAAAATCTAAGAAAATCAGCCGGAAAATTCAGTTGCACTCAGCTTTCCTCCCCCGCCCTCATGTTTCCGGTCAATTACCAATTGATCTCCCCCAAAACGTAATTTCGCGTCCACAGATCTGCACTCTTGTGTGAACCCAGAATTAATAGATGCCGGGGATTAATCGAAACAAGCCTATAATTATACAGCAGTTATCGTCTAGACTGGTGAGGCTCGATCGGGTATGCTGATTGCAATTAAGTGGATGATTGCTTCTTGTTCCACTACGTTATACTGTCGTCCAAACCCCCCCACCATTACCCAACTGAAGCACTGGCGATGGGGCGGTATTGGAGGTTCTTGCGAATATGATCACGTTTACCAACTGGGAATTCTGATGCTCCAGTAATGTTTGGATGCACTTGATTCGCTTGAAGCAACCAATGTCGTAACAGTCTCATCTATTTTTGAGAAATCATAATGAGAGTTCATACTCTGCAGCCAATTCTTCGGGCATCGACGGCACTACATTCGAGGGGAGGAGGGCCTCGGAATTGTTGCGGTATTTCAGGCTTTTTTCGGGATTATATTATTGATAGGATGGTCCTTTCGAGAATTGATTCAATTATCGAAGTGGTGGCCGGTCTAGAACGGTATCAGCCTCAAGAATATTTAGAAGAATCATTCGGAGATTATTTCAAAGAGCGTTTTCAGCGGAAAAAAACTTCTGAGAGCAAATTCTATCGGAGAATTTAATCTTCTACTCCACGAACAATGGTCTTTCGATGTAAAATCCTTCACTATGTAGTAATGCATCATAGCCCTTAAAATTTTTCTATACCGCGCAAAATATTTTCCTGTTCGTATGGACAAAATCACAAAAATAAATAAATTTCCCTTCCATCCATCACCTGTTTTTTTTTTCTACCGAATGAATGGCGCAATATTCCTAGCAGAATTATTAATATTATTAATCCTGTAGTGATTTATTTCAACCAGCAGACGAACAAGCGCTGCAACTCATCTACAGAGAGGACGATGTATCCGGAAAATACAGGAATTATAATGGCACGGACAAGGGAAACATCGGGCATAAACATGGCCCCCCAGCATGGCTCAATGTCAACATACAAGTTGTCATTATATTTACAATTTCGCACTGCGTTACTATTTACTCGTTACTGATATTCCCTTATTTACAACTTAGGAGTCCTGTCATATGGATTTATTCCTTTGTGTACTTTGTAATTCTTGTAAATTCCTTAATTTGTCAGTATTTTCAACTAAATGGTTTCCAGCAGTTGAAATTTAGAAACTCCAACTACATTATTTGCGGATCTTAACATGTATCAGGTTGAAATGGAGGATAAAAAAAGTACAGAATGAAAAATTCCATTTCCCGTTGTAACTCAAACTCCTCCACTCCCATCGTTTGGTCTTGGGAATCCGATGGATAGGTGAGCGTTGGACCCTGGCCAATATCGGACACTGACATACCCCCGTACAATGGAATATCCGGTGAGAGGGCTTCGACCACGTTCGGTTAAATTGTCTGAACCCGAGTGAATTCTTTCCTCCAACTTCGAGTGACACATAAACACAAATTTACGATTCTGCCCCATTCTCGCTTCCTCCCCCATGTGTTTTCAAGTTTAGATATGCATTAGGAATGTCTCTGAAGAATATTTCAGAAGCAATGGATTTGAGCTTGTCGATTTTCCTCCCATAATCGAAGGGAGGGAGGGGGAGAGGATATTCGTATGAAATATCGTGTGATACTGCAGAAACGACCGGCAGGAAATTTTTACGATCTCGTCCGTCATAAAAATTTACTTGTTGTCGTGAATTTGTCTGGTGAGAGCGAAAAATCATTGACTAGGGAGGAAAAAATATTCACCGGATATCTCATTTGTCGGGCATGAGAAGACCAAATTTGTCAGAAGAAGGAGACAAATTCTCAGCCAGATATATCTTCCCAAGTTTTTCAATATTTTATCATTCCTCTGACTTTCCGCACGAAACACCTTAATTTATTCCGGCACAAAGTGGTTTTCTATTGACATTAAAGTTAACACTAAAAAAAACAATGGTACACGTTTATCGAGGGCAGAAAAAGGCGAAATTCCCATCGTCTCTAACGGAAAATGGGTTTTCGATGGAAGAGAATCGTTATCGAGGTACTTTGCATATTCAATTTTTTCTATTTTTTTTTTCACTCCGCCCATCGAATTCCCTCCCACCTCGTCCTCGTTTTTTTTTTCTTTTCGTCACGCCTTGGCAGTATTGGGCGATGTCCTCTCCTCGTCCACGTAAATAGCGAATACAAAATTTAATGTAAGCAAAAGACATACACCAATGTGGTATAATAACGAGAGAATGAAAATAGAGGAAATGGAGAGAACAGGGGACGAAATTGAGAATTTATTCTTGCAATTTTATCACACCAGTGGTTCAAGCTCGTTGGGGCAATATGACAGCTCAGGGGTAATGATGGTAATTCTGAAACCGCCATTCGAGGGGGTGGAGTTGGAACATTTTGCGTTTTCATTATCATATTTTTCGAATAATGTTTGGATGAATTCAAATACTTTTTTGTATTGGATTCTCAATTAATTCGTAAATTATACGGAATAAATTGTGTGAAAAATTGTAAATCTATCAAAAGTGTAAATTTTTTTTTCAATTAAATACCCCTACGTTCAATTGTTACTGAATACGGCTTTTACGGGCAGATTACGAAACAGACTCGTAATTTTTCAAGATTTTCCCTCTTCGTGCCGCAATATCCGACCCCTGGGCAATTTATTTCGAAAAAATCAAGGCGTGTTTTTTTTTAATTTTGCGCAAATGTCATAGGTTGGTTTAGCAACCAGGATATTTGATGTCAACACTGTGATTGGCGGGGAATACACCATGACACTGCTCTGCTAGAGTTTGATTAACTCGTCAGTGTGTTAAGCTCCCTATGAATTCATGTGTGTCGATACCGACTTAATCATCATGTCACTCGAAGGCTACTGCTAACGAGATTTTAGGCCGAAAACATTTTCCATCGTTATGACAATATTATATACTGTCAAAACAAAATGTCAGAGCTTTGGTAATCACTGAAGGTGACATATTCAACATTTGAAAAATTGAGTGAAGTAACAATCAACGTGAATGCGCTGCACGTTCAACGGAATTTCAACGGAATTGAATGTACGTTGACGTATTCTCTACGACAATATTCTTCGTTGAATATCCCTCTATTCCTCCCGTAAATTATTTCATGAACAAACGGCAATACAACATTTTTGAAAAAATCAAATTTCCTTTATCTTTATCGATATTAAAATCAGTACTCACTCCTGCTGCAATAAACTAACTCCAACATTTTTTCATCTTCTCACCAATCACAGTACATTCAGTCTGTAACAATAAATCAATACGAAAAATCCATTTAATATTGCTCTTCTATTAATCAAGTTAAATAATACATATTTTTTTTTGCATTAAACTAGCCAAATAGCTTACGGACTAAATTGAATTTTGAATTCATTTAACATTGAAATTTTCGATGTTGATTTTTACTATTGAAACCCACTTTCGGTAACGCTCCTAAAAAATGCGAGACAGAAAAAATCGTGGACATATTCACGTGCAATTACAGTTGTATCAATAACCCAGTGATTTGTTTTACCTTCAATGACCAAAATCGCGTCATTGAACCCTCAATAGCTCGACTCAATTAGCATCATCACATCCCCATAAAACCACAAAATCCAATTACACGAGAAGTGTATCAACAATCAACGCCAATCACACCGTCACGAGGGAACTTTTTTTCGCTGAACACCACGTCATGAAAAAAAGCACTGGAAATTCATCAACACTGGCTTTTGTGTTTCGCACAGAGAAATAAAAAAAAAAAAAAAAAAAAACAGCATTCACAATAAAAGTCCTCCCCCCACCAAGCCACCGAAATTGTTTATTCCCGTATGGTAAACCGCGAGAGTAATGCCTTGCCTCTCGTTGCTGAAAAAATTTATATGCATCAGGAAGGTTTACTTTATCGGATCTTACGAGCAAGTTTTAGTAAAGTGTCGTCGTTGCCCGAGTGTGGGCGTGTGCTATCCTTTTAGGGGCTTTCGTACCGTTGGAAGATTAAGGTAAAGGCAGTATGCGTCGTCGGGTCTACTGGGATTTTATACATTTGAAGTAGCGTCACGTAAGACTCAAGTTTCCACGTTTAAGCCGAGAAACGATCCAAACCTCTTAATCTCCGTAGTATTTTCGCTTGGATTATTTTGTTTCCAGCTCTTTGTCTATCTCACGACGGAAAATGAATTACGAAAACTTGGGGATTTGGGAAGGGTGGAGGGCTTTTGACGATGGGAGGTCGGTGGGAAAAAAAAAATATATTCACTCAAAAAAGTTAAACGAAAAATGAACCGACCGTTCTCCTATTCGTAGACTTTCACATTTACATCGATATTATGATTAATTCAATAAACGATAATTAAAAATTCAAAGAAAAATCCTCGAATGATAAAAACTCTCCTTTCTGGAGACCTTTAGCAGCACAAATTTTATTAATTGTTCTCATTACCCGCTGCTATCACCCAATTATTCCCCTCGGATTTGTTACTCAGCTTATTCGTTCCATTTTCCAGCCGATAACCCCCCTAAAGTCAACTTTCAATATGCAAATGTTAATATATTAATAACTGAAAGCGCCGCATTCGTGACTGTGAATATTGGCCAGTGGGGTACGCTGACCCTTTCCCCTTTCAATTTTCAGGCACGAGTCAGTCTGACAGAAGGATACATTAGGACCCTGCACTACCGGCGGACTGTGCGATAGGGGTTTTTCCTGGTTTCCCTCGTGACCCGGGAAAAAGTTGGTTCCAGGGCATCGCCAGGGAGGGAGATGCAAAAAAGAAATAAAACGAAGACATTGAGACAATCAGGAGTCGGTGTAAAAGAACGAAGACATTTTGAAATAAGAAATAAACAAATTAATAATAATAATATACACCATAATTCAGTAGTTATAACATAACTTTCAGCTGTTTCCATTCCAAAGAAAGCGCAAACACAGAGTTCAATCGTTCACCAATGTCCTCGATAATTTAATCTACCGCAGGGGAAATCGTTATGAATGATCGTCACCGTTAAAAGGTGATTTTCATTCGGAATGTATTCAATTGATATCAACTGTCGAATGAATAGCCACAGGAGAGATGTTGCTTTGACCCTTTATCCAGAGGCTTGGGAGCTTTGGAGTCCCCGTGGGCCAACACAAGCTACTAGGCATCGATTTCTTCGTTACCCGTGGGAATGTGGCGAGCAGGATAGACCTGTGGTTATATGTGGTTTTCGAACCCGCGTGACCACTGGCACAACCCGTTCCACCGATTGCCCACCCTTCCGCCATTTCTCCAGTCCAGCACAGACGCCACGAATCAATGTTCGAGGGTTTAATACACGCGATAACTCAAGGGATCCAATGTACGTATGGCTATGCCAATGCCACTTTGCTTGTGGTTATGCTTTGTTACGTGATGATGTAGTATTATATATTATGCCTTGGTATAAATAATATCGGCGAAAGAGGAAATTGTAGGGGAGAGGATTAGGCGAATTTTGGAAAGTCTTCATCATCAGTTGCTTGACAAGGAATAAAGAGGATTTTTATAAAAATTTTTATGTAATCAGATGAATCTCATTAGGAATGGAGTGGGGAAGGGCAGCTGCTGAAAGTGAAAAGGAAAACTTGATTCGGAATCAAAGAGGATCCTAGGGAGGACTCATTGATGTTGGGACGATATGTTTGATGTGATTGTTGATCACTAGAGGATTGAAAGGATAAAAGAGATATTCATTAAAAAGTATTTATTTACAATATTGTGGATCATCATCGCAGGAGTCGAGGAAAAAGACCAGGCAGAAAAGCTAATTGAAAAACCAAACTCGGAGGCCCCAGTGCAAATACCCTCATGTTTCACCAGCCATATTGGATAATTGATAACAGAAACTTGGATGTTACAGCAGCCAAGTGGCGTCTTAAGTAAAATATCTCACAGCCAGTAGATTTCCGGTGTATACATGGGAGTTGCCAGTTTGAATCCCAGTGAGATACTAGGGTAACTGGGGTGAAAAGCGTGGAATCAAGGGGGGCGAGTGAGAGAGTGAATGAGACAGAGAGACACACAGAACCGCCAATAAATTGTGGCAATCAGCGAGACTGTCGGGTCTGGCGTAGTATATCTTGCTCTGTGTGTGCTTCGACCTGGAGCTTTACTTTGGACCGTGTGACGCCGCGTGTGCAAAACTGTATACCACCGTCTATACTCGTATCGTTGTGTTTTTCAACGTCGGAGCTTTTTATTTACATTGGCGTTGGGAGAGAGCTAAAACTCCGGCAGACCCCCCCCCCTACACCTCACCAACGCCAATCCCCGGGGGGCTCCAGTGGAAATTACGAGTTAACATTTAATCTCAGATGACTCGGATTAGGTGAGATGATCACGGGTACTTCCGGTTTCATGCTTTTCTCCTTAATTTTCTTTCAAGTACTTAGTGTGCATGAAAATGTAGGTTTTGTATGATCGGCTGATGTAATAATTTATGCAATCGATCCACAACGAAATTTCTTCATTTCCATCAGGGCAATTTTCAATCTGTTCTGCATGAAATATTCCCAACTCGGTTTCCATTTAATCCTTCAGTAATTTATGCACTGTGTTATAGGTTAGGTCGACCCAGTGGCACGGCGCAAAGCACGGAAAGCTTTTGAAGTACATGTTATGTATGGTTGTATATAAATATATAGGGAGATGGTACATATCTGTATGTAGAGGAGGTCCCCACAGACTATTCCTATATCTCGCAGTTGTACTTCTCAAAGGTATGCCTGGACTGACTCTCTAGATTCTAGACTACTACCGGTATGCCACGATTCTCTAATAGGATTCTGGCTGAGGGAGGGGATCATAGGGATTAGGATAGGTACGTGAAGGACAGTCTAGATTAAAGTTGTAATCTTTGATTGCTCATTCGTAATGCAGTGCTCATTAGCTCATCATAATGCGGTTCAATGTTAATTGGCTGTTTCTTTTTAAAAGTCCATTTTTATCCGGGAAAAATCCAAGATCAGAACCGTTCTGTCTCTGCTGAGTGGTTTGTTGGCATTTGGGAGGCCCATAAATTTGGTAAAAAACGCATCCACTTGAAAACGTGAAAACTCGATTGGAATTTTCGGCCACCATTCTACCAACGGGGAACAAACTCGCTCATTTTGTCCAACTTTCCACGTTAATTCCTAAATTATCCCTAATGAGCCCTCAAGCATTTAGAAAGGTGCTTCATGCACGAACTTTCAGAATGCAGTACTGCCTGAAAACGTCTCGAGCACATAACATAAAATACCGCACTATTTCCCCCAAAACTAAAATAGTACAATATACAAAACTGATCTCTTCTCACGCACTTTTCTCATTGCCTCGACGTCAAGACGTCTGATAAGTAGACACGTTAAGTGGTTTTAATTATCTGAGAAACTCGAACATAGCTAAGAAACTTTCATTTCTTGAAGCGATGGAGAGTTCTGTCGGCGTCTTTCAAGTTGCAGGAATTTCAATCCCCGTTTCCCCTCCCACCCCACCTTTTTCCACCAGGCTCGAGTGTCATGCCCCCCCCCCTCTACTTTATCGAATTTAAACGATTTTCGTAATTACGGAAACTTTACTAGCCCCTGTTGACCCCATTGGAGGGTATGACGAGTATAACATGCGGGGAATCGTGTTCTAAACGATTTAATAAGTATTACCCTCACTTTTTTATGATAAAAATGAGCAAAGGTAGGAATCTAATTCGTTGCCAGACATTGGACTAATTTTCTAAAAGAAAAAAAAAGGTTTCATATTCGCTAAATGTACCAACTCGCCCAATCATTGCAGTCGGGTTTACATTTAAAATATATTTTTCAAAAGTTAAATTTCTCCACGCGAGTTCATCATGTTTCACACTATTCTACATAATTTCCAGGTGAAATTACAGAATGTAAAAATTATCAAGTAGCGTTCATCCATTTGAAAGGAAAAATTGTCGCATGACAACCGCCAGTTGATACCCTCGAATTTTTCACCTGTGTTGTGGCTGTTGTTGATGACATCCGATCATTTTTCAGGGAGTGCAGAGCGTAAAATTCCGTGGAAAATCATCAGAAAGACTGGAGCGTGAGGTACCACTGTTGGTAGCTGACAAAGGCTCAAAACTCCGGATTGTCAATTACCACAGTATGTGTATCAATTTTCTAGTGTATTGGAGGTTGGTGGAAAACACCGGTAACAACACGCTAGAGTGTAACCCCTATACTTTTATAACCGTCCCTGTCAGTGGGCTTTTGTTATCAAAATAAAAGCACCTGTATTTTGGTAAATACTGTTCTGGAGAATTAACACGGATACATAATGCCAGGGAAATATAAAATTTCGTGTTATTGGAATTTAATGACAAAAGTTTGTTGTAAATAGATTTGAAAATTTTTTTTTTCAATATATTTACGTCATAACCCGATCCCCATAAGCAATTCTATCTTTCTTTAAATATTTTATTCTCCATTCTATGGATGACTACGCCCCCTGATGCAATGCTATAACCTCCACTTCCAAATTATTTGACTCGATAAAAAAATGAATTTCAATTGAAATAAGCATCGGGTGCTTGCTGTGTAGAGCATGGGAGGGACATTCCGTTATTTATTAAACCGATATATGATCAGAAGTGACGAAAAAAATACTCTCTGCTGTGGACAGCGATTATATGGCCGATGGTTTTCAAGTGACCGAAAAATAAAAATTACAGAAATAGAGGGAAAACAAGTGGGGATTGTTCAATGGCTGTATGAAATGCTTCACGTGTGGTCAAACAAGGACAAAAAAATTTTTTAAAATAAAAACCCAAGCCCAGAGTCCCTAATGGGTCACTGTGCACAGAATCCAAATGCGTGGCTTAACATGAAAAAAAAATCGCTACAATTCATCACCAGTGAGGACAGTCACGCCGGCAGTTCGGTAGCTACCACAAATAAAAGGCTACGAGGTGAAAAAAAAATGTGAAAAACTAAAAATCGCTGAAAAAAATGATTCCACCGTAGATTGAACATTTCTGTAATATTCGTGGAGGAGATAAAGCATCAGAGAGCGTTAATCGATTTGGAGTTCACGCCTTGCTTTCAGTCATCCGTACACCCATCGCTGATCAACACGAATGCCCTGCTGGGCATAGCAATATGAATTGACATTCCACAGTCGACGAATCGTTTTGTCCATATCGAGAATCGATATTTCGGCAAAAATTTTCATGAATATTAAATTTTCATACTCAATTTTTGTCAATTATTCATTTTGTTATTACGGCCAGATGAGGTACATTAAATTAAAACGTTTAAAAATAATGTTTTTTTTTCAATCCGAAAAATAAATTAATAAAATCAATAACAATTTGATCTATAAAATTGCGTTCTATCCAAGCCCGTCAGCTTACAATATCTCAAAATGAAACTCGAACAAAACTCAAGTAAACTCGAGACCCCCGTTAACTCAATTCCCCACATATTTCCCACTCCTTATGTGCGGGTAATTGAAACACACAGCACTTTATAAAACTTATCTATTCCCAAGATGATAATGGCCTCTCAGAAGTTGCAATACTTTCAACATTTATATCAGTTTCTCCAACAGGAGTCCCTAACACGCCCGCCCCAACCCCGATACAATCTCCATAGGAGATGACCCACAATGCCACATTTAAATAACCCACCCCTCCCTCTCCTCTCCCAACGGCAACTAAAAACTTCCCTAAAATTGGAATAACAAGCCTCAAGCCCGGAAGTGCGCCATTATCAATCAGCCACAACTGTTTCAACTTTGTCGGTTATCATTGTTATCGCGAACTTTTTGATCAGCGCGAAGCCGTCCGGTGGAATTCCCACGGTGGAAAACAATTTAGGAGTCTTGTTAAAAAAAAAAACCTGTGAGCCACCAACACCGAGTACTGAGGACGATATAAAAATCTCCCCCCCCCCCCTTCCCGGATGTATTGAGAATGCTTTTTAGTGAAACTTGAGACGCTCCAGCAATATATCATATAAATGCATCAATGATGGTCACGAACGGGGCATTAATGTTCCCGAATGAGCGCAGAAACTGCGAGGTTAACAGCTAACTCACGAGGGTCGCACTCCAGCCATAAACTCCGAGCCATTAGAAGGTAGCCTCCCCCGAGACTCCTGAAGTCTTATTACTCGACGGTGGAAAGGGGGTTGAGTATGTTGATACAGTGAGAAAGATAATCATCCTGGTCATACGAGGATTTTGGGAAAACACATTTGGATTTTACGTGTCGATTCATTTTCCACTACGATGGGCGGTTCAGTGACGAGACAATTGGCGTGACCAATTGCCATTAATAATCATAGACGAAGAGAAAATATCACAAACGGTTATCGCATTATTGTGGCATTCCGGTTCACCACCCATTCTATTTGTCTACTGGTTGGGTTTTCGTAACATCGAAACACAGCCGAAAACTTTGAGCTGTAACGAGGCATTGGTCATGCCACTCTGTGACTGAAAGGCTCCTTAACTATTTAGCCATTAATCTCCCGAAAAATAAATTCTCCCCCACACTTAGCGTCCAATTATCCATATCATTTAGGACAATAATCGAGACTATTGGAAACTAATTAAAAATATATATTGAATTTCCAGATTGAAAATTGTGACTCGGAATTGAACGTTATTGTCAACAAGCGCTTGTTAAAAACTTTTCAATTCAGCTTTTCCCTTTGTTCGTCCTAATTAAACGCCTCGAGGGGGTCGAATTCCCTTAATTGCTTCTGCGTGGAATTGAAAAGGGATTAAAGAAACTCCGATATCCATATTCTGATTGCTTTTTGTTTATTCGATGTAAGCTCCGGCGGAATGAGGTAGAAATTCATTTTAAAAAATGTTTTGTTAACTCATGCGAGTGTGGAGGTGGCTATATTGACAATACCAGCTATTGAAGAGATTATTAAAAGGTCAGAGTGTCATATATTAAATATTTAAAAGGATTATAACAGGCGAAAAGTCGAAAGCAAAACAAAAAATATATTGTGCATATATGAGTTTATGAAATATATTACTAGAGATTTTGAAAATCGTTCCTCGAAAATTCATCTCTCCTCATCGCAGATATAATTGCTGAAGCATCCGAAATCTCCCCCAATCTTCTTAAATCCATAACTTCCTCAGAAATTACAGCAATTTCTAATTGGCATTCAGCTATTCCCATAGTATTCTACGAGGCTGTTCATCTCTTGCACTACCAATTTAACTTGTCCCCAGCAAAGTCTAATGAATGAAGGACAGTGGCGAAAACTCGTTAACTCGTATTTGAACAATTTTGAAGCTCTCTCTCCCTCTCTCCCCTCAACGGAATACAGCTCTAATACTCCACCCTTACCGTCGCTCATCCCTCACCCACTTTTCCCTCATAATTACGTCACCAATGGAGAACCTCGTGTGAACAAATACACCCCGGTAAATATTTCACCGAAGAAAATTGATTTTTATCACTAGCACGTTTTCTGAAGCCATTGGAGGTGTGACTGCACTTTGGCTGATTGCGTATGCGGCTTGAAAATAGTGGAGATACTGGGGAATAGGTGGTGATGAGGACAGCAACATGGTGACACAATGAGAACGAACCAATCCCCAAGCACAATCTGATGGGTCATCAGTGCTATGTTTTACCCTCTTCCTTGAATGGATGAGTATCCCTCGTTATCAGTTTAGGTGTGAAGTGTACTTTTGGCCATTCGCCTGTAAACTAACGGCTGACGTTCTCTCCCTGATTTTCAAACGTTTAAAATCTCGAACCATCTCGACACCAGTTTAAATTCACTGTGAATGAGATAAATTACCTTGTTCTCTCTGATATTGACGAAATTTTCCATTAAATTCACCGATGGCTCTACCGGGGAGAAAATTCAATTAATTTCTAATTATATTGAACAAAGAATTCGAGTGAAACGTAATGAGAATTTTCAAATTCCGAAAGGGGTGGCGGGGGGAGGATATTTTATGTGTAATAGCACCGGGAAACAGTATTTTTGAATATGGAGATAGGTAATGTAATTTGATTATAATTCCGGACAAATTATCTATGGTTGATATTTCAATTTCATTACTCTGCTATTTTTGCCTCCAAATGGAGATACCGCGTCTACAGATATTCATTAGAATTACATTCATTAACGTCTTTTTACAATTTGTTTCCTGTCTCAAATGGAAGAAAAGTTTACTCACGCACTTACACTCAGGCGCTTGAATAACGAATTATTTATTGCCACGCCGGAGGTGGAAACTTATTGATTCACGATTTTTCTGAATATTGACAAATACCGGTAAGGAGATTCTATTTATGTCATAGCTGGAAATATACCGCTCGATCGGACGCCGATTTAATATCCGTGCTACTTGTCTTTTTCAATATTCCATAGTACCGCCGCTGACACAAATCGTTGACCCAACTTACATTCATGTATTCCGATCACTCGGCGACATATTTTCCTGACGGATTCACGTGGGTGAGGGGGTGGTTTATTTGGATTTTGGGGATGTGGAATTCTTGGAAGAAAAATTCGAAATTTCAATTCGAGCGATAGTACACGGAGAGGAAAAATTCTGCGTAAAGTATTCAGTAAAAATTGTCGAACTTCCATACTTTTGGACTTTTTTGGATTTTGATACTTTTCCAGCCCTCGTACTGGAGTTTCCCAAAATATGTCTCTCCGTATCTCCTCCCTTTAATTCTCTCACCTCCCACTCGAAATTTTCCGGGGATAAATTAGTTGGATTGAGTCATGAATTTATGCAAGTGGCGCAACGAACCCCTGAATAATAAAATCCCATTCATTTATCGACTGATAAACTACGTTGAATTGTACAAACCAATCGGTATACATTGGTCGTTATTCACTTCACTCACCTACACACTACCGGAGGATAATAAAAATCCCGGGCTCCGGGTGGATTGTTGGAGCTATAAGTGGAGAAGAAAGGTGGAATGGTGAGATTGAAATTGAAATGTAGCGGCTGCTGGAGATCGTTATATATCGTAACGTGGGATGGGCCACTGGTGTACAAATGTACAAGACGTACAACAATTGTACAGTGATAATGGAGTATATTTCAAAATATTCGGAATATTGAATTGCTCCGGTCCATGCACGGACACTCCTACTTTCAGAAATGTCATGATAAATTGTTAAATTTATTCATATTGGAAGTGTAAATTTTCACCGAGAACGCATTATATCTTAGATTTCGCGGACGTATGAAGTTGTTTGCAAGAAATATTGTACTTAATTCGAGAAAAATATTAGTCTGTAAAATATATGAGGGAATTTAAAAACCTCATATCCAGGAATTTCAGTAGAAAATATTCTATAAGAAAAATTAATTGACTTTCTATCATTTCTATAGAAAATATCTAAAGAAAAGAAATATGTAGAGCTTTACATTGAAAATGTCCATTGCTAGATTTTTCTACATATAGAGCGTTTCCATCTGATGTATGTGTCTATTGCAGTTCTATGAAAATTCCTCAATGTCATAAAATAAAAATAGAAAACCAATAGAATCCCTTTGACTTTTTCACGAAATGTTTGAATGGAAAATCCCCTAACAAATTCCCCTTTGACTCATCGAAATGATTTTTCCACTGAAACCCACAGGACAAAATCACAACGAATTAGAATTCACTGGTGTAACACACGCGCATGGCCGATGAAGGCTTGATTATAGGATTATCGGATGATGAATGGGATTCGGATGTGCTTGCAAAACGGCTCTCGTTATCGACTCGTCCAAAGGCCCTGTCCTGCGATGATTAAATCGATTCTCCATAGGTATTTCCTACCCACATTACCACAAAATAATTTCTATTTGAAAAAATTACGTTTTTCAATTGATTAATCACTCGCCCCTTGTCGTGTCACCGAATATCTAATTAAAATTTGATTGACAATTATGGAATAAACTCGTGAAAAAATTGATTGCTCGAATACCTCACCAATCAAATATTCACTGTATCGAGTATCTGAAATTCGCAATGACGTTATGATAATTGATATTGAAATGATAAATTAAATCCCGACACCGTTAACACTCCGACATTTAATGTGAATGCGATCGTGTTTGCGATAAATCTGTGCTAATTACTTTTTGCTGAAAGCACACTCACCCGAGATTATCATTTGGAATTTAATTCCCCGAGGGATTTTTTACTCACGTTATGGAAAAGAAATAAATTTATCGACACTGGCAGAACTTTTAACGAGGATTTAATGAGATATTTTCATTTAACTTTTCAACTCTCGTTGAATATTGAATTTTTAATTGAATTCAATTGATTGTAATGAAGTTTACAAACAGGAGATGCGTTTCAATCAGCTGCTATTTATTGAAGCAGTGTATTATACATATATCACTTCATGTATTTGTACTCGATCCTGGACAGCCCTGCGGAACTTTATCGTTCCACAATAGCTCATGTTATCAAAAAACATTGTAAATTAGAAGGAAAATTTGTCTCCCCATAGAATGACATTTCTATTATGAAAGTTTACTACTGTTCAATATAAAAATGTCTCAATAGAATAAGTTGTACCAAAACATAAAATTCGGCCTTATTTTTCTATGAAAATTGTCACTCTCTATATTCCCATAATCGTAACTAATACAAATTTTCATTCAACTTTCAATGACCTACATATTTATTTACCGATCAATACCTCCAAGGTCTAAGGGACAACGTAAAATTGTCGAATAGCTTTCGTAGGCATTATTTTTAATCCCTTTGTTCCTCTTGATTAAAATGGATTCATATAATTGCCAGTAACAATACAAAATGTTTTAATTAAATTTTCCGTTAACTCGTGACACACAATAAAATTAAGTGCGACAAGTCAACGTGACAATTTCGTTATAACGAGTTTTCAATGGAAATTATTTGTTGCGTAGATCATACGGCTGTCAAACGTATTCACTATTGAACAACGAGAGTTAAATTTGGAAAATATACAACTGCAGTGAATGGATTTATTTTGTTTCACGGGAGATATGCTTTCGGGATTAAACGATAAAAAAAAATATCACTGTTTCAATGCATAAACATAATTCACTTGTTTGCTAGGTGCAGGTGAGTGGAAAATTTATTGCCTGGAGATTCTAATGAATTGAATCGTTTTCCACTGGATTAACTTCTGCATTGTTGATGTTATTTTGGTGTTCAAAGAGTATAGTTTTGAATTTTTTGGTGATTGCGGATAAATATAATTCATAGATGGCCTTCAGTTGACCTCTTTATGACCTTTATAACCCTCAGGGGTGACACGTTGGCCTAAAAAGCACCTCAAATTTTTATTAAACGCCCCCACTATATCAAATTATGATTTTTTCATTGATTAACAGCAAGAGAATTGAATTAAAAATTGATCCTAAATTCTTATTTACACATCCGAACCCATAAATTGAACATTAAGAAAGTATTATGTACATAAAACCTGCACATGACCTCCCTATGATCCTCACAATGCCCATGTGTCAGACCTCAACTTGAAAAATAAACTACGAAAGTTTTTTCACGAAGACTTTTCCTCCTCCTTCTCCTCCTCCTCCTCCCCCCCCCCCCGCCATCAGGGCTTCTAGAATTTCCCCTATACCTGATGGACACTTCGTCTTCCTCGTGGATACAGTAGACACATACCTCCTTGAACCCAACTACTCGTAATTCATTGTCTTGCCTCGCTGGAGAAGAAAAGATTTACACCCAACCCCCGCCCACCCTCCACCGTCAGCCCCGCCGGTTCCAGCCGCTCCCCTCCCCCTTCGCCGAACACTCGCCTTACTTCCCCTACTAATGCATTTGTTTTCAGTGAGAGAAGATATGCTTTCTACTCATGCGAGTTTCCTTTGAAAACTTGAACATTTGCTGAAAAGAGCGCCACTGGCTGGTATACGCCCCGAAGGTGTCGTTCATAGCGTTGTTATTTTCCAGGTGAATGAATACCCCCGGGCAACTGCTGATGTTCATGTAACCCGGGTATACACAACGCCCAACCCCACACTACCCCCCGTTCATTGCCAAAGAGACGTGGAAAATAATTTTCAACTGCGTCGTCTGCATCACAAAGGGTCAGGGTGAGTGAGGGGAGAGGGAAATGTCATGCGATGAAAATGGAGAAATCAAAGGGGGAAGGTAAGTTAATGTTTTGTCAACTGTTTGCGAAAATTTCAACCACCACGAACACCAGTATTTCTACTGTTTCAAGGTGCAATTTGAATGCTCGCATGAACTTCCATTTGCCGAGTATTTCATACTTTAATGTATGTGACATCTGTAAGCGATGTAATTTTCTAAGGGTCAACTTCGATTGACCATTGAGATTTCCATATTTTACACAGAGAAAATTGATTATTTTTTTCATTTATGTTAAAACTACTTGACATGACGCACATGTCATATCCGGTTTAACCGTTAAATCGGTCTCATGGATTTTCATCATCCCCATACAAAAATATACATATCCTCTTGGTATTCCATTTGTACCCCATGACAAACTGCGTTTATTCATTGTAAACTTCTGGCGATGGGCGGGGGTGAACGGGGGAGGCTGGAGAGAGCACAGGGTTGAAATGAGTTATTACACAAGTTCAAAGTTATGAAACATAACCGCGAAAATGTTGCTTGTTGTGATTCACGAATATGCATTAATTACCCGACTGCATTTAACATTGAATCATAATCATCTGCAAGTGAATGGAGAAGGCTGGGTTATATCATTGTATTTTAAGGTGGGAGTTGTCTTCATGAAGATGAAAATGCTTTCACAGACCCATTAGAGGTTCAGTTATTCATTAAAGAGGGCTCAAATTTTTTAAAACTACAGATGAATAACAATGAGTTATAGTATGAATAATATATACATCATTATAATTTTATTAATAATGTATCATTTAATTTGCTCCATAAAAAAGATGATAATAAAAATTTGAAAATTTTTCCAAGATTTTTAGGCATTTGTCAATGACTTGTCAATTGTCAAGAGAAATTCATCTTGTTCCAACACTTCGGTGCTATAGTTTTATGCATGAATAAATTATAAATAATGTTGTTAAGTGGGTAGAAATATTGTTAACCAAAAGAAGGGTTAACAATGAAAATTTAATGATAACAACCCGGCTGTCGAAAACATTAGACGGAGGTACTCGAGAGTTTGGCTCTCTTCGTCTACTTAGCGCGATTTGTAGTACAGTATAACGCAACCTCTAGTTTTCGAAAGCATATTGTAAAGCGATTAGGAAAAGTTTCACTTCCATGTGAAGTCCAAATTTCACTTCGAGGATTATTCAGTGGTCTCATTAACGAGTCAAAATAATAATAACGACGAATATCATATCACATAAGAGAATTAAAATATTGTTGAAATTAAATAAAGTTAAAGTTAAAATTTCACCAACCATAGGAGCAATATTTGTATGTATGCAATGTTAATCAAATTTTCACGCCAAATGTCCAATGATTTCAAGTGAGAATAATGGAACTGCGGACACTCAAACTCCAGTGGTGTGTCAATTCTCAGTTGAATCAAGGCACTCTCTGTTAAAATACACCATGTTTCCCGCTCATCTAATTATCACAGTTATGACTATTCGCACGTACTGCACCTCTGTGTGCCTCATAACTTCCATAATTACACGGTATATCGTGGAGAGAAGGAGGGGTAGATGGTAGAGGGTGGGAAAACTTGGGTGAACAATGGGACGTGAAGTCGATGATAAAATACATATAGTTGTTTCCATGATACATTCGGATGTTTTGTTCTCTAACTTTCCGGCCAAGATTCCCGGTAAGTAAATTTGTCCTCTCATCCAATAACATTCATTATCAAGTCGTATCCGCAAGCAGCAGATGGCACATTAACCGGAGAAATCTTTACTTTGCATTGAAGAAAAAAAATTCAATCAGAATTCATTCTTTCAAATTACTTTCAATTCGGCTCAGTACGTTCTACCGGTGGGAAAAATCTTGATTCATGAATTTTTTTGATTTTCAATGACAAACTGGTGACAAAAAATGATCAACTTGCCGAAAGCACTTGAACCTCAGAACAGTCCTACACCATTTACGTTATTCACCTCCTTCTGTCGAACTATGAAAGAAAAGCAGGCGAGAAAACTGAATGACGTCATATTTTCCAAAATGACTTAAGTTATGTCGGTTGGTGCCAGATGGTGTAATGACTTTATGGATGGCATATCATGTGCTACGTGCAGCATTGAACTGTGGGTAAAGCCAGAGTGTATAAAGCTGTACGGTGGAAGCTCAGGAGGGGGTTTATTCCCCACGAGAATGTTGCCTCCACTATACCAGGATGTGTTAAAGTAAGGAAACGAGGAAAGTACGAGAGTGCACATGAACGATATAATCGAGAAGAGAAGACATTGAAGAAGAGAGAGAGAGAGAGAGAGAGAGAGAGAGAGAGAGTAAAAATGAAGAGATAAATCTTCATCATGGGCTCCATCACTCATGCAAAATTGTCAATTTTACCATCATGTTTGGATTAAAGTCTTTGAAATGGGATAACGTAATTATCAGTCCAACAGTTGTAATGAAGATAACACTATTGATTTCAGGATAATATTCATCTCGATTCGTTACCCACAGTGAGAATACCTCCGGCTGGTGAATCTAATGGAAAACGAGGGCATCGAACGGTTAAACGTGACGTACATACCGCACACATTCATTCACAATTCCCGAGTTAGAATTTCAGTTATTTACCTAGAAATGTGAAATCCTTCATCCCTCTAAATATCACCACAATCGTCTCCACCCCTCCGCCTAACACAACAATATGAATTAAATTCAACTGAACGTTATCTTGATTTAACGATTCCCAATGTCGAATTGTATTCAGACCACCAGAATGATCACCCTGGACTTTTGGAATGTGGTTACAGTCAATAATACTCTGGGCCATCATCTGCAGAAGAGTTCACTAGTGATTTTGGCAGTGAACCAAAGTGACGCGTGACTGTTACAAAATGATCACTCTTAACCGCACAAGCCACTCAAATTATTCGTAAACCAATTTGTGGATAAAATCTCATTGCCGGTGAATTCGATTGGTGAATTGGATATAGGGGGGGTAATAACGATGTTATCGAACAACTGGAGATTGCGGTAACACGGAAATTCTCATTACAATCCCAGGCATCTGGTGCATCATAGCTGAAGTCAACATGGCACTGGCTGACCTGATGATCAGTTGACCCGACTGGGTACCATTGTTTACTCCAGTTGTCCAGTCACCGACGACAGTGTGTAAACCGTCACAATAACCGGTGATCTCTGGCGTATTGATTATGCTAAGTGTGGGCATGATTGTGGAATTCGGAGGATTGGGGGAGGCCGTTAAATGGTCAAGACTGTTTGTCATCGGAAATTGCCCTGGGGATGTTCGGATTTTTTCGACGGTTTCATTGAATACTAGTTGGTCGATAGCAGATGTTGAATGCATTGATATTTGGGTGTCAAATGTTAGCATTGATGATTCAGAAGTTTTTAATTGGTCAGTGGGGAATTTATGGTTGTCAGTCGATTACCAAAGAGTTATTCCTCCATCGATAATCGACCGCTGCTCTTTAATCACTCGATTTATCAGTGATATTGGTTTTTGGAAAGGTTTTGAATGCCAGCCGATTGTCACTGATCGATCCACCATGGTCTGTCAATCAATGATCGATTTCAGTGTTTTTAGAGCATTTTTAATATCGACAATCACTCACAAGAATTAATAAGTGATGGCTCAAGAGAGGCCATTCACCAATTAATTTTGACAAATTCTTTTGAGTTTTCCCGCGGCTCAATAAAGTTATTGATTTTCCGAGAGCAGATACTGAAATTCAACGCTAGATGGGAGATCGTGTTCGTGGATATTCAGGTCTGCCAACTGTCAGTTCTGACTGGAGTCAAATCAATCAAACGCCAACAGCACCAATTTAATTGATCAATTGACAATAACAACGGTTGTGTCATCAATAATTAATTAATAATAAGAACGTAATTTATCCTTGGGCAGTTTAACTCAGTGATTGTTTAGGTGTACCCAGCGCACGAATTAATGAGTGAAGACGAGATTGTCTGCTGCCATGAATTGAGTCATTAATGATCAGTATCAAAAATCAGTCTTTTTTGTTGTTTGCAAATATTTAGCAGCCATGATCTCATGGTCTAGGAAACATCTCTTGCGATTGTGGCTCGTGACAACAACGCCAAAGTGTCAAATTGCCATTGACACGACAAACGCAAGAGTCAAATTCTGCTCGTACAAATCGGTTGAGCTCCAAAATATTGTTAAGAGAGTCAAACCATTTGGAAAAGTTGTCATAGACGTCCCTTACGATGTTGAGGTCAAGCCCACGTGTCCACACGAGCATCCGGACATGGACACTCTTCTCGTTAAATTAGTCACTCAGAATTCAGTGGGGACTGAACGAGAGGATCTAGTCACTGTCAATGTCACGGATGAACTCTGCGAGATCAAGGGGAAAGAGGAGAACATCGGGGGCAATGTCAGATGTCTTATTCAAGCGCCAGTTCGTTATGGTACAAGAATGAAAATCCTGGGAATGAAATGAAACGTTTTCAATGGTCAATGAGTTCGAAACCATTCTCCAAAGTCATTGAATTCCCCTCTACCGGTCACAAGTTATTGATGATTGAAGACGTCCCCGTTTACCCTACATTACATTCACAAATGAATTTTCGGGGATAATTCAATTAATTTCTGTCGTTTCAACGATAATTATTCCAGACGTAGACATAAAGACTATTGGAGATGCTAACGTGGAAGTCCACAACATGATATCAGATTTCATAACTGTGCAAACTGAATTCGGAAGCATTACCGGCTCCAAATTGCAGGGAAAGAAGATCACATTGTCTTCGAGTGAAGGAGGATCAGTCACTGTTCAGAAAAGCATTCAAGGGGAAATTGAAATTAATACAGCTAAAGATGGGGTATTGTTTAGGACACTACAAATGCCACTACAATCAATGTTCAATAATTTTTCTGATCATAGAATTTTGTTTTAGTTTGTGGATGCTGAGAAGTGCCTGGGAACGAAGTTGGATATATCAACTGAGAATGGATCTGTTAGACTTGGAAGCAATTACTGTGAGAAAGCTACATTCACTACTCTTGATGGGGACTTAAATCTCAGTAATCTTCACATGGACAACAGCGTTGATATTAATGGAAAAGGAAGCTTAAACATTTGTAAGTATTTCCCTACATGGTTAGTAATTTTTTTTTAAACAAAAATAGAGGATAAAAGACACTGCAATAGTGTTCTATCTTGGAATCAATATTTCTGTTGTATTAAAACCCTAAAAACTGACCTTTCCAATCACTAGACCTGACAAAAACAGATTTTTTATTTTCCACAAAAGAGCCCCGAATGTTATATGATATTATATATTAATCATTGATTAATATTTTTTATCACATAATAAAATAGATCAATCAGTGATTTTTTGAAAATTCTCTAGCTTGTTTCGACGGTTCCCTTCAAGCAAATCTCGGAGAAGGTCCAGCAAAAATTCAACTGGCAAGAGTTACCAAGGACTCCACCATTACCTCAAACGGTGACATAAACCTTACGATACCCGACAGCCTGGACTCCCAGGTAACAATAAAATCTCCGACCCTGGAGGTGGATAAAAAGATAAAAGGGACTTACGACAGAGACAGGAGAAAGTTCACAGGAGGCAAAGGGAACAGGACTTTCGCTGTGGAGTCGACTAGGAGGGTGCGGGTCCAGCAGTCGAGTTGGATGGACACCTTTAAACTGGAGAATACCCCGAAATAATGCAATAGGGTGCCATCAAATGTAGAATTATATGTACAGTTTTATTAAAATTATTTACTCTAGTTCACACTGTTGATGCTCGCAGGAGTCCATCATTATCGTCAACGTCTGATGTGATTTCGCCCTCGCCGAGACTATGGAGAGATGGCCCTGCGTGAGTTATGGGAGCACTTCCCAAACACTCGTCGTTCAAGTACAGAACAACAAACTAAAAGAATTTAATGGCAAAAGTCTTAAATTGAATTAAATTAATTGAAAATATTGTTCTGATAAAGCTAAAATCAGATAACTCTCTCACTTGTCCTGGAGATATTGCCCTCTTCTCCTTCTCAGAAACAATTATTAATTTATTGTTCGAAGACTTGTAAACTCTACATGGACAGAGTTTCTCATTACGTTGGAATCGATATTCACAGTTGAGAACTGTCCAACTGTCGATCAATGATTCTGGTTCTTCACAAATCCAGTGGGGCTTCGAAGTGATGAGAATCCTGGAGAATAATGCTGGGTGATCTGTTCCTGGGACCTTAAATAAAAAGAATACTCTTGAACATGCAGTCAGAAATTTCTCGTCAAAATTAATTTTTAGTTCTTTAAAGGCTATTTTTTTTATAATTCTATTTTGTCTTTAAAAAGACAGAGAAGAATTTCGTAGAGGTTTAATAAAAATCAATATCTTTTAAAGAGAAATTTCTAGTAATTTTACTCACGACAAAGATGTCATTGGTCTTGATATCCTTCCGTAAGACGAAAAGCTTCTCGCTACTCCCTGCGATTCTACAGCCTTGACCCAGCGTCCAGCAGTGGATCCCCTGGTGCTGACCAACCACCTCTCCCGTCTCGTAGTTAATAAAATTCCCAGGTTTATTTTCCAAATACTTAAAATAAAGATTACTTCTGAATTAAAATCTGTTTAAATTCATTCTACTTTCTCACAACGTCACAAATTCTCCTAATATTCCCTTGTCTTTCTTAAGTATCTAATGTATCTCATGAAGATGAAAATAGTCATTGAATGGACGAAATAATTTTTGAATGAAAAATTATTATCTTCTCATACTTGTGGAATAAAATTCTGAAAGGTCCTGGTCCCAATGAAGCAAATTCCCATGCTCTCAGGCTTTTGGGCAATGACCCCAAGACCGGCCTCAACCGCTAATTTCTTTACATCTGTTTTCATCATTTCCCCGAGCGGAAACATGCATCTTTGAAGGGACTCCTGGCTCACTTGAGACAAAAAGAATGTCTGATCCTTTTTTTGATTGACTGCATGCAATAGTTTAACCTCTGAAAGTGAATCCATTAATAACTTCCATTTAACGTTGACTCAGTTAATTATTGATATTTCATCTTGCGACAAACTGCAAGAAGCAGAAATACTTGCTGGCGCCTGGTTTGTAGTCCTCCAAATAAGGACCGAAGGACGATCTAGCGTAGTGTCCAGTAGCTATGGCGTCAGCCTTCAGATTTTCCCTTGCGAAATTGTAGAATTTCTTAAATTTTATGTTTTTATTGCACATTATGTCGGGATTGGGAGTGTATCCACCCTCATAGCTCTCGAGAAGATATCTATTGGGATGATTCCAATAAAGGTTGGAAAATTTTGAATGAAGAATAGGATTGTTGATGTTTTTTACTAATTTAGCAGCTGTTTTATTTGCAACCAATGATACGTGAAACCGAACCTGACAAAGACATACGACAATGAATCTATTAATGATTCATTAACTTCCTAATTGCCTGGATGTTTTTATAGCAATATTTTTACAACAAATTAAAAAAAGGTTGAGATTCTCTCTGCCGATCTTGAAGTATTGTCGATGGGAAAATGTAAAAAAAACGGGCTGGAAAAATTACTCACGTGAAGACTTCATGCCAGTACTCCTTGACAAAATTCACTTCCACAAGAGGAATGTTAATCTTCTTAGAGATATACTCAGCATCCTTATAATCCTCATCAGCGAGGCACTTCCCCGTCTCGTCTGCAGTGTCCCAGTTTCTCAAAAACACGGCAGTCACGTTGAATCCTGTGAGAATAATTCTACATTCTCAAAGAATCGTTCCCAAACATCAACTAATGCAATGCCTAGTAATGTATACTAATAATAATTACCTTTACGTTTCAATAGTAATGCGGCAACTGCACTGTCAACACCACCAGATAACCCAACCACAATATTTCTAAACATTGTCCGTCACTTCACCACAAAATTACAAGAAAATGAAGTTCTTTTATTCAGAACCTAATTTTTCAACCGTAAACCCGACGCGACCCGAAGAATTTGTTAAATAAAAAATATTGAATAAATTAGAAAGATTCACATTTAATTAAAACTCATTCCCAGGAAAATGGACTAGAATTCCCCGATTTCCGAGCATTTCTCATGTTTCCAGCGGTTGGTTAGGTGGGTACCTCCAAAAGGCTTTCAGCATTCTCCTCCTCCTCCTCCTTCTCCACCTCCCCCCAAACCCTGAAAATCACCGGTATTACCTCGTGCAGCGCGCGTCTTCTGCATGTGCGTGAAAATCATGGCCCTGCCTGCATCTTCATTTGGACTTTATTTGGGAAATACTTCCTCCTGTCTCGCTATTTACAAAGTAAGTACATCCTATTCACGATTAATAAACATTTCCGTTCCTCATTTTCACTCAGTGATGATTTTCTGGGAAATGAGTTTGCTATCCAGAATTGACACTCACGTGTCAATCTTACTTTTCAAATTTAGCGAGTTCTCCTTGGGTTTCAATGAAAAATCATCGAACACTGTGGTTTTTATTCAGGATGAGAATGTGGATGTCGTTGCCAATCATGCAGGGGACAGGGTCACAGCTGCTGTCATCGCTTTTCACGAATCCGAACAGGTGAGTTGAGAATGTTTTGAATGATAGGTTAGGAATCAAAATATTTTAGAGTGAAAAACGACTAGAGGAGTTGAATAATTTTGTTGATATCTGGGTAACTAGGGTGTTCAGGAGAGAATGTCAAAAGGCATTTTTGTGGATCATGAAATTTTCCACAAAAATGGTTCTTTGAAATTTTTTGGATAAATTAATATTTTTAGTGCAAATATTTTAACATCTGGTGATCGATTTTGGATGACCAAAATCTTAGAATTTTTTGATGGTTATGATGTCAGGAATTTTTCTATGAGTATAATAATACTCCCCAAAACTCCTTGAGGATAAAAAAAAAATTTATCATTCTAGATAATAGGGGCGCCAGCAAAATCCGGTGTATTCCGAAACGCCGCCATAACCGTTCTAAATAATAAACGCCTGATGAACAAAGAGATAGACTCAAATGAGTTAGATACTGCCATAAAAAAAAGCTCAGTCTCAATAATAACAGAGTCAGAGCTTCAGTATTCAATCACAGTCGGTGATAAAATCGAAAAAATCACCCCAAAAAAGGTGTCCTCATTACTATCAGGTGCAATGTACGATATATCAACGACAGCAGCTCACGACGACGAGGAGCACAACGTTGTGTTGTGTGTTCCCCACAGATTCAATAGTGAGAGTATCCAAGAGTGGAGTGATTCAGCAGCGAGTGCTGGCTTCAAAGTACTTCAGGTCATTGCTGAACCCGTGGCGTCTTGTCTCGCTCATGGCTTGGGGAAGAACAAAAGGGAGTCAGAGTAAGTCAAATTTGAAATCAAGACCTTACGACAGTCGAGTTTCCATTCAACATTAACTTTAAATTCCTGGTAACATTCTCAAGACTTGCTTAATTAAAAATTTACAAATCACCTTTAAAGACTTTGAAACCTTAATCGTAGACTTATAAGCCCCTCGTTGCAACTACGATTTCTAAAAGAATATTTGGTAATACCCCTCATTAATCCTCTTCATTAAAATCTTTAAGACTTGTCCTAGTCTATCGAGTGGGTGGTGTATCAAGTGATGTGACCCTGGTGAAAGTAACCGGTGGTGTATTTGCGATACAATCCACCCAATACTACCCACACCTGGGTGGTCACAAGTTCACAGACCTTCTGACAGCCTATCTAGCCGAGGAATTTCGAAACAAATACAAGCTCGACCCGACCGAGAGTCGAAGATCGATCTCAAAGCTGAAGATCGAAGCCGAGAGATGTAAGCACGTCCTCTCGACGATGTCTACAGCTCATCTCTTCGTGGAGTCTCTCTGTGATGGTGTGGACTTCAGTCACAACATAACGAGGGCGAGATTTGAAAATCTCATTGGGCCACATATTTCCGAGTACATCCAGCCAATTCAGGATATCCTCAATAAGACCTCACACACAATAATGGATATCAGAAAGATAATCCTGTGCGGTGGAACAATGAAGATTCCCAAACTCCAGGAGAAAATTGGCTCAATATTCCCGTGCGGTGAAGTCTTGACCTCCAGGTGGAGTCCAGACGAAACAATGGCAATAGGAGCTGCCATGCACTCGTCTCTTCTCCTGTCTCAGGGTATTCATGATCGTGATTTGAAATCAACAGATGTCGAATTATATGGATTAAGCAGATCGATCTGCCTCAAGTTTGAGAACATCGAGACTGTAATCATTCCTGAGGGGACAATTGTACCCATAAAAATTCAGACGATAATCGAGATGGCGGAAATCACAGGGGAGAAAGTAAGGGTGAATATTTTTGAAGGCGAGGACAATGGAAATGAGATTACTAATCAAATCGGACTGGTGAGTTAATGATTTATTAATCATTATTTCCAAAATTATGAATCGTCGTTCTTGGCTTCACAGATCTCGCTTGACGTCAAAACTTCTGGAAAGTACAAAGTCGACACTGACCTGACTGAGGCCTTTTTGAATGTTCATGTGACGGAATTGTCGACGGGGAAGAAGTCATCGTTTCGATTTGGAATTCATGAGGATGATTCCTTATGAATTCTGGCTTATGTACATTATCAATAAAATTTGGATTATTTGTTTTTTCGTGAATCGTAATTATTTCTTCCTCACCAATTCATGAATGCATCCATTATATAGTGTATTTAGGGAATTAAGTCTGATAAGATGCGATTCTAACCTCTCTTCACTCAAATAAATCGCAGTTTTCCAGCCCAATTACATGAAAACTTCTAAAGTATCCAAACGATGCCTAGGCCAAAATAATGAAGAAAATAATCATGAATATCCTCGGAGACTCAACCAGGCATGCAGAAATTCCCTGTATCGATACGCAATTACCATAATCGAATCAATTTACAACGTTATGAAAATGATATTTATAGTCCCACGTCCTTCGTATCAAATTTCTGTTGAGAGGAACAACCAGGACGGATTCGTCAGTATTGTTTTTCGAACGGTAATTAATGAGTTAACATAATCGTTCTCATTCGTGATTTTAATCGATCTTCATCAAAAAACTTTCATCCCCATGAAATATACGTATTGCTAAGCTTTTACGTCGTCGCCATGTTGGATGACGTCATGGCGGGAACGGTAGAGGTCACAACAAAATGGCCGCCGAGAATACGTTAATGATATAAATGGACATACATGACGTGGCTCGACGCGGCGTTCTCCTTCACAGCATCGAAAGGTCATCGCCATTGATTCTGCGACAAATTATCATGAGTTCCTGTTCCAACAATATTCCAGGCTTGCCAAGTTAACGAATATCAACCGTAATTTGGCTGTTATCCGCCCACACCCGGGGGATTATGTATTTTCTTTCCCAAATTTATGGGTCAAATTTGCTGGTGCAATGACCTCAAGCCACAGATCTCAAACAATGTCTCAATCAATAACCAAAAGAATTCATTAGTTATCGATCAATCCGGCAACTGAGCCAACAACTTCCGTTCTGAATTACTCATTAATAATTCACCTGGAAAAAAAATAACACAAAATTGCGTACTCCTTGTCGGATCGATATGGTATTTTGATGCGGAATTGAATGATACGTGTCTTTCAGTGTGAAACTCATCAGCGTGAACTCACCTCCAACAACAATTACGTAATGGATCATTATCATTTTGAGTTAAATTTTTTTTTTCTCCCCGAATGATGAACAAAAAGAAACGCACAAATGGGTATCGCCCACTTCAGAATTGGAATAAGGTGGCGCTGGCGTCAACCACAGGCCATTGTGAAAAAAAAAAATGGAAGTGGAAGGGGCCTTAAGCCGCCATATATAGCTAGCCCATTGACTCTGAATATCGAGAAAATTTCAATGATTCTGCGATTGAATTAATCCCTCCACCCTACCACAAAATGACATAACCCCATTGTTTCATGTGCTTCAGAAGCAATTTCAGGGCTGACCTAGACCCCCTGGACATAGCAATTTCGTCGACTGTCTCCCGTTGCCTGAAGTGCCCAATTGAAATCGTGCGTTGGGAACCGCCTGACGGTGAATCGAGCGCGTTTCCTCACCCAGCCATCTTGGGTTCTTGGGTCGTATAGTCGTGCAACGGCACTGCCCGAAGAAGGAGGGGGCTGTCAGTTACGATACGTCAACCTATAGTCAACTAAACCGCAATAGCTTTTTTTTAACCTTTTGTTTGGTGAAAACTATTTTGTAACCTTTAACTGTGGACATCAGGATCACCAGCTCTGGCGATAAAGTAAATATTCAATGAGCGCGGGTATTGTTAAGCATCGCCGAGTTGATGTACCAAGTGAGTGGTTATAACCTTGGGGTAAAAATTTGGATTAAACAGCCCGTGGCTTCAATCGTCGTCAGCACGGGCTTGTGCGCGGGGTTGTTGGTGTCGTTTGACCACTCACGACTGCGTATTCCCCGAATTGTTAGCATAAAAAATTGTTCATTGGCAGTGAAACGACAATACATCACCTGGACAACACCAGATCCTGTGCATATGTGTATCCCTAGTATTCATTTTTCATTCGTTATTTGCCTTTAAGAGAAAAAGAAACTTCTTTTTCATTTATATACACTATTTCAACACTGAATAAGCTGGAGTGTGTGTGCTCCTTGTGGATGTGGTAGGCGTCAGTGATAATGGTACGCGTGCAAGTCGACCGTCAGTATCCGAAAGCACAGAAAGAAAGTGCTCTGAGCTACTTAGCTAACAACGAATTTCAGAGCTACTAAAACTTGCTAACGGAAATCGGTAAGATTTATTTTTAAGCTGATATTTTTTTTTTCCAACAAACATCCGTAACTCCTACCTATCATGTACGTAAAAATAAATTTGATGATCAAAACAAGTGATGTGATCGGGTTTTTCAATTTTTTCAATAGTTTTTTTTTTTGTCTCAATATTCAGTTGTTTTGTGAGAGAGACGAGGATTTTTTTTATCGCCCTGACAATTGATGATTGGAACAATTGATGTTCAGAATTTGAGTTGAATTTTTTGGTGATCAGTATTAGCTTTCAATCTCGAAACTAATCAGGAAATGATGCTGATATTAGAAGTCATCAACGCTCAATCAAGATCAATCAATGGGAGTGATTGCCATCAAATTCAAAATGCCGAGCATGACTGTAAAAGCCCTGAGAATTTGTTAGCTTTCGCACTTCGCACAAGATGGAATAAATTTTATTGAGCATGCATGAGACATTCAGGACTTCCTCCACGATAGAGCAAAGTTCCTATGAACGAGGTACAAGAGAGAAATAAATAATTATTAACTCGGATAATCCAGTTAACACGAGCCTTTTTCAATTGTCGGAGCAGCAGTAGACAGCAGTAAAATATCAATCAATCAACTCTCACCATCAATGACTTCAAAAGATCCATCTTGATTCAAGTTTTCCAACCAAACGAAAAATCCAAACTGAATGACACCTCCAGCAATCGTCTCCAAGTATTAATGATTGGGAAAGTTCTGGTCTGATCTTGCCAGATGACGCCAGATTTTTTTTCTCTCAATTATCCTTCTCTGGGAATTGACTTAGGCTTGATGACTAAGAATGACATACTAATTCAACATCTAATCTGAATTATTTGATTTGATTCGCCTCTCGTGCTAGTTTAGGACCTAATTGCTACTCCCAAAGATGTTTCTCTTTCATCAAAAATAGCTGAATCCCTTTAAACATAAATTGTTTCCAAGCATTGATCACAGAAAAAGATCCAACTTGCTTGAAATTCCCCAACTAAATGAAGAATCCTTTACAACCTGATCAATGACCCATCGAAATACAGATTACAGCTGTCGTCTTTAATCGTTCAAATTCAAAGCAGTCGAAATATTGATTTGTCAGGAAGCAATATCGAACTATGTTGATGATGAAAAAATGAGGTTCTCGGCTGTTCACGAAGAGGATGGGTGTGGGGTAGGACTGGGGCAAGACAATCTTGCCAGTGATGTAGATGAGAGAATGATGGCTGCCGCTGGTGACACACAGCCAGATGGTAAAACCATGGTGGACGAATCCTCGATGACCTACCATCTTCCATTGTTATTCACCAATGGTTATCCAACTTCTTTGGAGAAAATTTCACTGGTAATTTCATTAATCATGTCATCTGCATCAGCGTTATTGGACACTGCTCATGGACGTTTTGGTATTAATTCACAGACTGAATTGGAACGTTTCATAACATTCATGGTTGAATGTTCATCAGATCCACCATCAACTGGGCCGATCAATCCACCTCAGTGGTGGCCTAAGGAAGTCAAATTTTCAATTCCATTCGTACGACCTAAGAGAATCAATGACGTAAGTACCGTTGTTCATTAATAATTCATCATTTTCATCTTCTTTTTTTGACTGCATCGTTCTGGTAAGGAAACTGGATATTTCGTATTCGAAGCTCTCTCCAATGGACATTTCTGATAAATGCATCCTTGAATGTTTACTAATTATCAACCATTGACGCGAATCGATGGATGAATAATGGCTGAGGTGGCTCAGCATGTGATAAACGAATCAATCCGAATGTAGACGATTGCAGTTTATCACAAATACCAACTCCCGATTCCTCTGGCCTCCCTGCGACGCTGCGTCCAATATCACAAAACTCGATATGACATGAACAAAATGGCCGCCGGCTGAGGTGGCTCAGACGTGATCAAGATTATGGATCTTTCGGGTCATTGAGTTACCGGCATGCAATATACCAACGGCTTTATTTCATAGAAAGCATGGGACGAGTCTCATTAAATAATGATCTTTGTCCTTTATATTTACGATGGAAATTTGAAATTTGGCGCCGGGAGGATGGAGATATTGATATGAATGCTCTATAAATTGCGTATCGCCGAGCAATGTTGCCAAATAAGCAATATTAATTACATTTCTATTAAGGAAATTTCCCCCCGTTTTCAGTTTGCGTTATTAGTTGAATATGATCGGATGCACGGTAGCGGATGCCAAAGTTTGCGCCCCAGGACAATCGGCAACGTCCTGTTGTCGTCCCTTTTCAGTTAAGGGGGGAACTGTTGAAAATGTTTCAGAAAAAACGGGACCAAAAATATCAAACTCCCAATTCTTAGCGATCGTTATTATACGGTCCAGGGAAATTTACTTCACTGGTAATATGTTTCCCATATAGATTATGATCTTGACAGTCCAGGAGATCAATATTTATAAGACATACTGAAATCAGTTAAAAACACAAACATTGTCTCACAAAATCTATTGAAATTCAATACCAAACCAAAAGAGAAAAAACAAAATTTGTGCAATTGGTTTTATCCCAGATGGAAGCAAATTTCGCGTCATTTTACATTACGGTCATATGACGGTCATTGACATGTCACCTCACCGATCTATGAACGACCAATTTGGGTCACGTAACAATAATACGACGGACTTCTCACGGCTATCTGGCATCCCAAAGGTGGCGCTACTTCAGATATTCAAATCTTATTGTTTTTACTGTAATCTTTTTGGTTTCTTCGAAAGTCTAGCGATTTGTTATCGTACTTGAACGTGACGCAGATAAAAGCGTCATTTGAATAAAAGAAAACTGTGAAGATAATGTTAGTTTATTTCGCCGGCAAAGCCAAGAACAGTTTTATGACAAAAATTGTTTATGTTCGCTAAGTTTATAATTTTCCCTTTAACGGTCGTGATAAGAATGTTATGAAAAATTTGACATTTCTACTGAATAATACTCCTATCATGGGAAAAATAAACTGATTGACAATCACGTCATGAGATTTGACCAAACATGGCGGATGTGCTCGTTCTATTGACAACAGTAAACGTGATTGTCAATGACGATCATATTTTCATGATCTGACAGTTACTCATTCGTAAGGCCATGACGAAATCTATATCTAGAGACCTTATCAATGTTCTTTGCAGCTGTCATTTACCTGAAAGTGGTCCGAAATCCGGTAACTTAATTCCCCATCATCTACCCAAACAAACCAACGAGAATTTCTTTATGTTTATAGAACTGGATGGGGACGTTAAAAAAACTCGTATACAAATGTTACACATACCACAAGAGCGAATACCTCCTTCGATTTTGTGCCTATCTCGCCCAATATCCCCGAGAAAAGCTCTACTATGTCAATAATTGGGACTCGACAACGAGCCTTTATCACAAAGGCACCGGAAAACTTCTGGCAACATTCCGCAATGAGAACATGGTACTCTTAACAACAAATTAATTCAACTAGTCATAGAGAATAAATCCATAATCACCCGTAATGACTGAAAATTTCTAGGATTACGATAAAATTGTTGATAGCCCACGTCGATCTCTGCTACCCCAGAATCATGCAACATCGAAAAACTTGGGTAAACCTAACAAATCAAAGGAGCCAAAACAACGACCGAAAGATGATTCATCCTTGGTTGTAATACAGCCATCTATGGAGGAAATTTATCTCTGTGACAACTGTGATGCTGAATTTGGGGATTTGGATCAGATGAAGGTACAAGTAACTTTCATTCCAATGAGAGACTTTCCCAAGATTTGCCTTGATATAATTCCTCTATCACTCCTGATCTCCCGGCATTGGTACTCACATTTCCTCTCAGCATTCATCTCAAAACCAATATTTGACTGGACCTTAGGATCATGAAAAAATATGCGGTGAGCCGGTAACAACCACCACTCCACGACCAGTGACCCCTTACGAGCCTATCATCGAGCCTGAATTGGATCAAAATCAGTTTTTAGATTACTTCAAATTATCGACACCCACTGCACAATTCAGACCGGTCATAAACAAATCGTCTAACCCACCATCACCAACGATTCATTGTGAACCTGTGAGGGGTACACGACGAATGCGAACAGCTGTTAATCTCACGAGGTGTCCAACAATTCCGCTGTCTTCACCTGCTGGAATGATCATGCTCAAAAAATCCAAGACAATGACTGAGAGCATTCAACAGGAGAGATTGGAAAGGGTAGAGAGGCATTTGCATGCACCGTCTCTCAACAGGTTCAACAGACCTAAGTGGCTAGATCGGTATATCGAGTACAACCGATGGATGGTCAGCTATAAACCGAACAGGGAGAAGTTTGGACAGGATGACTACGTTCATAAGTATACGTTTGGGGCTTTCAAACGGAAACCTGGTGAGTGGTATTTTCTCTAATCTGTTATGTTCGTCCCCAACGAGAAGTGTCTTAGTATTATTTCACTAGTGCTCTAATGCTTCACTAGGGTATCAACAAACATTGAAATCTATAAAGTTTTCAGGATCAATAAATCCCCGAAAATACTCAAACCAAGCGCGCATGCACCTAAGTTTATCCTCTGGTTCAGTACAATCAGCCCCAATTCTGTCCAAATGGTTTCCAGTAGTAAAAAAGTTTTCCAAAAGTTATCGCTGAATACGTCAAAAAAATCACGACGAAAATGGCCAACGAATGCGAACAACATCGCCCAATAATTTTCCTGAAGCATGAACCGGTTATTACCCAACAACATGACAAAACTTTCCTCTAATATTTGCAAAAAAAGCCTCCACGATCCCTTCGCCTTTGAATAATTAATTCACCTCTGTTGCAGCCCTCAGTCTGAAGGCCCAACTACTCTACATAGCGTGTGGCACCTGTCATGTGAAGCTAGAACGACTAACCCCAGAGAAATTGGAAGACCTGCAGAAACACCCATGGAAATATCGTCCACCACCACCTAGGAAGCTTCCCCCAAAACACCGGCCAGGTCCCCTGTCAAAGTCGAATCCTCGACACCTGCATCTGAAGCGCTCAGTTCTGCCGAAACGTATATCGAATGGTCTCATGGGGCCTACGGATAAGTCCCCAAAGCCAATCATTCCTACAATTCTGAAAAATCCGGCTCATCGTCGTCCAGAGCTGCAGAAGGATATCGTTCTGGTGGATCTGGTATCATCGGATGAGGAAGAGGATCCGAAGAAGCCTATTCACTCTGATGAGAATCGCGATCCTATGTCGGCTTGTGATAATCTATCCAGAGCCAACTATTTCAAGCCAATCAGCCTGAGCCCTTCCAATGGCCGATCCCGGTCTCTTGGATATCAGGGAGCGACGGTCAATGATTGGCTGAGGAGTGCAGCACTTCCTGGGGATACCAAAAGACACAGCAATTCTGTCAAGTACCTTGGGAATGTCGTAGATACGTCCAAGACATACTCATCTCTTCTTAAGCAATCTCCATAGAAGAAACTTCGATTGAAGGAGTTTAAAGTGGACTTCAGGACTTGATTCATAATTTCGGATTGGCTGGGTAAAAGTGAACAAATCTAGCGATAATTTGAAAATTGACTGATTCGGCTGAACTGGGTCGTCGGCTTGAAAGATATTGAGGATTGAAAGACACTCGGCAACGGCTTAAGTTTTTTCGTTTTAATCCTAGGGCGCTATTTATTGAATTTAGATGGTGTGATGTCAACGATGGGATGGGTGGGGCATCCCTAGAAACAACGAAAGACGCCGGAATTCTGCCAAATACGTTGGCAATGATATAAATAGATCTACTATATACTCATTGGTTCTCAAACCATCTTCATAGAACAAATTCCCATTGAAACCGTGGAACATGGGCTTCAGTCATTCATAACTTCGAATTGGCTGAATGAAAATAAAAAAATCTAGAGACAATTTGCAGGTCATCTGTCGATCTTTGAAAATTGATCGATTCGTGACATCCCTAGCAACAATAGTAAACAACAATCTTGTCAAGCATATTATTAATATCATAGACGGATTCAAGACATACTCATTGATTCTCAAGCTATCTCCATAGAACAAATCTTCATCGAAGCCGTGCGAAGTGGATTTCAATGATTTATAACTTAGGATTGGCTGAGTAAAAATGAAAAAAATCTAGAGACAATTGAATGATCATCCATTGATCTTTGAAGATTGATGGTTTTTTTACAAATCGAATCGTTGATTGAAAAGATATAGTACAATCATTGAAGCCGATACATCGTGGAAGTTGTGTACGAAAAATTGTTAATCAACGGAGGAGAATGTTCTGACAAACATAAAAAAGTTTGGCAGAATCCTTTAATTTTGTATAATCTGAATTGATGAATAAAAACTTGAACTTTTTTCCAACTTACGGTGAAATTCCAGCCAGATCGTGGAAATCCAATAAATTTAAAGAGTAAAAATATCAGCATGCAAAGGAGAAAACCCCATAAATACAAGGTGACTACGAATCTTATAGCATCAATAGATTTTACATAACAAGATCATAAAACTTCATAACCTCAACCAAAATTCAAAGTTAACTTCTCGATTGACAATTGAAATAGACAATTTTACGTACACAAAACTATCCTCAGCGACTGAAGTAAAATTGAAAGACATTCATCGCCTGTAAATTATTTTCTTTTTTCGCCCTAGAGCGCTATTCATTGAGTTTAGATGATTTTATAGGACGTTAGTGTTGTTTTACCGACAGTTTGATTGCATTAAAAATGCGCAACTCTCGTAGAAATTATCTTAAAGGGTCAATGACCCCGACGTTGATCGGCGTTGGACAATATAGACTGTTTTTTCATTTCATTCGTATAGAAGCCCTTTAGTTCTTTCCTATATCACTTGTTTTTTTTCCATTAAATATATATTATATTTTTTCATCGAGAAAGCATTGCAACGTAAAAGAATAGTGATGTATTGCATTATTTATACGGCATCATCAGATTGTTAAGATTAAGATACAATGAGTGTCATGAAGTTAGAGGATTTCACGTGAATCCTGATATCAACTTGTCGCTGTATACTTTACGAAAAATGTACATATAAAAATAATCCTCATTTGGAATAAATTTGTCTAGATTTTTCATTGTATATGGATTCATTCCAGGATATGGCGGCCAGACTGCCCTATTTCTGGATTTTTAGAGGGTGTTCTGGAGTAAATATTTATACGTGGCGTCATTAACCGCGAAATTGGAATGACGATTTCCGAGTGAAAAATTCAATGCACAATGGATAATAATTCCACAAACTTGAAAAAACTCGTTGGAGAAAATTGTAAAAAGCATTTGAATTCAGTTATTTTGATTTACTCACTTCAAACGCCTTCTGGTGATGACTCCTAGAAGTATCCCGATATTTGGATGGTACCGCCGATTCATATCACTTGGCTGTTTTCTGAAAAAAAAAAATCATACACAAATTTATTATTTATTTACGTACTTTGTGTATTGCCAGCATTATTTATGTGAATTTTTAATTCGATATTTTATTCTTGTAGTTTTATATATCCGGAAGTAGCGGCCAGACTTGGTACTACTCTCATAGAGCCTGTGAGATTAACAGCGGTAGAACCAATTGCAAAATTTTGAGAACAATGTCTTGAATATTTTTTGAAGAATTCAATCGATTATATGGATATAATTTTTTGTAATTTATTTTTAACCACCCAATGATGTAATAATGTGATATATTTTGTACTGAAATAAAGGAATTTGAAATGGAAAGACGGAGAAGAAACGTTTTTAATTGATCATTGGTCGGGATTGACTGAGTAAAATTTGAAAAATTTGGATTCATTCTAAATGTTTTTTCATGTGCTTGAAAATGAGACCTAACTCATAGAATTCTGATTATTCAGTCAAACTATCTTTGAACATTTAATTCGAGTTGTATTCAGTAAAGACAATGCTTTCTTGTCAACTAGATTTTTCTAATAACTTCCTAAACGGGACCTCCAGATCCACCTGAGATGCAGTTTAGCCGACCCCCTACGCGTTCCACTACGAAATTCAAATATTCCCGCCGACTACAACGCGACTCAACCGAACATCGCTCACCATCCGTTTCCGATATTGATCCCGAAGGTCCGCCATTATCCTACACACTCTCCCACTCCCAACGGGTCTGCTGTGTGTTCGATGGACAAGCCCCTAACATTAGCGTGAGAGAGAGGTGCGGTGTTGCGTGATTGCGAGATTTGGCTGCGAGTTTCCGAGCGTGTGTGTTTGTTGTGTTGTTTCGAGTTGAAAAAGTCATAAATAACGAGCGAAAGATTAATATTAATACATCCAAACTCCCCCCTCTCACCGTTCTGCAACATTATACGCATAAAAACCCCGATAACTCCATACCCAGGGGAAAGAAAAATCTTGAAATCTGCGTAATAAACCAATGCATCGAGACCCTACCTGATATCGAAAGTATAGCCAGAACGTGAGACAAGCAACAACAACCAAAAAAAAAGAAGAAAAAGAAAAAGTTGTATGTGAATACATGTATAAAGAACTGAGTGAGTGAGTGAACGATTTTCTGTGAGACGTATACTATTGTCCAGAAACAGGAAGGACGAGGGCAATAGTTTATTTGGAGAGGCTATCTAATTCAGTCCAATTGAGTTGCGTATACGATAAAAGTGGCACCCAGAAAAATGTCATCATATATTCAGGTTGCTGAGGACGAGGGTGAGGAGCCCATAGAGTTACCCACTGAGGATGACAGTACATTGCTGTTGACTACACTGTCTGGCCAATTTCCCGGTACCTGCGGTCTCAAATATCGCAATCCCGAGTCGAGGAGCATGCGGGGCGTTAGACTTGTCGAGGGAAGACTCCATTCCCCCGAGAGTGGCTGGGGAAAAGCTGTCTATTACTGCGTTTTTCCAAAAGGTAGATGATACAACTGGGCCTGCCAAAGGGGTGTGTCGGTTAATGTTTTTTTTTTCGACCTGCGATAAGGGGGGGGGCATAAGGGTGACTTTTATGGTCGATGATTTGGCGTTGGCGAGGGGATTATGGGAAATTTGGATGGGGGTAGGGGTGGACGGAATGGACAGGGTCGTCTGAAGGGGTATTTTTTTGAGGAAGGATCTGTCGATCATCATGAAGGCTGATTGTGGTTTATTTGCTTTGGTAATGAGAATGTGATGGTTTTACGGAAGTTGGAAGGGATGGGGTTTTTTGTTGGCGATTACCATTTGGTGATTGCGGGGGAGTTGAAAGTATTTTTAGAAATTACCTCGAGATATTTTTATTTTCTCGTTGACGACGTGGCTGATGATTTTTTTTTCAATTATCAAATTAATTGGGATGGCTGAATGATATTTCGAGATTTTTTTTTTTGTTTTGAGGGGAGTTTTGGGAGGTGGGAAGACAGGTTTTATGATGGATTGATTTTGTTTTTGGATTTTTGGGAATGAGAATGGAGTTTTTCTTTTTTTTTTTTGGGAAGAGGGACCTGCGGGAAATTATCAGATGTCTTTTCATCTTGAAGAATTTTTGTGGAGCTTAGAAGCAACTTAATTTATCATTATGAAATAATTTTCGTCGGACATATTGACAACTTCAGGGGGCTCGATTCAAGGAACTTTGGACTTGTGTTGTTAGAGAAAGAGGTGGAAGATGTGCGATTGTTGTTTGGAACACGGGCGCAGGCGCGATGTTGAAATTTAGAAGGGAGGTGTTTTGGACTTTCAGAAGGCTTGATAGTGCTGCCGCTGTTGGAGATGCTACACACCATACGAAATTATCGATAACATGATGCCATAAAATAAACAAAATTATTCGCAAATGGAAAAATGCATCTCCTTTTCATGCCCCATTTTTGTTTCTAGCTTTGATTTTTGTTAACAGGAATAATTCTCATCCATAAATTCAGCAAGAGTTACGAGCTCAATTATCTCGTTTTATGTGTCAAATATTATAAGAGAATTTTCTCTCTTGAATATCTCCACGCTCAGAGGCTTAAATCCCCTTTGAATATCACTCTCAATTAACTTAAATCCTATAATTTTGACGATATTATAAAATCCATCTCGTCATTACTTTCCATAATTTTCGATTTTTAATCTGAGGAAATAAAGTGTGGTTATGTTGCCCTTGCTTCACAGAAAATAAACGGAAATCCGATGACAATTTGGAGAATTCCACAGCAAAGACTAAGAGAATGGAGACAAAACTGCGATGCACTGATTTAATTGTACTTGGATTACCCTGGAAAACTACAGAGCAAAATTTGCGGGAGTACTTCGAGACTTTCGGAGAAGTTCTAATGGCCCAGGTAATTTATCCCCCTAAATTAATCCAATCAAGGACATTCTTTGGAACCTTTAGAATATTCTTAATGAAATTAATATGCTGCAATAAAAATTAATCGAAATTTTTTACAAAAGAAACCCCTCGAAAATTCATAATTTCTTTTTAACAACGATACAATGAAATTTGTGCATGTAATTGGAAAATGATCAATGAATTCCGAATCCAATTGAATTTTTGGGGCTTTCAGGTAAAAAAAGATGCGAAATCGGGCCAGAGCAAAGGCTTTGGATTCATCAGATTCGGCAGTTACGAGTCCCAGCTGAGGTGTCTTGCCCAAAGACATATGATCGATGGACGATGGTGTGACGTCAAGGTTCCCAACAGCAAGGTAAGCAACCAAACAGTATTTTTATTCAACTTGACAACAGATTGAGTCGAGCTGTTCCCTATTCTGGGATTGTCATTGAACACAACACGACGATTTTAGGAGAGATACATTCCACGTGTTAACGATCAATATGTACGAGATTCAGATCGTTATTTTCATGACTAATTCCGGAGTTTTAACTTGATATAAATATAAATTTTTTTTCATATTTCGGAGTTTAATTTACCAATATAAAATTAAAAATGTCTTCATATTTCATTTCTGGATTTAATCCCCAGAGGATGATCTTTTAATTTGAAAACTTTGCAAAGAAATTTGCAAAGTTTCACAAAATTGAAAATTTTTTTAAATATTTGAAATTCCTTCAATTTTCTAAAATAAAAAATTGAATAAACAAAAAGTGAAATAACTTTCATCGTTGATATACTTTTTGTAAATGCAATCAATGGTTTTGTATTAACAAACCATTTTTTAATCTGGTTTGCGTACGTTAATTGAAAAATAAATAATAATCCGAGTCATGAAGAAAGCGATCATCTCCGTGTGTGCATTTACCGAATTATAAAATGAAAAGAAAAAAGTGAATAACGGGTGAGAACGTTTTTTATGGTATAAATAGATGAATGCGAATGGCGACAATGATGTAAAGAGCGAGCGTACGTGGCTTCATGTTTGTATGATATCTGAATGTATGGAGTATGATGCGGCTGATTCAGACTGTTTCTCTTTCCTCAAGTGAATGGACTTTTTTTTCTCTCTTGTTTTCGCGATATATTTTTTTTTTTATTAATAATTGAACTGTGGCAAGTTTCTCACGTGACGTAGAGCATTAAAATCATCGGGTGGATGGTATATTGAGAGGTGTTTTTTTAATCGCGAGCTCAATTCATGTTTAATGAATTCTAAAGTGCAATGACTTACTATTGATTGAGCATTTTTTGACAGTGTGATTTAATGCTGACAGAGCTGGGGAGTCAAAAATCAGTTTAATACTGAATAGTTTTTTTTTATAATTTGAAATGAGGCTGTGCTGTTCTGGATAATAATTGAGTTCATTTTTTGGGAGAGTTAATGAGGGTTATTTATTTAATTATTTCTTATTCTGAACGTGGAACTGAAATGCAATTTTGATTTTTTTCATTGAAATATTGATTGCTTCTAAAATTTGAGTTTATGAGAATCAACATTTAAATTTAATTATTTTTATTTGGAAATGAAAAAGCTAAAATGGGAAAGCAAAAAGACTAGGCACTCTTTTATACTTAATAGAAATAGTATTGACTGTTTCTAAAATTAGACAGTCTATTTTCATAAAATGCCTAGATACTTGACGAACATTCCAAACGTAGGGGAATATTGTGAAGAGTTATTATTAACTATTGTTCTGAAGTAGTACTCATTTGAGCCATGGAATTAAAAACTCTTCAATTTTTCTCACTCGATTTGACAGCTACGATTATTTTGCCCAGCTCTGCTTTTCGAGTACGAATTTATCGAATTATTACGAAAGTTGAATTATGTAATAACGAGTGCGTGCGTGGGAGAAAATAAATTCATGTACACGCGTTAATTCATCCTTTGTTGTACGTTTTTCGTTTAAATTTCGGGGTGTACTGTGTGGAGTATGTCGATGGAGTGAGACCGTAGACTACAATGTCGATCGGTTGAATGAACATATTGAGTAGGCGGTTAAAACACACCTTTGATTGAATTTTTCTCAGTTGATTTGGGAGATAAATAGCGGGGGAATTGTTGAGGCGATTCTCGAGAATTTTTTTATTTCCAAGGAAGTCGCTAAATTTACAACCAAATTTTTTTTGTGCAAAATTTTACAACAAAAAAATGCTTTCTCAACATTTCCTGGGAAAAATAAATCCACTTTATTTATTTATTTTTTTAATCAAGATTGAGTTAATTAATTTGGGTTTTGCGTGAGAATTTTGAGTCGTGAATATCTGAAAGCCGAACGAAAAATATTGGATACATATTTTTTTATTATTTTTGATAATGAAAAAACCACGAGTTATAGGCGATTAAAAATGTCAGACTTATAACGTCAAGTTAAAGCGAGCGTTCCTATAATCGGCTAAAATACCTTAATTTTATTTACAAAATGTCGTAGTTATTTGACTTTCATCATTGAAGTGAACCATTTGCTATCTTAAATAAATATTCATTCGACCCTACCGCTCGCTGACAACTGGCAAGTCTTCTGGAATGAGTGAACAATCCTATCATTCTAATCAGACAATCGTTAGTCGTCTCAACAATATTCTCCAACCCCTAAAAAAAAACTAACTCAAACTGTCCGAATGTGCCCCTGAGAGTGTCTGCCCCACAGAAACAATTCCCCCGAAAAAAAAAAAAAAAAAAAAAAAAAAAAATCAATCAGCCCACCCCACCCCCCAAAAAGTACCTATTGTTCGAGGGAATGGATGTGTCTGGTTCCAGAATATAGACGGGATAATGATGGCACGTCAGTATGATACCGGTAAGCACAGCGAGTGTTATCGTCCAATCCCTGTGCATACCCCGGGTAGTCGTCGTTTATCAGTGGCAAAACCCTACATGACAACGACAGCTGAAAGTACAACATCACCCCGCTATGATCAGGAATACGATTACAAGACAACGCACTATCCATCATATCCCCCAAATTATCCCTACGATGAGACAAATAAATACAAATACGAGCAGCAGGGTGTTACCCAGCAGCCAATGGCACAGGGTTACGGTTACGATAAATCTCAGTATCAAACGTACGATGAAAATAATTACGAAACACGTGGTTATATGGCATCACACCAGACGACGACGCAAGCAGCACCCGGAACAAATTATCAGGAGACAGAGTACACTAGGTACAATTACGAGGGTAATCGGCCGTATCTAGGATCAGACGGCAGTGAGTACGATAAGGGAAGATATGGGTATCAGTACGAGAGGAGTTATTACGATGCTGAGGGAAGGTACATTGATGGTAGACATGATCCGCGGTATACGGACACACGCCATCAGGATGGACGTGATAATCGGGAGGAAAATAGGTACGACAATCGAGAGGACAGGCGGTACCAGGAGGGCAGAGAGGACGAAACGAGATATGAGGGACGAGATGAACGATACATGGATCGAACGGATGGACGATATGACAATCGATATCCCAAAGAGAATTATTATGATCGCTACTACAAGCATCGACCTGCGAGGGAGCATCCGGCTGAGACGTCAAGATATTGATAAATGGCTCGTTTTTATCATTAATTGAGTAGTTTCTTAGTGGATTGGGCTTGGTGGAAGTTAGGTTACAATGTCATTTGATAAGGGGTCAGTGAAAGGTCGCGATTGATTTGACATTGTTTTAGGGTGAATTGCTCGAAGGATTGAATTGATCAGTGGCGGGGCTGGCTTGCAATCAGGTTGAAAAATATGACGGACTTTGAGTTTCAAATCATTCAAGAAACACGTTCACGTGATCATGTAGGATTGAGGGACCGCAATTGATGATTTCGGAGGAAAAATCCTTTACAATCACCATTTAAAAGAGTCAGCATCGCCTCGCGATGGTTTAACACCGCCAATTCTTGGAAATGTAACGCCTTAAGGAATTTGCTTTAACTTACGTTTTTTTCTTTTTTTTTTCTTTTTGATATTTTGACATTCAAGGGTGAGATTTTAATGTTTTTCGAGGGTTGTGACTTAAATCCAGCTCATGACTTGGATTTAGGACGGATTAAATTTGACTCGTGACTTAAATTCATGTCATTAGTATGTACAATTAACTTGTAACAGAAATTCAAGGAGCGGCCTGAATTCACCTTTTTTTTTGTATTACAAAACACGTCGCAATGTGAATTTATAGCGCGGTTTAAATTCAGGTAAATTTTATTTATTATGAGGTGGATATGTACATTTCAGATGCAGCTTAAACTCAGTTTTTTTTGCATGCGAAACAATGTCACGAAATCAAACTAGATGACGACTTAAATTCAGGTATCGATTTTAATTCAGATCACCTGCGTTTATACCTAGATCGTGGTATGATATTAAGTTGCAAATTCATTTCAGTTAATGGTTTGTATTCAAAGTGAGTTGTTGATAACAATTTAGGTCGTCACTTGCGAAGAAAACGTTTGATAAAAACATTTTCAAATTAATTTACATCCAGAAAAATTTTGCAAATTAATTTTGTTTAGTTTGTGGCGATGAATTAAAATGAAACGATCAATTGTCGACGTTTGCTCTTTACCATCCATAAATGTCGCCCATAACTAACACTGTTTTATGACATTTACTGTAAATTAAATAATCACATCTACTTAGGAATGGATAGTTATGAAGTATGATTTTAACAATAATTTTGAATATATTTTCCTTGTACCATAGTTTGATTATAATATCGAGTGGAATATTAACGATGCAAATGTTCGAGGTAATATTTTATTTGTTGTTATTCTGAAATCAGTGGTTAAGGATTTATGCATAGATAATAGACACATGTATAAAATAGAAGAAAAAAAAATCACGAATGATTAACATTGTTTAAAACTTATGAGGTTTTTCCTACCGCATTAGGACCAATCGTGTTGTATGTATTGTATATATTTTACATAATATCCAACAAATTTGAGTTGATTGATATGATGCAAATGATGTGGGGATATTTGTTAGAATGTTTGATACTTGTTGGAAGGGTGACACGTGATTATCTTCATACCTCGTTTTTTTCCAATTTTCTATGGTTAAAAGCAATCAATCTTCAACAATGACCTTCTATTTCAGCACCACCTACTTAAATTACGAAAAATAATTTATCCCATCAACCCTCCACCTCAACCAATTCATCACAATGATCCGTCATTTCGTGAGATCGTACGCGCACTGGTCTCACGACTGAAAGCCCATCCCCTAACCAATTATAATGGAGAAACTAGAATTGGCGGGATAATACTGAAATTTAAAAGGGTCCATGAGCTTTCAACGATCTGTTCAACGATTGAACATTGAAAAAACTATAAGCTCTCAATGGAATAAGTAAAAAAAAAAAAAGCATCTTCAGCCCTCCCAACAAGTATCACCCCACACCCTGAAACTATCCTCCCCTCCCCGGCTAACAATCCCCTGACTGATGATTGGCGTTTGTGCTTAGGAGGGAATGATTCAGCAAGTGCCGTGCAAGGTATTCGTGGGCCGCTGTACAGAAGACCTAACAGCGGACGATCTTCGTGACTACTTCACAAAATTCGGTGAAGTTACGGACGTATTCATCCCCAAGCCATTTCGTGCATTCTCATTCGTAACATTCTTAGATCCCGAGGTTGCCCAGTCCCTCTGCGGTGAGGATCACATAATAAAGGGTATATCGGTACATGTATCGAATGCAGCACCAAAATCCGAGGGTAATAATCGTAATTTCAACAATCAGATTAATTCAAATATGCGTGGAAGGGGTATGCCCGGCCCCATTGAAAATAATATGCAGGGTAATTATCAGGGAAATCGTTACATGGGACACTCGGGTAATAATATGGGGCCCAATGGCTGGAGTAATCCTGGCAATCGTGGTAATATTGATATGCCAAATTTACAAGCACTTGGTATTACTGGACAGAATAATGGCGGTGGTGGTGGTGGTGGTATGTCAAATCCACTTGCCATGGGGGGAATTAATCTGTCAGCACTGCCAGTTAATCCAGCCCTTGTGGCTGCTGCACTCAATCAAGCATCATGGGGACTCATTGGGAATCTTCAGAATCAGGGAAATGATCAGGGATATTCTAATCAGCCTGGACCACCTGGACAACCACCCTCAGGAAACAACAGCATTGGTAACAGTGGAAATTCAGGGTTTCTCAGCTGGATGAATCAAGGGGGTGGTGATGGTAATACAGGTAATCCTGGATCTGGTGGACCGGGAGGTCCTAATAATCCCAATGCCAATCAGGGTGCCTGGCAGAATCATCCTGGACAGCGTGATCAGAAGAACAACGCGTTTCTCAAGTATGAGTAAGGTGGAGAAACTATGATTGCAGACGAATGTTGGGGGTGATTATTTGGCGGCAATTTAGATTTTTTTTTTTCATCTTTATGACAAATTATATGCACTTTTGACGTCGACGGTGAGGTGGAACATGATGGGAAGGTGGAGCGTATGAAATTGGGAGGGAGTTGAGGGGAAATTAATGGAAAAATATTCTGCTTTTCGATAATGATTCGACCTAGATTCAAGTTGCGACTCGTTGCGGATGAAAAAATTATTCAAGTCACCACTTGAATGTACAGATTCACTTCAACTATAACCCACACTCGAATTCAGGCCCAGACCGGAATTTGAATGATGTGATGAATTCAGATTCAGATATCAATACCAGACAAAAAAAAGGATACTCTCCAAAATATTCTCCTCGATCCACTTCTACCCAAGAGAAACGTGCAATCAATAAAAATGTCAAAGGTAATCCATCACGTTCCTCCCCACCCACAATTACCCACCTCAGATTATAATTATCTAATCAACTGACTTTATTTTATTACACGCAATTCACATTTTCTTTCTACACCCAGCAATATTGAATATAAAAATAATCACCCAGCAAAAAACCAACGAGAGAGGATGTATTATAAAATCGAATTCAACTAATGTCATTAAAACAATGCAACTAAATCTAAAGAGAACTGATTGAAAAACAAATATAAAATACTGGTATGAAATATGATTTGAAAACAATTTGGACATGAGATGATTGTACTGATGTGGTACATTGGAACGATTAATTAAACTTAAGTCGAGATATGGTTGGAAAGAGTCAAATGGGTAGTGAATGTGCATTAGAATTTTCCGTATCATTTGACTTATTTCTCATGAGATATATGCTAATGATAATTCTAATGTCTAGAACGACGTATATGTGCTTGGAATTAATTGCAGTGTGTTTAATATTTAAGTAATAATGAGGTATGTTCGGTGTTATGTGGGTTATGGAGTAAGTTAGCACCCTTTCACAAATCAATGAATGAAATAGAATTGGAATAATTGATGACAATGGATGATAATGCAACTGATAATTGATTAATTGGTGAGGATTTCGAAATGAAAGATGTGAATTTGTGAGAGGGGATAAAGATTAGATGATTAATATCTGTGAGGGTTGGGATAAGATTGATCATACGATAGTTGTTTATCAGTTTGTGAGTGTATTCGTATCATTGAATTATTAACAAAGAAAATATGGTTAATAAATAAAGTAAAATGAATGTAGGTCTTGCCATTTATTATGGTGAACAAAAAAATAATAATGTACGTATATGGATTAATATGCGCTTAGTTGATAGTTATTTCATCGATGAGAGCTTAAGTAATTGTTGTATACATGCTTTTTCAAGGAATGTTGCATGGTTTCCCTCCTGGGTGGATCGGATGCATGAGGAATTTTTTTTTAATATTATTTTGGTAGATGAAAGAGAATTCTGAGGGAACATGTGAAATGTGAGAGGATTTTATTTTAATTAGGTTTAGAGAATATATGAAGGTAATATTGTGTGGAGAACCTTATGAACTACCAAAGACATCAAACTTAAGTCAAGACTTGAGTTCAGGTATAGATGAGATTGCAGGTTGTGGTTATATTCAAAGACATGCCCCGGATTAAATTCAGCTCTTCCATTAAATTGAAGCCAGAGTTGGAGCTTAAATTCGGATTTTCAAGTAAATTCAAGACGTAAATTCATATCCTGGCTTCAATTTATATCATGTCTTAAATTCAGATCGGCCAAAAAAACTTCAAATTCGTGAGAAAATAAATCCTCTCACACTGGACAATTTTCCCCTGTAGAAAACAGTCAAGTGCAGATGGTAGTTAATATCCCGAGTGAAATAGTAACCCGATTCAACATTAACATTCACCCATCGATTATTTATTACTAACCCACAAGCAATTGCAGTGTTATAATTAACACAAACGAACCGCAATCAAGATTTAATTTTTCAATATTTTCATAAATTTCCATCTTCAATCAATAAAATTGGATCATGGGATGGAGGGAATGATAACAAAACCACGGAAAAAACCGACGAATGCATAAATAATTGGTACGCAGTTAATCGAGTCTTTGAATAGATTGAAATAATTGAAAATCTGATTTGTAACCATGAACTTTCTCTCGTAGATACTTAGCGTGAATTACACAGTTGTACGACTTTTTGTGTATGAATATTTTACACTGGTGCGCTAATGTGTAAATCAAATAAAACTTAAGATTAAAAGGAAATTGAGACAGTAGTAACCGATATAACTAGTTCATTAACAAATGCGGAAGAAACTAACGGTGAACTTTGAACTAAATAAATAAATGAAGTTGCTTCATTTCATTGATTGTGTGGGATAGAGAAAAAAATTATTGTATATTAATATGCAGTTTATTTAAATTGAATTGAATATTTTGAAAATATTAGATAATATCGAGAGTGAATTCAATCAATTGTTTCTTTTACAGCTGATTGAATATGATTGTTTTCTTTGTAATTTTTTGACGAGTGGTGGAAGCTTATTATGACATTATATCGTCATTGCCTGAGTGAAATTTAACGTGTCATGTCTCATTCTCAAGGTTTCAGTTTAACCTTTAAAATGAGACCTGTGTCATACCATTTGTATCACTACCACTCGACCATAAAAATTGCAATAAATAAGAATCAATATGACGGTATTGAAATCATTAATAGTTATATCAATTTGGGGTTCTTAATGAAAAAATACCATTTTCTTATTCTTTGAAGAAAAAAAATTATCGAAAAGTTTCACTAGGTGACGAGGGTCTCGCAATTTCTTTAGTCAATATAATGTACATTAAACGAAAATAATTGAGGGGTAAAAATTTAACTGATGAATATGTGGCAGTAAATAATTTTTAAAAAATTATAAAGATCATCAATGAACGAGAATAACGCTGTCACGTGAATATCGTTACACCAAAATTAATGAAACTATTCACATAAGCTACTTCAAATCACACATTATCTTATTAGTGGAGAGACAAATCGAAAGATAAATAACAAATATTGACAAATAAAGGGAATTCTTATACGTGATTGTGTGTGCAGTTTGTATCTTTCATTTTTGTTTTACAGTGTGAAGAATTTTTAAAATAATATACTTTTCACTTTATTATTTCTCATTCATCCATCGGTTTTTATTATCTTTCTACTCGCGAGCTTTCTCATTTTAGCGATCGTCACTGGTTCCACCAATAATGGGGGTTTTCTAGTGACAAATATTTGAGTTTTCAGTGCATTTTTTCGGTGTTTTTTTTTCTCACCTCATGGAATTTACTAACGTCACTTTCTTTTACAATATTATTTTTAGTCATTCTGGAGTGAAAGAGGTGGATGTTTTTTTTTAGAGGGAAATGTCTTCAGATTTTTTTTTATAAGATTTGGAGGTTTCGGAAATAATAAAACTGGGGTGAAAGATAATCTGGAAGATAGTTTTTAAAAAATTACCTTCTCTCTCTCCTAATTATGTAACCTCTTGACATTACCTTCAGCTCACTTCAAACGGTTTCTTTAGATGGAACAAAAGCAAATTACTTGTGGCTTAAATTCAGATCCCGATATAAATTCAGGTCATCTTTGAAACGCAGAGCGCGGTCGAAAGTCAGTCAAAATAAATGAAGGAATGAAATTTTGGTTTATAAATTCAAATTGCGTCTTAAATTCGTGTACGGTAAAACAAGATTTCAAAAGAAAATTTCATATCTATCTTTCAGATTTTTTAATCCTCTTTCACCATCGATTTAAAGAGGCGTAAAGTCCTCTCCGTACTTCAATAAATTTTTTTCTCTTCCCGAAGCCTCTTTAATGTCCCCGAAAATATCCTCTTCCCATACATATTCACTAAAAAAAATTCTCGTCCCCCCCCCCTCCTCCTCCTCCACCTCCTGGACTCATCCCTTTAAAAAAAATCGTTTGAAAGTATTATTTTGGACATTCTGGAAGCGAAAGAAAAACTGAGTATTCAAATGGTGGCTGATGTGTTATTGACTTACTCATGATGACTGAAGATTCATTAGTGGACCGATTGGATTGAATTAGCGAACGTGAATAATGTGAGTATGAATCGGTTGAATGTATTTGTTAATGGTCGTCTCAGAACTACAGAAGCGAAAGTTTGTCTGATAAAAAGGTAAAAATCTTATTGAACTTAAAATGAATGGACTGTATCTGAAGAGTGAAGAAACGAGTGTTGGAATCACATTGATGGATGAAACAGCATCTTCCACCGGCTATTTAATTTTTCACTATTTAACTCTGACTGATTTGAAAAAATGCCTGAGTGTTTTATACCGATTAAGCGTGGACGGTAATGAGATATAATTTGTTTTTTAAATTATAGGAATGACAGCCAGCAATGAGTGCTCTCACAAACAAAACGTTTAAATCAATTTTAAACAAAACATGACAGCTGATAGACAAAGACTGTAGTTTAAGACAACTTTTAACAAACATTTAGAACCGTTAGGGCGTACGATGATAAAAAAAAAATTATGAAATTTCGGTCCCTTCCAAACCGTTTATACACAGAAAATTAAATTTTAGTCAAAGTAATATTACAATTACACAATGAACGAGTGTGCAATATCTACGGAATTTCTTTTTGAATAAAAATGGAATTCCATTGTTGCTATTGACTTCTGAAAAATATAAACTGAAGAAATACTCCTTCTCAACAACTGAATCATGAATTTTTTCACGACACACTGTAATGTATTAAGTCAATTAGAATTAGGGAAGATTAATTAAAAAAAGAAAAGAAAATAATGAAACAAAAAGTAATTGTTGCTCAAGAGTTGCCTTGCAAAATGATTAAATAAATAAATGATGATGAAAAAATGACGAGTGAAGCGATTTGGAAGTGATCGGCACAGAATTTGTAAATATCCATGATGAATTTTCATGTTAATTAATAAAACCAACTTTTTGAAAGTTTCATTAACAATTTTTCAATGTAAAATGAGCGATAACGTTCGGTTTATTGTAATTATTGTATGAGGTCATCGTGATATTAAGATTATGACGAGAAATAATACAGAAAAATACCGAGTGAGAAGGACAGCTGGGGGAAATGATCACGTCCGATGGAGAATATCTTGAGATTGACTGAGTGAAAATAAAAAAAATCTTACGCCATTTTGACGGGAATATCTTAAGCTTTAAAATTAGTCATGATTCGTATAGTCTTAAATCGTATCGTTAGTTCCAAAGATAACTGCAATTTAGTAAAGATCATTTTGCCCCAGTCTGTCCACAATTATTGCTGTAACGTGAATAGAGATGAGTGAAAGAAATTGACAATTTTTTTTAAATCGAGATGATTTTTGTGTAAAGATATACTGGACTATTCCCTCTTGTCATTCGTCCTAATGATGAAACAAAAACAAAGAAAAGCGCTTAATTAAGATTTTTAATTCAATTGTGAATCTGTGAGAAAGCCACATTATTTATTTCTTTCCCGCTTCAAGATATCATTGAATTTCATTGTAAATAAAAGATTTTCCAATTGGTTCCCACTATCATTATTCAAATTTTCCGAATTCTTATCATATTTAAAAAATCAGAAATTAAGAAAATACATTTTTTAATAGATCGGATGCAGTTAAATTGCATTTAAAATAGTTGAACGGTTTTTGGTAATTAACTAGTTTGTAAAAAGATGAGAGGACTTGCATAAAGTCGAATATTCTTTGAATTTGATAAGAATTCTCTATGGAAGGTGCAAATTTTGATGAGTTCAATTTTTTTCACACTCGCTTTTATGCAAATATCTCGGCAACGAGTGGTTTTAGGGAGAAATTTTCCGAGACAAACAATATGTTGTGACATTTTTTTGCTAGAACCATCCACTTCCCAGATAATGGCGTAATAATCGAACTAGATTGGTTCATCAAATTACCCTGAAATACCGATTTTTTTTTCTTGTCACCTAGATCTATTCAATTACCATAGAAATTGGTCGAAGAAGGTACAAATAGGGATTCATTTACAATAATTAGACGGAAAGTGTGAGGAAAGTAATCGAAGAATGATTAAAAACAGAATTAAAAACAAAATAGAGAATTTATTTATTCATAATGAAAATAATGAATAACGCGAGAGATCAAAATGCGTCGTGTAATATTCATAAATACTGAATAATTTTTTTTATTTCTATATTTGTTGTGTTTTTCTTTAAATACTGGAATGAGCAGAAGAAAAAAATAATATTTAATGCTCTGGTTGATTATACCACCATCGACTATGAAAAACGTCATTATCTTGCAGTGCGTACCATGAATCACGAGATAACAATTTATGAGTGCACCTATGGTGAGCAATAAAATGAATAAAAATAATCGTTTGTTAAAATTGTGTTCGTCGTTATTTAATTATCCCTATAATTTAATTTTATACCTCAATATTTCTTTGTTTTTTCAACTGTTAGGAGGATATTGATTTTTCACCCAGAAAAAAGAAATTCGAATGACGTTTAAACGTCAATTAATTATAAATTCATTATCGTCATTGTCAAAGTATTATTCCGTATCAAGAACACAGCAAAAAGTTCTAGAAATCGATAAAAAAAACTACTGGAATTCCAATTTTCTAACGCCGATGTCCTACGCTCACCAGATCCTAACTATTTTCGCATTTAAATGTGTCAAATGTAACCATAGAATTCTCATAGAAATAGCGCCTTAAGTTCAATATGGTGGAGCTTTGGAGAGCGGCATGAGTGCGACTGCGCGGTCGAAATTATTTCTTTTCATCACACGATATTAAATTTGTTTCTTGAATTATTATGGTATTACCAATCAGGTAGTATTCTCGGTCCATACATACTTGTCTATAGACAGCACCGCATTTTCTGAACGACCTGCGGCGCCCTAACTTACCGCCCTCGACTTTAACAAACCTCCCAATCACTAGCGCCACTCACGCTCCCGACTGAATGTATTCACCGATATTATTTACTGTTTTATCAATTGATGGGCATTAATAGTAGGGGAATAATTTGCACGGATAATGGAAAGAAAATTCACGAGTTTTTTTTTCTGGATAAAACGCATAATTAATGCAAAGAAAGCAAAATCCTTCATTGTTTTTGTAAATTTATAGAAAGAAAGAATTTATCGCGCTATTCGTGATTGCCATACGATTGATATTTTAGATGCACTCCTTATCGTTACAATAGTATGGACAGTCGTTGTGGGATGAATATATATATTTTTTAATTTCAAAAATAAATTCAATTTATCATTCCATTAGACGTTCATGTTTTTCGTTTATAATGATTACGGACTGATATTATTTATTTAATTTATCTAAAGTATTGCTGAGCGTTACTTCCTTTTAGAAACGTCAGGTGAGTGACCGGAGAGGAAAATTTTGGAAAAAGTGCGTAACAGTTGCGGAATTTTTAACGAATATTGTCTTGACTGGCAGATTACAGAACAGCCAGGTAATTTTTCAAGACCTTGTATGCATCATATTTATTGTGAAATGGCATTTACGGATAACTTGACCACACGTAAACCCCACAACGCACAGAATAATATCCTCTCGCAATGGAAAGCACCTGTCTAATACCTATCCTGGTGTCCGGTCTGCACGCACTATTTCCGGTATGTGGGGGATGTACCGACAGGGTGAGTTACCCCTCAAGGACCCCCAAGTGAGAGAGGGCGCGACCCCCAAAACACTTTGTGCACCGCAACCCCTATTTTTCTCCCTCATTCACCCCTCAACCATCGATTTGTTATCACGACACGCGATTTTTCTCCCACTGTACTTATCATTCTTTTTTCAATGAACGAAATTATAAACGGTTAATTTTTCGGAATATTTCAAGCTAATTGATTGAAAAATTCTATTGGATTTCTTGATTTTTTCCATTTTCCAATAAATTAATCGATCAATTGATTGAGTTTGATCTTTTACTGACAAATTTTCTATTGAAATCAATCTGGAAAAAAAATTGTTCGATAATTATTAGACAAAGATTTTGTCTCTCCCCCCCCCCCGTCCCATTATACGCAAATATACAATTATATTCTCACTATGCAATTATTGGAATTTGATACAAATTTTCGGGATATTAGAAATAAATAAAATTCTGGTCCAGATGATTACAGGGGAGTGTGTGAAAGCACTCGATTCTAGTGGGTAACTAAATCGATTTCACACTCACGCTGAGTAGAAATTAATAGACATTTCGAACTGGGACCAGGTGTTGGATGCGCGGCTAACAGAGAGGGGGTCGGGTACCGTGGAAAATTCATCCCCATGTTTTAGACATAGCTCTTACATAACGGATATCACATCAATTACCAAAAAAGATTTTTTTCTAAACACTGAGAAACATTTTTTTTTCTTCTCAAATATTCATTTGATTTTCAAAAAATAAATACTTCTCTGAAGTAAATGAATATTCGGCAAAAATAATTTTTGTTCTCTGGGTACCTTCACAATTGAGTGCGGCAGAATAGCCCAAAAATGAAGGCATTTGGGTAAATCCGGACTCATCTTAAAGATTGAAAAAATATTTCAATGATGTGCCAAAAAAAATCAACATTTTACTTTCTTAATTCCAAATTTTTAATTCAACGATTTCGTTGATAAATATTCTCTTTTTTTGCTTTTTATCGGCTTCAGCCGACGACCACTTTCACGTTCTCGCCAGTCAAATTGTCGTTGAATAAAATACATAAATAAATAAAAAGTTTTCTCCGCCCCATTGACGTACTTTGAAGGACAATGGAACTGCTGAGGGCTACCGATTCACTATTTTCATTTAGGATTACGTCGTGCGTATCAGAGCGCGGGATCTCATCCGCAATAGTCCATTCGTAAAATAATATCTTTGCGATTATCTCGGCTTTATTCCCTCCATTTTTTTCCCTCATATATGCTCTCATCCACCCAACAGGATGACAATTTTCATCGCGTGCACCAAGTAGCCAGCATCAGTACCTTATACCTCAATTTTTCATCCCGAGTGAGAAAAGCCCCGGGTCTGTGCTCCCGGTAATTACAGGACCCGAAACAGACCCACAACTAATGGGACTTTGTTTATCCGACGCGTGAACCATCTGCGGCGCATTTATCACGACCCGTTCATCTCGGACACGAAAAATTACGGGGCATTCATTGCGGAAATATTTTCAATCGACTGCACAATCACGGCAATTCTGATACCGATCCTAGATCTCTCGATAAAATTACGAGAGGCGATGGCGAACAGTGGACGCACGTGACTGGCCACGTGTACACACGGGTCAACCGCACTGGTGACATTTGGCTGGTGAAGCAAAAGCTGTAATTATGAGTTGAGTCGAGTCGAGTGAACATTTCATAAAAAAACACTCTGTGCATTGCCAATAACCCTCGTGATATGCGATATAATTTTGTTGGGACTTGCGACTTGGGGGTGGCACATGGTACCAAGGGCTAACCGACGTATTCGATAGTGTGATGCCCGCTCTGTGCTTCCTCGAACTTTTATTTCGCACCAAAAAAAGAGAGAATTTTTTTTATAGAAAAAAATGGAAATCCTTCGCTTGTGAGAAAATCTAATGCTGAAGAGAGGAAAATATTCAGGAAAAATTAGACAACTCCGGTGAGAGAAAAATATGATTTTGCCAATTACATATTTTTCTGACAAGAATTTAAAGCAGATTTTTCAATGGAGATTTCAAAACCGCGATTTTTCCTCCATTGAATGCCATCTTATCATCACCCGTTGTGTTTCCCGAGAAAGCATCCCTTATCAGATCGATGAATAGGCGGCAACCTCACCCCCGTTGAACCCCGGGATATAGAGAAGAACCGCCCCTGCCATCCAGCCATTGGACGAACACTGGAACCGCGGCTGGAGCGGCTGACTCGACCCCGAGGGCCCCCAGCCAGAGCTTTTCCCCGTCTTTTCCCACTTCGCCAGTGCCACTCACTTAACGATAACGCATGGACGCGGACGCACATATTAAATAAAATCATTAATACCCGTTCAAAGAACTATAACAAACAATCGAGCACGTAACCACATCCACAATAATTTTTAAAAAAATGTAAAAATAAAAACCGAAAAAGATAATGTTAAAATTTTTAATAAATAAATCATGGAAGCGATGTTTCCAACTCCTCTGATTTATAAAAATCAATTGTTAAATTAATTTAATTTGTTATGCAAGGAAGTGAGGAGTGAGTAAGTCCTGCGAATAATTGGAAATGATTTATCAGAAGGATTAAAATTCCCCCAAAGGTGAACGAATAACGAATGCCCTGGAATTTTCACCGGTGCAAGTGTATTTAATAAAAATTGTCGGCACGTGCCAGGCGTGACGACACGTGCTGGTGTTTTGAGAGTATCAGGTTGACGCGTGTATAAGTCGTATCAGGAGTGAGGATCACCCCGGTCGTGTTTAAGTGTGCTGGAGAGGAGATCTCATTCGGAAATTGAAGCTTATCCCCAATTATCCCCTGAAAAATACCGGGCAATCGGATAAAATCGACGATCGGCATGCACGTGCCAAATAAAAATTGAATACTTAAGCCGCCATGTGAGGTCGACACACAAGGAGACATCAGGAACCGATCTAGTCACAAATTCTAGTCATAGAGAATTTTTTTTTTTTAGTCTGTACTGTATTTTAATTGAAAATCATCGAGATGATGTACTCGATGGATAATTTGGAACTCGACATGATGAATCGTCATTACATTTACGATGCCCACTCGTTCCTGGGCAACCCGGTGATACCACCGCACTGCGGTCCCCCGACGGCGGCCGTTCTACCGCCGATGATCCCCCAGATAGGGCCCTCACACCCACCTGGTAGCACCGGGAGCTCCAATTGTAGTGAGCATTATCCATTTGATGAGAACAGTAGTGACGATGAAAGTGTTTATAGTAGTGATAGAGAGATTCGTACGAGGGATGGACATTCCAGAAAGTAAGTTGGATATTCTAACTGTTTATTTATTCATCTATTTGTTTATACGGGAAAAAAAAGTTGGCGAGAAATTGCGCGACGAGTCAATTGTGGAGGGAAATTTCTAAGTGTTTTTCGCTGAATAGGAGGGTTCAAATTATCACACGAATTTAATCAATTTCCGGAAATTAATACGATTATATTATATAAAAAATTATATCATGAGTGCATGCAGACAAAATTTCGAGGTAAAAATTACGAGAAAAAAAAAACAACTTATGCTTTGAAATTGAATCCACGAAGGAAATCATTTTTTTTAATGTGACCTGAAATTGTGCAAATGGCCTCGTCAATTCCGACCATATTATTCTGTTTAATATATTTTAATCGAGGATCCATTCCGAGAAATGATAAAACAAGTAATCGTTAAGTAATCAGAAACTCAGATTATGCGCACGCGATTGGTGAAATTTCATTTTACGCACGACTAGGAAAAGAATTTTTGTTTTCAACTAACTGTCCCCCGCAGACGCAGTCACGACTGCATGCTGGAGGACGAGGACGGGCCGACATTGAAGCGTCCACGTCAAGCTGTCCAACAACGTCAAGCGGCCAACCTCCGAGAGCGGAGACGTATGCAGAACATAAATGATGCATTCGAAGGCCTTAGGGCGCACTTACCCACCCTACCCTACGAAAAACGTTTATCAAAAGTTGACACTCTTCGTCTTGCCATTGGTTACATAACTTTCTTGACAGAACTCGTCAGAGCCGACAAAGGTAGTGATACTCACAACGGCAGCGGTACAATTTCAAGATGTCCAGGAAGGGAGCACTCCGAGAAAGTGATAGTTCACAGTGAGTAAAATTCACGGCATTTTGTTTGACTTTTGCGTGTTATCGGTAGGTAAATATTTCGTGGAAATATTCTGAGGGGCCATCACTTATTTTCTTATGTACGAAGGCTCTAGCACAATGATATGAATAAATTAAGTGCCAATTGTGCATTGACATTGTTTGAGAAGAAATAGAAGATTTATTATCCCGGGCATTGGTGAGGGGTGTTACAGTACAATAGATGTCAGTGATAATTTTCGGGAATGATTTGGCATTTTTTTTATACGGAGATGGAGTACATCTTTCGGTGTTTTAACAGCAAAACACATGGAGAGTAAAATATGTATCTGTAAAAGTTATGTATCTGTTCCATAATCTCCCCGTCAAATCACTATTTTTTTTCTTTTCCCAGAAAGTTCACTGAAAAAGTGCGTAACTAATCCGTTATTTTGACCAAATATGGTTTTAACTCTCCGTGCAGAGAATTCAGGAAATTCTACTAGAATTATACTTTGAAAAGAACGGAAATAATTTGATTTTCATTCTACCACTTCTTACTTATCTTAACCCTCATTCTATCAACTGCATTACTAATAATAGAACACGTAAACACATTTTTTCTTGTCTTTTCTTATACGTCAATAATTGGCTGAAGGCCTTGCGGCGACGGTCAGTCGTCAGTTATAGCGACACATTGGAATAAATTTCGTTAGATATAAAAAAAAATTAATAAATTCAATTTTTATTTTAAAAATTAAATACCCATTGAAGATAATAATTGCGAGCCACGCGATGACAGATTTCCGTCATGAATTCTCTGTGAAAATTGAGTGGAAAAATGGAAAATTTTTCTCAAATTCTCCATTATCTCCACTCACTCCCCAAAATAATTATGTTCCAGGCTACGGTGGGAATCCCTTCATCTCTCACTCCCTCTCCTGGTCCCGAAAATCGGACATATCCCCCAATGGAATGATGTTCGCTAAAGTCTGGACCCCAGAGGATCCACGACTATCTAAAAACACTTCCGCACTCTCTAAAATCGACTCCATCGAAATGAGTAAGGACTGGTCGCCGGAGGAGACGCACACGTCGAAATCAGAGAGTTTGATTGATAAATTCGAGAGCCGGGAAATGCCGAAGGCATGGACTCCAGAGGACCACGGAACCCTTAAAAACACTATCAACGAGAGTATGGAGATGGCCAAGACGTGGCAGGAGCCACGCACCCTGAAAAATTGCATGGAGAAACACATGTCTCTGGATTGCGTTGCCGTCCAATCGTAGGGAACGGCCAAGTGGAGACAGACTAATGACTATCAAACGAATTAATAGTGTTATTTAGTTTTTAGGGGTCTGTCTTCATCGCAATTGTCTGCAGTGCAACAAAAAAATAACGAGGATTGAGAGGGGAAATGAGTCTAGTCGAAACACGCCATTGAATTTGTATTATTATTGAATTAAAATTACTAATTATGATAGGTATTGATGTAAATGTGGGATGAAGGAGCACTCACTCATTTGTAAATAAAATCAACTATGATAATTTGACGTACAATAATTTGATTTTAATTGCCAGGAGTTGAAGGGTTTCAAATGAATGATGAATTAGAAAAGGGTAGTCTGACTATTTTCACTTTCCTCTTCTGGAGTACTAAAGTCAAAATTGGAATTTGTTAGTCTTTCATAAATGGTCAAATAAAATTTCTCATTGAGAACTTCAATGGTTGAATGAATTTCATTAATCGTCACAGCGAAATTTCTTTCAACTTTCAAGCATTTCCTTGCTACTTTTGGGAGCTTCAAAAATGTCTAAAGAAATTCGACGACCTCAAATCAATTTAAAAAATACAAAGCAACGCTGGGGTGAAAAAAAAATCAAACAAAGAAATTCCGAAAGTTTAAGGCGAGAAAATTTCATGAAAAATACTTTTCTCATGGAAATTTCCTTAAAAAATGATTGAAAAAAATGGAAATCGTTCGCCAAAAAAATGAAGAGTCTTGCAGAAGACGATTAAACACAATCCCTGGAAAATTCAAGATGGCTGGTGGACTTGCGTGCCGTCCAAGGGGGTACCAAAAGCTCTCCGGGTCTGCGCGACTCTGGTACAAATGGGCGGGTACGTCGATATTGGCGAGCGTCGCGACGTTACACTACCCCGAATGAGATAGACAAGCCAGAGGGTGAGAGGGAATGAGAGGAGCGTAATGGCGTACCAACGGCTGTTGTGCTTCCCACGCGTAGCGATCGTTTCGTTATATATAAATACCCTTAAACCCCGGTGTTATACCCTCCCTATTTTTCCACCCACTCGTACACCCCATAGGCTTCCCTCACAGGTCAAAGCCAAATGTATGTCGGGTATTTTCATGTTTTCAGGTTGATGTGACTCAGAATTGTTAGAATAATTGATAAATAATCAAGTGGATGATCGTTTTTTGGGTCCGATGAACTGAAAAGCTTGATTCTAATCTCATTTCGTGCCATTAGAATCGCCCTTGTAGAATATCCCAGGCCAAAAAATTATTTTCCACACTCGTAATGAAGTGAACTTGTGATTTTTTTTACTCCCGATTCTGCTCCAAGTTTGATTAATACTAACGATATAATTTTTTACAATCACGATTCGTTTCCTTTTGATAACATTTCGGGGGTTGAGAAGACGGAAAATTAACTTTCAATGGTTGCAATACTTGTATTGAAAAGAAAAAATCGTTGACGTAAGGGAGAATGATCGTCATCTTCATGTTTTCTCTTTCTTCAATTAGTTTCTCCTATGTTTCACGTTTTAGTTCTCACGCAAAAAAAAATATCTAGAGTGTCCATAGCTCGGCTATAGTGCTTCGACGTTCTTAGTTCTATTCATAACAATTGCTAGGAGTGAATATTTCACGAATTGTTTCAGACTTTGCTTAGGGGATTCCTGCAATTGAATATGCTCTCAGAGTAAACAGGACTCAAGAATCCTATTAAAAAGATCACAAAGTAACAATAATATTGTTGTGAATGTAATATCATTTCCAGGTGTTGAAACCAGTAGTTAGTTATGGATTAATTGAGTACAATACTTGCGAAATAACTATAAATTGAAAAAACTTTAGTAATTAAAAAGGGTCGAATATCTCATTAAATTAGAAAATATTATGAATTTAATAATTGTTTATCGATGGCAGCTATTCTTATGTTTTTTAATGGCAAATTGTCACAGCAAAATTATTAAAGTCAATCGAACCCTTTTCATTTACCAATATTCCTAAATCATTTGATTCCTTCAAATTTTGACCATAAACCCATCATTGAAAAATCACATAAATTGAAAATAATGAAAGAAAATAGTCATCGCGATGTTAAACTTATTTAAAAAACGATATAATTTTTTTTTAATGCTCTAATTCCCCCAGAAGTGCTTAAATCCCATCTCCGGTAACTCCTCTTCCATCGACACGGTCCCGTTCCCCGCAATAGATGGAGAATTAATACTTTATTTGTGTGTCACTCCAGCTGCGAGGATCAACACAAGTGTCGACTGTTGTTCTCTCGCGCCTCATCCCCCTGCACCCCCTCTTATTCAGCATGAAAAAAAAGGGACCACACAGAAATTTCACGGACATCCCACCCTCTCGAGAGAGATACACTGGGTGCAGTGTACGGACCGCTAATTTTCACGGACATTGTCATACCACCGTCCGAGCCGATTATTCTCAACCCCTGGCTCAAGTTGAGACTTTCACACCTTCTACCCCCCCCCCGCCCCAAGCTTTATTTTTCAATAATTCAACGGATTGAAATAAATTTCGAGAATTATTTCTCGCGTTTTTATCGCTGTGGGATATTTTACTGTGATGACTAGTTAAAGTGGATGTGCCAGGAAGACTCTATCACGTTATCTAGAATGCACAGGTGTTATGGAACACCAGGTGTTATCTAACAACCCCTCGTTATGTTCAGGGGTTATTTATGGTGGTGGAAATGTGTCTTCTTCATATTTAATCACGAATGATGTTTTCAATTTAAATTGTTATTGAGTACGCCGGTTAAAAAAATTCGCCGCAGCTTATTGTCTTGTTTTTATGGAGATATGGATAATTAAAATCCCATCCTCTTATCTTATCTTCAGGGTAATTATTGGGAGAAGGAGGGATAAACAAATAAATTTAATTTTAAATCCAAGGGGGTTTAGCTACAAGTTACTATCACATATGTTACCGCAAAAAGATTCAGAGATGCGGCGGGGCGGTGTGCCTCCACCTCGGGGTTCCAAACATTTTTTAAAATTATTCATCTTTTTCAAATCATCCTCATCTCATTCCAATCGAATCCTACAGAATGAGCAATTTGTTAACCCGTCTTTTATATTTTATCGTCCACTTTTTGCTGAAAATTCACGACGCGAATTTTTCATAGCTGGACAAAAATAATAGACTTCTGAGGGAAAATAATGAAAAATATTTAGGGTACCTCGCGTTGAGAATTTCGCCCTAAATACGAAATAGAAAAATATCTGAACACGAGCGACCGGCGTCAGTTGGATTTTTCAGTACATTATTTCTCCATTCACTCTAGAGTGATGTTCTTTTGGGGTGATAGTGCACCGTGGGCCACTATCAGCTGTGAAAACACCCTTGTTTATAGACATCGGGACACAATGAAGTGTAATTGAATCCATATTCGGTTTTAGTGGGGGGAGGGGAGGGGATTCCCATTCTCTCCGGGTGTTGCTAGTGGAGCGTGGAGACCCGCCGGCACGTACTCAGAAAAACGGGGTACCACATGGGGGCTCTGTGGTGCCTCGATTTGTGGACAATTAGGGGTAATTTTCGTGTCTCATCGAGGGGAAAAGGAGTGTTGTGACCTATAGGCCGATATCAATCTTACCTCGGTCTTCACTTTTGGGGAATATTGAGTCTATTGGGGAATATTTGTCTATTGTCTAATATTATATCTTCATTACGGGGTGCTATTCACAGTCATTTCAATTTTCATCATCAAAAATTGACTTATGGAATTTGCTCTTATAATTGCTTACTTATTCAACTATCTGAAATTTGTTGTATTGTTTAATTGAAATTTAGGAATTAGCGGATGTAATTTAATCATGAAGGCGAATAAAAAGAAAATTTAGATTCGAATAGTCAAAGTTTTGAATTCAGACTAAAATAACTACTTCTTGATAATTAATTGATAGTTCTCTGGAGGATTTCATCCATTCTTTTGATGTAGGTCACATTTCTATTTTATCCAGGGAATGAAGTCGCAATTTTGAATATTTATATTCTTCAAACCATGTTTTCACGTAAGAGGAATGAACTCATAAATTTATTAGAGTGATCAAGTTTCAATTATATTAATTTAATATAATACATATTATTTTGAATTTGTCAGATGACTGATTTATTTTATCATGACGAATTACTCTAAATTAATAAATTGATTCCCTTCCCCGTCTCATCCATGATTCAATAAAAATACGAAGAAAGTTGAAATTAAAGCGTTTCAGCGAGGCATTTTTAATTAGTTATTATAGATAATTAATGGACTCACCAACTTCTGGAACATCCAGCCCAGCGTCCTCTTTTATTATCCACCAAAATTTCCGGATTTCTCCCTCACAGATATGCACTAGCAAACACTTGATAACACTTCACTCGTGGATTTTTAAATTAAACATTCCATTAAAAAAAAAAACTTAACACACGATTCCGATAAAAAATCAGGCACGCCACCTTTAGTATTTGGCGTCTTGTTGATAATAACGAACTTCCCGAAGATACTGTATGCCACTACACACTAAAAAAAAAACACTGATAAAATCTGTCCAATTCACTGTTACCACTTACTGCACACTTGAGTTTTTTTACAGTCTATAATAGAAAAATTTCAAAATGAAGTGCAAAAAATGTTCAAAAATTCGTCTAAAAGTATCAAAGTCACGTCCCATTTTAGACTTATGCAACAGTCGCCATCTTGTGGCGGCACAGACACATCGGTTACATGGAGAGGTATCCTCATGATTGTCTATTCGAAATAACATTCAATGACCCAACTATTCACCTTTATAGTGGTGCCTCACAACCCCCAAAACAACAGAGCCAGTGGTATAAACATTGCATCATCATGATATCCCCACTCTGATGTTTCTAAAATTCATGGCAAATACGTAAAATGTACATTCTCAGAGTTCTATTCCTCGGGTGTCGATAATTATCCCAAAATTACTTCAATTGATGTTTTAAAATACTCACAGTTCATTGCTTTCCACTTATTATCGCCTTTTAGTTTTTATTTTGCTCCTTTTAAGCTAAATTCGGGTAAAAATGTAGAACCAACGCCAAGTAATTTAACGTGCGTGATGACCGGCGGCCATCTTGAGGCCGTACAAGCAGGCCACAGCCAGGATTTTTGGCGCCGACTGTTTACTCGCTCTAGCGAACGTAATAGACCAAAACAAACGGCAATCTCATCATCAAATCGTTACTGCCCATTGTGATCAACGTATTATCCCATTTCTATAAATTATTTAATGATTCTTACCTTCAATTACCTCGAAAATATTGAGAGCGGCCGACAATACGCTGCGAATTCCCAGAGGCCGCTCCTTCAATTGGTATTTTTTGAGTGGCTGTGCGAGAATAACACAATCGAGCGCTATTTTTTTTGAAAAATTAATCAAATTGCGAACTACTTTTTTGGCATGATATTTAATGTTCTTAAATATCAAGCCCTCTCGCGATTGACATAATTACACATGTCTACCTTGAAATTTGTCCCATCCTTGTTAATCTCCAAATAATACCCGTTATTTTTTTACCTCCAATTCACCTCCAATGACTCAACGAAAAAAATATCACTGAACAAATATCGAAAAAAAATCGTTGAGATGAGCGAAGAGAGCATCACTACCACCGTCGAATATACATTCGAATAAATACCTGGACAGCTGCACCACAGGGGTCCAATGCACTAGGAGATAGTGAGACAGTTGTGTTAATCCCCGTACCCCCTCACCCTCTCGAGTCCGCTTTGGCGCTTACTGCCCGCCGTTAAAACCACCCCAATGATCTTTATTATACTGCAATTATCAGCAGTAAACCCTCTGTAAAGTTCCAATGACCCCTTCTTCACATAATGGGGTGCAGATAGAGTCGCAAGTTGTGCAACTTCAATAGAGTGAGAAACTTGGCGTGGAGGGATGCGTTCTGGGTGAATAAAATAAAAGTTTTGTTCCGAGAAGACAAGAGGAAGATAAATCCCGTGACTATATGGATTTTTTTTTTTTTAATTCACTGGGACTTCTCTCCTTCCAAATATATTAAATATATTATTCCCGAATATATTAAAGACAATTAGAAAAATCCTTTTTAGTTCGATCTTTCAAAATTATTTCCAATATGCAGATGGATTTTTCCATTTCCTTGACTAGCGATATCTCAAAAACTGCAGAGTCATTTTTACGGAGTTCTTTTTTTTATCTTTACAGAAATATTTTAAGCTTCGAAATAAACGCAAGTTTTTCGAAATCCAATCATTAATTCCAATAATATGAATGATTACAAATATATTATGTTTTTTTTTCAATTTTCTGAGATCTTAATTTAATTTTAATTTCCCCTTAAATATTATTATGATTCCCCTTTATAACTGAGAGATATATTCTTAGATAACTGTCTCCCCCGAGGGTAAGATAATTATCAAATGCTATTGACTGTTTTATTCACGATAAGATCTAGAATTAATCCTCCGTGAAAATTCGGGTGAACTGTTCTTGGGATTTAAATCGCATTAGTAACTGCATTCGGGGGCTACTCCCGTAATTCAAGATGACAATGATATCGATTTTAAAGTGGATATATAATCAACTGGAAATCGACAATGTTCTTGCCGTAAAAAAAATTGAACAATAATTTATGACATTCAATTTCTGCTCAATCGTTTACAGCGGCATTAAGTCAACGGCAATTGACTTTAGATGAAAAGGTCATAAGAATTTTTTCTGGAGAATTCAATTTTCTACCAAAAATGTCCTATTACATTTTCTCCTAGAATAGTTAATTACTAAGATAATTCCTAATGCCCTAGAATAATTTTCAATAATAATTAATTCAATTTATAATTACATTTCTATTTTTCCTCAAGCAACTGTTTAATGTACGTCGTCTCCTAATCCAACATTTAATCTTTAATTGTGGGTAGATTTCGTTGTTTGAAAATTCACAAAAATCAATTCTAAATAGATCGCGTTTTGCATTGTTTGTTAAGGATCGCGGTACCTGGAACAGTGTAATAACTGACAAATACAATGTCAATAATTAAATCAGCAATAGAAAATTCATACAGGACAGGTGAATGCACACGCTACGAATAGTTACCGCGAACGCTTTTTCGACTCTACGTCTATATCGATTTGCGGATATAGCATGAGGTCACAGGTGATGGTTTCTCACGATCTCCCATGTTTATATGAACAGTCAGGGTGTACATATTTCTCTTTATCCCTCACTCCTCGCTGTCATCGGTGCCTCGGTAGAAGTGAAAAGTTAAGTATAAGTGAGGGAAATATTAGATATTCATTTCTCGTTGGATGACACGAAACTGTAATTGGACAAAAATCTTCATGAACTATTTCCATTTTGTTTGTAGTGTTGGCATTCTTGTAACCCTTTATATATTGGTATCGTCGAGAAAATAGTAAAAAAAAATAAATCTCAGGGAATTTAAGCTATAGAAATTCTACAGAAAAACGGAATATTATGAACTTCTTTTGCTGAATTTTCTTTGTTGCAGGTAGAACCATTAAACCAGATTTTTTTCTCATCAAGTCATTTATTAATTAACTTTCGTTATTATGCACAATTACATTACAAAATCGGGTCGCACAGTTCATCGAGTCTCGATAAATGTTGCATTTCAGTGGAATTGTGCGACATTCCCATCGAGATTCGATACCACAGGCCATCCTCGTCGCACGTATTTCCTCCCTCTCTTTGTACATATAAAATAGAATGCTAGCAACCTACCTCAACTAATCAGGCGTCACTTCGCCATTTCATGATTTTTTTTCAGATCCTGGGTGGAATTTCTTTTTATTTTTTTCAATTTTTATCTCGTCGTATGATTCCTGGACGAGTGAATTCCGAGGTAAAAGTGGACTGATAAAATTTCTTGACTTTATTTTTCAAACTTTGAGATCAATTTTGCGTTATTCAAATATCATTTTTTCCGAGACTTGAAGCTCTCAACGAAAATCCACGTCACTCCTGGGAATTCCTCATCATGCACCAACGCTCAAAGTATTTTCCACGATTTTCCAAATATTCTCTAAAAAATGAGATGAAAGAATGACCTGATGACCTCCCGAGTCTCCGCATGATGACGAAAAAATTTGGCACACAATTTTCAGTGAAAAAATATCTCTCCATTTTTTAAAATCCTCTCCTCCCCCTCTCCGTTCCACCCGGGAATAATTCTTCGTGTATCTAAACGTACAAGTCTTATCAGTTAGCGACTGTTAGAATTTATGTGAAAAACAAAATTGTCACTCCACTGTGGTGCTCTCGCCACAATTGGATTAACGATTTTCCCTGAGCAATGATATTTATTACCGATACACATTCGCATCCTGCAAGCTCGGCGTGAGGTCCTCCAATGATTAATCTAGGCCCTTATCATACGACGATTTACAGATTCGCAAGAGATCATTTCAATTTTAATTCACTCATTCACTCCAGTATCTGCTGTATCATCCATATCTTCCAATTATTCATCCTCTTTTGATTATTCCTGAACTCTCTCGTTAATTTTTATTAACTCAATCCGGAAATTTCGTGAGCAAAACTTTTAAAACAAAATCATTTCGATATGTCAGGATAGTTTTCATAAATACGAAATTATCTAGCGAATTAAAAATGAAGGTTCAATTATTATTCTTACGATCGCAGGTAGTTGGAGATGTAATATAATAAATTTTGTTCGGTTAATTTAATTTTTTCGATTTTTTTTCAAAATTAACACTTTAGTGTAAAATAATTTTTTTTAAACCAGATTATCCCAGTTTTTGGCAAATGGATTATCGAAAGAAATTGGAGGAATATCAATAATTTATTGGTTTATAATAGATTCAAATGAAAAAAAAGTCAAAAAGAAAAATTAGATTACTTTATGATGGTCGTCATCACGAGAATTCAAATGAATCCTTCAGTATATTGAGAAAAATCGTTATTAAAAAAAATTTGGTAATCCTCTACAGCCACATGCCATCAATTCAAAGAAATGAACAATTATTATTCCAATTAATCCCGTCAAAAATGAGCAATAAAATTATCAGCATTGTAACGGGCATATCCAAGTACCTTTCAGATACCTTTGTGGTACTCGCACTGATTCAATTTGCCAATTAATGTAAAAATTATAATATTACAACCTCCTCATTAAAAAAATCATTGAATTTAATGTCCACTGATATCGTAGAAGGCAGTGTTTGTGTTACTCTCCATCAGCTACTTAATTCCCTATTTAATAAAAATCTAAGAACTCTCCATAATAATCACCAGTGCGTCTGTGCGAATGTGGCAGTAGTGCATTGAGGTATTCACATGTCATCACATATTTTATTTCGTCAATTTACAAAGTACAAAAAGTTTTCTCTTCACAACTGTGTTTTTATTTCTCCATTAAAAAAATGTAAATGTTAATATTTAATCCTCAATGCATCACTTTTAATTTACAATTCTACCTCTAGCAATGTACACCTACATTATTATTGCTAATCGTCAATTGAATTTCATCATCTTACAGTCTATTTAATTTGTACACGAAGTCTAAAAATCATCTCAACCCACGACGAGTTTCTACAATCAGCCCAGCAAAAAAGAAAAATTCAATTAAAAATGTCTCTCATTTATGTTTCTCGTTATTTTCTTCAAGTCTTTGCTGTTTCGAGATAACTATTACCTAATTATCTAATTTTTTAGTTTACTTCCAAATATAAAAGTCCTTAAATGCTATGTATTTTCGTGAAGTCTGTATTTTTTTGTTTTTACTAATTTTAAGTCGAAATAAATCAATTTTTTTTCATCTTAATTAATTGAACATTTCAGTGGTTTCTGGTGAATTGACCAATATCAGATTTATCCAATTTATTAGTAGACTGGCCTGTTCAGTGGCAGCTTTATAATCGAGAACACATGATCAAATATCGCAGCATTCAACGAGTAACAAAGAAAAAATTACCATTTAAATTTAATATAAATTGTAAGAGGAAATTGTGGGAGGGCGGATGAAAATTTCCTCTTCAACATATTTCCTCATAAATTTCACAAAAAATCCTGACTATCCAGCACTCCATAAGACAAAACAAAATTTGTAAGGACAGAACAGTTTAAGAACAACGAAAAAATGATTTTCAAAACGCAGATAAATTCAGAAGCCTTTGAATATCTCTGAATTTAAAGGAGATATCAATATACTCTTCATAACGTTTGGTTTTAGTCCTTAATTCACCCTTTAAACAAAATAATGGCCAAAAAATCGCTATCTCCCTTAGATTTCAACATATTAATTAAAAAACAATCAGTAGCAAAAATTTACTTGAATCTTAGTAGCCCTTTATGTACTCCATTCCAGTAATTGAGCCTCAAAATGATAATGTCATTAACATTGACAATGTTGCATGAACAAATTGAATACGTCCAAGAAAACAAGTTATGAATGACAAAACGAAAGAGGAGAAATCAGGAAAAATTACTGACAAAATAGATAACTATGATAAAATGCTAATGACTTGCTGCTGCGATAGAAGTAAAGGGGCTGTGTGGTGTGGTTAACGCTGGTATAGAATACCTCAATACCTCAATAATCATAAATAACTTCATCCTATGAATTACCTTCAGCTCGGCTTATTCGGTGGCCCATGGCTCGTTGTTGTTGGACCATGGCTGTGCTGATTATGAACATTACCTACTTGATTACTGGTAAGACTGGACATCGTCGGTTGATACATCGACGACATGTAACTGCCTGAAGACCTATCAATCATTTTCGATGATTCGTTGGGGCTATTCGATCTCGTAGAGATGCTTAATTAAGATTATTTACAGGATGGAGATGTCAAGTCGCCCCGATCGATGATAGGAGGTTGTCGACGACGATTTAATCGAGCAGATAATTATCATTTTATCTTATTTTGTTTTTTTAGGTGGTTGCCATTGTCTTACCTAGGTACTCCTCGGAGGGGGTCAGGCGTTGCTGAGGAATTTCTCACCACTCCGGAGGTATTTCCCGTTGCTGGGGATACTATGTTGCCAGATTGGGATTGGTGATAGCCACTCGTTGCTGGACTGTGTCTGGAGAAAAAAATTCTTTCGTTAAATTAAGGTTTTATGTGCATTTTTAGCTGGCCGAATTTACGTTGATTTTTCTTTCATGGTTTGTGGGTAATTTCTTGAAAATTCATGAGAATAAAATGCGATTTAGTAAGATTGACTGATCACGAAAATATCTTTAGGAAATTTGCCGCAAATATGTACAAATAAATTAACTGTAGGCATCAATTATCAATTAATAACAGAAATGATATCTAATACTCCATCAAATTTTGCTCACCTTATCGTCGGTGGATTAGATTGAGGCTGCACATAAGATCCTCTATGTGAATACTGAGCTACAGATGCAGCAGCGGGTGGTGAAGGATTTGGTGGTAAACCATTTTCCATAGGGGTTGAGTGGCCACTCGAGCTCGAGTGTGGCATATACGTGTTATTCACCCTGGAGTCTCGATTGACTCTCGACACCGCGGCTGGAGTACCCGGCGATATATGGGGATGTGGAATATTTGGATCAGACGGATTCACTGATTGGTGAATGTTATTTGGTGGATGATTACTCGGTTGAGTTGTTAAAGGAATGGCTAGGCGGGCATTTACTGCTAGGAGATGATCCCTGCGTTGGAGGAGGCTGTTCACGTGCTCCTCTAGCCGAAGATTCTCGGCACGTAGTTGATGGAGGCAGGATAATAACGAGGCGACTGGAATTTAAATTCAGCTGAGAGATTTTTCCAATGGAAAAGAACAAGTGAAGAAGAAATCCTAGCGATTACTGAAGGAATTAATTTTTTTGAGGTATTTTTAGGGAATAATCTCAATGAAATTCCCTGTTTTCTTGTCTCTTACTGAGTTTAGGAACTTTCAAGAGGAAATTAAACTGAATTGTCGAATGTAATATATTTTTCGACATTGACCAATATTTCTAATTCTCAGTAATGTCATTTTGGTATCATTTGGTGATCAGGATGTCCTAAAAATTTGATATTTTTCTAAAGAAAATATTGATAAAAAGTTGAATGAATTCCAGATTTAAAAAATATCAGTCACCACCCCAGAAACAATAAAGCATTAAAACCCGCTACACTCACTATCGAAATGCTGTGCCTGTTCCATGAGAAACTGGCTCCCCTGTTCCCACTGTCTCTCCAGCAATTGATCCAAAGTCTGAGGGATGGCCCCACCACCCAGCGCCCCAGCCCCCAGACTCGAATTATTACTATTCTGTGAAAACACAGCTGAAAACGAAGTAGCGGATGGTTGCTGCTGTGCACTCTGATTGGACCTGATAGATGAAATAACTCTGCTATGTAACTGTGGTCCCACAAGATTCGTCGATGAATTGCTCGCCTCAGTGAATATCGAATGTGCCTCCAACTCTTGATTCAGCGTATCCGACATCTTCTGCGCCATTGTCGATGTTGGATTCAATTGATTCCCCAGCATGTGAGGTGCACTTACACCATTCTGAAATAATTTCACGTCCTTCTCGTCCTTGGCATTATTCAACATTGCTGTTGGTGTTGTTGATGCTGATGGTGTTGGTGTAGTATTACCAGCGCTCTTTCGCTTTTTTCTCCCAGCTCCAGTGCTGCTCATGCTCTCTGAGCCCGGTGAACTTGGTGGTGAATCCTTGACAACTGGTCCCATAGTACCACCAGAGCCCACGCTGCTGAAGTGGCCAGTACCCAGCGTGGGACCTTGAATTATCGAGGGAACTGGAGCCACTGTTACCGCTGGTGGCGGTGGCAGTGTAGCTGGCACCGGCTGTGAAGTTCTCCCTGTTCGTTTGACAGTGATCAGAGAATTGTTGGGGGCTGTTAGGGACAATGATGATGGGGCTGGAGGCACTGGCAGTGGATTACTACTCGAGGTGATCCTTTTTGTTCTTCCTCGTTTCTCTTGCTTCTCCGTTGATTGAGTTCTGAAATTTTTTTTATTTCAGTTTTTTCAGTGAGGAATTGACCGGTAATTGTTTTTAACGAGAAACCTAGAATTTGTCACAAGTTTGCATGCGGACATAACAGGTTTAAAATTGATAATTGTTATAATTTTGTAAGTAATATGGAATAAGTCAACTGGAATGTATGGATTAAAGGCAATATTTATCAATTTCTTTAGAAATGAAATAAAATCTATGAAAATTGCATCATTAAGGTAGAAATTTAAAAGTTTCTCGGCATTTACTCCGCTTTCACTTTCAAACAAATTTAAATCGTTAATTAGTCCGAGGAAGATGCATAGCATTTGGCGGTAGAAAAAAAAAATAAACATAACCTACAATCGATTTTACCTTCTCATAGACACTCCCGACAAACTCTCTGTCCAATAACTTGAACACAATGAACTCCACCGTAATTTCAGATAAAGATTAACTCCACAAAAAACGAAAAATTGACGATGATAACAATATCCAACGAATCACAGATACGAAATGACCTCGATTGAACCGATGTATCGGATATACACATTGAAAGGCCTTCCCCAACTACTGTTATAAACACAAGTGCCAACTTCTATTTGATTTTTACTTGTTCCGTCGACGGCGAAAAAATTCAACATTTCACAGCGATAATTCACAATTTAAGATCAAGAATGATTTGTTTTAAATCACAGAGAGGTTTAAGACACATGATGAAGAAATTTTATGAAAACTTTAACTTGAAAAACATTGATATTTGGAAATCATAATCACGGCCAGTAGAGGTTAAGACTCGAGACCTGCTTGTTTACCCCCCACGTCAGCCATTTTAAAACACAGAGCACTGCACTCTCGAATTGCGTGGGGTTTCGATTATTATCGAATGGAGGATGGATAATCGATACTGTGAGAGTGATTGTGGCGGAAAAATGAGAGAATTTGAAAATTAGAAAAGAGGTATTAAAGTAGGAAAGAAAAAAAAAACCATTATCCTCAGAATTATACGCTAAAGGCCAATAATTAGGTTCTTATGAGAAATTTCGTTAAAAATAAATAAATAAATAGAAACTTCATAAAGTATTAACGGCTAATTGATGAAGTATCAATGAAAAATTAATTGAATATTACAATGAATTTAAATATATGACATGAAGTTTCCCTATCACAGACACTGAAAAATGAAAATAATAAACAATATATTGATAAATAATATTTCAATTATAATTCAATAAATGCATTTGCAAGACGAAAAATCTGAAATTATTTTACCTCGATCTCTTAGCTGGCAAATCCTCAGAGCTGACCTTCTCACTGCCAGTTGAAACTGTACTGTGTGTCGGTTGTGCCATGGCAGCAGTCGTAATCATGCTCTGTTGCAACTGTTGGTAGAGTGTTGGGGGACTTGTTACAATACTCTGTATAGAGCTGGTAAGTGAGGTTGCTGTCAGTGGTACTGATACTACTATACTGTTGGCTGTTGTCGTAGGAGACTGGGCGACAGTGGAAGGTGTCACGGACATGATTACTGGAGATGTCGTCACCTCAGTCGTCACTGGGGTCGTCGAGGTACTTTGCACTGGAGGACTGTCGATTTTTAACTGAAAATCATCGTCAAAAATCGTCAAAGATGATTTTATGACGTTGTTAAATTTTGAATAAATTCAATAACTAATGGAAAACGTCATTAAAGGCCCATTTAAATATATGACCCGAATTTCCTAATGATAATTACCCGACCAAGCACCCTAGCCAATAAACACCTCGAAAAGAAAATTCCCCATACCCCGAAAAAGGGAAAAAAATCTAAAAACCTTTTTCGATTTCTCTGGCTCGGCATTAGTGCTGAGACTCGTGGCCTCAGTGATTGTTGGTTGCACAGTATTACTAGGAGTCTGTGAGACAGCTCCCACGGCCACAACTAGAGATCCACTGGCCTCAGAACTCACGGAATGATTAGAATTTTCACTTCCCAATCCAGTAGGTGTTCTGGCTCCAGTCTTCCTCTTTTTGCTGGTGTGGCTGGAGGACTTATTGGACGTTGAGCTCGATTTGGATTGTCCCTTGTGCACCACAGACGAAGATTTAATCCCAGACTGTCCGCCCTCCACACCGAAGACACTCTCCGATTGAGTGACAATGGTCTCTACGAAATTTGAACTTGTAAATTTACTGCTACCAGTGTTTTGATGTTGACTTGTATCTTTTGGGGTATTACGACCGCTACCACTTTTATCGTCCGTCATTCCGTTCAGCTCGAGACTCGGACTGGAAATTGATTTTGTTTTAGAAGCTGTTGAAGATTTTGAACTCGAACCTTTTCTTTTTGTCGAACTGGAGGTGGTCTTCAGGGGGGCCTCCGCTTCCTTCTCTGGGGAGGAGTCCGAGGAGCCGTTGTCCGCGGGTATCGGCTTGTAAGGGGGAATGGTCTTCACGTTTCCACCTTTTTTCTATGGGACAATAATAATTTTTTCCTTTTTGTAGGCAAAGTTTAAAATAATTATCCCATTAGTCGAAATTAAGATGATAACCTATGCGATCAGTGAAAATAACAAAGAATGGCTGTACTATTTCATGAAGATTTTTGAAAGGAGGAGATTGAGAGAAAAAAATTGTAAGACTTTTTTTTCTGGGAGGTGTAGAGATATTCACAAAATAAAACGATTGATCGTAAATATTTATAAAACGAACAAGGATAATTGTAAAAATAATCTAGATTATTTCATGACATTTACCAGCTTTGAATAATGATGTTGGCAGTATCCACAGTATTTAACATTGTCTAGGTAATTACCAGCCTCCTCACACAGGAGGCCGAGTGCTTGAGCACAGGTGACATGAAATTGTTGTTTGCATCCTGTCTTGTTGCATTGCATACAGGCACCGACAGTTGCTCTCCCGCCTCTGCCCTGCTCCTCGCAAATGTAACACATCTGGAAATCCCAAAATGCAGCAGAAAGAGCCACAAAAATGAGTAGAATTGAGTAAAAATACAATGATAAGTGCATAAATTGACAAAATTGTGAAAAGTTTCACCTTATTAAATCGTTCCCCTGGGATTAATTGAAGAATAATGGGTTCCATCGTCGTGACATTGCCAAATCGCACTTCTGGGATGTAGAGGGCACACACCACGTGAGCCCAACCCGCCTGATCTGTTCTTTTAAGGGCTCCATCCCTGCTTGGGCACAATTCACAGCGCTGAAAAATGAAAAGAATCACAAAATTAATAGAATTTATTGCTAAATTATGAAAATTAATTGAAACATTTTAACTATACTCACGACCCTGGCGCTCCTTTCCTGCGACTCACACTTTCGGCAGTACCACGGACCCGTGGGGACCGTGACAATGCCATAACAAGCTTAAAAAAAAATAAAAAAGAATTAAATGCATCCCAAATGAATTTTTGAGAATTTTTAACCTAGACCAATAAAAAAAATCCTATTATCCCATGTTTTTTTTTTTACAAAGCCGAGTAACTTTATTATGATGGTTAACAATATCATTTCTGGTCAGATAAATATTGGAGATGAATTGAAACGAAAAAAATCTCAGTCTCATCGGAAAAATAATTAAAATGGCATATTGTCCTGAGAAAAATAAAATTTCCTATTAATGAATGGCGTTCAAGTTTCGTTTGCTCTACAACCTTCTTTTAATTACCCCAGACGATGTCTACAAAAGTGTCCTATCATCATCATCATAATTTCCTATTATGTGATCATTGTCACACCTAACCTAATCTTTAGGCTTTGAAACAGCTCTTAAAATCGTAGAGAACAAGATAAGAATCCAGTAAAACTATGATTTATGCGCTCCTTTACTCTCCAGAACACATTCCAAGAAAGACGAACAAAGGGAACAGTCACCCCTTGCTCCCTGCATAACAAAAAATCACAAGTCCAAGGAATTTCCACTATCTACAGCGAATCAACTCTTGCCAAACCTCAATACTCGATAAGAGCCACGCATATTGGACAATAATTTACAATGCTTTATGATATTGCATTTTTTTTTTATTGTCGAAAGCAATGTCCTCAAAGACCTTCATTTACTAGCTTTCAGGAAATTTTGTACAGTAAATTAAACAGTTAATAAAACTTTTCAATACCAATATCGTGATTTCCAGTTTTCCAACAGCATTCCATCATCATGTATCCACTGCCACACCTAACCTACCCCCTGGACCACGAAGCAGTGTCAAAAGACTCTCCTAAACCCCATAAAACTCAATTCACTCTTAGAAAAACATACTACAGCAGTGCAGGCCAAGGACAGCACCTCAAACGCCTAATGTACCCTAGTACAACATTTCTGAGACCCTTGTGAACCCGAGAAGTCAATAAATTCCAGCAGTCTCCAGAGAATGAAGTCCCGTCAGACTTCAAACATTCTGCATCACTCATTAACCATCCTTACACGATTATGCCGCACTTTTCCAAAACATCATCCCATCATCATGTGGCCACTGACAGACCTAACCTAACCTCCAGATCACGAAACAATGTCAAGAGTCTCGCCTGAGCCCCTGAAAACCTCTAGAAACCCCATTCATCCCTCTCTTTCCTCAGAATAATACACCTTGGGAATGTAGACGAAGGACCCAGGTACCCAGTGCACCCTCCGACCAGAGTTCACCAACAAAAACCATCATATCTCGAAAAGCGTAAGTTCCATCACCCCGAATTACCTTGGTGCACAGCAACGGTGCATCCTTGGCCATCGCAGTAAACCAACGGATTTTCAGTCCATCCCCTCTCATCGGAACACACGCAGCACCCTCCAAGCATCTCCTTCATGCTGTGGTCCAGGCGATGACTAGATTAGCGGGCCAAGCTAGGCCAGCCGACGGCAATGGGGTAGAACGCATCCCGCTATAAGCGGGTACATAACACGAATCAACAAAAATCGGTGCGATAAATTCCCCTTGATGATGAAATTATCACTGAGAACACCACGCGTGACACCAGGTCCAATTGTCCCTCGCGATAACCCCGAATGCTCCACAGAATAAATTTTGTCTGATAATTATTCCCTGGAATCACCTCATCGGTGTTTTTTTTATTGAACGCGGGAATTTTTTCAATCGCTACGAATTATCCTCGATGATTTATTGGGACGAGGGAAACTCAGAGGGTTTGTTATTCACGTAGGCGGCTCTTATTTATTTCGCTCGTCGGCCATTTTATTTTGTTATGAAGGTGTGCGCGTGCGCCGAGAGACCGCGCCATTCGGCAAGTGCATCATGGGGGGGCTCTCTTTCTTTCCGAAGACGGGTAAGGGTTCTCAGGAAGGACAAATTGGTTGTTACGATTGCTAATGACAGGTTCGAGTTTACTAATAAAGGATTAGGATAAATATCATCGGTTGTTTTGATGGTTGGGAAGTTATTCTTGCGAAAATATCAGGAGCAAGTTTTGGTTTATCGGAGAACGGTTGAACATTCGCATTAAAGTTGGTTTAACCAAACTTTTTTTTTTTTCAAGATACAACTTTTGAAATGAGTGGTAATACCCCAGGTCACTCCTAGATTAGGGGTTGACCCTAAAATCACTTTACCCATTTTCGTTTTTTCTATTCAGCAAGTGTAATTCATTAATTGACAACTCTGTGCCCGAAATAATCTCATGGTTGTTAATACTTTTGCCCAAATGACGGTATAAGTCTGTCCTAGATGAGAGCTTGACCCTGGCATGAGCTAAGCAGTGTCATAGTCGACCTATCCGTTTTCTATTTATTTAATAGTATTCATAACTTGATGTAAAAATAAATAAACAATTCTGGGATTGAGACAGTGAACTGTTGTTGTTTAACTGACTACAATCAGAAGTTTTAGAAGTGTGTTTTCTTCTATAATTATTATTTTTTATATATGTAAACTGCTTTCTCGACTCACCCCTCACGAATACACAAATCGTTCTGATAAAGTCGTTTCATAGACAAAAGATAATAAAGTCAATTGACTAATATGTTGCCATTAACACTAATACTATATTAATTATATCAATTAGATATTCATCGATATATCAATAAATATATAATAAAATCTCCAGATTTATAAATATAAAATTCCAATTTAAAGCAAAACTCACCCTAAAATTAACTCTTCCTTTGTCCACCCTAGGCCGCCTACGAGAACTGCAGCCCAAAGACCTTTGGAAGTCGCGTCTTCGCCTCTAGAAAAATGGAGAAAAGTGATTACTCCATCAGGCTAGCCTTCCCCGAGGACTTACCACAGGTCCTCAACCTGATGCGGGTGAATTTCTACTTCGAGGAGAACATGTGCAAGTCTCTCTGTAAAAAATTCCAAATAACAGATGCCGAGAGAAAAATCATAACCGAAATTTCCGACTACTCCATCCGGGCAATAATGCAAACCTCAACGTGCTTTCTGGCAGAGCACAGCGTCTCCAAGAGGATCATCGGGGCGAACCTGACCCTCTTGAGCACCAACCCACGATTCGGAGAAGGAACGGACGCTCTGGCTGCCATCTTTCCCTCCGACAGGCCAGAATGTTCGCTTATTGCTGCCTACCATGACTACCTGATGGACATCAACGACAGGGCTGACCTTTTCAACAGGTATCCTGAGGCCCGGGAGGTTATGGAGTTTTACGCGGTCGCGGTTGACAGGGGTCATGGAAGGAAAGGAATCGCGAGGGAGTTGATTGTGAGCGGAATATCATGGGCAGAAAAACGGGGGATTCCCCTGGTTTTCGGGGTTTTCACATCCCCCTTCTCGAAAAGAAGCGCTCAACGGGCTGGCATGAAGAGCATCTTCGAGATTGATTTGATGGAGTATGAGGATGCGGAAGGGAGAAAGGCGTTCGAGGAAATCGCGCCCAATAATATTGTCGATGTGATGGTTCGTGAAATATAGACGTGAGTGAAAATTATGATTAATCCTAGAATTTTTTTCAATATACTCCGTAACTTGTACCTAGACACTCGGATTATTAAAAAAATATAGTCAAGTCCCATTATTTCTCTATAACCATTAGAAAATAAATGAAAACACTTGCGAGAATTGATTATAAATTGAAAAAGTCTCCCCAGATTTTCGTTTATTAATGTGAAGCTAAAAGATAATTCCTTTAAAAAATTAAATATTTTAATTATCCAAGATTTTAAAAAATCATTCATAAGACGATCGAGTCATCCAAAATTCCGTGGCAATAATCATGCCGCTGATTTTTCTGCATAATTATAATCATAGAATGAATCCCCTGTGAATATTGATACAAAAATTCTAAAATGCGGCATTATTTTATAAAAATGATAATTCAAATTCCAATGTCAAAGCGCGCGAAATTCTAGAATGCATCTAGTTTTCCGGGGACTCCCCCGCATTCTAGAATTATCGTTTTTTAATAGAACTGTTCGATCAAAGTAACGAGCATTCAATTTCCGCTTTACAAAGAACGGAAGTGAAAATAAAAAATCCATTTTGTATTTGACGGTAAGAGAAGTTCTCCCCAAAACCAACCAACGATAATAAAAATAAATTAACAAACTGGGTCAAGTGCCAGAATCTGCATCTGGGGAACGACAGTCTTGACATTCTTATCTCGTCTTTTGTTCTTTTCGAAATAAAACAGCTGATAATTTGACAAGCGTTTATTTGAAGGATCATGTGTTTCTAGAGTTCTTCCTTGGAATTATCGTGAGTAAATTCAATCAACGTCCCTTTATTTTACCGTATCCAATTCACCGTCAAGTTATTGAATGCCATTTTTATTTTTCATTCGCCAACGCCCAGACCTTTGCGCACATGTAAATGATTTGCAATTGCAATAAACTGTTTAAAATTGTGCGAAACTGTTTCAATGTCGAATCATTTACGTAACCATTTGGACAAATGATGATCAATGAAGACACGCGTCATTGTGCTCAGATTTATCGATTTTTGAATGGAAATTTTTAAATGTAAAATATTTAGTTTTGTTGAAAACGATGGGGTGGGTTGATAATTTTTTAAAGAAAAAAAATTAAACGGCCAAAAATCCCATTCTCTAAATATAACGCGAGGTATTTTCAAGCTGTCTCTGACGGTCTTGCATCAGAGTCACGTGATGGACAAACGGATATCGACCTGGAGCCCGAATTTATTGATCTGAATAATTCGCTTCTAATATTTCATATTTTTTTTTACATAAGAAAATTATTTATATTTGTTGTAATTTGTTTTTTTCTTATAACTTAAATCGTAAAAACTAGTATTCATTAATATTCCCTGTCAAGACAATTACTCGGCAATGAAAACCATTAAATCTTAATCCCTCCTGTAATTCATCTCTCATAATGTTAAATTAATGTAGTCCATAATGAACTGTGCAAATAGTTGCCTTTTAAGTACATTCCTAATTCAGAATGGATTCAGTATCACTATTAACTCATTAGAGTACATTAATAAGGAATTTATGCTGTAATTACGGACATTGACTAGTCATTTAATGATAAATTAAACCGAAAAACATTCTGTATCACAGAAAAAAAAGAAATGTCTCAATTTACAATTATGCGATCGAAGTTAGAGGAATAAATAAATAGAGGAGAAAACTAATTTTTTTTTGTAAATAAAACATTTCAAAATACATGTTTTAATCAAAATTAACAATAGTTTAAAGTTAATTGCAACAAACTAAACTCAAAGAATATTAAGCTCATTATTGCCTCGTTCTTCAACACTTAATTAAATGTTCCCCAATAGAATTTTCTTTTTAATTGACGGAAAATATTGAATTAATTGTTTTAAAGCCATAAGTTGATTTCGTTAGGCCGAAAAAATTACTTTTTCGCACCGCCTGATAAATAATTAATACTTATTCATAGGTTAGAGAGCAATATTCTTTAGACAGGAGGAAGTGCACGATAAATATTGTTATCGCGTCACATAACGACTGCAATGGAGTGTGAGGGTCACAGATCCATGTGTTGTGCACATGCATAAATAGAGAGTTGCCTGTAATGTTGGGAGAGGTTGAAGTGTCAGTGTGTCGGGGGCCTTCGGAGCGTCACGTTTCATCTCCAGTGCTTGGATTTGTAAAAATTTATTGATCATGAAGTGCGTAATATTACTGTGCAAACACTTATTGATTATTAAAATTCTAGACTTCTATTCTATTTGAACGGCGTTAACGCAAAAATGTTTAATATACTTTTTTCAATTGCTTGAAATATTTGGCAAATTCTGAGTAATTGTTTATTATTATCGGTGAATTTCCTCTCCCCCGGCCTCAACGACTGACAGTTTTTTCAGTTGAGAATGTAACGATCGAGTTTTTTTTATCGTTGGGGGGAATTTGTGATAAACACGAATGCGAATCGAATTCATGGTATGCCAGGTCGACTGTCATTACGTCATGGGTAATGGGCCGTCAGTGTCGACTATTCCCTGTTTTTTAATAAATATCTAGGAATGCAGAAGCAGAGGAAGGAAAATTTTTGACAAAATCAGCCATATTTCCCTAGAAAAGGATTCCCTCCAATAAAAGAAATTTTTTCAAAAAGAACTTTAAAAAAAATTATCAAAATTTTTCATCCGACTTCTTATCACTTGAAAAATGAGGTGTGACTATTGTAAATAATTGAATTATTATCAGTACCCGTAAAAGAATGCCGTCATACCGTCCCTGGGGCTCGACACCGGACGGCGCCATTGAGTTCGAGTCCTTGACCACAGAAACTTTGCTGGGGGCCCTGGAGGTCTTGCGAGAATCCTTCTTCACCGATGAAAGCACATGTCGAGGGGTCGATATTCTCTCGGAACCTGGGGCGACGGAGGAGCTTGAGAAGTTGAGTATAAACGCGGCCCGCGACGGGGTCAGTGTCGTCGCCATCGACGTAGCAACTGGAAAGGTCGTCGGTGTATCATTCAACAAGATTCAGGTGATAAATTATTCGAATTATAGGGCTGTATGACTGATTTAATTAAAAGAGGTCAGACAATCTTTGATTGTGGTTTGTTAGAGGTGCTTGAAGATATTTTTTTTAGGTTTGAAGCTCACTCACAATCACGGTTTTCGGGTGAGATGGCTTCTTTTAAATGGGGAAAATATCATTTGATTTTAAAATTGAGTGATTTTCAAGGGGTAAACTCCAGCTTTGGGGGAACGAGCTCAGGGACGAGCAATTTGGTCGCATTTAATGGACTGTAGCTTTGGAAATTGTCCATAAAGAAGGTGTTATAAAGTGTCTTTCAATTTGGCAATATTTCGACGATGAATCGGTTTTGAGAAAAAAGTTATGAAGTCTTTTTTGTATATTTTATTGTTGTTCACTTGTTCATTAAGACTGACAAGAATGTTGAATTAATGAATTAATGAATTAATGTTTAGACGCATCAAAAATCTACAGAAAAATCCCCCTTCGAGCTCTTCAGCGAGAGTTGCAAGTGCACATCCTCGAAGGCTGTTGTGGATTTAATGCTCTCCATAGACAACAAAGTAGATTTATTCAAGCACTACAACGTTGATTGCATCCTAGAAGTCATGTTCTTAGCTACCTCGAGATCCCACAGAGGCCAGCGAATAGCTGAGCTCTTGGTGGCCTCTTCCATTGAAATCGCCAGACAACTGAAACGTGGAAAAGACGTGCAAACGCCCATTGAAGTTGCCGGCACAGACGCCATTACAAATCCCAACTGCGTTCCCGGTTTGGTCTCCGCAATAATGTCCTCCAATTACTCGCAAAAGCTCGCGGAGAAGTTGGGCTTTTATTCTCACGCTGAGATAAGCTTCGAGGACTATGCTTTCAATGGAAAAAAAATTAGTGAACGAGTCAATGATATACACAAGAGCTGGAAGCTTGTGGCTAAAAGTATTTAGCGAGATATTTACGAAGATATTCAAAGGATTTTATTGTTTTCAACAGGAGAATAGAATTATTCTATTTTTCTAAACAAATGTTCCCATTTTCTTCTTGACTTTTATAAATGTTGTGTTATAATAAAGTGAAATAAATGTTTATTTTTTTACGTTTCACGAACGAATATGTTTGACTCACTTTGATACATTATCCATCGTATTTAGTAATTTGTTTGTTATAACATAGAAATTTCAATAGTCGCAATTTAATTTTGCGTTAATGAATAGATTAAGAAAGTTGTTTTTATTTAAGCGACTGTACTAATTGAACTGCTGGAGTGAACGAAGGTTTCTGAAAAAAAAACATCGGATTTCCTCTCCCTTGTTTTACAAAAATTGATAAATTAATTAATAGATCAATAAATAAGTGAATCAATTGGTAATATATAATGAAAATCAAATGAAAAATGTCTTATTTCCATATTCAACCAACGGATGTCTTTGATTGAGCCTTGCACATTTATTCCACTGAGTTCAATTCGCACAAAATTGAGTTACTTATCCCCGGCAAACATTGAATACTTCATTAATGTCGCAGCCTAGTTCGACATCACTTGTGAGACTTCTCTCTTTAACATCAATTCCGGGTCATCCGTTTCAGTGCCAACCACTGGAGCGAATATCGAGTTTAAAGAATATTCTGGATAAATTGGAAATAGAGAATAGGGTGGCTACCCTTGACACTCATTCATCAATCGATTTTCCGTTACTCGTTTCAGTCTTTATCGGCGATTTATTCACCCTCGCGGTCAGTCCTTATTTATGAACCGTACGAGATAGTGCGGATGTAACAAATGGACTCGAGTGCATATGTACGTGTCCTAGGAACAATGGGAAATAGTCTCGATCGTGGTGGAGGGCTCATGATGCCAATGAAACTCGTTTAAAGTGAGTGCCGAGTTACGGAGGCTGCGTGGAAATCTGAGATCGCCTTCACATGAGTCTCGAGTGTCTCTGTGAGAGGATTGGACCTTTTAATAATATTAGATAGCAGAAGGTTCAAACTGCAGTGCTTGTGGAGTGGTGAGTGAAGGTACTTCTTCATGAATTTTGCCAAATGGTTCGAAAAATTGTCCATTAAACCGTGTAAACGCTCTCTGGAAAAAAAATCTTCTCTCGAATTTCTCTCCATTTCGAATAGCATTTTATTTTTGTTGACAACTGTGAGAGGTCTAAAATTCTATATAAATCCTCGTAGTAATAATAATATGAGGGCGGGACGATTTCCCTTAATCTCCTCACCCAGAAATGGATAGAGTGAGCGAAAAAGGACTGATGGATCAGTCTGATGTGAATCGCGTAAATATACTGAGCGTGTAATAGCACCGATTAAAATATATATTTAGATTATACGACTTAATATCAATTGCTATTTCATTATTAAACATCCTGATCACTCTTACACATCTTATTCTCCTGAGATATTTCTTCCGGAAATGGTAGCTGCAATTTTCCAAAAATTTTAAACGGCTTTTTTTTTATTGAAAAAGGAAAAAAACTAAAGCGCGAAAAAAATCGGAGAAAGAATATAGCGACTACTCTCTAAAAAAAAAATTCTATTGAAGTATCTACTTGTTGATATTTAATAGAATTTTATTTTTGAGTTCCATTCTCCGGGGACTATCTCGAGAATTTTTTCGACTAAAATATCCCAACGTTTTAGACGATAATTTTATTGCAAATAATTAATTTATAAAATTGCGGTTTCAGAAAAATGTTCGGTTCTTCGCAAGCAGGACCTTTTGGTATAATTGAGTATCGTCTCCTAACGGACGATAAAATAGAATCGGCGATTGAGATCCAGCAGAAATCAATGCGCCAGGAGAACGTGGCCCTTGGTGTCGGCCTCTACGAGGAGGAGGGTGGCCCCGAGGCGATGAAGAACGTTTTCTATGAAGTTATCAAGGACAATTGCACTATCGTGGCGATCGACGTTAGGACTGAAGAAGTCGTCGCGGTGTCGTTTAATAAACTGCACGTGAGTTTGACTCATGAGGCACAGCAATTAATGCCAATCATGAATGATACTCATCACAATCTTTTACAAATTATCCGTTAACAATTAATAATAGTTAACCGAAATTAATTATAGTTATCATTACTTCTCATTGAGAAAATTTTGAACAAAAATTAATGAATTTTCGCCAGATAAATCGGTAATTAAATTTGCTTACGATTAATGCCCACGATTTTTCAAGGCACCATTAGCCATCGGTGAGGCGGATCCTCTCGAGGAAGTTGTGAAAAATCATGTGACGGCCCGATCCAGCCTTGCTCTCATTGAGTTCCTCAGTGATGTAAGCACTCGATCCTCTCATTCCCCCAATTAATTCCCGACTTCCTCCACAATTGACGCATCTGCTCCCTTGAAGGTCGAGTCGCGAGTGGACCTCTTCAACAGATACAACACTACAGGCGCTATGGAGATCTTCTACGTGGGCACAGATCCCAAGTATCGGGGATTCCGGATAGGACACGGGGTCGTCGCCGCCTCACTGACCCTTGCCAGAGACCTGAAGAAACGCGAAACTGGCGAGTGTGCGGTCATTCCCGAAGTCGCTTTCGGAGTTTTCACTTCGAATTACAGCCAGAGGATTGCGGATATCCTCAAGTTCGAGTGGCTGGAGGCTGCCAACTACTCGGATTACGAGTACTGGGGAAAAACTATGGCCGAGAGAATTGGAAATGAGCACAAGTGTGCGAAATTGGGAGCGTTGAGGCTGTAAATTATTTTGATTCTGTTCGATTGGCATTCGATAATCGGTTGGTGAATAAAAAAACATTGAATTAAATTAATGCATTTCAATTTTTGAAAAAATCAATTTCAATGGAAAAATTATTTGAGTTTGTGATTGACAATTTTAGGGCTGATTGGATGAACACTGACATGTTCTAGCTTCTAATTCTTCTCTCGCAGCCTTTAAATTAGAAGACTGATGTTTCTGTTAATTAAGCTACCCGTTAAATTGCAATAAAATTTAGCTGGATATTTTCTTTATAAATAAAATCGAAAATGAGGTTAAATAATGAAGAACAGTACGTACGGGTATTGTATACCTGTACGGATAACTGATATGGATTAATAACAAGAACTGCCCAATTATCAGTACATTTTTTTTATTTAAACTTGTCTCAGCACAAATTCATTATATTACATATGTATAAAGTTCGATCTGACGACTGACACCTCTCACACATAGAGAAATCCACGTCAGTGGATAAAATCTCGCACTGGCCCTCAGCTTGAGAAATTAATCGCAATGTGCAACAGGCGGACGAGAATTGATATTTTCCGATAGAAAAACGTGAAGTCAGACGACTCCATTGGTTTCTAGCATTAAAAATGACTCGATATCCAATATAACTGGCCTAGCCATACAATCAGGATTACCTCAATTTTTTTTTTTTGGAACATTAAACTCCATTGTTTCATTTTTACGTTTATTTGTTACTCTCACTCAATGAAGGGCAAAACTAAATACTATTTTAATTAAACGTCAATTGAGATACCAAATTTCGATATATTTAGTATTGAAAAACTTGCGAAGGTATTAAATACTTCAATATTTAGTCGGGGGGAGTGAGGAAACTGTCTTCAATCATTAATAACTTGGGATCGATCGAGTGAAATTTGACGATTTTTTTTTCTTTGTGAAGCTCGATTTTTAAACTTCAAGATGGCAGAAAATCATTTGATTTTCCTCTGCGATTTCCGAATTATTGACTATTGAGTAGCAAATTGGTGAATAGAAAGCCGTGACTTATTTCGTTTTACCACTTCGCAACTCCATTGTAATCATATTGTACAATTTAATTATTGAGTATTTAGTAAATATTTCGTTGCCCATCATTGCTCTCACTAAACGTTTGTATAAATATTCATATTAAATCCATGATCTTATGAATTGTCCTCTGGCTAATAGCTATAAATATAGAAAAAAGAAGCACGCTGACGAAATAATCAGAATTTTGTTTCATTACTTCTCATTTATTCAATATGGAATAGTCATAAAATGCACTTGATACATATTTCCAAATGATGATTCTTCATGACATCAACCCAAATATTCTTACTTTAATAATTTTCTTTTTTGTTTAAATTCATCGTGGCAGAGGAGTAAGCTGCCATTCGCTGGACTAGAGATTTCACTACTGCTTTATTGCGTGCCCGCCATTCGTGACAATCATCCTTTTTTTTCAATAATAATTTTATAATTTTCGCGCTCACTGAGGCACTCGTTGTGTCTGAGGCGCTTCGAGCATTGGCGCACATTGAGAAAAGCCTTATCATATTTGAACAATTTTTTTTGTTACAATTATTCAGGAGGAATTCAGCTTTTTGGAGATGTCTTTGGATTTGTGGGAGAGGGCGAAATTTTCGTTATGACATTTTTTGTAGACAATTTCGTGCCCGAAAAAATGTTCTCAATAAGAAAGGTTGTATCTCCAGTAAAAGCTGAGATATTCTAAGTCTTGAGGCGTTAACGAATATAAGCGTGTCTCCACAAATTCAGAAAAATCATCCGAAAATCCCCGCCACATTCTCAAAAATTTTGGCCATAAATTATAAATACAATTGTCAAATTCTACCGAAAAATAATAAATATTACCAAATATTCATTGTTAATTTACGATAAGATACTAACGACCCAGTCTGTTAAGTTAATCTCTGTCAAAAAATTCTGTACATTATCAATACGTTAAAAACATTTTTCAGCTACAATTCACCAACGTCGTCGAAAAATCAAGAGAAATTCGCAGAAAAAAAGTGTCCTTGTTCTTCAATTATTGTTTTTCATTAGGAATAATTCGATTACCGTTATCAAAGGCACCGAATGGACCGCGCAATACTACACAAAAGCACGGATTATAGTAATTAATGATTCTTTTTTTTTTTTTGGCAGTGATCGAGGCCCTGATGATGACGATCCTCGATCCAGTGTCTCTTCAATCTCAATTCAAGAAAACAAATTGACAAATCGTCTTGTTGGATCACTTCTTTAGTAATCTGGCTCGTTGTTTTCATACTCATACCACTAAAGGTTTTATCAAATGATTATGTGGATATGGAGATTCTTTGGTAAATAACGGGGAGAACTAGGAGTTGAGGAAAGAACATTTGAATGCCAACGTGATGAATAATTCAATAATCAGAGAATAGAACGTAAATTCACGATTAGTTTTTCGTGATTATATCAGGAACGAATAGAGATACGCCTTTTTGTTACACGATCTTTTTAGGCAAAATTTCATAAGCCGCAAAAATTGTCTTATCACAAAAGGTCGTATTTATCACGGTTCTGGAGAATTTCATCAAAAATCACGTGCAGTTTTATGTTTGAAAACACAAACAAATGAAAATGTATTTGAACGTTCATTTTGCTCCTGCATCATTGAATTTACAATAACTATTTCATGAATTTCCTGCATATTCGGATACTTGGTATGTCGACATTATCTACCTAAGCTACCCTAAATAACATTAGTCAATAACTGATAAGATTAATAAAAAATAATAAACGATACTGTGGACCAATCGAGTCAACAAATATCCCTAGTAAATCGAGAAAAAAAAAATTCTAAATTCTAAAATAAAAAGATACAAAATAATGATAATAACCTTGGCAAAACATTGACAGTTGGCATCAATTGGTGTAAAACATGGTGGCATGTAATAATCGGTGACGTAAAAAACATTCATAAAGTGTTGTAATAAGAGCCTAGACTCAGTCTGTCGCGTTCTCTCTCAATCTTTTTTTTTAAACGATCTAATTTTAAACTCAATGCTCGTTCCCCAGATAATTATCACGATTTATTCACAAGGGGATTGATGATAATAATTCAACATCATTCATCTTAACCCTCATTTCAAATTTCCCTGAATATCTCGACATTCAAAAGAACTAGCGAAATTTGTCTTAGACCTTTTTTGTATCGCTCTACGTTCTCTACGAAAAAGGTTAAGACATAAAAAGTCATACGTGCATCCGTTTCCGAGATATTCCTCACAAACGAGAGTCAGTTTTGACGTTTCGATCTTGAAATCAATTGTTTTTCAAATAAATTTTCATCAGAGCCAGAGGGAATAGCCAGAATGCATTTAAAAAATTATCTCCTCTCACCAATCCCCCCCACCGTCCTCTCGGCAGTGTTCTCCCCCAGGAAGCCCCCCAGTTTCCATTCCCTCGCGCCGGCGCGAAAAAGCCTTGAGAAAACAGTTCCACCCACCAGACACAATCAGACACTCTCAGGACAAATCCCCAGATCTTCACGACCTGTAGATTCTAATGACATCTCTGATGGGTGCACGACAGAGTGGACAGTGCCCTCCACCCTTGCCCCTCCACTGCTGAATAGCGCAGGGATAGCACATACACATGTGGCCACACATGTAGAGGACACTGTCGATGTTCCTCTCGTAGCAGATTGAGCATTCACTGGGCTGTCCAGGGGTGGGCTGGAGCCTCTCACTCCACTGTTGAAGATGAGAGGACTGTGATGAGAGTGTTGCGGTATCAATGCTCTGGTAATTCACTGGGTCAACGTATGTAGAGGAGCCGGTGCTGCTCATAGTGCCGGTGAGCAGGGGTGGAGAGGTACTCTGTCTTCCAGGGTGATGACTGGCAGGAGAAGCGACTGCTGAACAAAAATTTATAATTAATATTTTTCATTAATTCTTCGTATTTTTCTTATTGCAATAAAAATTGTAATCAATCATTAAGGACATACCTGTATCAACTGTTGGTACTGGAGCAGCTGCTGGTGCAGCTGTGTGAAAACTGGGAGAATTTCTGACCCCAGTTGTTCCATAAATAGATTGAGAATTGGCCGGTGGATAGCCAGGCTGCGGTGGAAGATTGACAACAAGAACAGTACCACCTCCAACAGTCGGTTTGAACTGCACCATTTCCGAGAACCTGGACAGCTCAGTGGCAGCATTTGAGTGATTTGTCTGCTGCTGTACAGGTGCTGGGGTTGAATTAACAATTTGACGTTGTCTGGGTGGTGATGTTGGCCGACTCGCCAACATTCTCACCCTCTGAGTACTCCCATAGACGTCGACAAATGCCCACAATTGGAGACTCTCGTCCACATGCATCACCACATTGGGGGGACCTCCGTTTTTGCTCATCTGAACCTCTCCATAGTGGGTGACGGTGAAGGCGATCTCATCGCCGGGTTGGGGACTGCTGGCGACGTCCTTCGACACCACCCAGTACTCGGGACGATCCAGAAGAAGATCGCTGTCGTCGGGGAGGTCCTCTGGACTCAGGCGGGATGGGTCGCAGGAGGTCAGGCCCAGGGCTAGGGCACCCACGTACATCGGCTCGGTGGAGAGCACCTGGACCACTAGACGCTCACCCAGGAGAAGAGGACGGTTTGTGAAGGCGTAACCGTGACAGAATTCTGTGTCGGAACGCGTTGCCACGCACTGCTGGTTGCTGAATCTTATGTTCCGGCCACGAACACTAAAGAAAATTGAAGAACGTTTAATTACGTTAATTTTTAATGATCATATGGTATATTTAATGAACTTGTCTTATCCCACATAAGAAAAATAAAATACATAAATGAATGACCGTGAAATAATTCTAATATATTTATTTAAAACTCAATGAAAAATCCAATCAATTGTTATAAGATCACGACCGTAGAAATTAGATTGTTTTTCCTCCTTTCAAGTGAGGTTTTCTCTTATGAATAACGCTCTAATTAACCGAAGGAATGAAAATACTCACGGGTGAAAAGGTAGAGGTGCGAAAAGTACACCAGGCGGTTGAAACCTGAGTCCAGGCAGCTCGACATCAGGCTCATGGTGTAAACAGACATTCTGCATTGATGGTACAATAATTCTCTCGACAACATCCCTTCCGGCATTGCTGGCATCATCCATGGCGGTGTGCCTGCTCGGCTGTGCATTATCCTCATTACTGTGTTCAGCCCCTCTACGAATGTTGTTGAAGTGTTGTCTATTGGGATCCACAAGTTCAATCGCTGTGCTGTTGCCATAAACATCTATAACAGCCCACAGTGGTCCGCGTGTCTCTACACCACCGAAGAAAACACCCTTTTCCTCGCCATTAACACCAAAATGTACGTCACCAGCTGATGTTACGTAGTAGAATAGAACAGTGTCGTGGGCAGCGAATCTCTCGGCAAGGGCTTTTGCCCAATAGCCGGGCTTATTTGTTAAATCTGGGCATGCGAATTTTGGAAGACCATTTCGCAAGTGAATTGGATCATTGCTTGTGAAGCCAAATCTTATCACTCCGGACCAGTTGTTGGACATTTCCAGGAATTTTACGCAGACCTAATAACATGATTATAATTTTATTGATGAAACTTTATTGACGTTATTTACAAAACAAGCCACAATAATAAACATTGATTAGAATTTATTACTAATTTGTTAAAGGATTGAATTAATATTAATATTTATGAGTTTTTTTCCAATCACCTAACTAAAATTCATAGAATTTGTGAAATATGTATTTAATCAAGTTTGACATTAAGCAATGTCGAGAATAAGTATGAAAAACACACTGTTTACAAGGAATTTCGACTATTTTTCAACCAAATATTTATGATTTTTCTCAAAATTGATAATTGTACATCGAACTGCGAGAGATATCTATTTCATCGTCTGTTACATAAAAAAATGTCGAAACTCGCGAGTTTAAAATCGCATAAAAACGTGGTGGCGTCTCATCTTCGATCTCTATATTAGGCATCTCGAATAATTTTCTTTAATTTCAACGAATAGTTGCGACTATTGCGTCCAGGTCTCCCACGCAGACTTATTATCACTAGAAGAGTCCAGCGATACGAGAATGCGTGTGGGCAGGGGTTCGCGATTGCGCCAACGGCCAAGGTTGACCATTTACAATTTTTCCCCCGCTTCCATTCCCGTTGTTTTTTTTTTTTTTTTTTCATTATAATTTCACGGTGAAATAAAGAAAGGCAAGCATCGTTCCGTGACAGTGGGAAATAGAAAGCAAAAAATTTCCAACAGAAAAACATTAATGACGGTACCTTTTCACCGATGCGAACAGGCCGAGTGCTGAATGTTATTCCCTTGCAGAAACTCTCGTGTCTCCTCGCTATAGTTCCTCCATTGCACAGGGTGATGTTATCCCCGTGTACTTGATGGTGAAATGTCAGGGGAGGCAGGTTATTCGTACCTGCACTCGATGATCTTGGTGCTGCAACAAAAAATCATTAAGAAAATTATTTACAATGTCATTCGCTGTTAAAGTATTTTTCGTCTGTTCTGCTTATTAATTTTAAAAAATCCAGAATAAAATCACTGGAAATACCAATATAATTGGAAGGTGATGACGACAAATTCTATTCTTATTTGTGTTAGAAAAATGTCTTCAATTAAATTTTTTAATAACAGAAAATTTCTGTCTAATTCAGTGGGTGTAATTTGGTTTTCATGATTTCTTCCCCCAAAATTACATTTTTCTATCGTCATTAAAAAAGAAATTAATGAATTTCCTCACAAGGCTCTTCGTAAACAGGCGAATAAAGCTCAGTCTGTCGAACCCTCATAATTATCATCCAACATGAAACGTAAGACTGTCCGTCCGGTACGAGAGTCAGATTCTCACTGATACCTATCAATAACCCGAAAGTATTATGCACGTATAGTACAAGTGAAGGAGCGTCTTAACGTCCTGCCACTGGGCGAAAACACCGGAAACCGCACGCGCCGTGACGGAAGTGCAAAACTCCCTCCACATAACGGAGCGATACGCTCTCTTCCCAAGGGCAAAATCCAAGACCAGATTCTGAAAAACAATCGAAGAGATCCTGAGGATGTTCTATTTACATCCTGAAGTGGGGGAAAAAAAACCTTTTCAACAACGGAAGCGGGACAATTCCCATCTAATCAGTACGAAATGACTTCACCCGAGATAATTAACACGAGGAATAATTAACAGCTTGTCTGGTTGTCAAACGTATCTAGATTAGAAGTTGTCGGAGAATTATAAATTTTAATAAACCGCATTTCTACGCAAAATACGCCTTCGAATGGCGTCTCTAGTTGAGATAAAGAACGTTTCCAACGGTACACTCAACTATTTTCCCACGGTTAAGTAACATTGCTATTGCCTTGTCGTTGACTCCCGTCACAAACCGACCTCGCATAAATTTTTATTATTATTTATGGCGTATTGGTCGTCAATTCCCAGTCGAATGGTAATTTTAGAAGCTGCGCTCTATTTGAACATTGAATTAAAGAACACTTCTCTAGATCGATATGTCTTTACCAGCTGATGACATCAGGACATCTCAGGACTGATTTTGAAGCTTGATGAGAAAACCTCAAATTGAAAAAAAATGGTTCACTTTCACTCTGCCGATGTTGAGTTATTGACGATTAAAAATTGGATCATTTCGGTTTTCGGAGTAATTAATCTGTGTAAACTTGGACAGAATTCTTCTCGTGTCTCAATTCAGACTTGTGATTAATGAGATGACGAAAGGGATGAGTCTTCGCATCGAAAAGATGCGATCAATTATTTTTTTAAGGAAAAAAACATTTATTTACTGTTAGCAAACAGACTATTGCAATTTGTGTAAAAGACAGAGATAGCTCTTCACGAATGACACGATCGTCTTAAGTCATCGATATATCCTAACCGAACGAGGCAACTTGGGTGAGTCAGAACTCATTTTAAAGTTTGAAAAAACACCTTTGAGTTGAAAAAAAAATTATTGACTTTCACTCCGCTGAGGTTGAGTTAAAGGCGCTCAAAGCACCTCACGTCAGTCTTCCTTCTCTTAATGAACGTCTGTAATCTAAAACAAAATCATTTTGGAGCTGAATCTGGACCAGGGACTTGCAAGATAACAAAAGTAAGAAACCTTCCCATCATAAAGACAACACCTATCTTTGTTTCGGGCACAAAATCCCTTGTTTAATCGTGGGAAACAGCATTTAGCGATTGTCTGACTGCTGGCAAGTGAAAGGTTGGAAAAGCATTTTGTCTTCTTTCAAATTTCTGATTAATTCACTTGATCTTCCCAATCCTATTGGTGAGAGGGTTCTATACCTCTCCAGCGAGTTGAATCGATCACCTCCTGGAACGGTTTAACGACAATTATCTTCACAATGTTCCTTAGGAAGAATGAATAGACAAAAGTTTGAGATTCAATCAAGCGAAACAACGAGTTGTCCGCGTTTTCTAAACTCCCTGGTGAAAATCACCGAAGGGCATTCAACTCATCGATCCAAATACTCTTTGACACAGTATAGCCATCAGGAAGACTGAAAAAATAAACTTTGTACAATCTTGTGGGAACAGACCGTTGTAGAGGCTTTGACGGAGGTGCACCGGGTATCAGATACGCATTAATGCTCAGATAGACACAGAATTATTACTTCAGCATAGCAGATATTAATTTTCGTTCCCGTGTCATGGGCTATCTGGAGCGAAAAGTCTCAAAAGTATGAGATTTTGGGGATTTCGTTAGTTTGCTGTGTGGATTGCGCACAGATTGGAATAGATAAGATGGGTTCGTTTCAATCTTATCGATGGGAAATGAAAGGTTTTCTGTTGAAACTACAGTTCGTCATGTCATTGTTTGGTTTACTAAGAGATTGGCGATGATAAGGTCGGCTTTGGTCAATCTTCTCTGAATCTTTTCATATTTGTCTATAAAGGAATGAGAAAATTGACAGTTGGCCTTCTGTTCCAAATGCAAACCTTCCAAAACCATCAACTCTTGAACAAAGGAACAGATTTTTTTTTTTCTTTATCGAAGCCCTGTTTTCTCTTGGTGTTGTCTTGTGATTGTCTCCTTCATGTGGCAATAGCTTGTATTGGCTCTTTTGTTCCCATTCTGCCGGAAACTTTTGTCTACTCATGGTTTTTGAAGGACTTCATAAAGATAGTTGTCATTGTTCATACAGATGATAAATCTCCCTCGTGAGAAAAGTAAAGCAGCTTTCGAAGAATGTGATTAGAGCATTGAGGATGAACATTCTCCGAATGATTGCAGTCTATACTTTATTTCTTCAACTTTATCTAATATTTTCAAATCTTTTTAATATGAGGTACCGAAGCTTTCAAAATATAATATTATTTTTCGCCTCAGGCACATTTTCTCTTCATATTGTCTCATAATTTTCCCCGTTACGCTACAACACCTTAGTCTACCCATTCTTTTTCAAGACCATCATGAAGATAGTGTTCATTATTCATAGAATTGATTAATCTCACTCGTGGGAAGGGTGCAGAAGCTTTCGAACGACGGGATTTGAAAAAAAATTGAAAATAAACATTCAATGTTCGAAGGCAAACAGCCCATTCCATCAAAATACTAGACTTTTCGGAGAAATAAAAAACAAAAAGAATCGGTGAAGCTTCGAGATACGTTTGATGATTTCTCAAGTCTCCTTTAGAAATTTTCAAATCTTACTGGCGGTGAGAAAAGATATGGATTTTTTTTTCAATTAAGGACCTTGTCCATCACGTAAGGCTTGTTTTCTCCCTATGTTGTCTTATGATTTTCTTCTTCCTGCTGCAAAACTCGATATTGGCTTCTTTGTTCGTGCAATGTTGACCGGTCGGGGCGTACAAGCCAAGCAATCGACCTCATCCCAGCGGGTTGCTGGCCTTCTCTCCTCAATACACGCGTTTTCTACGTAATATCATAGGTAACCCGGCTACATGCAGGCCTCCTGGTCATACCACCATGCAATCCTTCTCTGTCTGACACGCGTGGGAAGCCCGTGGCACACATCACGAATGGCTTTTCATTATGAGAAAATTTTCGTACGGCATCACGATGAATCGAATTCACCTGATCCTTCGATGAATTCGTTTCAAGTGGTTGTACCAGTTACATTGACACAAAGGGTTGATGGACGAGAAGAGGGCAATGATGCTCTTGCGGTTAGTGGAATTCAGTCTCCCATGAATTCAAGAGGTTTTTGCACGTCAGGATGTTTTAATGGTTCTTAATCTACCATGATTCAGGATCTGGTGAGTTAAATTTAACCATTCACACGCCATTTTCAAGATTTTTTATTTAGGATTTAAAATTAGTCCTGACTCACTGGATTTGCATCATGTGATTGGAAGATATCGAGGATAAAGTGGCTTCATCTTAAGGTCATGAAATTGAAATGTTTCGCAAGTCAGATGATGCCGATCATCTTTAGACTGCCATAAATCCCAATTTTTAGAGTCGAATTTGACGACACAGCCGGCATTTTTGACATATTTTCCCACACTTTGAATCGAAATCTGACTCGTCCTAATCGCATTGTTCAACTATGAATTATCAATAATTTGGCAGAGTGAATTTAAACGAGAAAGAGTAGTACAAAGGGCAATCCTCAACACGAATTTCCTATGTCTTCCTCATCTGCTGCGGAAGTTTCAAGACATTTAACACAATCCCAGTCATCAGGCTGTTTAACGAAAGTGTATGAAACGAATAAAGAAAAGAGACAGATGTATAAAAACAACTACAAAACACGCGGCGCACTTTCCCACGGCCGACGCCGTGATCTTTGCTGCTAAGTGCGCCTATGTACCCTAGGATTGGGGCCGCTCCTCAATCCCTCTCACTCTTCATTTATCCATCCCTCTCACACCACAACTATTTCTATTCCGTTTCGTTCGAGGCATATCCTTCGGTTTGATACTTCAACCCAGTGCAGGCCCCGTTTCCCTTCTCCTACCGCCTATTTTACCAACAACTAGTGTTGGGGATTTGGTGGTGGAATGGGGGAGGGGGGAGGCAAGGGGGTCTTATGCAACTCGCCTATGGGGATCATCCGTATAGCATACCAAGCGCTAACTACAGAGCATGAAACGAGTACCTGGATTGTAGGCGTGTTGCAGGTATTTTAGATTTTTCAAATTCCTGAATTTTCAATCGGAAATGTTTTTTTCTCGTTCAGACAATTCTTTCCCCCTATGGGCACTCGGTATTTTTTTCCCCTGTAATTGAGGAAATTTCCTCAAAGAAATCCTCCTGCGTCTTCCTGCGTCATCAGCGAATAATCAATCGGCAAAATAAAAAGTAAAATTCATTGGAAAAAACGTTAGACAGTTCTGGAGGAAAAAAATTGAAGATCCTAAATAACAATAACTTTAAATCGAACAGCACTCGTTAGCCCACCCCTACAAAGAACAAGTTCACCTCCATCAAAGAAAAACATGCTTCAATTTTCGCGAACAACTGCGAAATTTCCTACGGTTTAACTCCCTATGACAATCCCCACAAACGAGCTCCACCCCCAGGGGACAAAAAAAAATCCACTTCTCAACCATTCCCAAACAGAATCATATCCCAGTGCGAGGGTGGTGTATCCCAACTTCTCTGTTGTATATCCCACATCTGTCGTCTCGCACGTATCTTAACGGTCCGTGGGGTCGAGATGTGCTTGACTAAAAATAAAGAACTAAAACCCAAGCATATATACCCTATTACCTACTCCGAGTTTTCAACCACAAAGAAATATTCTTTACGGTTCAGTCCGGAAGTTAATTGATCATATCGTCATTATATGTGGCATTAACTTGTTAAATCAAAATGACAACCACCATGATGGGTAGTAAATAAATAATAAATGCTCATAAAATAAATTGAGTATGTAAATCGACGAATAAAAATTGGCCGATTAAATAATTAATTATTGAGTAATTAATAATCAATAATTCATATGATAGAACGAAATAAAAAGTGAAAAAAAAAATTGCAAGTATACCAACAAATAATTAATCTTCCATAACTGATTAGTTTCATGGGACAAATAAAAACAAATGTAATGTAAACAATAGTTGAAAGCACAAATAAAAATAAATTAACCAACTTAATTTTGTGTTAATTATCTGATTTATTTAACAAATGACTAAAAAACTCACCAATGACACCAGACAATCTCAACCTAGCGACCCTAGTGGCCCTCCCAATGGTCAAGGGTGGCCTGCGATACCTGGTCAACTCCAACGACATTCTTGAATTCAAATAGGCCCCTCCGAATCCCGCGCAACGATCCAATCAGCCCTCACCCTGAAAAATCCGCCCACTGCGTCGTCGCAGAATCCCCGGGGAATTCCTGACTTTCCAAATCGCCGGTTATCCCGGTAATGTCATGGGAAAATTGGTTAAAAAAACCGACAAAAACAATGGACTTTTCAGGAATTGACAATAAAAAACGCGCGTTACGAGTGTTTGGCGTAAACGTGAGTCACGCTAGACGCCAGTGAAACGACTGGTCTCGAGCAGAAGCGAAACATGAACGGGGGCCCAGTGGCAGCTGCTAGCGTCCGCCACCGCCCCAACACTGCCCCGCCATTGCTCTTCATCGTGTACAAAGCGTAGTGCACACGTCCTTTCCCTTCTACATTGCATCAGCGATAATGGAGATAAGAGAACGGCTGTTGTCTCTGGTCAATATCTTGGGATAATTCCGATCATTTTGGAAATTTATTGGAAATTATTTGGTCGCCGGGTGGGGAGATTTTCGAGGTGTTCCAAGGCGCTCATGCAGCTGTCGCCAACGGAAAGGGGATGATACACGCATTTGGAATTGCTGTGTATGTGGGCCAGCAGCCCCCGTCCAACGGTCGTGCACCACCTGGCCCCTTGTGCCCCCCCCCCCACCTCCCTTCATGCTATATCGTGAAAGCTGGAAGGGCTTCGCTCTTTTTAGTCGGTTCCCACTGGTGCTCAGGACAAAGAGATGCTTTTGTCATTCCCGGGAGCATCGGATTTTCCGTTTGATGAACTTCGGGGAAACGTGAAAATATTTGAATTTTCATACGCGAGAGAATTTTGGAGTTGGGAGGGAACGAAGGAGAGGTACTCCAAAATTGGGGATTTGGAGATGATGTGTTGGGATTCAATTGGGAAATTAAATTAAAGAAATATTAGGTAAAATATAAATTAATTGCTTTGCGATTAATTACTGATACAAATATTGATTATGATCTTTCGTAACGTCTCTTAATAATAATTGTCACGGTTTTCAAAATGTATTCCGACAGAAATGAAAAATCGTATCCCCCCCTCTGTTGCTCGGAGCAGAGATTTTTTTTGTCATTCCCCAAAAGCATCAGATTTTCCATTCGATGAGTTTCGGGATTTCGGAGAAGAATGGAATTATTTGGGTTTCTCAATGGAGCAAATATTGCGTCGTGGAGAATTACGGAAAAATGCTCCAAAAATATAGATTTAGAAATGATTTTTAATACATAAGTTACAGAGTTATACCAAAGGAAAATCGTTAGGAAAATTTGAATAAATTTCAACTTATAAATAATTGAAAGCAATGAAAAAAATGTTGAACGGAATTGTTCAAATGAATTTTGAATAAAAAGGTTTGTTTTTTATAAAGGTCGACTGCTCATTTTTTATACTTTTCTGAATGTTCCTAATGGCTCACAGAGGTTAGCTGAACTAGACCCAAGTTTGAATAATAAATCATTATTTCATGATTAGGATCCCAGGGTCGAATGAGGTTTCAATGGAAAGTCTGAAGAAAAAAAAATATGCCCGGATATCCTCATTGACATGACGAAAAAATATTCAAAAATCCATGGCATATCTTCTGTTCACAATTACTAAAAATTTATTTACGATTGTAAATTGATAAAAACATCTTCAGAATAAAGTGAAACAAATATTTATCTAGAATTACTGTAAATCAATTCATTAATAGAACTTTCTACTTCTATCCCTAATTCTATCAATTCTAATCAATAAACTAATTTTATGAGCTCTTCCCAGCAACAGTTGACAAAATAAAAAATTAATTCACCACCTTCAATTAATGATGACGAAGTAAAAGCGTCAACCTCAACGATTGTGTAATAACTTGCAATAATAATTCCCGCAAATTAAAATTCGGAGTTAATTCCCCCCTTTGACAACCAACAATGTTGGAAGGAATAATTAAAGTAAAATATCGTTATTTATTTTAGAAAATGGCGGGATGACTTGCAATAACGCTCGATGCATCCAAGACATTCAACAATTCCCTGACATTTCATAATACGATCAATGATTCTGAGTTATCTCGCTCAGTGCATACCCCAAGTACCCGAGGCTGTGTGGAATGGCATTTTGCGTCCACCCATATTCCACCCCATGGTGATACCAGGGTTGTTCGCATGGGAACGTTTGTATTGGGACAGTGGCTCTATCGATCGGCTCTCGGCGTTTCCCTGCCAACCGAAAACACCATTACATTCCAGGACCATCTCATGCGGTCTATTCTCTATTCACATGATGGGCACTTTCACCCGATACTGACTGATGATCTCAGCGAGGTAGAGCAATTTTTGTGGGCACGCGAACGTCTTCATTACTCCGAGATGGTTTATTCCACTTTTTGACGAGAGGTTGTCTCGAATTTCAGGCCATGCTGGCAAGTTTCTTTTCAGATTTTTATTCTTGGGATCATTCCGTGTTAGTTTCTTTATTTCGACGAGGTCGAATGACCATTGCGCAACACAACTTCCGTATGGGTTTCCTCCTCTTCTTTGTTCGGTATTTTAATTCGTGGACGGGTTTTTAATGAGCGAATCTGAGAATTCGAGGGATTTTGACGAATCGACGGTGAATTAAATTTTATCAAGTTGGAATGTGGAAAATTGAAGATTTTTGGGGACGAAGAAGGCGATGAGACCATTTGTAAAAATCTGGAGCCATTTTTTGTGGAAATAAATCGCAAGATTTGTCTTGAAGAAGTGAAAGATTTACGATTGAGCTTTCTGTGGAAAAAATTGTCTTATTTACCCTCAATGCCAGATCACTCTAAATATACCATTCCCTCTTCCCTAAGAACCCCATAGATCTGTTTAAAATAAATTGAAGAAAAATATGTGCGTACCATATTTTCTTTCATTTTTTGATTGAAAAAAAAAAAAAAAAAACTGTACCGACAAATATTAAATCTATTCTTCTTAACTAAATAAAAAATAACTCCCCGAAAAAGTGGGTGTCCCTGGTTTTTTTTCGCCACTTGACCCCTGTCCAACATTCACCGAGATAATTGAATCATCACGTCTCATTCTCTCAATGAAGTATGTCTCAATGGAAGAAACAAGTTCAATTGCACGTGGGCCGCAGTACTCGAGCCCCTCATTATGCCTTTTTTTCGTCGTTTAATATCTGAAAGGTGCCCCCACTGGCGTCGAGAAATGGTCTCTTCCGTTCATTTCACTCTGGTCAGAGTTCAACCAATTCAAGAATTAGAATGAGCCCATCAAGATCCAAGACCAACAACTCCCGACAAATTCCCAAGTATGAATCGTCTGGAATTGTTATTTATTCTGGCTTGGGTTTTGCCACTAGCGATGGGATGCTGCTCCATTTCCTGGATTAACCACGGGGCAATGGGTTTTCTATTTTAATACACTTACCACCTCCTCCCTTCCGTCTCACCCCCTTCCACCCCCCTCAACGCGTCTCTGGCCAACGCAATGTGTCGTACTTATAACGCTAGGTCTTGGGTGGTAATTATCAAACGTAGGGGCTCTTTTGCACCCAGTCGAGTTGAATAATTCATGTGATACTTCTATTATGAAATAAAAACGCGAGAAAAAAAATGTAACATTTTTTTTTTACAGGGAAAAAGAAAATATACCGATGATGTTCAGTAGAAAAATCTTAAAGAGAGTCCCATTTTATCTCAGGTGTTTTCAACATATGGAAATCAATGTTTTGATGAAATTTAGATTTTTAACGGTGAGCTAGAATAATTATAGAACAAAATGAACCGTGCCTAATATTATTTTTTTTTCATTTCAAAAAAATTCAAGAGCTAAAAATCTTTAATTTAATTGGTGAAACTAATTGATGAATTCATCGATTGATCAATCAATTTTAATAGCCAATTAATTCCTCGATTTATTGAATTTCATTGAATAAATAATTTGGTTCGCTTTTAAAGATGAATTGTAAATCAATATTTTCTATTTTCGCATTAAAAAATAGAAAAGTTGATGTTTTATTCACTTCGCGATGCAATTATCTCTTACATCAGTAAAATTAATGATTCAACAGGTTTTTATATTTGCAATTTTCCATATTTTCTCCATCGTAAAACATCAATTTCCATAGATCATCCTCTCTAATTAATGAAAATTTCCCATTGAACGAATAAATGAATCTCATTGTTTGTTATTTCCCGATGATTCAACGGTGTATCACAGCTGATGCATAAACCCATAGAGTGAGCACAGTCGCAAAAAAGACGGAGGGAAAAACCGGTTAGGTGAAACGGCGCCTGTGGGAACAAAGACGGGTTATTCGCGGGCGATATTCCACCAGAGTTTGTGACGTCACAACGGTGACTGGTGTCTTGAGTCAGTGTAGAATCTTGTATTTTTCCCTCGAAAAAATCCCGTTAAACAATAAATAATAAAAGTGCAAAGAACGCAAATTGAATGAAAAAAACCATCCATTCGTTTTTATATTTAAAAAAAAATAATAATAATAATAATAATAATAAAGAGAAATATTATTGCTTTGAAAAAATTTCAGTAAAAATACACGAAGGGTCCGCACTATCATAAAAAAAGTCTTCAATACAAAAAATTGTCGCACAAAACCATCGACTTTCTATTTATCCCTGAAGTCCAAAAGTTACCCTCAGCGTAAAATTAAAAATATAGATATAAAAATAGATCCTATGGGAACAGCTCCGCCCCCGTATTGTTCGATACCCTAGAGTCCGTACAATTTTAAAGGCAGGACCCGGTGCATCAGCTGTTCCTTCCGCAGGGTCGATGCATCGGGGGAGAAAAGATGGGAAAGAGGGAAGAAAAAAATGAGGGAGAAGACGGTGGAAACAGCTGGTCCTTTCGTACAATAGCTAAGGGAGGGGACAGGGGTGGGGGAGGGGTGCGTAGACTCTCGTTACCAGGATGGAATGAAGAGGCATTGAGTTGAGATTGTGCATGAGATATCGTGTAATTCATATTATAATTACAAAGAGAAGAAAATCTGATGCGAATTTTTGTCGATCGATATTTAAAAAATAACTCTGGATAAAGGAACGCCTCTTACCGGATTCAAAGTTTAGAGTTTTATAGATTTAGATAAAAATAAAATTAATATTGAGATGAAAGGAAATTTATGAAATTTCATCATTTTTTCGGAATTTTCATACATTTATGAAAAATAGAAAAAAAATTGAATTTTCAAATTGTTCATTTGAACATTTTCATTCGTGTGCTATAATAGTCTGCAGCTGGTTGAAAAAACTAGGCGAATGATTCCTTTACAACCCCCACCCCTCAATCCAGTATTTAAATTACTCTTTTAACTCTGGGCAAAACATCAAAAAATCCGTAAGAGCAATTGAAGTTCTTATTAAAAAAATTCTGTCGCTCCCAACCTTCTGAAATGCCGTCAGCCCCATAGAAACCCCTTTTGTCCTCTGAATATCCACCCCCTCATAACTTCATTTATCGATTCCCGTTGCGCCCTCGAGGCTGGAAATTGAATCACGGAAAATCGCTGTTAGTTTCCGGGTGCCTGAAAGACTCACCGCCTCGACAATACGCTCCTTCCTCAAACGATGCATCCCCCCCCATGCACCCTGCACCCAAAAAAAAAATGAATTTCAATAATTCTCACCTAATCCCATTTTCTTCTTCAATTTCTTGAGCACCCTCATCTTGCTCCTCAATGGCGCCAGAATATGACTGTCACCCCCGCCGGTTTTTCCACTTGGACTCGGTGAATCACCCTCAAAGCCCTCCTTATCAACACGGTAACTTCCCCGATTATGTTGTGATAATAAAACGCTTGGTCCAACGTCACTTGTTACACGACTGCAGCAATGACAGGAATGGCTTTTGCCGCCGGTACCTTTGACGGCGCACTCTCCGCCTACCACCCCCATAAATGTGACCGGGTGGGTTGTACTGAAAAAAGCGCAATTGGTTTTTCTTTTTGTCCTCTCTAGTCTCCTAACGATAAACGAGTGTTCAACTGATGCACAACACGATTAATTTCTTCACTTTAGCACTGATTGATATTTTTTTCAATTTATTTTTATCATTAATTGTATTTAATTCCTTTAGCTTCGTCAAGGCAATTAATTTAATCCAAATTATTCCATCTATTTTATCCAATTTATTTAATTTTATTAACGAAATTAGTGGAAAAAATCTATAGAGTGTTAATGTCGACACTCAACTTGTCGCGACACGTGAGAACCTAAAACTTAAGTCCCAACTTTTTTTCTATGGAACTCAGAACATTGGACTTGCTCCTGCGTGAGCGCCCAGGGGTCGACTGAGGACTCTGTTGACGTGCATCGGGGTTTCGTGGAGGCGCGCGCGAGCCAACGACCAATCCCGTGAATGGTTGATTCTTGGTGCTGTTGCACCACCCCCCACCAGTTGGTCTCACCGCGGGTGGGGGCAGGGGAACAAATGCGCGCACGCGCTTCCCCACAATGTTGTCGGCTTATGTTGGTATAGGGGGAGCGAGAGAGAGAGAGAGAGAGAGAGAGAGAGAGAGAGGTGAAATAGGGGAGGAAACGGGGCACCTGGTGGACAGCTGCCCTTACCTGGACGGGGCCTCTTGCACCGGGCCTGCCGAGGGGACTGATGCTGGGGCGCTCGGGCTTTTGGGAGATTTTTCGGAGACTGAGTTTTGAGGCAGGTTTTTGGATTCTTCGGATTTTGTGATTTCTGAATTTTTTTCGGGTAGTTTAGGGTTGTTGTTTATTGCTTGTTTGCAGCAGGCAATGCAACCTGCTCTTTAACGTTTTTATGATAATTTTTTGGGAGTGAATTATTGGGGCATTTGACGGTTTTTGGATGGGTTCTTTCGTTTTATTTCATGTTCCGACATTAAATTTATTTTTCTCTAATTGGGGAGGATTTTTATTTTTTTCTTATTTATGAATCCATTTTTGTAATTCTTATTCTTTAATTTGTTTATTATAATTCAGCATTTACTCAACAATTTCCTTGACGACTCTTTGAAGATTGTGGGTCAATAATTTCAATAATTTCAATCATTGACATATTATTTGTCACCGGCAGTACAAGAAATATTTTCAATTTATTACGAGACAATTTTTAAAATTCTCACGCACTAATCATGTCCAACGATATTTAAATTGTTTGAATGATAGAATCATAATGCCCATGATGTTTTCATTGACATTTTTGGGCAATCATTGAATACAATAATTGTTGAACTATGATACAAAGGGTGTGAAACGGATTTCGAGGATCATAGAGGCACCCTCATGTCTATTATTTCTATATGAATTCTAATATATTCTAATTTTTGGGAAATTTGTGGATTTGAATATGAATTGGACCTGGTGGGAAGAGATTATTTTAGTTTGAGCTCCGGGAGTCACTGTTCCATGCGGGTGGGAATGATACGAGAATTCAACATTGAGGGAGTACAACATATGGAGCCTGGGGGCTGATCAACTAAAAACTCGGAAACGTTCAAAATTTAGGCTTCCTCGCTTTGAACTATGGGAGGTCTGTGGGCTCAAATAGAACCAATATTTACTGATGACTTTCTATAACAGTGGTCGGGTTTCATGCTTTTTTTTATCGGAAGCGATAAGACACGCATAATCAACAAAAAAATTACTCAAACTTCGACATTGAAAATGTGTGAAATCTTGTTGGCTATTTTGAAATTTCAATAATTTCACCTATAATGACGTGACTTGATAAAAATTCCATTATTTTGAAGTTTATAAAAATACCTTCTAATCGATGGTAAAATTAAAAAAAAATCGACTAGACATTGACAAAAAAAAACCTATCGACCTACAGTTCTCGATAATTGAAAAAAAAAATTTAAGTTGACTCAACTGAATAAAAAAAAATTTATCGAAGAAAATCCATTAATCGAACTTGACAAAAAAATTATAACAATTTCGTTGAGTAGCTTTTTACGCATCAGTATTTCACTTACGTGGTTCGCCCTTCACCCCCAAGGAAACGCCCGCATAACCCCACGGAGCGAAGTGCCCACGTGTTTCATTTTTCCCCCTGTTGTTTTTAGTATAGAGAAAATTCAGACTTGTGATTTTATGATAGTTTGTCAGGTAGGGGTCTTTGGATACGCCCGATGGGAAGTATGTGCACAGTAGCGTGGAGGCATGTTTCCTTTTCCGAGGTGAATGGTATCCTATGAAAACGCATCCTCCTTGCGTAACACAGTTATCTTCACAGTGCACCCTTGTATGTCCATTATTCTTCTGTATTCTTTTTTTAAATACGGCATTATTTAATTCCGCAATATTCACATTTATTGTTCGCCCAATATGGAAATCGAATAGCGCATGTGATTATTATTTTGTGTAATGAGAAATAATGTTTTTTATTGTAAGATAATTAGCGGCATTAAAATTGTTTTGAGAAAACTTAGATTTCTATAAGCACTTGCTTGTTGTAAATTTTTATAGAATTATTTGACCACGAATTAGAAATTCTTCAACAATTATATGTTTCAAGAAGATATGTTTTATCACAAAAATTGGCCTCCCAAGTCTAATTTTTCGAAGAACACTTGACTCAAAAAGTGGTTGAGCGTCATTTCGTCCCATGTTTCAACCTCTAGGGCTCTAATTTTCATCCAAAATATCTTTCCGTGTATTATAATGAAACCTGTTGATATTCTTAATTAGTAAAATTAATAAAAATTACACAATTGACATTCGGAAACCATTCTATAAATTAATGGATTGGATATCTCCCGGATTTGATTGAAATTAATCGTCAGGCTTGTTTCCCCCTGCTAAAAAGGAGAAAAGGATGCATAGTACACAGGCCGTATAATAAAATCCCCGGTGTGGTCCTATCGGCAGCGCATCGCGTTATGCGCCCGGTGACCAAACGAACCGTGTCTCCGTTTCCTTGGTGGTAAGGGCCTCTCCACATCCCGGATTCTCGAGACTTTATTCACGGGGCCACAACGAGGACGTTACGCCTTTCGGTGATTACGAGGGTCTTCATAATGATCACCATCAAAAGCCCCTCAAATCCCAGTAATGTTTGTATTTTTTATTTCAACTGTTATCAATTATCAATCACTCTTCAATTTTTTCAATTCTCTCCACAAAAAGAACCACCATCATCGCCGAGAAAATTGAAATATAAAACTGTTAATTCTTAGCCAGAGCGATTATTCTTCCTGTCTAAATTTTAACGAATATTATAGGAGATAATTAGAGGAAAATGAAATGCTAATTTGCTGTGCCAACTTGAGGTACCCAAAACACGAATTATCATATCATTTTTATCTCGTTATTGAGTCCTTTTAGGATGAAATGTCCCTCGACCATTTTTGCAGCTACGAAAATTCTCTAGAAAAAATGTTTATTGAAATTTTCCTCTAAACCAGGCGAATAAAGAAAAATTACTTCGAGCAAACGAAACTCGTTCTTCCGATAAAAAAATCTAAAAATAAAGAGCATTAGCCTAGAAATTTGATGTTGGGGCATAGCCCGGGGGATATGAAAAAAAGGGGAACCTTTAGCGGAAGCAGGGCGGATGGCAGGAAGTCGGTGAGACTGGCGCGTGCGCCCCCGTGTACCCCCCTCTGTAACCGAATGACGCTCAGGGGGTGGTGGTAAGTTGCATCGACTGTCTGCTCAGTTTCTCACAAAGCAAGAAAGATGTGAAAGAGGATGGAGAACCACTAAAAAAACAATATGCACAGCGGTATTGTAGTGGATCAACCCCTCGATTCTCGGATTACAGTTCTTTGCTCATATACATATCACAAAATAACGGTCTCCAAAACGGTGGCTATTCGACGACTCTGATAGAATACCTTGGAAAATTAAATAAAAAATGTATTTCAATTGAATTTATTAACTCTGAAAGTTGCTAGTTGTGAAAATGCCGACGTAATTGTATTCAGTCATTTCCATAATTGTAATAAAATCTTTATTTTATCTCAAAGTTTATGAACTCGTCCGTTGAAATTTGTGGTGTTCGGGAAGGAAAAAAATTACAATATATTCGCATGGATTTTCAAATTCGTTCAAGTTCGATTAAAAATCATTAAACGCCTCAAAAAAATTATTTAAAAATCCGGGATATCATTATCTATAATGTTTACAAACGCAGTAATTCTCCAAAATCCTTGAACGTCAAAAAAAATCACATTTATCTCCCGATGTCGAAGCCCTGACCAATTTCCACGTGTGGACCACGTTTTTCCCCATCCACGACGAGAACATGTGATTTTTAAAACCTGTCTAGGTATTTATTCACCCATTGTCATCGTCCACGCAACAGTGAAAAGTCGTCGGGTTTTTCTGTAGGCTCTACCTGACCCCCAAGATTTAAAGTTCCTTGGCAGGTATACGTCTACGTAACAGAGTAGAAAAGGTACCTCTCCTTTTTTTTTTAAGAATAGACCGTGACTCCCAACAACTGGAATTTTTCCTCCAGATGTATGCCAGATTACTCGCTCCTGCGAACGAGTCATGCGATTTATTGCGACGAGCTGTTTTTTTCTCCCGTCTTCCGCGGGAAATTGTTTAGTCAGTGTTGGAGTTGTTGAGGAGTTTGAACAACGATTGCCGGTCTGGGGATACTCAAACATCTTTATCCCGGTTACTTTCGGATAACAGAATCGCCGACAAACGCCTGTCTCATGTTAAAAGAGTGATATTAGGAGTAAACGCGTCAGATTGTTTCTAAGAAGTGTTACAAATTTTTGAAAAATTTAATACAGAAGGGAAACATTCCCAAAGTTATAATTATTGCTCTGTTCACATCTCCGGCCATTCCATTGAGCTCCTGGAGAAATCTAGTGATGAAATTGGTGGCAAATAGGTCACAATAATTACGTGACATATTTTTCAAATTTTAATGAGCCATTAAATTTTTAATGAAACGGATTTTTAATTTTTTCCCCATCGAAGACTTTGTTGTTGACATTTGTAGATTAATAAAAATGCGTCGAAGCCAAAAAATCGCAATAATTACAAATTTTCAAATGCAACTTTTAAATATTTCGATAGATATATACTCATAACTGTCAGCACTGGCTTTTAGTTGGAGGGGAAATTGTGGAGCTGTAGATTAACTTGGTCTCTCGAGCACTCTCATTCAACGGGTTGTTTCAACTACTCTGTTTATTTACTCGAACTCAGGGAGAATTTTGATATCAGGAACAGAAAAGTGTAGATATCCTATGTGTAATAAGAATGTGGTCAGGAATTTTTCACATAACTAACTACAAAAATGTACTCAATATCTTTAATTCCATTATTCGTATTTCAACCCCCCGTCTCCACCAATAATCACCACCGATAATAATGAATTTTTAATTATTATACCTGTCCATGTCATACCCGGGAAAAAAAATGATGCAATCGCGCAATAACGAACCCAGGTAAAGCCCGTCCTGAATATCGTGGAACAAAAAAATCTTTAACATCTCTTAATTCATTCCCCCTGGAATTCCACCTCATTCACAGTCTCGCAGGAGGCTGCATCGACGTACTCTCCCCATTGGCGACCGGTGAGGGGCACACCCAGGTAGGAAAAAACGAATGGGCCAACCTTGGTACAAGCACGGCCGCCGAGCTGCCGTAGCTCGGCACCCGGGCTCCAGCCAAACTCGCGCCGAACTTGGCTAGACCCTGGGATGATAACACGGGGCCAGGCCTGGGACCGAACTTTGGCCAGACTTCGGTCGCCGTACTTTGGCCGCACTCTGGGCTTACCATTCGGCCCGAAATTGGCCCAGGCCTGTTGCCGAACTTTGGCCGCACTCTGGGCTTACCATTCGGCCCGAAATTGGCCCAGACCTATTGCCGAACTTTGGCCGCATTCTGGGCTGACCATTCGGCCCGAAATTGGCCCAGATTTACGACCAGAGCTGTGGCCAGGCTCCAACCGTTGCCTGTATTGGGTTCAGAATCACCAATAAATATATGAACGGTATATCTGATAAGCAGACATGTATTTATTACCTTCAACATTATACAGAAAACAGTTTTATTATGTGACAAAACTTATATTTAAATTTATTAAATCTATTGACAAAAAAACTCAGCCAATCAAAAACTTTTTTCCTCCTATCGACATAGTACATGTTTTCATCCGATTTTGGTTGAACAGTTAAAGATATGCAGTGTTTGTATCTCCAATTTTCATGAAAGATAATCACAACTATGAGATTTTTCCGCGAACAGAATATGAAAACTCAAAAAAATGATTGCAGGTATAAATTGTAGAAAAATCTTTTGTGGATTATTTTCATCCGCTTTTAAAATAAATAATCTACGTAGATCATTTGAATCCGAAATTTAATACGACATACCATATTAAGTCTTAATAAACTCTCTCTTACAATCTAATAATATTAGCAGTCAGTCTTCAGAATTCGAAGATTGTATTAACAAAATATCCAACAAAATAACGCACCAATGTTATTTTTTAAATTAGTAGTTTAGAATTGATAAATTATCGTGCTTCAATTCAAGCATGAAAACAGTCATTATAATAGCAATATTATGGATAATTTATTCCGCTATGGATGATAAGAATTAATTCTTATATCCATAGACAATTGCTGATACGAATTATCCTGATAAGAATTATTTTTTCATCTCGGAAAGACGTCCTTTTTTTACAATAATGTCTTCTCCATCTGCAACTCCGGAACACAGAATGATATTTAGTTGCATTGATTGTGTGCTAGTTCTATATAATATTGCTTATTATATTCACTCTTTCAAACAAACTTAGAAATATAAAAAAGTCTTGGATAGGATTACATATAACTAATTAATTTCAACCCTTAAATTTGAAATCTTTGGGGAATATGGACGCAGTCCGATTGTGAAACTTCAACCTTATAAATATTATTTGACTTGAATCACCAAATACTGAAAACAGCTCTCAATGGCTGAAATTACTTTCATTAGAATTTTTCTTAAAAATTAAAAATCCACTTATTATTTTTCCCTTTAAACTTTTGGACATAATATTTAATCCCTGAACCAACAACGGATATTTATTCCCGTGATCTAACTTATGAGGAAATGACATAGAAAATACTTTATTATGCTAAGATACATCACATTTTCCAATTGTTATTTCCATCTTCTGGATTTCCGACCTCGCCAGGAGAAATATAATAAATATAATTAATACTTCAATGACAGCCGAATACTAAACAATATTCATATATTAATATATATTCTGCCCAATGAAACGCCTCGCGATAAAAATATATTGATAATATAAACTTTTCCTATTAATCGTACCTTTTATCAAGAATATCACAACTAATACAATTACGAAAATGAACTAATGGAGTCATATTAACACAGTGATTTTACAATTCCATTTATCCCGGAAAAATGAAGTATTATCGATTGGTATCAAAGGAACAAACTGAATTATTCTCGTTATGATGACTTGACCCGCGTTGTCGTTCCTTACGCCCACCCTCTCGATCGCCAGAACGTGACAACCAAGTACTTACTTCTGACATTATCTTCTTCTCATCAGTGCTGGATCCTATTACCTCAATTATCACATCAATCAGTACTTTGCATACTGTAGTGTTATAAAAATTTTTCTTTTTCTTTCCGCCAGCTTCCTTTCCGTAACCAGAATAGTGCAGTGACACTGTCTTCCTCAGAACCGCAGATAGGATAGTGGAAACACATATTTTCATCTCTTTTTTATTGCTTATCAAAACTCTCATGAATAATCGCTAAAAATAAAAGAAGGGAAATTTTTTTGAATTTATGAACATGAGAAGACATCTTTGGGCTCATCGCCAGCGGGTTGGTTCTATAACCAAAGCGTTCCAGTGACGTAGACTTGAGTCCCGGTGATGAAAGATTTTTTCATCACCAGAAAACGAACCCAGTGCATGTGTCACCGCCCAATTTATTGATTTTACATAAAAAAGAAGAAAAACGATCAATTTCAGATATATTACCAGTGTTTCTACGAGATTTGGGTCCGTTGTCAATATCGCTTCGTATTCCTGGAACTTATCATCCATTTCAAATGGTAGTGGCGTAGACATCTGCTTCTGTATTTCAAGCAAGCTAGGACCAGAAGCTGGGGCTAGATTAGTGCCAATGATTGTGGTCTTGAGCTCATTCATAGACTGCTTTAAATCGTAAGCCATCCTGCGTCTTAAATTTTCGAGCTTTTCATCTAATTGCTGATCAAAGTAATCTCGAAGGGAGTTCAGGATTCGACGTTCATTATCAGCATAATGACTAGATGACAACTGGTTTTGTGGTCCCAGCATTTTTGGCATCTTAGCAGGGGGTACCATCATTGATCGTGAAGTTTTTGGAGTTCCTGGGCTCACAATCGAATTCAATCCGTCTTCAGCGCGTGTAGTAGACGATGCACGCCTTTTTCGGTTACCTTATGAAATTAAAGGAGGACCAAACGATATAAATTGATGGGTAGCAGCATCAGATGAAAAAAAAACTACCCAAGCCCCCACCAAAAATATATAATATAATCTAATTCTATATAAGTTCCGAATTTTGTAAAGAATGTTCAAAATATAAATTGGACCATTTTCAAATATTTATAAATATAAATTTTTTCATGCGGGAGGAACTTGGCCGATGATTGGTCATGGAATATCCGAGCCGATTTTACCTGAAGCGTTATGGACTAGTGGTGAAGGAGGTGTCAAATGAAGTTCTTTTCTTGTATTTCTCGCTGAGTCCATCGATTTTGTAGGTGACTGCAGAATTCCATCGGAGGAATCATTGCTCTCAGATTCATCAGTTTCGACGTCTTTAAGCAAAGTAATATTCTTCCTTGACCGCTGTTTAAATGATAAACATGCACCTGGAAATTATTGAAAATGATGATTTATCCCTGACCGGATCATTTAATTAACACGAACTTAGAATTACGTGCTACAGTCCCATATTACCTCAAAATTGATTTATTACCTGTTGGTACAGATCGCGATTTACTCGACATTTGCAAAAAGCCAGAATTATTTTGAGCCTTTGAGGCTCGAATCTCCTCAGGATTAGCTATAAGACAATCATGATTTTCGTCTTCAGAGTCAGATCCACTCTGGTAAATGCTTTGAAATCTTGTCTTTGGTTTTGCTTGTATACCTACGAAATTTTACAAGTTTGTAGTGAAGTAGTAACACAACGTAAGTTGTCTCCAGCCTTTGTTTTTTATAGCTATTTCAAAGTGGGGAAAGAATGCATGCATTTGAAAAAATATTTTTTTTGTAGAACCTATCGCTCCTACAAAAAAGGTTTCTATCAAAATTTTACCATTTTCCGTAGATGTTCACTTTGATTTACCTCTTCACAACAGAATTATAATGCTTTCCTACATAAGAGATGGTGGGGAAAAATGGAACGTTTCTCGTCCCCTCAACATTCCAATGCTTTTATGTATAAACAATCATATCAAGTGTAAATCATAAATTTTCCACTTTATCTTGTTCGCACGTAGTGTTCGTACTCTCTCCCCAAAACGCTGAGAGCTCATTCAGAGGAATTTTAAAGTATTGGGCATCATTAGCAACGTGGATGATACTATGCCAACTGAGAACTTGAGCCCCTTCATCATTATAAACATCAGGTAACGTCTCGAAACAAATTTTTAGCAGAGATCCAGCATATTCACTCAAATCCTTAACGAATTCCTTACTGTTTAAAATTCTGCTAGCAAAGACAAATAATGAGAAATGACAACGTAAAGGTTTCGGTAAGAAATCTTGTAACACGACGATACCACAATAATTAAGGAAAAACTTGAATTGTGATGCTTTCCATCTTGAGATATTATTCACATCAAATTCTTTCCTTTGAAATTCAATAGGGATATCGGCTTTTAATGACCTCATAATACCATCAAGCCGACGAACATCAGCTAATTTGATCCTCTGGGCTGAACTTCTCGTTAGCCATTTATCCAGCAGCCATTTCATATTACCAGAATAGAATAAATGCATTAAATCTAATGGCACTTGTTTTGTCAGATCGAATCTATCCAAAGAGAGCAGCGGGGACACAGAACCTTCATAATGATGTTCTGGTTGAACTCGCGTCTCGTAGGATACTTTAGTGCGTAAATTTGCATTGGTCACTGGATATATGCGTTTTCCTCGTCTTCCACAACCTACTGTAATGCCCTTGGTGAAACACCTTCCACAGGCATAGAAGGCTCCAGGAGCTTTGTGGCAGCAAATGAATGCTCGAGCTGGCGAATCAGCCACTATTGCTACAATTTTCACCTCAAAAACCTTGTCATCAATGCGCAAACCATTTTCTTGGAGTTCATTGGCCTCTTCAACAAAATCAGTCATGAATTCTGTGGCTGATAATGGTTTCCCATCCCCACAATAAATCGCGGCAGCAAAGGGTTTGGTAGTGTAATTTGGATGCTGTATTTTTATTGAAATTGGCCAAATTTCCTTCTTAGCATTCCGGTATACCTGCATACCGTCAATATGAACCAGAAGAGAAATGTCGTTTTCTCGATAAATTTGAGTTGAAATTATTTTTCTGAGTCCCGAGGCGATTCCCAAATAAATGAATTCACCTGGAATCTCATGAACTCCTCTCATGGTTGTTAGGTGTCTGCAATGGGGAGTTTGCAAAAGCTGCCGTGTAGTCTTGGGTATTGATGTGTAACCTTCACTTCTTAAAATGGCTAACAATTCATCGATTGCTTCTGCTGTTGTAGCTCTTCTGAATTTCACTGCCCATTGATTAATTTTTTGCTCCATTCCCCGCGGTTCCAATTTGTCCAGAGTTTGTGTATTCTTGTCTCCAATGCTGTCAGTGAATACTTTGTTGAAATCATTGTCAATGTCATCTGAATCACCATCACAACCTGAGCCCCCAAGAATTGGTTCATCCCTGTCTCCAACGCTGCTATTGGATTCACTGATGCAATCATTAAGATGCTTATACGAGCCACAATCACCATCACCACCCGACCAACTATCACCACAAGCACTAGCATTATCATCGAGATGTCGAACATCGACATCTCCACTAATTTGATCCACAATAGATCCACTACGGATAGTTATTTCATTGGCTGTTGGCAAACTAACCTCTTCCTCATCGGCATTATTGCGTTCACTGTAATCCGGAGTTTTTTCTTTAGCGCCTTCTACGTTTACAGATTCTTTTTTCTTCAGTTGATGAAAATGTCTGTATTTTTTAACCCGTGAATATGAACTCTGAGACATATTACAATAGTAAAAGAGTAATATTAAAATAATAAATTGCCGCACACGACACTCATGTCTACTGCCACAATCAGACTACTCAACACGCCATCTTACGGGCTGTTGTCATAGAATGTGTGGTATACGGTGATATCCACGCATATTTTCCCCTGAAATAGTATGTTCAGAAGAAATAATGGTACCTTCGGAAGAAGGAGAATCAAAGGACGAAAAATTTAGTGAAGGAACATTCCCCATGAGAATTCAATTTTTGGAATGCTGTTCCATATGGGACCCAAGCCTGGCAAACCATGCCCCTTGTCTGCCTGGCCATGTCTCGGGGCAAGCTTGGTGACCCAAGCCTGGCAAGCCATGCTCTTTACCAGTCTGGCCATACCTCGGGTCAAGCGTGGTTGCCCAAGCCCGGCAAACCGTGCTCTTTGCCAGTCTGGCCATACCACGGGCCAAGCTTAGTGACCCAAGCCTGGCAAGCCATGCTCTTTGCCGGTCTGGCCATGCCTCGGGCCAAGCTTGGTGGCCCAGATCTGGCAAGCCAGTCTCGTGCCAGACCTGGCCCGTTTCGTGGACATTGGCATTTCCTACCTGGGCACACGGCTGCCCGGTCGGCTAACAGCGACAAAGGACTCCTTGAAAAGATGCCCATGGCAGGTGCCACAGCCACACGTGCCACCGTCCAATAGCAACCGATCATGCATCCCTCTCACTCCATCATTTCTCCCGCCTCCCCCTCGTCCATGTCTCACCATATTTTTATTCACCAGCATAAGAACCATTTACCCTTTCACGCTACAGCTTGCAGAGACCGCGTGCACGCAGTTTTACGAGACATACCGAAGGTGTATTTTTACAATAGGTACAACTGAATTTTATCGTTAAAGTGGGAGGCCTGAGGAAGCCATCCGTCATTGCCGCTTCAATTTATCTCTTTCTCTCTCTCTCTCTCTTTCTCTCTCTCTCTCTCTCCCAGCCATTTCAACTACATGTATACGTATATATATAGTTTTTTTAACACAAAAGACGTGAAGTAGCCATCAGCCATATGTCTATTTTTCCCATTGTTTGAAGCTCGATACAATGTTACGATGCTACGGAGGATGGTAGGGGTTTTAGTGATCGCACTTTCTCGGTGACCGCAGAGTCCAACGAATTTTGAATTTTTCATTACAAATTTTTCCGGGGAAGCATCTGCCGGTACGGACATGAACGGCACTGGATATGTATTATTATTGGGCCTTCATTCGATTTTTAGTTTCATTGAATTATCGGAATGGGGAAGTAATTTTTGTGGGATTGTCGGATGTACGATGAAATGCAGAATTATTGAATTGCAAAATTATACGTAGAAAATTCAGGGAAAATTGCGGAGTCATCTGGTAAATGTACTCAGGTGTTCAAAAACAGAAAAGTTACGGCAAAGCATTCCACCTGAAATTATCATGAAAATTGATGTGATAAAGTATGCAGTTTTTAATTTTTTAATTTTAATGGACAACAATTTTTTGCTGAGCATTTTTATTGATGAGAAAAAATGGAGAATTTTCAAATTATTGGCAGTTTTTGTGACCAATTCAACAGATTTCTGCAATGATTCATTATAAATTTCCGTCAGGTCCTTCAATTTTAAATTTCAAAGAATTATTGGCCGTATCAGATGTATGACGAACTGCGAAATGGTTGAATTATTGAATTTTACTTTTCATTCAAGAATTTTTTTTTTGAAAACATTTATTGTTCTTTCTTCAACTTTTGATTTCAATGAATTGTGTGAAACGGAAGTGATATTTTCAAAGTTGGAGAAAGGGCTATTGTTTCTGATTCTCAGGTGGGAGAGATTTTTTTATCAATTGACTGACAGGAGTGCGTCAGATGTGTGATAAAATTAAAATTCGCAATCAAACGAGTGTCCGGCGAATTGAACGTAAAAATTAAAGGATAGTATTTCAATTAAAAAGTCCTCCTCCCCCCTCCTCTCCTCCTCCTCCTCCTCACAAGCATTCACAAATCAACATCTTCTAATCCCCGTCCCCGTGACTGTTGCTTGATTTCAAGGAATAGTTCTCGGACCCCCCAAAAACACCACTCCCAATGTAATTCCCTCGAGAATCACCTCAATGGGACACGCGCCATCTCCTCGACACCTCAAGAATACGAAAAGGCGCGGATCGCCTAATTCCTGTTTGTCGAGACCCCCTCAGAATTTTCCATTGTGTGCACGCCCCCTCAACATTCGAGTCACGTGTTTCACGACTCCTCTCGGGATAATCGTAAACAGAAGGTGCAATTGCCACCAGATGATGAAGAGGCAAAAATTTTCGTGATATTCTTTACTGTAGGGTTTACAAAAATTTTATTATTTATGATCGCATGTGGTACCCAGGTGCGAAAAAGGATGAGTGGACGAGGTATGCGAAACACATGGTGAACCCAAGCGAAAAACTAACCGAATGAGGCAGTGTCCTTACCGGTTTAATACATTTCTCGTGTTTCCTTCGATTTTTGACAGGAGTCCGTGGCATTCCAGGTGCCATCCACGACAATTTTCGGACAATTCTGAGGATGGAGCGATGGGCTCAATGGAATCCCCATTGATTTTTCAAACTCACATCTGCTGAACAGAAAAAATACGGGAGGAATCGATGGGCAACTACCGCAAGTTTTGTTACCTCCCTTTCATTTATGAATCTCTATTGGGAAGCATTTTCGTCTATTAAAGACTGGTAAAAGATAACACGTTAATTAGACATTTCAAGTGAAGAAACTTGCAATGTGTAACAATGAATTGGACGAAGAAAAAGTCTGCCGAGAGGAATTGGGAAACGAATGCCGTTGAATTCATTACGCTACCTCAATTATTCTCCACGATATTGAATGTTTGAGTCTCCTACAGAAAAGCCGAGAAAGATGGGAATCGACTCCTAGACATTCCCCACAGTACTTAGAACAGCAACAGATAACCTATTAAGGGCAGCAGAATTGAAATTTTAATAATAGCTGTTATCATTAACCGACGAAAGCCCAAAACACGATGATCAACTAAAGTATCGTTATAAAGATCAACTAACTGAGTAAACTATTGGTAATTAACCTACCAGTTTATAATTATTGAATCAATCCCTTCCATTTCCCCGCAAAATCAATAATTTAGGATTTGAATAATTCCCGTCTAAATGAGCCATGAACATAACCATGAATGAGAAAGTAAAGGGAGAAAAAAAATGAGTTATAATTCAAAAGCTCGTAAAGGAACTCCTTCATCCGCCACGCGATTATCCCCACCCCTTGCCATTTTTTTTTCTTCCTGAGCATAAATACGAGGGTAGACAAACAGCCTGCCACGCGCCACCGTAATCTCTCCATCTTCCTCACTCACTCCCATCTTGCAGCCATCCCCGAGACATCTGTTTGGGATGAATTTCCTTCCTCCTTGCACCGATGACGAGTACTTGGGGTACATCGGCACGACCAGCCGCTTAGTAACAGCACACCTCAGACTGGACTGACCGTGTATCCCAAATTACTCCATTCCCGGCAGATTCATCACACTTCACCCAGGCTTAATGAAGTTGGGGGATTTTTTAATTCCAAAAAGGAACGTTCATTTTGCAGGAGAAAAATTTTCAATTAACTGCAAGTGTTTCCAGATGAATAATATCAATGGACAAAAAACATCGACTATTTTTATTTTTTTATTTTTATGAGCTAACAAATAATTACTAAAGATTTACGTTGATCAAATCTATAATTTTTTTGACATTTAAGAATGGTTGCAAATGAATTTGTCTAATGATAGGGAAGTGACAATTTAACTACAGCAGAATTTTTTTGTGAAGAACCATATCTAAGAAAGCAGATCTTTCATTTATGATTCACTAACGTTCAATTCATCAAACTCTGGATTCATCAATGACTGTGAACCGCTGTGAAGTATCAACTCGAGATTTAACAGGATAAAACTTGGATTTCAATCATTTATATATCACAATCGGCTCAGTAAAAAAAATATAATTTTTTAAATTTTCAAGGAATTTTTTCAAGTTTTAGCATTAACTTTAACGTCACTTCGACTAAATTGCGTCATTCAGAAGCGAGATATCACTGATCAATCGATTTTAATTCAAATTTTTACGTCCTGAGCTAATGACCTTATCAATTACTGACTGATGCCGCCAATAACCCATAATACGAATATTGATAGTAAATTTTGAGATCTTAATTAAAGAAGGGAAAAAAATTAAATTGAACAATTCCATTTTGGAAAAGTTGGATCGCGTCGGTAGGAATCGATGGCACATCTGCCTCATATGTGTGGCAGGTGGCGGTGAGTCTCACTCAATTCTCTTTCACTTTTTCTCGCCCAAAGCCGGGATGAAATTCACCGGTTCATACGTATCTACACATTTATTCCTCCAGACGATATACGACTGGACAGACAGAGTACGAAGTAGAAATATATGTAGAGAGAGACTGAAAGCGCATAGCAACTGCCCACCCATACGCCAATACTCTCTAATTATCACTCCTAAAAATTACCATAATCATTTAGCATATTTGATAGACAACATGGGGATAACGCAAGCCGAATTGGAATTGAGTGAGTGAATTTATTCAAATTAATTGGGAGGTGGAGGCTCACATTAGACTCGGCTCAATGCCGAGAACCTTTTCCAATTGACGTCATTGTTAGTTTTATTTTTCGAGGGGCTCTAATTTTATTGGAATGGCTCGACAATAATGCCTATTCGTTTCGTAATTGAATTCCAATTGAGTTAAGAATATAATTTAACGAGGAAATGCATTTCTGATGTCTTAATTTTCAGATATTATAGAAACTGTTTGATTTATGGAAAAATGTTTCAGGAGACTTTTCTAGCTAAGGAATTTCTCTGAAGGAAATGTCACGTCACTTTTTTTCATATATTGAATGCACACTACATGATGAATAAATAACTCTGGGTATATTTACAATTTGTCAAAACGTTAAGAGAAAAAATCATGAAATTTAGACCAGATTCTCTTGTAATTATTTTGGATGTGGATGGGTTTAGACTAAAATTTGAGACAACTTTTATGGAGCTCATTTCCAGTTCGATATGAAATCAGGGAACAAATTTGTTAAAATTCAATGCCGACTATTTTATTTATAATTATCTCAAAAACTATTGACGCTAATAAAAAAACTCTATGAAACATTTTCTTTTGCTTACGAAATTGTCCGTAAAAAATCTTGGATGACATTTTTCTTCAAACCTCTCTGTTCACCAGATATTTACAGTTATTCAGTCAAAAACTGAATTATTAATCATTCTATCTTTTAGGGTTTTGCATTTTCCCTGACATCTAATTTTATTAGTTATAAAAATTCAATGGAAACGCGCCTGCGTCTAATAGCATTACCCTGGCAAATCGTCGGGGTCATCGACCCCCGAACATTGTCGTCGCTACGCAAATCGAACACCTATTCCCTTTGTAAACCCGACGAGTGTAAATTGCCCTCAGTGAGATACAACTCTTCCTCCTAACTACATAAATACCTAGTTTTGTATATTTAACGAACGATTACGCCAGAGTATTTATTTACAAACTGTGGGGGTCTTCGTGTCCCACTTACTCACACATCCGGCTTCCTATTCTTATCTCACGCGTTTTATCTGCGATGGTGTATTATTCCGTAGGTATGAACGAGGACTATCATAGGGTTACTAGTCATTTGTTGTAAGTCCAATTCTCTTGAGGACATTGCAAACATAAAAGGCTCTTCATTCAACATCCTATTATCTAAATCGTGGATTATGAATGGGGAATTTCTTACTTTGAAATATCTAATGATCTTTTAAATAAATATACAAAAATATCATTATATTTATTTATCGATTATCGATGGATGCTTTAGGATTATCTCTTATCTCAACTGATCAAAAGAAAAAATTATCAAATATATTTATTGAAATCATCCACCAACGTGGACTTGGTACCCCTATGAAAATATATTTACTCATTATATCATTCAGTGAGTTTAGAATTTTTTGTCTCGAGTAATCCTGCACAATCGATAAAAACATCGCAAATAAAACTATAATAAACCCCTCGATTTAAGAAAAGGAATTATGTCAGTCCATGGGGTGAGGAGCAAGGAATAAAACTTCTCTTTGGATTATTTAACAAAGAAAAAAATGGGATTCATCTATATAAATTTATGGTGACGAAAATATTTGAAAATTTAAAAGTGATATTGAAAATTAACCCTTCTAATTAAAATTCGGTAGTAATAGTAATTAATAAATCAAAATTGTTATCAGACTGACAATGAGCCCTGCACGTCCTCCCCCCGGGGCCTTATCAGCAATCACGGATTCCCTGAGTAATTGATCATATCTAATTACCCCCCCCCCCCACCCACATAATCATCACCATCCTCCACTCATGAACCCAATAATGCAAAAATTCGAATTTCCCCTGCTTATGGGCTTACACAGGTGCTCTTGCTGTCAGCTGTTTCCCGTCTCAGTCGATAATCTCCTTCTTCCCCACCCCCCTCTCAATCCTTCTCGAACAAACCCAAAAACCGATGCAACCGAACATTCGTAAGTGACAGTTGTCAATTCCTAATGCACAACCAATGTCGTATGTTCTCCAACTGCTCCACCAATAATTTCAGAATCGACATACCAACAATTGTGCTATTTTTGGAAGTGATAATTGTCCTACGGGGGTTCCTAACCTCAAATAATCTTTCCGGCTTGACAATTGGGGGATTAATTAGCTATCTCGACTCATTAAATCGACAGCAGCGGTATTACACAGTGATTCATGTGATAATTACAACATTAGATCAAATTTTTCAGCAAAATTAACGATAAAATTAGCGATAAATCGATCGCACTGTTGTTGGTTGTTTTCCCACAATTAATCAACTTTTACTAATTAATTTTGACTCACCATTGGGTGCACTGTTGCTCGAGGACTGGCCCATTGTCCTGATTAATCAGGCACACGTTGATATTAACTAATTAACACGAAATATCACTTCACACGAGAGAAAAATACTCTTTTTTGCTCACATAAAATGTCTCACACTGAGTCCACGCATTGTTTGTTTATTTCGTTCAGGGATGATTGAAACTTTGAAGCTGGTTATTACGGCCAGTTCGTCACTGTGTGAAAAAGAAAAATAATAATAACAAAAAGGTGTTTAAAAACAAAAGAAAATTACATTGCGATGAAGACCGCAGTCTTGCGACAACGGGGGAATGGACGGCTGATAGATGTAGGTTACGTTTCTATGTGTTGGGATGCAGTGTCGTTGATCTGCGCATGGGCGACGCGCGGCAGTTTAAAATCTAGGGTCGATTCGAGTGAGAGCTTTAGGGTGGTCTAGGGCCTTCTTAACGGGGAAATTGATTTTTTGGGGATTGTTTATGGCGGAGTGAGAGGTAATGGGATTTTAATTGTTCAAATTATGTTATTAGGAAACTCATATCTCTTGACTTTTCTTGTCTTTTACGATTTTCTGGGAAACAGCTAATCAGATTGTGAATATTCACAATATTTTATAAATCGATTATAAAATGTTTCTAGAAAAGCAATATTTCCCAAATTATTCGCAAAAATCTCAACTGAGAGCTCCCTCTTTCCAAGAAATAGCTTTCAATTATTTTTCAATGTTTTCACCGTATGAATAAATACATATTTATAATTTTATGGGAAATGAATTTCAATATCACTATCCTTGTGAACGATCCTCTGATCCCCTCATCAAATCGGTAATACCAGCCTTGCACTCTCGCCACCTGTCTCTCACTTCCCCCTCGAGCCATCGAATTAATCGAATTTCCGACTTCATTCTTCCGTATCAAATCCATTATTGATCGGAACAAAATTAATACTGAAAATAGACGAATATGTGGAAAGAGGGGTCATATATATTAGATAGGCGGCTCTCAATATGACTGCTGTAATAGACCTAGTAAATTTGTTTTTTTTTTCTTTTAATTCTAGTGGAAAATTTAATGACAAGACGTGACTTTTCCACAGTCGAGAGATTATGATTTTTTTCCAGTACTTGTTCTACTTGCTTTCGCGTTTTCCTTGCGTGTAAAAATTTAATTATGTGAGTATTTTTTTATGATCACTGACCCTTCACACGGAGCGAAATTTTTTAGAAAAATATTTGTTCTTACAGTAAAAAAAAATTCCAGGTTATTGGCTATGATAAATTCTACTGCCATTCAACCGTCACAATTATGTTTTCACTTCCGATTATGAATCATTAACCATAATCGCATTATTGAGTCAGTAAGGTCGTTAGTTAAGTAAATAAATAATGAACGCACGGAAAAATATAATTTTAAAAAATCGTATAGACTCAGGGTTTCCATTTCAGTCGATGATAATTCTAGGAAAAAAAGTTCACTGCACCAAATGTAAAAAATAAACCCTCCTCCAACTAACCAATTCCCTTCGCTCTATTTACTCTGGAATTAATTATTTTCATACTGAATAAAAATTATAAAATTCACTCGAACATCACCTTTCCACAGATAAAATCACCATAACAATCCGCACACCCACAAATCGCGTGTGCCTCGTCATAAAAACCCCATTTTTCCCTAAATATATGCCAAGTGTTTCATGCTCTCGTTCAGTCGTCGTCGAACGTCAACCGAAACCAGCGGAACTCCAGCGAAACCGTAAATCCTCACCATCAAATTCATTTCGACTGTAACATATCTACCTCCAGCATCTTCCCCGATTAATTACCGTTTCGCTAAATCGCCGACAATCAGATGCAAAAAATTCCGTCAATTAATCCGAAGAATCGGTTGAAATTTCGAAAGCACATGAGTTACGATGGAGCGCGGTTGCCCCGGGAACGAAATCAAAACAGAGACCTGAGTTTATTCGACTCTCGGCGAGTATGATTCCCCCAGGTCTCGTGAATTCGATTAAAAATTGCAACCGATTGATTTAAAAAATTAAAAATGGGACTCAGTGATCGATGGGCGCTGGCAGTGTTGGTGACAATGACCATTCAAGCAGGTGAGCATTATTCGCCGAGCTACTATTGCGGGTAAAAAAAAACCTTATGGAAGACTGATTCCACCAGGTGACCCAGTTCTTGGCTATTATGTGTATTTAAATATCACGATTTTTCCCCTGTGCATTGTCAATCAAGGAAGGGCTATCGACTGCTTCAAGTGCGTTTCACTTGGGGGTGACAACAAAGCCTGCGACGATCCGTTTCACAACAATGGAACTCTCGAGTTCTTAGAGTCTCCCTGTCTAGGGGGACGCAAAGGTCGGGATGGTCTCTTTCCAGCGACTGCTTGCATAAAACTTGATGGAATTTATGGTAATGATTATTTGAGGGTGAATGAGATCGATGGGAATCTAGTTTCAAAGAAGCCTCCCGGTATTGTTAAGTAAATTCAACCCCTATTTGTCCTGAATACAGGAAGACGTCATTGTCACTTTTCCAAATTTCTTTTTAACGAGCCCCCTTCGGTTTTCAAGGTTTGTGTCTGCGATTATTCTCTGTGGATCAACCAAATCATCAACTTTGACTTCATATTTGAAGTTTCTTAATCAATTAATTAATTATTCTAGATGAAACTGGTGTATCCCTCACCATACGCAATTGTGCATTAGATAGTGGAACTCTAACAACAGATTCGGAACTTGTCAGATCGTCGCATTGCGGTGGATTTTATTACGACGGAAAGTAAGTAAAAGCGAGCAACATATTACAAAATAAAGAATTATCTTGAATTTTTTAACTGAGAATTTTGTGAATCATGGCCCGCTGTTCCTACATAAGTTGGATAATTTAATATTGTCACTCTAATTTAGGGAAAACAGACGGTCATTTATGAATTCTGGTATGATTTGATCATGATAATAATTGTTAAAGGAAATGAAAAAGAAAAATTGGGACGTCTGTAATGTGATATGTGTCAGAATATTTTCACATCACCATTTTTGAACCTTCTAGATATGTGAGAGGCTGCGTGCAGTCGTGCAGTGATTCCGATGCTTGCAACGGCGGCACCACAACCAAAAGAAATATAATCATCGATTTAATGCTGATTCTAACTACTCTTAGATTGATTTTCCGTTACACGATTAATTTTGTCACCTAATTAAGTGAATTTCATTCTTTAAGATTCAATAATCGTACTGCCGCCATCGAGATCTTCTCAATCCACCTCTTGTTCATTTTGTATACATAAACACGTGTCTTTATTAATTTTATGATAATTAGTTAATGAAATATTGAATTCTATTGAAATAAAATTGAGAAACAAAATCTGCGAAACTGACTAATCTCCTTCTTTATGAATCCACATTTTTAATTGATCAATAAACAATCGGATGAGTTTATTAGATATCATCCATAATTGACGTTAAATCATCGTTATTATGAATCATTGGAATCATTGAAAAGATTTCCTTCGATTAAAATAAAAGAAAGAAAAAGACTTTAGTTATCTTTTTTCAATTTGAATGATGCGATCCTCCAAATCTCGAATCCAATTAGTTAAATAAACAAAACACGTATCAAAATCCCAGAAAGTTAACCATGCGTGTCAAATTGAAAGTTCCTCGACGAATTAAATTCCCAATAATTGATTGAACTCTATGTAGCCTAAAAAATTATAAATTGCCAAAAAATCCGCCACTTACACGTGAAAGAATGCAATACGTTGCGGATGTATCCGACGAAGTGTCTGACTTTGTCTCGAAGTCGGGGAGTTGTATTTGGGACACGGGGGAACTAGTCCTGGACATTCTCCTTGAGTTTGTCACACGATCGGTCGAGCTCGGAATCTCAGTGCTGGCCCTGGGGTTTCAGGTCCTGTGCGTACTTAGGGATCTGTTGATTAACGCCCTCCGGACGTTTGCCAACGCAATCAAGGGGACTGTCAATGTTGTGGGGGCTATTGACATTGAGGATGTTGAGGATTTTGCATCTGCTTGCATTGTCATCGTCTTGTGGATTGGAGCTGGAAGGTTCATGCTTGGGGCTATCGAAAAGGTGAGGGGAGAATGGTTGAGGGAACTTTCAATTTAAGAATGTCCAAGTATCATTTGCGAAGGAAGGGGATGTGGGCTAAAATAGGCCCTTTTTTTTCGTTAGTGTCAACAACTGTTAATGTTTTCTATTTTCAAATAAAAGAAATTCTGCCCCTTTCCCATGAGCTCAAATTATGGCGATAGATAATTCCCTTCCTGAGCTATAATTTCTGTTTACTGAAAAAGGTCTGCGCCACCCCACTGTCTGGAATTCTAAAATTCAAGACGCCAATTGGTTTGTTTTCAAAGTAAAGTTTTCCCTTTCAGAATAAAGGAAAATTCAACCCGACCATGTTATTCACTCGAATGATGGAGATATACAATGAAAAATTGAAAACACTTCCTTCGTGTCCCACCCCACCCAAAAATGAATGGATAACTCACCCAAATTCGTCGCGAAAGAAGAATTCTGGCTCCAGGGGTAGACGCAGCTCCAAAAAAAGATGACTGCCAGCAAAATAACAGCACTAAACCCTTGTTAACCACCACTCCAACTAATTTCACTATTATCCATTTTCTTTAATCCTGACAATGTATAAAAATCCTTAATAATAACTGATGCAATGATTTTTTTTGGATTCGTGCGTTATAAAATATTTACAGTAATAAATATATCAACTAGTGTTAAATTACAGTATTCGAAGCACTACGACATCTCTGTCTCGCCACAATTAAGGCACTTTTTATCAACAATAAATTATTTTCCATTCTGCTAACTATTTAACGGTGAAAATGATATGATTCTCCAATAAATTAAATTTTACGAGCTTAATTAATTTTGTTGTCAAAAATACTCAAATTATTTATAAGTGACGTTCGATTCATCTCGTCTGCGTGATTTTTTGTTCTCTCATTAGTCAGTCACTGACGATTGTTATTGCAAGCTTGTGTTCCGGCCATGAGAAGGTCCTGGGTAGTTGAATCTAAGAGAAATTATTTTAAATTCAATTGTTATTTCTTTTGTTTAGGCAGAACTATTAAAGTATTTTCCGTAAATAACTACATGCTCCATAATAAGAATTCCTAATGAATAAAAGGATACGAAAATAATAATAGAGACTGTTGAAAAAAAATGAAAATTCGTCTTGATCTTCTCAAAAATTTTATTCACCTGCTGCGATGAATTAAATACTTGGAACTCTCCTGCCATTTTTTCAGCAAGTTCATCAGGTACGAAGACCTGAAGCCAGGGGCCTTGAACGACATAAGGTCTTTCACGTGACACAAGTGTTCCGGTGACCGACGATGCGACGATCGTGATGGCTGAGTGCGATAGTATAGATTTAAATGTGAAATGTCGACCATGCATCACCCGTCCCCTAAAATCGATGGACATTGAAAAAATTCATGGAAAATGTGAACAAAATAACAAGTATAAATAAACGGAGGAATAGAAGAATAATTTAATGAGTAAATTTGAGCAATTAATGGGAGAAAAATTACACGAAAGACTCTCACTTAATGGCAAGTGGCAGAAGACTGCCGGCTTCGAGGTTGAAGGTGAGGTGAAGTCCAGCGAGAGGTTTCATGGTAATTCCATCGTCCACTGAGGAGTTTTCCCTGTGAGGATTGTTGGGAGAATGCATCTCGATCTTAACAACTTCTCGAGAACACGTATTGCTGTCATCGTCATTTTCCTCTTTCTCGCAGGCATTGTCAGTCTCGTCGTCGTCAGAATCCTCTGGATTTCTCTCTCTGTAGCTGTCTCCATTGCTATTGTTGGTCATTTGAACCCACCTGGGACAACATAGTTACCTCGATATTATTTCCTCATGTTTTCGGAATTGAGGTTAGCAAACCGGAATCGATTTCTTTCAAGAAAATCGAGAATTTTTTAATTCAGTGAACGCCAAATATTAAAAGGTCATTACTCACCAGCATTTGGCGGACACTCCACTCAAGTTGGAGCCCTCCCTTTCTATTCCTGTTTGTATTTTCTCGGCAACTGTTGGATCCTCATCCATTACGGAATGCATTCTATTGGTGTCTGTGACGAGCCATGGGCCGCAGCTCCTTGATGTTTTCAATAAATTAACTAGACCTAGTCCATTCCAGTGTTGAGCTGCCTGTAGTTCTTCGGATGTCACTCCAATTATCTGAATGAATGATACCTGAAGACATGAATCAAATCAGTAAATAATTCCAATTTCCGCAACAAAGAAAAACCGAAGATGCTTTCACAATTGTAGTCAATGATTATATTGCGAAATCGGCTGAGTGAAATTTCATACCTCTTAAGTCATTTGAAAGATTTTTTTGAACGCTTTAAATTGAGCTTCGATTTATTAAAATCACATCGCTGAGACGAGAGATATTGTCAATTAACAATGAGCAATTTTACTGATTTCCTTCTAACTGGAATGAACAATTTCGTAAATTTACTGTTTATCTCGTTATCCGATAATTTTAGAAACAAAACTCAAAACACATTTTCATGGAGAATCTAACGTTCAATAAGAAATGTTATGCGATATTTTTCTCTAAAACTAATCGTTTTAGAGATATATTCGAACTAAATTCATCAACTTGTTCTGAAATACAAAACCATTAATTTTTACCTCTCCATGTGGCGTATTAATACTATTAGGCAATTGTGGATCCTTTCCCATTAAAATCTGTGTTATCCTGCCACCTCCGGTGCCCAGTGGTGCATGCCAGGATACATGATCCCCAGGAAACAACATATTCCCCGAATTAAATACATATTTAGCTAGTTGTTGCATGACATTAGCAGGCCAAGTAGGCGGAGTCGTCTCTCCCCGTTCCCTGGCCAATCTGAATGTCAATTCGAATCCAAAACCACTGGGACGACCCGGACCAGTCTTCGCATGGAGTCTGCCGTCTCCATGGAGATCAGACAGTCCCAGACTGCGAGCAAAAGCAATAAAAAATTTTTTTATAAGAGAGGAAAAAATGAACTATCTGTGGTCCCTGAAAATAAATCAGGCATTTCCTTCCGTCTTCCCATTTCCATTTCCTCTCCAGTACCCACCCTTCCCTAATCTATTTCTGACTCCTTTTACCCTGCGTTATAAATAGAATGAAACGTCTGCTCGAGAATACTGACATACTCAAAGGAAAGAAGTATATTTCCCCCCTTGGCTCTTTGTGTTGACCACTTGAATGTTTGGTTATGGTTGGTTTTTGTGAAGAGAATTCATATTAACAATAGAAGAAACAATAGTTCGTATTCAGTTGAAGAGATTTCGTAAGAAACAATTCAATGCTCTAGAAATGAAAAAAAAAACTTTTTGCAAATTGTTGTAATTCAAATGAATAATTGATAAATTTAATTAATTACCTGATATAATGCCAATGAGGAGGAACGCCTAGCTCTGGACATCCTGGATTCTCATACATATTAATATAATCCAGAGGATCAGGTCCTCCTAACCTTTAAAATGGCGGAAAATAATTGATTATAACAATTTATTCAATTAAACCAAGAATTAACGAAAAAATTGCCAGTTTTCCAGACATTGTAAAAAATAGGCATGGCCCAGAAATTAGACGACGAATTGCCTCTAGTTTGGGCTTATTATAAAACGATACAAGTACACATAAAATAATTGTAAGCCATCAACAATTGAAGGAAATTGTATTCAAATGATATGTCAAAATAAAACAAAACATATGCATAAATCTAATCGAACATGATTGAGAAAATTCCCTTAATCATGTAAAAGTCTCAATTAATCAGTAAATTGAACAATCAACTAACTCACCAGTATTTAATAATGGCAGTAACAGTGAGTGGATTCAACTGATTAGGATAAATTTCTTTGCAAACACTGTGCAAGGCGTCAAGTCCCAGTGCTCGAGGTGATGGTACCTCATTGTTGTTGACGGGAGGTACATTCCTTGAAAATTCCTCCTCCCTCATATTTCCGAACATGAGCACCTGGGAGCAATTTATAATAAGGCAATTAACCTCTCAAAACAATTTAAAAAAACAATCGTCTTAGTTCTTGACTCAACCAAACTAAACTAAACGCCTCAATGACTAAACAACTGAAATGTGAAATTCACACTGCGTTCCGTCTGCCAAGTCAAGTCAAGATTGTGACAGGGTCGGGAGGAATGCGCCACCAGGGGTCTCTATCTTCCGAGGGGGGGGGGGAGAGATGGCAATGCTGTTTTTAGAGTTGTTTGGAGGTTAAGAGACACATGGTTATTTCGTTTGTTTCAAAAGTTGTTCTAGAAGTACTGTTGTATGTTTCCGTCTGAAAGAAGATTACCGAGGTTAGATTGAGGATGTATTTAACGAACTGGTGAATTATAAGTTGAAAAAAATATTCTACTAATTAATAAAATGAATTCATTATTTTATGATTATTCTCGTTATAGTTGACGTTAATTTTAAACAATTTGTGGACATAAAATTCGATAAAATTTATTCATCACTTGATAAAAGTATAAAAGTGTGCGTTCACCACTAAAATGGCAGCAACAGTCCCTCAAGGTAAAAGTTGGCAAGAACACAACAAAATTCGCAAAGAGAAACGTAAGAAATGGAGGGAAGAACGTCTAGTGAAAAAAACTAAAAAAGAAACAGAAGCAGAAGAGAAAATTGAGGAGGAACCCCAGAAGAAACCTGAAAAGATTGAAATTTCGACCCTGAGCATCGCAGTTCCAGGGTCAATCCTCGATAACGCCCAATCCCCTGAGCTGAGAACATACCTGGCTGGACAAATAGCACGTGCAGCCTGCATTTACAAAGTTGACGAAGTGATTGTCTTTGACGACCAAGGACAGGTGACGGAAGGCGACAGGAAGAAAATAAAGAAAGACGAACAGTTGGGGGAGGCCAGGGTGGGCTGCCTGCAGCTGGCGAGAATTCTGCAGTACCTCGAGTGCCCCCAGTACCTGAGGAAGTACTTTTTTCCACTGCACAAGGATTTGCAGTACGCAGGGGTTTTAAATCCTCTGGATGCACCTCATCACCTGAGGGCCAATGATGTTTCACCCTTTCGAGAAGGAGTGGTGACTAACAAACCGATTAAAGCTGGAAAAGGATCACAGGTGAATGTGGGACTGCTCAATGATGTTCATATTGACAAAATGCTGACCCCTGGGCTCAGGGTTACCCTGAGAATTCCGCTGGATCAGGAAAATCCTAAGAGATTGAAAGGTAAAATTTATGGAGTGGATGAATTTCTTTAGAATATGTTTCTGCATCACTATCAAAGTTGAAAAAATAAACCTCAATGAAAAGACAGGCAAATATTGATTATAATATTAATTTCTTTGAAGGTACTGTAGTTGCTCCTACAGTTCCACACGCTGAGACCGGAATATATTGGGGGTATTCCGTGCGTTTAGCCTCGAGCATCACCGAGGTATTCTCCCAATGCCCCTACGAGAAGGGTTACGACCTTACAATTGGAACATCTGACAAGGGATCACCGACCGACGAGATTCCCTCGAAGGGTATTGAGTACAACCACGGGCTGGTGGTGTTTGGGGGTCTGTCAGGTCTGGAGACAGCCCTCGAGGCCGATCCATGCCTCAGCATCGATGACCCGAGCCTCCTCTTCGATAAATACCTTAACACCTGTCCTGAGCAGGGCTCCAGGACTATCAGAACTGAGGAAGCCATTCTGGTTTCTCTTTCTGAACTCAGGGGCAAATTACTCGCCAAACATCCTCCTATTTCCCATCCACAATTTCCCCTTCACAAGGAGGAACAGCCACATCTACCCCATACTGAGGATAAATGCAGTAAAACGATCAATTCTGACGACAAAAATGAGAGCAAAGTGAGGGTTTATCAATCGGATTCTAGTGAAGGAGAGTAATAATACTGGAATTGGAAAAATCGAGACTTTTTGATTACGAGAATAATAAAGCTTATTTTTTATTCTGAACAACCCTGTTTCCTCTTGTATTGTCAATGCCTTATAATGTTTTTAGTTAGTCCCCAAGTAGGAATTCACTGCATTTCTCAGGGTGGTTATGACTTTTGCTGGTTCTGGAGCACCAATTACTGCCGTTCCTGAGACAATCCAATTGGCTCCAGCCTAAAATTAATAATATATCATGATTTATTTGATTAAGTAAGGACTTGAAGAAATCAATGAGAGGAAAATTTTAAGGACAAATGAGAATGAATATTTAAGACTCACTTTGGCACATGCATCAATGGTATTGGGCCCCACACCACCATCAACCTCAATGTTGAGTGCAGGATAATTCTTCCTGAGCCAGGAAACCTTCTCCATCATATTCTGCATGAACTTCTGGCCTCCGAAGCCTGGCTCCACAGTCATCACGAGAACCATGTCAGCCTGATCCACATAATTTACAACAACGTCTACTGGAGTTCCTGGCTTCAAAGCAACCCCCACCTAATTTCCAATTGATAAAAAATGTAAAAATCATTTCAACCGAAACTACAAAACAATTCATTATATTTAGGGCAAAATTACCTTCATACCGGCTTCCCTGACCTTTCTGCACACCAACGGAACGTCTTCAACTGGTTCAACATGGAATGTGTACTGATCGACCCCAGCATCAGCCATTGGTTCGATCCACTAGACAAAAAACACATGATTTTTACTCTTTATGCCTAATCAAGTGTCTCACATAGTTGATTAGAGACTTTTCGAGAGCATCCAATTTATCTGTCTCATTGATTTAATATCAATTTATGTTTTATACTGCACCTGCTCTGGCTTTGATACCATCATATGCGTTTCAAAGAAGGCATTCTTAATTTTTCCCCTCAAGCACTTGACCAAGGGATGCCCGAATGTCAGATTAGGCACAAAGTGGCCATCCATGACGTCCAAATGCAGGTAATCAGCCCCGTTATCTAGTAGTTTTTGCGATTCATCGTGGAGTTTTGATAAATCAGCATTCAGGATCGAGGGTCCTATTTTTGCACTAAGATGAGCCTTAGACATGATTTTCCACTGTTCTACAGTGCTGAAAAAAATGACAATAACCGCTGGAGTGGTAAAGTGGCGTCGTTAACAGAACAATTGAATTTATTTAAAAATGGGATGAAAAGGATGTCTATCTGAATGAGATTCTGATGCTAAATGTTGCAACATATTCTAACAATAATGAATTTAATGTAAAATATACAAAGGCTATGCATCATAACCAATGCGTTTCCTACATTGTCAATTTGTTCTATTGAACACTACAGAATAATAAAGCATAATAATGGCTAATAGTCATTAGAAAAATCGTTCTTGAGCCGAGTTTAATTGAATTCAGCTCAAAATTGGAAAATTTAGGGCTTTTTATAAGGGAAAAATGCACTTACTGTACAATATCTGTAACCTAAACCCTTCTACACACTCAAATGATTATGAAATAAATTAAAATCAGTTTAAACGATAAAAAGAAGCCTTCCCAATCGAAAATCATTCGATTCGGCAATAGATCTAACTCGAATATGTATATTATATATGTATATATGATTCAGTCAAAGGTTATAGGGGAGATTGCTAACGCTTATCGAGCGGTTACAACAGCAAAATTTAGTAGCCCACCCACTCCATAAGCGTCAGCCATTCTCTCGTCTCCCGTATACTATCTGACATAACCATTAAAATAGTGTCAACCGCTAGCATAACCATTCACACATCGTGACCCTATAATCATTTACAACAGTATATCAAATTTCCGACAAAACTCAAAATTTCAGTGATAAAAAACATGGAGAAATCCTTCATTCTCGAGTATTTCAGGATTAGTATTAAAAATCCTACAAATTTAAATGGCAATTAAAAATGAGAATATTCGAAAATGGTGCATACGTAATTTGCAATTATTGAAATTTGAAATTGCATCAGATTAATAGGTTCACAATAGAATTAAGAATGTAGATAAAAAAATATATTTTTCTGTAATTCTCGAAGGTATGTAAGCGCCCAAAGTTCTTCACAATGCATAAGAAAACAAGGACGGTATTTTATTTGATCCTCAATATAATATTTTCGATTATTATTGTGTTATTAAACAAATGGATTTATGTTCATCTTGGATTTCCAAATATAACTTTGTCTATGATCCATTTTGCTGTAACTTCTATCGGTTTATTAATATGTGAGAAATTGGATGTATTTTGTGTGAAAAGTGTAGCAGCTAAGGACATGATTTTAATTGCCACAACTTTCTGCGGATTTGTGGTGTTGACGAACTTGAGCTTGGCATACAACACTGTTGGAACATATCAGGTAGCCAAGATGCTGACTACGCCTTGTGTCATCATGATGCAGATGTGTTTCTATGATAAACATTTTAGTGTGATGATCAAATTAACTCTAATACCCATTGCTCTTGGAGTGATTATCAATTTTTATTACGATCTGCAGTTTAATATCAGAGGGACCATTTACGCGGGTCTGGGCGTGATCGTCACATCACTTTATCAAGTTGTGAGATTATTTTTCACTTTCAATGTCAAGTTTTTTTAATTTCATATACACTGAAAAAAATATTGTTTTTCTCAGTATCTATCTTAAACTGAGTTTAGGAAAATCAACAAATCAATTATTTTTTATCGGATGTCTTCTTTTTTTCACACACCTTTTCTTACTAAACTCAATTAAGCCATTAGGCGAAGAAGTAATATCTATTATCAATCCACTTGTGCTAGTAGTGAGGTACCTAGCGAAAAAGTTCCCAGAGCTCCTATTCTGCAGACTTTGCATTCATGACAATAGTCATTTTGTTTTTCGTACACACATTTATCAAATTTACATATTTATATTTGCTCAACCATTTGTACATATTTTTGTCAATTTTCTAGTGGGTTAATAGAAAGCAAAAGGAATTTCAAATGGATCCCATGCAGTTGTTGTATTACCAAGCACCTATTTCTGCTGCTATGCTGTTTATTATAATACCTGTGCTGGAACCTCTTGATAACACCATCATACGCCATTGGAGTTGTTTCGACATTGTATGCTTCCTCCCCCCCCCCCCCCAAAGTGTGTCAAATTTTAATTTATATTAATTGAGAAAATTATCTTTTTTTTTCAGTCAATAGTGCTTTTATCAAGTATTGTTGCTTTTTTCGTGAATCTCACCTCCTATTGGATCATTGGGTATACATCACCATTAACGTATCCTTCAATAACTAGATACAAAATATTTAATTACCAAAATTGTTATTAAATATTCCCAATGATATTTTGTACCACTTATTTCGTTGTCGTTTTTTTTTCCTTAAATAAATGCAGGTATAACATGGTAGGGCATTGTAAATTTTGTCTTTTATTATTGGGAGGAGCTATAATTTTCCATGAATCACTGGCTTTTAATCAGACGACAGGAATTGCCTTAACATTAGGGGGCATTATTTTATATGCACATGTGAAGGTAAATTTAGTGATTAAGTGCAATAAAATTCTTTACATCTTTTGGTTTTGTTCTATTGATAATTGTCGGTAGAAAAAACTCATTTTGAATGTTTCATCAATTCTTCTAGATGAAGGATAATCGATCGAGCCCCTCCGACTCTACTATGGAAGAGGGAAAATCACTCGTTCACAAAATATAATACAGTTAACGACAAATGTGAAATGTACTTGTTCATGAATAAACATTTTTTATGAATGTTAGAATGTTATAGAGCGCCCAATGAATGGTATATTTATACTTGTAAAAAGTGAAGAAAAATAACTATCAATAATAGAAGTATTTTGATAACATGTAAATAAACAAGATTGAAATAAAATGTAATGAAAAATTTCTGCTCCCCTGACCTCTGAGATGCCCTTACATGAGGAGCGCATAGAAACTGGTCGCATACACTCAACAGTGTCGATGGTGTCGAGTAGCATTGAGCAGTAGTTTGGGAGAGAGCTCGTGTATAATTGTTTGCGTTCGGCTTTCCTTTACAAGATGCGCAGTAAACGTACTCCTTGTTTACAAAAATAGTATATATTTAAATCATGTGGTTTTGTGAATGTTCGTCGCAATAAGAAATTACTCTCCATCGTCAATAACTGAGGTAGGAGAAAAATCTAAGGCACTTAATAGGTGAAACATAATTTGATCGGGTAGAATGTGCAAGTATAAACGTTCCGATTATGGACAATGAGTAATTCACTGTGTAAATATATACATATTATGAACGTGGTTTACATCCTAATCTTCATCTGAAACCCCGTTGAAAATGATAACTGATCGGATTGGTTTTTTAAAATTTTTTTTAAAATTTTTTAAAGACTGCGTCAGGTAATGGAATTTATTACCGCTTGTTATCAATCTGCATGATTAAGCAATATGCCTCAATACACGGTTCATTCAGAAAGGAGAATTGAAATAAGTTATTTTTTAAGTCAAATTTTTTCGTAGACAATTGATAAGTCAATTTTTGAATTTTGAGACAAGACTTAACCTCCATAACCAATACCTGCAAAATGAAATGGATGTTGGTGAATGAATAGATCCAACAAACAGCTGGTGTGGAGAAACGCAATGGTTCTCAACCACGTATCGACAAATTTTTCATGTTTCCTAATTAAATAAATACATAAATTTGAAATTTCAAATATTTTTGGATTGTAGATTTTTCATTTTAGCTTTATCATCAAATCAGACGAGAATCGCATTCCAGAAATAAAATTATTTGAACAAATTATTAGTTTATTTTTCTTGTGCAACTATAAATTAATTTTATTGAAGAAATTAAATTTCTCATTTTTTTATATTGAAAATTATTCACGATTCCTGAATTAATATGGTCATTATTGTTATGTATTTTTTTCCCATTTCGATGAATTTTTCATTCTTCTTCGGGGTTAATTGTTCTGTCACTTAGTTAACAAAACTTTAATTTTGATTTTTTCAGTAAAATTCACGAACCGTAATTCAAATCAACCATACCCGCCACTGCTCATCTTTAGGAATTCCTTAATATTTTTTTTGAGTGTAATCACATCCTAAGGGTCCTCCCAAATGTCGTACATTCCATCGGAAAACGGTGCAAATGTAAGTCTTATAAAGAAGAAATTCGAGAGAAGGATGTGTGATTTAACTCCCTCCAACCCTGACCAAAGGGACATACTCCGTCGATCTTTAAGTGTTTCACCAGTAAAAGTCAAGAAGAATTTCAAGCTCAATGTCACTCGGCAGCTTTCCAATCCTTCCAAGAATATCAAACGGACTCCAGCATTCAGAGGTGATAAGCTCTCTCGCGTAAAGCTCCTTCACTCCCCCTCCGTTGAAAAATCACCTTCTCTCGTTGATAAAAATGTAAAAATATTCGAACAAACTACCGAATATGGAAAAATAGGAACTGTCAAGAAAAAATCAAATTTCTACGTGTCAAATTCAATTTTCAATGAATCAAACGAAGAGGAAGTAAAAGACCGAGAAATGCCCGTGAAAGCAGTGGAGAATAGTGTGAGAACAACTGTAATATCTCGTCACAAAAACATTTACCCTCTTCAGACTGAAGAGGAATCAAGAGATGGAATGGATTTCCTTTCACTCGTTCAAAAGAAAATTAATGAAAATTGTGAAAACTTCAATTCAACAGAAATTGAAAATTTTTCGATTAATGGCGTGGAATATACGCGAGTAACAAAACCGTTAAAATCATCAGACACGATTTTGAAAAATTACCAAGAGTCTCTAGAAAAAAATGTAGATGTTAGGGAAGAGTTATCTCGGAGGAAATCGACAGAGAGCATTTCCATATCGTCAGAATTCACAGAAAGTCTCAAGGCAGCACTCCGAGCTCCTTTACCTTCTGGCCCACCCCCGAGAAAGCCTCCTAGAACATTTGCGCACTCCCAATTGGTTCAACGAAGCTATTCAGACATTGACGATTTGGCTTCACCAAAATCCTCTAAAATAAATTTTAAATATCTTCTACAAAGCCCAACAGAAACCGCAAATGATGTAACTGATACGATTGCAAAAAATTCATTCCCCTTGGCCAGCGCAAGTGATGATGATTTTTCAACCTGCAAGAACTTTTCAGATCCTCCAATTTCTGATAAAATAAAAGAAGAAGAGAATCAACACCAAGAATTACATAAATCGAAAGAAGAAAAAATTTCAACGGAGTTTCCTTTTTCAAGTCAGCAAAATGGATCGAAAGAATATCCTAGAAATTCACAAAAGATGCTGGAAAAATTAGAAACCGTTCTAAGTCAACATCAAAAGGCACTGGGACCAAAAGTAATAATGCCAAGACGAGACAGAAATGAAATATCAATTGGTTTCGATTCAAGCAAATCACAGAGTGATTTAAATACAAAAGCTAGTGTCGAGAAAAATGCTAGAAAAACGTTCTTCAGTCATAGATTATTAAGGACAATAGAAGGTGACAAAAAATCGGATAAAATTGATGAACTGAAGGGTAAGAAACACTCAACATTTGATTGTTTACCCTATTGGAACTGTGCTAGCTGTACTGTTTATGAAAAACCAACCTTTCAAAATTATTTTGACGAAGATTTGACAATTGACGTAATATCTAAATCTGATAATTCTCTGCATTTATCAATTGAGAATATTTTCAATTCGAATGGATATGATAACAAGTCTCTGAGCCCTGGTACTAGACGACTTTCTACAGAACTCAGGACATTTTTTAAGGGGAGGGAAAAAGATCTCGGTGGAAGCGCAAAGAATGAAGAAAGAGTCTATGCTGAACCTTTTTCGTTTGATAAAAATGCCGGTATTGATATCACTGTGCTTGGAGATCTCTCGAGTACCAAGCAAAGTTACCTCTCAAAAAGCTGGTGCAACGATGGAAACAAGAACGAAGAAGAATTGAGCGTAAGGAAAGTGATAGATGAAAAGATCGGAGATGGCATCCAGAGTGCAGATTTGCATTATTTGGTAGTTTTTATTTATTTTTTTATTTGATTTTTGTATAGTTTAGTTATAATTGAGTTGAACCCTTATGAGTTTTATGGGTTATATTAGGCTTTTTTAAATTTATTTTTACATCCATCTACGGAAGTTTCCCAATTGTTAATTTGTTTGGACAGAAATTTTTAATGAAAGATGGACAAGTCAAAATATCATCCAAACTTTGCCTGAGCTACTATATGTATTTTTATTGATTGAGTTACAAGGAATTTGGCGGAATCTTTGAACATTTGAAAAATGAAAACATGTATAGATCGAATTACGGAAAGTTGAGTATTTGGGGAATTTTCTGAGAATTCGACGACCAGCTCCAGACAAATTTTGTTTTTGTGATGGGATCAAATTTTATAAACATAAAATGTGTTGTGTTCCATGCGTTTGAAAACAAGGTGTGTCTGTATCTGCCCAGACCTTTGGTGTCCTTCGGCAAGTCGTTCGTAAATCAAAGAAAACGCAAAGTTTAACCAATCAGATATCCACTGAAAATTACATAATATTCTTTGTTTTTTTTTGAGTTACATCATCATAATTCTAATATCTATGATTAAACATAATCCAAGTAAAAATCCTCCGACTAATTATTCCCTTCATTTCAATATTCATTTATTGATTATTCAGATTAACACCAGTGAGAAAACAAAATTGAATGCCATTGTAAGCCACATTGTCTAAATAAGATATATATTCTATTATTGCAGTGCACTCCAATCGCTACAACATTGTTAGAGAATAATACGAATGAATCTCAGGAACATAATACATTTTCAAAGGACTGTGCGAATTTTCAGCACTTTTTGAAGAACCCTAATCAATCAAGTAATACCTCATCAATGGGTCTTATTAAAGGAAAGGTGAGATGAATATTTATATAATTATTAACAAGTGAATTTATTATTATTACTAAAAAAATATAGTAAGAGAAAAATCAAAGTTTGCACCGTAATATTTCAAGTTTTCATTTCTAAAAATCCAGGCAGAACAGCTCTTGAATCAGGCCTTTGAAAAATTCAATATGTCAACGATGGAACCATCAACTGACTCATCGACCTCTTCTGATACAGACAGTTTCACCTCAACTCTCTCCCTGACCGAGGAGCTGACCTCTTTTAGTGACAAACTTCGTCTCTTTCAGAATCGCGAGAACACTCACAAATTATGTAAGGAAGAGCTTCACCGGTCTCTGACAAAAAAACGTAAATATTATGTGCGGAAATTATCGATAAAGTACGCCGCAAACAACGAAGTATATCTCCGAAGGAGAATAGATCGTTTGTTCGATGTTTGTCTTCTAGTTGAGCTGAATCTGAGTACTAGAGTACCGTACATCAAGGACAAGTATCCAATCTCTGCTGAGGTACCAGCATGGATCGAAAATTTTTGCTTTCCAGATGCTCAGGACTGGCCTCCCGATGATTCGAATAACAACCAATTCTATTCACTGTGCCTGATGGACGAAAAAGGGAATAGAAGGTTTGGGTACTGTATCAGAGTTAAACCAGAAGAAGGGCCCGTTTTACCGTTGACCTATTGTTTAATTACTCAACACCGGGCTAGTGGATTCTACCACAGAGTTCTTCAAGCCTTGGAGAGCAAACATGGGCTCTCCGATAAGAATCGAAAAGATTTTATAGAAGAACTCTACAACAGTTCGATTCCGAAACCTGGTAATACTCTCCGAATGACTAACAATAAACCTGAAATATTTTCAAATTTAATTGTTAATAATAATAATAATAATAATAATAATAATAATAATCAGGCGCATCATGATGATAAAGAAGACAATGAGAGCACAACGTTGAATAGAGAAGAAGATTATGAAAATTTGATCATGAGATCTGCAGATCCTAGGTTAGAAGAGAGAGATATGAGTCAGTTGTTTGATGCTGTGAACAACAAGGTTTTGATTTTCTTATTTGGGAGTCTGTTACTTGAGAGAAAAGTGGTTTTATTTGGAGGAAAATTAAGTAAACTGAGCATTTGTGTGGAGGCTCTCCAAAGCCTATTGTATCCATTTAGGTGGCCTCATACCTTTATTCCGGTCCTACCGGATATTGAGGGCTTGGAAGAGATTTTCGGTGCGCCTCCGCCTTTTGTCATTGGTATTTTAAAGGAGAAGAAAGGCAGCAACCTACAAATGAGATCAATTCAGGACGGTATCGTAGTCGATTTGGATACTTCGAAGGTCATCACTGCAGTTGGAGATGAAGCATCAATTCTACCCAAGAGACTACAAGAGGGTATTTACTCAGCTCTGCAGTTGGTTACTAATAGCACTAAGCATGGCGAGGATATCAGAAATTTCTTGGTGTCTGAGGCTTTTCTAAGGGTTTTTGTTGAGAGCTGTGCTCATCTAGAGTTTCATTTAGCCACCCAGCAGGATGGAAAATTAATTCTTCAGAAAGAGTCATTTGTGAAAGCTTGCTCGTCAAAGACAATGCAATTTTTTCTCGAGTGGTTCGTAGAAACAATAATGTTCAACTCATTCATTGGTGATTACATTGCATCACTGGAAGGAACAACTCTCAGCGGAAGATATGATATCAAATTGTTTAAACAAAGAGTTGCAGAGTTTCACAAACAATCTGAAAAGAATTTATTATCGAAAAAAATGAAAAAGAAAACTTTCAGTAAATTTACATTCAATTTTTGAAATAAATGACAGCGAGAATTCACTTAACTACAGTGGAAGCAGTAGCAATAGTGAATATCTTATGTTATGACTTTTTGAGGTAACTCATAGTGATAATTTCATGATAGCCATTGAAGATTGTAAGTACGATCGTTTGGATTGTTTGAAGCCTATTGGGCTGATGTCAACAAGGGAAGGTTCAACCAAATAGATATATGCACTACCATGTACATTTCAAAATATTGCAAATGAATAAATTAAAATGAAATTATCATCAAATTTTAGTAGTGAAGTACAAGACACAAAATAAAATTGTAAAAAGATGAACGAATTAAGAAGAATAATACCACAAGTATCAAATGTTTTTAAAGGTCAAATGAAAGTTGTCGGGAGACTAATTTCAACTGTCAAAAAAAAATTTCCATTTCATTTGTGTTTTTCCTTTAAAGTAAAATAATAGACCTTTTCATCTATTGTGATTTTCTCCGATTGCTCTACTGGTGTAGAAGAAATTGATGGAGTTTCCAGCGTGGTGCAGCAAACTGTCTTGATTATATTTTGACGTATTATGTAAATCTGTTCCCTATATGTTAAGTTTTTTTTTATTTCATTATAATAAGATGGTGGCAAGATTTGACATAAACAGCGAAGCAACTAAGAATGTAATTATTGATTTGTTCTATTGGTTCGGTATTTATAAAGTCATTAATTATTGCCATTCTTATATTAATCTCAACTGTGATTCTTTTCTAATTTAATTCACGATTCAATGATTGTAAAGACTTTTGCTATGCTTGTGACATTTTGTTTTTTTTTTCTTCTACTATATATAAATGAAATAAAATATATCGATAAAATGCGATGAGTATTTTCTATTGAACTTTTCTGTTTAATTAATGATTTTGTGCCACTTTTATTTTTAGAGGAAGCAATAAATTTTCAAGTGTGCTCTTTAATGAAACTATAAAATAATTTTCAAAAATATCGCCACTTTGTACCTCATTATAGTCTCCTTCAAGTCCGGTAAATCTTGGAAAATAATATTTACGTCGATTATTATGTGGACAATAGAAAGTTGCCGTGCATATTGGTTGTGTGGGGAGTTGAAAATGATCGTCCCTTTGTCGAAAAAATACACACGTTCAAAGTGTACATGGACATTGACTCAACTTATTTTTGGGGTGACATCTTTTAGCAAATCGTTCTGAGCAACAAAAAAAAACGGAAATTACTAAAGCCTATGGATAAAATAAATAGCAATACTCATTATAACATATTTACTTTTCTCTTATATACTCCTTAGTGTAGACATTTATACGTTATGGCAGCATATTATATGACATCATACATTATAGGTGAGGTGAATGATAGATTTTCTCAAATCCCCTTTTTTCTAGTCTATTCCAATACATATGATTTGTATGCTTTCGGTTATTTATCTCGCTTATTTTCACATTCACGTTTATACTCATATGCTAAGTTTCTTTTAATGTGACCGTAGACCACTGCCTCTTTAACATTTTAATCCTTCCGTGTCCTGCACTCCCGCCAAATTGCGGATATTTCACCTTCTCTCTTTATTCTCATTAACCTTCTCCTTAGCAATTAAATTAATAATTGTATGGTTCAATTTTAAGAATCAATCCACCGAGCGTTCTGGAAGTAATTTAACATTCTCCTTGTATTATTTTTAATATTAGTCTAATAACGATTAATACAACTTCAATAATTTTTTATACTTTGCAACTTAGAAAAATACTCGTATGGGTGCCCGCTACCCCGTCTCGTGACGAGTTTTCGCTATATTTTCTTTCTGTGTCAGAATTTTCTGTTATTCCATTCATTTGGGGCATCAAAATAATTGCACTGGAATCACTATTTATGGTTACAACGAAGAATAGATTATTAACAATTTTTCGAAGGCAAATAAATAGAGTGGATAATAATCTTCTTCGAATGGATTTCTATTTTCAATGTAATTATCAATTGAACAATGTATTTATAAGGTCGTTTAAAGCTAGGTTCTAATATTTTGTTTCAATAATATATTTTTTTAAATAACGGAAAGATAATTATACCATAATTAGTTAATTGCGGATCAAAATGAGCTTCAATTTATTATATGACAAATTGACTAGCATGTTGATTTTTTGTAAATTCATTCATCTTTATTAGTCACTAGCAATTAATTTTATTTACTTACGGATAAGCCGGTATATTCGGGTTAATATTGACTGAATTTTTATCAAGCGTGAACGATTATTATTTTCGATAATAGCAGTTATCTAATTCATTATCTTGACATCTTATTTTTATTGATTTTTTTTACAAATACATCTAGTGTTAATGTTTATTCATTTAATTACATCAAGTAGCACCGTTTCCCAAATTCCTATTATGCGCTGGAGATTTTCTTCATACACAAACTTTTATTTTTCAAGTTCTCGCGTCAACGGTCCGCCCATTAATTCGCACGAGACGTGGAGACGGTATTTAATAAATTCTATGAAAAACAATCAACGAAATAACGATATTAACTACATCTTGTATTGAAATTTACTATTATTTTCGTTTCATTTTTTTTATTTTTTCATTTTTCCCTCACGCGATTCTATTTACTACACATTATGACAATCGACTAATTATAAGAGCACTCGTCATCGTCTCTAAGCCCTCCATTATATTGTTTATTGATTTTTTTTTGCTATACAATACCAGGTATATGATATCCAACAGGCATTTGAGTTTTTAACGGTTTTGTTCTTCTTCATATTTCTGTCATATTGTTATGATTCCTTACCAACCACTATATTTTATTCTAAAGTTTTTTTTTATCCATCTCATCAATGCTCTGCGTAAATTTTTGACATTATATAATTTTTTTTCTACTTCTGGTTCTCTCTCGTTAGTTATTAAAAATTTTTGTCTTCATTTTTTTTTTACTTCGGAGCGATCGGTGGATCGATTTTCATATTTCCTCATCTCCGTTTTTTTAAATATGTAAATTCTTTCGTTACATTACATTAGTACTGTGTAGAAATATTACTCATAAGTGGCAGTACTTTTTTTCTTTATTTTTTTTCTCAGTGTTGTTTCTCACTTATTTTATCTTATTTCATTTTTTCTTTTCATGGAAATGCAATTTTTTTTCTAAATATCCTAATAGATATACATATGTATCTCTGCTAATGTTGGCTTGTCTCATACTTTTTAAAAATTTTATTCCCGGTCTTGCATTTAAATCACCTCATGTGCTACATGCAGTCATTGTACAATTGATTCGTATCTCACAACTTACAATGATTTCATATCATTCTAACGTTTTATTGTTATTGTTATTATTATTATTATTATTGTTATTAGTAATAGTAGTAGTAGTAGTAGTAGTAGTAGTAGTAGTAGTAGTAGTAGTATTTGTAGTCGTTTTTTCGATTATATCGATAATTCGTATTTCATTGCCACGATTATTTATTCTTTTAATCATTATTATTATGTTTTTATCGTGTCAGGAAATGACAATTTAAATTGTCGTCTCTGTCAAAGAATATTGTAAGTATATTGCATTGATTTAATTTTCTTGATTTTTTCTTTTACCATTTATTCATTATCCACAGGTTCGACCATAATACTAAGTTGATGCGATACGTGGTGCAAACTGAAAATCAATAATTTCCCATTATAGCTGTATTACTTTTAATGATTCTTTTGCAAGTTGATATAGACCAGTTTCCTTTTGGATTTCATTAAATTTGTATGACTCATACATGATCATGTTTTTCCCTTGCACATGTGATGGCAATGACGATGATAATGTGAATATGTCGCAGATACTTGATGTGATATATGAAGTTTATTAGGCAATTCTGCGCCTTAAATGATCTTTCACTCTTTCCTCTCTATGAGAATGAGTCTCTCTCATATCGGGTTTAATTATTTTCAATCTTGAATAATTTTAATCAGTAGGCCCTACTTTTTATTGCCAATTTTATTTACCCATCCATTCTCGTACTATCTTGTTTGTTAATAGTTTGTTAATATGGTGAAGCGACGAATAGTGTATAGATAAGTTTTAAAAGGTCGTGAGGGAAAACCATCAAATAAGCATTTTCCATCAATTGCTTGTAACAGGAAAAGAGCTATTTGTATTCTTGATTTACTGACTGATTTCCGCAGTGGGAATCCAAATAAATGCAATAGGCTGCCGGTGTGTTAATTATTGTCATTCATAATTGTCTGATGCCGATTCTTTTCTAGTGAACAAAATTCCAAATATAAGACAAAATTATGCTTTGTTTAGTTCCGATATGTGAGTTACTGATGAGTCTCATAATTCAAGGATTGAATAATATTATTTTATTTCAGGTCGGCATTTGCTAATTACTATATTGAATTCCATTTATCTCCTTCAAGTGGTTAAGGCTAGGAAAAAGATATCAGCAGTAGGCCTATATTAATGTGCAATTCAATTAAATTCATTCCACCTCTCTTCTATGATATGTGGGATATTCTATGCCTAATGAATATGGCATCTACTGCTATTCTTAGCCCTCAGTAAAGTATGCTCACTATATTCGACCCTGCGACTTTAATTATTTTTGTGGGACCATGCATTCACCATCAGTTTATTCATGGCTCAGTATTGCATCTAGTGAGTCTTCGACAACATTCCATAACGTCCAAATTTCATTGAAAAAAGAAAAAAAGATGAATTATCTATTGACAATAAGTTATTTTTTTCGGCAATTTTTAGATTGATGTTATTCTCAAAAGAGCTATCATTCTGTCTATATTCGCAATGAAATAATACATTGTGGCACTAATATACATATACATAAAGATCCACTTACGGCGTTACCTTCTGGGGTAAATATTTAGGACAGTTGTCCTGATAATTTTTTTGTTTTTATTCACAAAATGCGTAACATTCGGACCAAGCTTTGCGCATCCTGGTGAATTTTATGCGCATCATGCGATAAAATACCTGATTTTGGCAAATCAAACCGTTTCTAAGAGTGGACTTTTTCGGCAGGTAGTACAACAAAGTTTTATATGTATATAAAACAAAGTATGTCTCGTATATAGTGACCAATGTTTGTATTTTTTCACGCCTCATGAAATAAAGGAATTTTAAATACACAAAAATTCACAGTAATGCGAAAAATTAACGATCACCTAATCCAACAGTCATACGTTGCTAACTAACATTGTTCTCTTATTTGTCTAATTGCTGAGAATTGTACCTTTTTTTTCTCAAGCTTCAAACTTCCTCAATAAATTTCACTGACCATCACCGATATGTAATCGGAAATATTATATTTTCCAATTCATTCCCACATTAGAAAATAAGGATGGGCAATGATTTATCATAATGAATTAATAATTGTTTGTTGTGCATCTTTGAACAGTCATTATTTTAATGCTTAAGAAACACTTTGATTTCATCCAATGTTGTAATCATTCAAATTTTTAAAACATGATTGCAATCGATAAAATTCGGAGATATGTATTTGGAAGAATTTTTTTTTTTGCTGGGGCGGAGCAGGCACGTATAAAAAGCTGGATATCATGGATTTTTTTACATCAATCAATCGTAGAATTCTCAATAGTCTTTTATTCAAGCATACGATCTCATAAATTTATAAAGTTTATCATTTGCCCCTTTGAATATGGAAAAATTTATATTTACGCGACGCTGTATTTGCCAGTTGATTGGCTTTTTCTAATAAAAGCGATTTTATTCTTTTAATATATTATTGTGATGAAAAACATTTACAATATGTTCCTTATTTAGTTTAATTGTTCACGAATTTATTAGAATATTTCATTTGGTTTTTCAGTACTTATTCTTGGATTACCTCGCTTGCTTTATACTCATTTCTAATACTGCTCTCATTTTATGATTGTTTTTTTCTTTTTTTTTTTCTTTATAAATGGCGGCGTATGACAAACGTGGTCCATCGTATATTATTAAATAGAGTGTTACAAAACTCATAATATATATGGTAAGTTGAAGAACGACTCAAATCTTTGATTGAAAAATTTAATCTCCCTTTCCGAGGTAATGAAGAAATTAATTTCGTATGGCTATGATCTGATGAGCAATGGAGTAAAGAATTCTAGCGTGGTACAAAAGTTATTTGAGTTTAAAATGCGATGTCAACCTCAAAACTAGAGTCGACGGAAAAGATCATATACTTACTGTAATTTAAAAGTAAGAAATGGATTTCTAAATGAGCAAAGGGATTTGAAGTCTTGCGCAAAAAAAAGGCTTAGTGGTAGTTATATTTTATTGCCGAGAATCGCTTGAAAATGAAAATTTGATTAAACTTTCAGCAATTATAATGCTCTCCCTCTCTTTTTTCTCATTATCCTTACTGCATTTATGATTATGAGTTTTGGAATACTTAGCATACGTTAAAAATATTATGAGTTAAAGCTTGAGAAAGCCTTTCATGAAAAATCATCGGTGCAAGATCAAAATTTATGGACGAATGAGGAGGAAATTTCATATTGTCAATTATTACTAGTTATTTAATTGTTTCAATTATTTGCAATTATATACTAGCATTGTTTCGACTTATAAATGAAAAGAGGCAATAATTGGTCAATGAATTTGTTAAAATCAAGATTTTGATCTGAGGCCAAAGCTCTCTCGTAAATCGAAAACTTTGGTTAATTTTTCAAAATCTATGACATATTCATTGACATGTATTCCGTAACGAAAAAGTTATATTTATAGTTTTTTTCACAAATATGTGCGTTTATCATCGTGATACGATCAGGTTAGGACTTTTCATAAACTATCTGCAGTTCCTTTTTTTCCCTAATTGAGAGATTAATCATCTATTATTTCTCTTTTTGTGGCAGTTTTATTATGTTATCTACTCTGATCTTTTGTTTTTAATGGAATTTTGTATTGTTCGACAATGTTTTTAGCCAAGAATTCGGATAAATAGGATATTTTCATTATTCTCCCGCTAGCAGGAGCCAAATGTGGCACCAAGCAATTAGGGCCTTTAACCATATCCGAATTTTATCGTTATCTTTTCTCTCTTTCACTCGCATACTTTTATTTATTTTTTTTCTTACAACATAAAGTCAGTTTCTTTCGCCACTGTTAACATCATGATTTTAACCAGATTGACAATGTGTGTCTGGTTTTATGTCCATTTTGTTATTTCAAAACAAAAACAGGGTATTATCAAAATTTGGTAATCAAGCTACATTTTACGGCTGTGGAATATAATTTTAGATTTACGGTTTCAATACTCCTAGTTAATAATTCATGAAATGGCGGCAGTGCACATTCTCGTATATACGTTATTAATTTTTTAAAATCAACCCTTGCTCAACTGTTTATATTATTATTATTTTAAGTTGAAAAATAATTTGAAAATTGTATTACATAATGAAATCACTCGATGGTATATCATTTTGCTAATCCCTCACTATTATTTTATCAATTTCCGTCCATGTTTAAACCTGCAGAGAAAGCCCATCATCTTCATCGAAATCAATTGGAAAAATTTATTTCAATGATCATAACATTCAAGACTTTATAGTGAAAAAAGATTTAGTTAAAGTTGAACTATGACAAGTAAATAATAATAAGCCGAGTATTTGTAACCCGCACGACGCACTTCAGAAAAGATATTCACAACTTGTTTCATTACTATAATTGCCAATGGCTACAAAATAATAATAATAATACACATTGGTTGCACAATGACACTTTATCTGTTATTATGTCTTATTCTTTATCTTGTTCTTCTGCATTAAAACTAACTGTGCCAAATTTAATTCATTTAATTCATTTTTCATTTGGATTGATTTGCAAATAAATTAATTTCTTTTTTATTTCTTATTTAGAACGCATAATAATACTGGCTATTACGGTTAATGGTAAAACATTTGTTGTTCTTCTTACAATATAATATATTTATTATCATTTCGGTGATTTCACACACATATCTAACGTTAAATACTCAACGATTGTGATATTCTCAACTATTTTGTGTATTTTGTGGCGGAATATTTTTTTTCTTTGGGATATCATTCTTTCATTTGTCCCTTTATTCTTATTGTACATATTTTATATACATGTATTATAGAGATATATAATTCGTGACCATTTTATATTTTTCTCTCGATTTACCTTTCAGTATTTTATTCCCGTTATATTATTGATTGTGTAGCGGTGTTTAGCAAATTTCCAAACATTCAATAATGGTTATCAAAAAGCACATGTATGTTTTCCACCAGTTGTTTTTGTTCATTACAAAGTATCGGTCATTTCATACAACACCGTATGGTATTGTTTCATTAGTAGTACTTGCCGATTTTTAATCTCATGTTCTTGAGCCATTCTATCAACTATCGACTTGACATATTGCCTCAAAACGTTTCCTATAATTTTCATTTTCCCATCGTCTACTTACATTTTACGATGAAAAAATAGCAATAATACGAAAACTTGAAGGGCTATGTTATGTCGGAATGGAATACAATAGCTCTATTAAACTTTTTGTGAGGTCCTATGTTTTTTTTTTATGTTTAAACGCTTCTTTTTCGGTTCGTTGGATTACTTAAGACCGTTAATATTTTTTCGTTACTTTCGTTAATTTTTTCATTTCATTTTCCCGCTACGTTTTTCATTTTTGCAATCAACGATTTCACTACGTGTATATTTAATAAATTGCGTTTCGTAATGGCCAACGCTGTTAGAAATTTTTCAAGTACTCGACATATTAAACCAATTATTTCTAGTTACGCGCCTTCGAGATCATCTAGAGTGTCACGAAAGTATGGGATATCTACAGCAGGAGGTATACATATTATTTTTCGAATATATCCTCAATAATCATATAAATTGCACATATTTGAAAAAAGATCAATAATTTAATGAAATAAATTAGATTTAACTGTACAGAACGATTTCTTTTTAATGTCCAACAGCGTTGTATCTATATTTAGTAATAATGTCCCGAGAACTGCATAATTATCAAATATTTCTCGAAACTTTCGTTGCCTTTCATGTAGACTAGAATTAACGAGAAATTTTTCTCAAAATTTTACACATTCATTTACTTGCAATGAAATTTTAGAATAATGAGATTAATTTTGAAGGTTGGGGAGCATTTTAACACCGGTTTTTTACCATTCGGATGAGGCTGTGTATTGTATTACAGTATTTAGCAATTACTTCATTAAAGGAATAATTTCAAATATGTACTCTTTCCGATTATAAAAAATTATCATCAATAATCACTGACAAAGGACAAAATTTCAAAACAGTGAGAATCTTTTCAAAGTTTGAATAAACATCATGTAACACTTTTTTCCAGCAATTACATCCATTGACAGTAATAAAAAAAATAATATTAAAAAAAAATTACCGAAAAATGGTCAAACATACTTTTTAATTTTTTGAACAATTGTTTAGAAGATTGTTTTATAAAAGTATTGAAAAAATGGGAAATGGATCAATTTATATTTATTCAAATATTGGGGATTTTTCATTGAATTCTCAAATATATAAAAAACGGATAAAAAATGCTTTGTAAATTGTGAGAGTAAAGGATGAATTCGCAAAAAGCTATGAATAAGAACTTTTCAGTACATACATAAAATTATTTGAAAAATTGACAAATTTTATTACTGATTTAAAAGTTGCGTTATCATTCAAATGAAATATAGTTATTTCAGGGCTTATTAATATGCCTTCACTCTCTGTTTTGAAGGCTATTTAGTCGCCATTTTTATATCTATTATTAATGATTATGATCATTCATAATAATTATTGGTAAATATATTGAATATCAATATTGGTTATGGATTGCTTGAATTTTTTCCTAATACATATTATTGATTTTGGATCTACTCGGTTCATGACAATTCGTCGTAGCATTATGATTTATTTTTTTTAGAAATAAGGTCATCGTCACTGCCTTCGACATCAGCTTCCATTCCTCTTTCACCTTCGTCTAATTGTCTTGTATTACCTTCTTCAGTATCAATACTGCTTGTTGGTGTTATCTGTTCAATTGTCGTAGGGGTTGCCATTGTTGATGTTGATGTCGTTATTGGTATTGTCACGGATAATGTTGTTACATCACCGCTATTTTCAAAACTACTAATACCATTTCGAGTAACGTTATTTATAGGCTCAGGTGAAGCAGACTCCTCGCTGCTAGGTGAGCCTGGGGATGATACTATCACCTGTTAACAAAGTGTGCAATTTCCTTCTCTTGATATATTCAATTAATATTTTTTCCCCACGCAATTTATAATGACATTGTTGAAGATTCATTCCATATCAAAGGACTTTTTTTTTTATAATTTTTGTGAAAGCTTATAAATATAATTCTATTATCATCAATATTCCGTGGGGTTATTTGCAGCATTAAACATACTGTAGTGGCTTATTCTCAAAGTGAAAAGTTTGTTGGAATTCCGCGGTTAAAACTTGAGATTTACCGTGACTATGCTTTATAATAATATATTCAAACAGCATGCATATTTGCCAATAACTATCATAGCCATACAGATACAGTAGCAAGGATGAGATTTTTTCACACACTAGTGAGGAAATAATAATTCCTTAATTATCCGTTTGGTCTCCATTTCCTCCTATGTTCTCAATGTGTCATAGTGAAGCAATCTCGTCAATGTATCTGTGTGCAGTACAAATACCCACTGAACTATTGAAACCAATGATTCTTCAACAATGTGAAGCCTTGTAATCTTATCTATTTATATGAATGATTCGTGGTACGTGAATTGCAAATAGAAAAATAAAATGGTGTAATGTAAGTATAGACACAATTGTACTCTTTCCGTCCTGCCAATAACCTGAATATCACAAAGACAACTCATACTGCTAATTGTTTGAAGAGATAATGCAATATGATATTCATAATAACAAGAAAAAAAAAAACAACAAGGATTGTACCTGTGCGAGAAGCCTTGTCTCGGTGCTGTCAGCGATTTGGAACAGTCGGCAATTTTCGTTTGCCCTGAATAAAGTGCGACAAAAATGAAAAGAATAGTAATTAAAGGATGATAACGGATGATATGAGCTTTTTTATGGTATTATTGAGTAAATTACCACAATTGAAGCTTATGAAGAATAAATAATAAAATTAATTGTAGCTAGAGGTGAATAGCCGATTTCAACGTCAAAGGCTAGAAATCAAGAGTAATTGCGTCCAAGAGATTATTGTGAAAAGTAATGAAAGACCCAGTGCAAATATTAATATCATGGCCAAATACTTGCATATCAATTGGATCATATGATTTAATGGTAATAATGTAGAAATGTACAAATTGATGGATTTTATAATTATTCAAATTAATTTTGGAATTAAGCCAAAAAGAAATAATAAATTTAATTTTATCAATAGAGGAAAAATTATTTATTTTTTCTACTTTGACTTAATCAAAATTTCAATCTGAATATGAATAATAAAGATTTGATGGTATTTAAGGATGATTATAAAATACCTGACGCGGCTTGACCGGAGGTGATGGACGAATGGTGATACCGAATGGGTTGGGGTCTTCGGTTATGGTTGACGGAGGGGGTTGATGATGATGTGAGGGTTGCTGCTGCCAGAGCAGCCCGGCTCGCGGCAATGTGGCTTGATGAGATGGTGGCAATTGATGAGCTGACTGAGGGGATGATTGATGAGATTGTTGAAGTTGATGATTGGCCAGTCCTACTTGCGAAACTCGAGTAATTGTTGAACCGATTGAAGAAATCTTCCGAACTGTCTGTGACAAATACATAGCTGATTACTCAGGTCTTGAATTTTAACAATTAATCATGGGAAATTCCGTCGAAAACATTACCTGACTTTACCGGCCATATTTCCAATAGATATTTAAGAACAGCTATGGGCTGTTGGAAATCAAGAGGGGGGCTCGTATCTTCAGCATGTAGCATTAGGACTGGTCCAAAACAAATGGCTAAGTTTGCTGGTGACATTTTATTGCATTGAGAGATGACGAGGGCAAGGTGATCTAATAGATAGATGAGTGTACACTGAAAAGACAATATTATATTGATTCCAAATATCCTTTATAAAAATTGTAAAAAATTAATTTCATCAAAAGTCGATATATAACTTAATTCATGTAGTTTAATATAACTATTCATTTGAACTTTATTCAACATCGATTATAGGTACTCACCCTATTAACTTTAGGTAAACAATCAAGAATACTAAACATCAGTTTTGCATTTCCTTGAGGATCGTCCGGCAGACAAACTGCCAATGCGTCAACCATCATTTGGTAGAGGCACTTTGTGAAAAGCGGTTCTGGTAATTCTCGTAAATAATCCTTCAATACCCCAGTTATGACATTAATATCTGGGACATTATCAGGTGAAAGGTCGACAGATCTTGCATTGCGTTCAAATGCTTCCCGGAGAATTCGTTTTTTCGTCGCCGATCCACAGAGTCTATATAAGCCTACAAATTTTTTTTTTGTTTTTACAAAAAAAGCAAAATTAATAATGAAATAATTAATAGAACACTCCCGATTTTTCAGTATTGCCAAAGTTAATAATGAGATTCCAATAGATGCGTTTAATTAACATAATTTTACAGTTTGTAACAATATATGGGCAGTTGTTAAGTTGTCGCTGCTAAAGGATAGATCATTTTCATATGTTTTATGAATTGAAATTTACCAATTATGTCCAAGCCTCTTCTCTCCACTTCTTCTACACATCTCCACACAATTATTGGAACATTCTGTGCCCCAGCCATCGCCAATGCTGTAGAAACACCTCCAGGAACTCCACCAGTCTTACTTTCTCGACTTACCTAAATAAACAATGTTAATCTTCAAGATGGTCACTCAAGCCTAGTGCGTTCACTTCCGATGATGAGAAGATATAAACTCATTGTAATAATAATAATTCTTTTGGTTTCATTTACAAAGCACAAAAGTGCTCATTATATCAATTTATATTAGTACAAATATATAGTACAAAAATATATATGATGTAATATTTTTTCTCATATTGCCCATCGAAATCGATTGCGTTCCATCCCGAGATGAAATTGTAAGGGGTAGTTTTTTACAACTAAAACTAATATATGTATATATATATATTTGTTCATTTTCTTTGGCACGGCTAACATTAAATAAAAAACTAAAAATAAATAATTTTTACTATGAGCTGTCAATTCCAAAAAATAACTCACGAATATCTATCAAGTGGCATATGCTCATCATTCCAGTTTGATTACATTCATTTTAATTATATTCAATTGAGCTGTTATATATATAACATTCTTTTGCAATTAATAAATCCTATAATACTCACCACTGTATCGAGGTCAACACCAAAAAGTGGTGCAACTCTCGTGGCTAAAGAAATAACGGGTAATCCCCGTCGTTTGAACGTCTGATGAGCACCGGTGTATCGAAGTCTGAGATAAATGGTACCACGTGGTTCAACTTTGAGTGCCAATTGGTGAACTGGAGACTCTTTAAGAAGCGTTGCAAGGTGGACCGAACCTTTATAACATAGTTTGTGTCGATGCTGTGGATCCCAAGAATAAACAAGTAAATCAAGTTGACGATTCCCTACTAAATCAAGTTCGAATGTCTCATCCCAATCGAACATTAGGTCACCAGTGCGCACCACCGTTCGTGCTTTGTGGACTCGGTCACACTCGAGCACGCAATATAAATCTCTTGAACCGCAACTACCTGCTCAAATAGATATATTATATTATTATTATTATTATTATTATTATTATTATTATTATTATATATAATTGTTAAAATCCACTGTAGGATGTTACCTAAACTAGGCTGGCCAGATGGTGTGGAGGGCGTTGTGGCCGCCGAGGATGACGTAGTAGAACGTAATCCACGACCAGCGAGTAAATGGACCCAGAGTAAACCACTAACACCATTTGAAAAATCGCTACCAGCAGTTTCACCAAGAGAACTCAATAAGGAACTCGTTGAGCTTGGTGTCCCAACATTTGGTGGTTTCTCTATTTTATATTTGAGGAACTCTGAAAATTCAATGTTCCAACACAAGTCCAGAACGGTTAGTGTATATAAATGAAAAATTGCATTGATGAGTTTTTATCGAGTTCATATATATACAAAAATTTGTTGCCAATAATTTGTGTTGTCTTTATGATTTTACAGAATTATGTTTTTCCAATAAAAATAATAACTTTGATTGATTTTATTGAATAGTTCCTAAATGAAAAAATAACTTTTTTCAAGTTCCATTACACTTTCTATCGTATATTGTCGAAATTATCACGGTTAATCAACTACTAAAATTTATCATTACCACCGAGCTGAAGAGATTCACCTGCAGGATTAATATCTAGCAGTCTTTGATCTTGAGTTCTCGTTGGCGTTGGTGTGGGTATATTTCTAGTCTGCTCCAACTCTAATAAATTTCGGATTCTCCTCATTGAACTAGCACGCTGACTGGTTGCAACGCTTAGTGATGATTTTTGACTAGCTAATGCTGATCTAGCACTGGAAGCAACTGATGCTGGCCTCGGCCCAGGGACTGGCCGATGACCCGTTGAGCTTATTGCCGTGGAAGCACGCAAATTAGCAAGATTAACCTGTTGGGCTGATGCTGATCTTGTTGATAGGCGATCAAGAGTACTTGACAAAGGTCGGTAACCACCATAATTGCCATAATCCGCCTTATAAACAAAAGAAAAAGAATAAAATTAGATGATTAAATTCATTATTATTCTGTTTCGATCGTGGTGGAAAAAATTTCGACCCCAACTGGATATTTGTGAAGGAATGAAGTTATACTTCTCTAAATGTTTTTATCTTCAATTTAATATTCTCTATTGGCCATTTATAATTGCTACCTCTTCTCGAAATCTTACTTGATTGACAGCTGCATGAATATTTTCAGCACTGTACGTGTATCTCGGTGGTCTATTAGTCGTTGCCCTTATCTGCTCGTAAAGCGCACTGGTGCTTGGAGTGCGACTCAGCCACGCCCGATATTCGTCAGAAGTAAATACACTCGGTGAAGAAGGTATTCTTCCTGGAAATTGAACGTCATTTTAATAGCAATGGTTGAAAAAAAATGTCAAAAACAAATACATGCAAGTAGACATTGAAGTAAATACCCTAGCATCATATGCATAGTTTAAATATTTTATCATTATTTTTATTGAACAATATGAAGAAAATGATTCTAGGGATCAGGAAGCGTGGATATGATTCTCATAATTCATCTTCGCAATCATTCGAATATTCTATTCAAGAGATTGATAAAGGTAATGATCTTCATTACAAGTATTTCAATGTACCTCTGTCCCTTCTTATAGAAGGTAATTCAGGTGCTGATAATGCGCCATCGCTGTCCTCTTGATCAATAAGGCCCGACGCAACAGTACTAAGACCAGTTCGAAGACCGGGCTGTTGCGGCAATGCCCTACCACTTCTCGGAAGTGAATTTGTCCTGAGACCTTGATTTAAAAAGAAGAAAAAAAAATCAAAATACTTTGATAATTATGCTCGAATAAATATAATGAAGTGATGCAACCGGAGAGATTACTTTTATTCCACATTACTAACGAAAACAATTGCAAATTTAGGATTAATAATCCAATAAGTTTACCAGTTGAACTCTGACCAATTTGCGTTCGTGAGAGTGTGGCCAGGTGTGAGACTGCACTACTGGGTGGTGGGTCTCTCATATTCTGCCGGTAGTAATAGTAGGCCGACCTTGGGGAACTTGAACATGTTGCTTCAGTGTCCGAAGCGTAGTCAAGCGATGGACGATGTCGTCTTGTGAGAGTGCCAAATTGACTTTGACTTCTCTGAGTTGCTGATGGATTGTCTGTTTGTGCACCGTATCTACCACTGTATCTCAATGCTGAAGAACCTAAAGGTTTTAAAATGGAAATTCTCATTGATTTCTCCAACTATATATTTCTTGCATCTGATTTTTACTTTGAAATTTAGATTTTTCATAAAGTTTTGTGAGTTTTTGTAAACGTTTGCTAAGAAAATAGACAAAATTATTCCATGGTGTCATTAATCATTTCTCCGCAATGCTATATTCTAAACTTTTATTACTATAAATATGAGATTTTTATTTGTTCTCTTGAAGGGTGATCAAATTGATTAACCTGTTTTTAAACTCGATCGGAGAAGTGTGTGTCGCGCCGGAGTTGTAATGCTCGTATAATCTACCCTTGGTAAATGCTGATCTGATCCACTTCGTGGTATAATTCTTCCACTTGATGTGTGCTGAGAATAGCCATAGCCTTGCGACTGTCCTGTGAGACGTGTTCCAACTGATTGCATTCCAGTACCTGCAGACATCCGGCGGCTACCATTTGTTGGCATGACGGGACCCGTGTAGAATGAGTGAACCTACATTATGAAGATTAATTAAAATATTTGATTGTCGATAGACATGATTCGTCAAAAGTTATCTAAGGATTTGCGAGTATTTTCGATGTGATTTTAAATGGCAATAGACATACGCAGTTTTGTACATGCTATGCGGGAAATTAAATTTCATTAATTTACGCATTTAGTGCAGTTCTAACGCTAGATGTTGTTCAAAGAAATTTTCTTTGGGAATGTAAATTTTATGGAATTTCTTTTTTCCAGCGTTATTGAAAATTCTTTACTCAAGTCTTTAATGATTATTATGATATCATCATCGAAAAAACTCCTTAGCACAAAGAATGCTGCAGAGGATAAAAATGATGCAGTGAACTTAAATTATGAAATATACATAAAAAATTTCCAATGAAAATTGTTCATTCAAAACGTAAAAATATATGAGAAAGCATCTGGCTCACATAAAAAATCAGGGTGACACGCCACATAACGGTCGATTAACAATATTTATCTTGACATCATTTGTAAAGAAATATTCAATATTATAAATAACATACGGTTGAACGTGGTCTAGTTATTTTTATCAAGCATTTTTTTAATTTATTGATTTTTCTTTTTTCGTTAGTTACCTTAGTGAAATCCTGGATAATAAAAATGTAGCATTCATTGAGGACACCGGGAATTAGTTTATTACAACTCGTTATTGACGTATAAATACGAATGTATTCAGTTCAGATTAGGCTATTTGATTTTTCTATGAATTAACTGATTTGGGTGTTTCACTTACAAATATCAACAGAAAAAGTTATATAATCCCAATTACTTTGGAAGAACAAATTAATTGAAATGAATGAAATGTTTAAAAAGTTTCAGATTTTAATGATTAATTATCAATCAATCAATCAATCAATCAATCAATGTGAAATAATGGCAGAATTATGAAATACCTGTCTGTATTAGACAGAATCTTTATGTTATAACAAATCATGAAGGTGAACAAGTAACGATAAAGATTCATGAGAACTCATTGATATATTGTGGAATTATTGACACCCAAGTTTTGAATAAATTTATAGATTGGATGTCACCGTCTTGAAACACTGGGGAAAAAATGATGTTGAACGGTGCAGACAGAATTATTAAAGTGTGCTCTTTATCAACATCGTCTAGGACATCTAGTTCAAGCCAAGCCTGCGATCAATGCATGATTAAACCAATTTCAATTCTAACTATGCATGAATCGGGAGGGGAAGGGTAGAAAGAGAGAAGAGTATATTTTAAACTTTTTCTAACTATCAAGGACGAATGATGTTAATAAACATAACGTTCAATTATGTTAAGTCAGGTTAACATAAATTGACTGACGATACGAGGGTGTCCATATATTATCCATAAGATGATGTTAATATCCAGTACAATCTTTTTGAAGATTTTTTTTCGTTTCAATTATATTACCGTACTTTAATGGCAAAATATAAAAAATCTAGTTTACTCCTTTTGCCACTGAACTGTAATTAGATGATGAAATAACAATTTTTTAAATTCACTATTAGTCTACAATTTCCAAATTCAACCTTATTTCGATGAAAGATCAACTATCTCATAATAATAATTATCAATGAAAAATAGTATTGTGAATTTCACATATCCCTTGACAATGGCTATTTCACTCGAAAAATTTCACACATCGATGTATTCAATATGATGAATATTTCAACCTTTCCACCTTGGTTTTAATATTGGAGAGATATAGATAACTAGTGAGTGAAATGATTGAGTGTTCGCTTCTTTAAGTACGATTAAAATTTAATTCTGCATTGATCACGACGTGAATAATGCAAATTTTATGTTTATAAGATTGAAATAAATTTGTAAGTTTACTTACTTTCTCAGCCAAACTCTCCAATGTTTTTGGATATCCACGTTCGTATGGTTGAAAGTGTTGGGTAGACGAGGGTTTTGGCTGATTAGTGATGACGGGCGGAGGTGGAGGCTGGTATGACCATCCAACTTCCGGTCTTGAGTTGTAGTAGAGGTCGCCATTACTTGAGCCGAGATCTTGGCTTGAGCCTAAACCCGTAAGACCAAGTCGGGAGCGAGATGGAAGCATTTCTCTGCCATCACCTCTCCGTCTATTACTATCCCTTAATTAATTAGAAAAAGAGACAAATCAAAGAATTAGGAGGTTGAGAGACAGTGAAGATTTTGTTAAATGAATTTTGATAATATTAGTATATGAGGGGTTATTCTTTTACACGGAGAAAATGAAATAGTGAATATTGCTATCTTGGAATTCATACATAGGTTCCTATAATTACAGTAAACATTAAAAAAATTCCACAAATTTGAATTTATTGTCTCGACATGATAATTTTGAAGAAACAGTTTAAAAGCTACCTTATATGATTACCCGTTGCGTGATCACTTTCATCATCATTAAGTTCACGTTTGATAACAACAACTGGTGGGGCTTTGTGCTCTGTTTGTCGACTGTGTGATACCGGCTGATGAGAGCCATGTCGTGTAGACAAAAGTAATCGCCTCGGTAATGACATTAAAATAACAACATCATCCAAACTCCTGTGCGTCACGTCAACAAGATTTACTCCTAAAATTTCATCTCCTACCTGCATTAATAAATTGATAGTAAACTCATTGAAATCAGTGATAAGATCCAACCAAAAGGAAATAATAGTTGTAAAAATTTTACTTTTTTACTCGACTTTGTACTATTTTTTCTTTCAATCTTATTACATATTATGCTAATATAATAAATGGTAGATTGAAAATATTGAATATAACCTTGAGACAGCCACTGCTATATACTGCTGAGTCCAGTGCTATTCTTGATATGAATACTCCGTCATTGCGATCAACGCCATTTCCTTCTCGAATGTATAAACCCAATGTTTGACCAGGGCGCTTCATGATTTCGACAAAGTGAACTGGATCCTTGGAAGCCTGTGTTATTTGAATTATGGTAAAATTATTTTTCTGCTGGGACTGTCGACCGGAACTCTCTTAATGAGATTGTCATATCAGTAGTTCTAAAATACTGATATAATGTTATTATTCATGAACGATCAATTTTCGCTGCTGCGGCCATACGAATATATTTTACATGAATATTGATTAGTGTAAATTTATAAAATTAAGATAATTAATAATATATACCTGCAGTGCCAGAAATTTTTTGGCAGCCTCCATTACTTGTATACCCATTTGTCGGAGCTCAATGACACGTACTACCATTTCACCATGTCTCTCAACGGCTTCGAGGGCAGCGGCCGTCGAGGCGTCATGGTCGTTCTCTATAGTTTCGATCTGCTTGAAGATCTCTGTACTTATCCCACTTACCTGGGAAATTGGCATTATTTGATTAACCATTTTCTTGTAAAAAAAAAAAAAAAACAATAATAAGTTGTTTGAATGAGTAGCGACCTGGTCAAAGAACGTAATTAAAATATAAGATTTCCAATTGTCTTGTGAATGTGTAATGTTAACAGTCTCATTTCTTATATAAAAAATCAACTTTTGAACATAATGGACTAAACTATTACGTGTGAGATAGTAAATCGATAGAGAAACATAATTTTTTCTAAAAAAAAATTGATAATAATTCTTTTCGAATAATTATTTTTTCATAAAAGGTAATTGTGCCATTATCTTATATACTTTTCTGAAATCCCCTTGGATGACCATGGGAGGGGGTTCCTTTGGACGCAACTGGTTGGCAGGCGCTTGACGTCCAGGACTTGCACTTATGTCTATTACTTCTCCTCGACCCTCCTGTGAACGAAAAATACACAAAATATCGCTACATTCGTTCCTTTTAAAACATTAATTGAAATCAAATAAATGTAGCTTTCATTGTTTACACATTTGATTTTGTCCGGGAATTGCTACTACGACGCAGTTTCGACGCTTCATCGCTCTTCATATATCTTTACTAGTATATATGTACATATGTATATCTGTGGTTCTCCTACTAGTTCCAAGAAACGTGTACTTTAAGAAGTAAAAACCATTCCATGAAATTGAATCGTTAATTTGGGTAAAAAAATATGAAATCGTTGTTGGGCATTGCAGAAAATCAATAATTTACCTTTCGAGGGAAGAAGCAACCCAATGTACTCCGTTCGCACATAGTGCTAACTACCCTTCCACATTTTCTAATATGGCGGGACGCCCTAAACAGAAGAAAAACACTACTCCCACGCCTGTTTATCCAACAAATTATTCATCACTACCAAATCTCTTCAAATCTCTAATTTTTTTTCCTATCCACCCCTAGCATTAAAAGCTAAAAGGCGTTTTCTTATATACTATACATGTGTATAACCTCACACAATAACTTGAGTACAGGTACTCACTATCGACCGGCTTGTGACGTCATCTCGCACACCACGTTCTCCCTCGCTCTACCCCATCGGTTGCCAAATCGTCATATCGTATCGTCAACGACCCGGCAAACCGGCCCCGCATCTCCTACGTTAGTTTCCTCTACCTCGTGCTACACTCCCAATAAACTGACTACCCATCTAGCAGTAAGACCTCATCGATTGGATTATTAAGCCTGCCACGAGGTAGTCATTCAAAAGCAAATTTTATAAACAAACAAGGTGTATAGAGCTTTTTTTATATTAAGAAATAATTTGGCAAGGAAAATGTCACTATTTAAGCATTTTTTCTAATAATAACACTTACAGTGTGATTAGAATGGGAGAATCAAAATTGAGAAATGAAAATGAATTTTTGCAATTTAATATTCATTATCTTTACTATCCTATATTTGGAGATTACAAAGGGTGTCGATAGTGGCACATCATTTAGTTTTCTTCATCATTGGGACGTACTACTTGAGTAGTAATGGTTATTATGATGTCAGGCATTGGTGGGCAGTAGTAGAGTTGTAGTAATGGCGGTACACGCAAGCGTACGCATCTAGTAATTTTACGGGGGGGGGGGGTGTCGGAGAGGATAAATGACTGTGATGTTTGCGCATGAGTAGAGTACAGAGCTAACACTGAGGTAGTCTTTAAAGAAAGAGAGCATAGAGGGTTTGTGTAGGATTCATGAATATATGAATGATTTTCTAATAGCTGATGGGTTTCTATGGAAGATTGAATAATGACATTCAGAATAATAATGATATAATTCCGTTTAAATATTGTGACAATTCATGAAAAAAGGTAAGTTGATGGCATGGTTAGGCCATGTGAATTGTCTCAAAATTTTTGTAATCATACATCGATAGTTAATGTGTTAGTATTGTTTAAAGACTCAATTATCGTATTATTAATTGCTATTTCATACAAGCTTAAGGAGCTATACATTCATTCAATTATTATTTAATAATGCATTTAGCCGATGCAGACTTAAGTTGTTGTTGTTATTATTTTTTAGCCTAGTAACAGCTATTCAAGTTTGATATTCCGAGAATACCCTGAAAAAACGTGTCATGGAATGATTTGTTATTGATACAATTTTTTGTCAGACCTAAAGAGATCCAGGGAATGTTTTTTACGACTTTTGTTTCATTTGTCATTTGTTATTCCACTTTATAATACTCTTTTGACATTACTATCTGAGTAATCTGTTTGGAAAAAATGAAATGATGCAAAAAATGTTCCTAATCCAATCGGAAGAAGAAAAAAAAAGAGGTTTTGTCTCATTTGGGTTAAACAGATGGTTAAAACTATAAATTAAAATGAAGGATTAGTTACTTTTCTTCGGCCACAGCAGAGCATGATTGTCGGGCTGTCGGTGTGACGCTGAGTTTGATGACAGACGTAGCTCAGCCGGCCACCCCTTTCTCCCTGCAGTTGCACAACGCGCACCTGCAGCTGGCCCTGCTCCGTTTGTCCTTGACCGACACCAACTCGACCACCGTACTTGATGCGCACGTGTTTTCGCCACTGCATTAGTTCGGTCCGTCATGCCCACTACCTTCAATAAATTAATCATCAATCACCAAAGAGCCACCGACAAATCATTGATTAACACCGACAAGAAGGCTTGAAACTATGTTCTAATCCAGGTAATGATCTGGATGTGATGTGATAGGGTTGACTTAATTGGAATAGTGTGCTGATGAGCAATGAATACAAATTAAACTTGTTTAGGTTAGGATTAAGAATTTTTGTTTAAAATTGAAACCACGTCTCCTTCATTGTTGTTCTATTTGTAGTTCTACCTTCTAAAAAACATCTCTCTTGGAAAAGGCCATCAGGTCCTCGCACGCAGTCTTACACAAATTCTATGTATTCATGCTTCAGTGCTGTTAAAATTGTCCCACTGGGCTGTAACAAATTATAATGAAGATTATGAAATGACTATGAATATGAGACCTTTTGTATAATATACATTGAAATGAAAGTATTATTTTTAAAAGGCTGGCCAACTGATTGCAAAAGTTGCAATGATTTTTTACTTGTAATATTTATTTTTAATTTTTTATTTTTCACCTGAAATAATTTGATAAAATCATGTTGATGCAAGGGAATTTTTCCAAATGTCTTTGCCAACTTGGAAAAGGTTATTAACAAGAGTTTATAGGATGGTGGGGAATAGTGCACGACCGAGACACCAAAGGAGGCTTTCACGATACCGTGGTGGCGTGCACGCCAATGTCCCGGACCAGGCGACGGATCGATAAACCCTTTTTTTTTCTTCCCTCCTTTTTCTTCTTTCTCAAAGTTTGACAAGTACGAGGGGCATTATTATAGTTCCCTTGTATTATTACGAGGAAATTTTTTAGCTTCAAAGATTCTTCAAAACAAGATGTCTCGTACTTAATTAACAGTTTAGAAAAGGAAAAAAATGTAATTGCCTCCATAAGGGAAATATAGATTATATGTGGTTTTTGAAATATGCTATTCGTTGTGTATATATCAAGGGAATTTTTACATTAAAAAGAGGAGAGTTGATGAGTAAAGGTAAAAAAAAAAAAAAATAGAAAAGAAAAGAGATGATGAGGATGTGCGTCGTATGAAGGAGGGTACAGAGGAAGGGTGGACGGCGTCGAAGATAAGAGGTGCTCCAGTAGCTTTGGAGTGCCCTACCCAATCTCCTTTGCTGTGCCTTGTAAAGAAATTTGAATTTTCTTTCTTCTTTTGATGATAAAAAGAAGTGAAATATAGAGGCAATAGAAAAATATCGTGAATATGAAATAAAACTTGCATAATTATCAATGTAATAGTTAAAGTTTATGGGAAATTGTATTGTTAATTGGGACATACCAGAAAAAAGGGATGAGGGCGAAGAATTTGGACTTTCTTCTGCTTCCTTCTATGAAACGTGTTTCCCACTCTATCGATTGGTTTGAATTCTTTCTACACCTTGGGCGACACAAAGAAATTATGTAGGAGGATTTATTCACTTGTGATTATAGGAAATTTGATGATTATCACTGAATAACACAGTTCCGCTAGCAGATTCAATTTCTTTTGCTTCTTGAGAAAAAAGCATTTAGTAATTTTGTAATAGTCAAGAGTGAGCGAAAGGCGCGCGACGTATATCCCGCAGCTACCCCGACGTCGACGAGGGCGGACATGTTTGACGGGAAATGAATGCGCAGGTCCAAGAATAGATGGAGGGTGTACAGGGTTTATAAGGAGGTGATAGTGACGGTATAGTATAGTATGATAATGAACTGTAGAAGGAAAAAATTATTATATTTTTCATGTTTATTGTACTGTCAAATAATTTCTATTGTACACTTTAAACCTGCCTAGATTTTATTTGCGTTGATTTTATTATTAATATTTGACAGCTAAATGACTATGTAATGATTATTATATTTATCAAGGCGACTTTGTTTGGAATGATTTAGTTTTTTAATAATTTTGATATGAAACCCTATGTAATTTTTGTGCGGAAAAAGAATCAATGACAAATGTATTGTATGTGAGAGTAATTGGGACAAATGGGGCAATATTGTATTTACGCATTATTGGTTATGCTGAAGGGGTAAAATCTAGTAACTATATTTCAAATATTGCGCCGAGGAAAATGACCGAAAAAGTCACCAGCCGTGAGAAGGGTGGGGGAGCGCTAGTGAGTTTCACGCGCAGCTCTCTCGCGCAACTACTGGTACTGGGCAGGCGCGCGCCCACAGGCGTGAGTGAGCTGCGCGCTACGTGGTTTCAGTATGCCCTGAGATGGCGGCTGCACGTGTATTTCTCTCCCGGCGTTTCGTTTATTTCGCCTAATTTATTTAATAAAACGCGGAGTTTAGATTATTAAAGTGTTTAATTAGAGGGAAATAGTTTCGGGGCGTGTAATTAATATAGTGAATATTGTTTTTGAAAGTTTAATAGTAAATAGTGAAGGGATTTGTGGGAAGTGTGCATGAGGACGCTTGGGCGTGGCTCGTTGGTGGGTTGGTGATGAGGCCTAATTTGTTAAATAATTGGCCAAATTGTTGTTAAAAAGACTGGTACATTGTGCATTGAGTGGAATTTTGTAAAATAATAAAATGCTAAATGGACTGAAAAACGAGTAGCGTCTCCACAGAGCTGTGTGACGAAGGGATGGTGCGGCGAGGGGGGCAGCCGTACGTGTTCGTGTTTTGTAATGACGCCGAATCTGTTGAATAATTGGTGAAATATTGCTAAAAAAAAACTGGTAAATGGAGGGTAAATGCATTGGCCCGGAAAAGTGTGTTTATTGAGTGGAATTTTTTGAAAAAATAAAATGCTAAATGGACAGTTGAGAAATGGGGAGCGTCTCTACAGACTTGGGTGACAAAGGGATGGTGCGGCGAGGGGAGGCAGCCGTACGTACGTGTCCGTGCTTGTGAGATGAGGCCTAATTATGCCGGAAATTTTCATTAAAAAACTATTAAATTGGGTGTGAATGCATTGGCCCAGAAAAGTGTGTGAATTTAGTGACAATTTTGAAAAATAATTGAACAGTTAATGGACGAATGAAAAATAAGGAGTGTCTCTACAGACTTGGGTGGCAAAGGGATGGTGCGGCGAGGCGGGGCAGCCGTGCGTGTTGGTGCTTGTCGGCGGCTTGGTGATGACGCGTAACCTGTTAAATTAAATAATTAGACAAATTGTTGGTTAAAAAAAAAGTGGTAAATTGCGTGTAAATGCATTGGCCCAGAAAGGTGTGTTTATTGAGTGACATTTTTAAAATAATAAAATGGAAAATGGACGAATGAAAAATACGTAGCGTATCTACAGACTTGAGTGGCAAAGGGTTGGGGGGGGGGGCAGTTGTGCGCGTTGGTGGTTGTTGGTGCGTCGGTGTAATTTGTTTAAAATTTTAATTAAAAAAATGATGAGTGAGGTATGGATTGGCGTAAAAAAGTGTGTGCATTGCGTTAAATTTTTTTAAATAATAAAATGTTTAATTGTGGAGTGGAAATACGGGAGTGACCAGTGAGGCGAAGGGATCGAGGGGGGGGGGGTAGTTGTGCGCCTTCGTGGTTGTCGGTGGGCCGTTAAAAAGGCGTAATTTGTTTAAAAATGTTTAGAATTTTAATTTAAAAAATAATGAGTCGAGTTGTAAATACAGTGGCCTAAGAAAGTGTGTGCCTGTTGTTTGAATTGTGGCATAATTAAATGGTTAATTGGTTAGTGAGAAATCAGGTGGAATATTAAGTGAGCAGTGTTTTTTTGGTGGTGGATAGTCAGTGGTTTTTTTTTTTTTTTTTAATGTGAATTGTTGAAGTGAGCTGTGGAAAAGGAGGAATGCTGAGACAGCATTCGACAGCAGGCGACACATTGCAGTTATCCCGGTGAGTCAATAATTAGAGAATTTTTATTTAAAGTTAATCATTTGTGATAAATTTTTAAGAAGGTTAATGAGTAGCATAAAGCTGATATTAGTATAGAAAAGAGTTTTTTTTTTTGGAATTGTTAATTATTTGTCACAAATGTTTAACGATGCTCATGATGAGCTTCTAGTGGATAAGAGGTACGTTTATCAGTTGTGAGAAATTAAAATGAATTAATTAATAAAGTGAAGCTAGCCAGAGTCGGGGTTTTTGAATTAATTAGAGAATTAGCTCTTAATTGGGTTTTATATAATTTTTTTGTGTCGTCAGTAAAAATAAAATGGTGAAAAAGCTTTGTTGAAAAATCAATTTTTGTAATTTGTTTTTTTTTTTTTAATGTGAAGTGAGCTGTGGAAAAGGAGGAATGCTGAGACAGCATTCAACAGCAGGCGACAGTTTGCAGTATGCAGTTTGCAGTTTGCAGTTGATATCTCGGTGAGTCAAAAATTAAAGAATTTTTATTTAATGTTAAGCAATTGTGATAAATTTTGAATTATTTGTCACAAATGTTTAACGATGCTCATGATGAGCTTCTAGTGGATAAGAGGTACGTTTATCAGTTGTGAGAAATTAAAATTAATTAATAAAGTGAAGCTAGCCAGAGTTGGGGTTTTTGAATTAATTAGAGAATTAGCTCTTAATTGGGTTTTATATAATTTTTTGGTGTGGTCAGTAGAAATAAAATGTTGAAAAAGGTTTTTTTGAAAAAGTAGTTTTTGTAATTTGTCATGCACTGTTGGACTCAGCTGTCACATATACTGGGGGTTGTAGGAAGGGGTGTTTTTGGGGGGGGGGGCGCGGTGGGATATGAAGACGGGCGTTGCTGTAGAATTCAGCGGCCGCCGTCAGATCCCGCACTTTATCCGTCGGACTCGGACGTACATTATTGATACCTGTCGGAGTGCGACCTGTATCCTGAATTACCCGTCGTACTTGACTGTGGTGAAGTGCAACGTGGAGTCCCGTTTTGTATATGCCCTGTATATTGGGCGGTAAAAAGCGCGTAAATTTAGGGTGGAGGGGAATGAAGACGGGGGGACCGTCTAGAATTCGACGGCCTCCTTGTCGGAGCCCCCGGGGTTTTGTTCCGTCGGAGTTGGACAGCGAGGAAAAGGTGTCTGATTCCGACGAATCGTGTTGACCAATTGAGCCACCGTGTATTATATAGGGGTGGAAAATATTTTTTGGACAAGCCTCGACGCATTGAATTGAATGCGGAGGTTTAGTATATGCGGCGGCTAGTTTGGGTGGAATGGTAAATTATAAGAAATGAATATTTGAAGAAAGCTTTTTGACGATGAAATGAATAATTAGTAAAAAAAATAATTGAGTCGGATGGTTAGCATGACAGATGTATATTTGTTAGTCGGAATTTAGTAATTTGAATTGTAAATGATTTCTCACAAATGATGAATAACCGTAAAGAGAACCTCGGGGGGAGGAGCATTTAAATGTAAAAGTGATAAGGTAGTAAAAATGTTTAACATCTGTTATGGGGAGAAATATGAATTTAAAATGTATTTTTCATTGCTATTTCATCGAGCCTGAGAAATATTTAACAAGGCTGATAAAGAATTGGGTTTTTTTTGTGGGGGATTTTAGTGATGAACCCGGGGGTTGATCGCTGTGAAAGTTGTAAGGTACTGTTAATGGTATAAATATAAATTTGTAATTTTTTTGAATTGATATTAAATGGCGTGAGCATGTTTTTATGAATAGAGAGAGTTAGAAGCGAAGTTTTGCAACAGTTAGTTAGAATAAAGTCGTAAGAATGTCACAAGAGGGTTTAAATGAAGGAATACTTAGCAAGGCGTGTGAAAAATAGGGTTTTTAAAATTGATAAAAATTTTTTGTTGGTTTGTCAGGTGTTAAATTCAGAAGGTATTGAAAATGGGTGAAATAAAAATTTTGAAAATAGGTTTAATGGATATTCCATGGTGTGAGACGAATATTTAGCAATGCGTGTGAAAAATTGAGTTTTTTAAAATGATTTTAATGTTTTGCGGGGTTGTCAGGTGTTAAATTGGTAACATATGGAAAATTTGGAACCATGTCGGTAATTGGTTAGAGCGCGGGTGACTTGTTCCACACGTCGATAACTAGTCTGTCGGTAAGAGTATTGGACGGTCGGTATCTCGGCGATGGGTAAATAGTCGAGGAAGTGTAATGACGTGACAGGGTTATCAGCCGTCAAACTTTTACCGTATTGAAAATAGTTGAAATAAAAATTTTAAAAATAGCTTTAATGGATATTAAATGGTGTGAGACGAATATTTAGCAACGCGTGTGAAAAATAGTGTTTTTGTTATATTGATTTTGATGTTTTGTGGGTTTGTTATCAGTTAAACAGGTAAGTATTGAAAATTGTTAAAATAAAATTTTTTAAAATAGCTTTAATGGATATTAAATGGCGTGAGACGAATATTTAGTAACGTGTGTGAAAAATTGCGTTTTTTTAATTGATTTTAATGTTTTGTGGAGTTGTCAGCTGTTAAATTTGCGACTTATTGAAAATGGTTAAAATAAAAATACTTAAAATAGTTTTAATGGATATTAAATGGCGTGAGACGAATATTTAGCGACGCGTATGAAGAATTCCGTTTTTTTTATATTGATTTTAATGTTTTGCGGGGCTGTCAGCTGTTAAATTTGCGACTTATTGAAAATGGTTAAAATAAAAATACTTAAAATAGTTTTAATGGATATTAAATGGCGTGAGACGAATATTTAGCGACGCGTATGAAAAATTCCGTTGTTTTTATATTGAT